>NC_090448.1:1149772149-1150454649 GCF_031143425.1 Pleurodeles waltl
CTCTCTCTCTCTCTCGCCACCACTGTCTGTCTCTCGCCATCACTAGACCTCTCTTTCTCTCTGTTAGCCTTCTCTTTCCCTCTTTCTTGCTCGCTCTGTACCTCAGTCTCTCTCTCTCTCTCTCTCTCTCTCTCGCCACCACTGTCTGTCTCTCGCCATCACTAGACCTCTCTTTCTCTCTGTTAGCCTTCTCTTTCCCTCTTTCTTGCTCGCTCTGTACCTCAGTCTCTCTCTCTCTCTCTCTCTCTCTCTCTCTCTCTCTCTCTCTCTCTCTCTCTCTCTCTCTCGCCACCACTGTCTGTCTCTCGCCATCACTAGACCTCTCTTTCTCTCTGTTAGCCTTCTCTTTCCCTCTTTCTTGCTCGCTCTGTACCTCAGTCTCTCTCTCTCTCTCTCTCTCTCTCGCCACCACTGTCTCTCTCTCGCCATCACTAGCCTTCTCTTTCCCTCTTTCTTCCTCTCTCTCTCTCTCTCTCTCTCTCTCTCTCTCTGTCGCCACCACTGTCTGTCTCTCGCCATCACTAGACCTCTCTTTCTCTCTGTTAGCCTTCTCTTTCCCTCTTTCTTGCTCGCTCTCCACCTCAGTCTCTCTCTCTCTCTCTCTCTCTCTCGCCACCACTGTCTCTCTCTCGCCATCACTAGCCTTCTCTTTCCCTCTTTCTTCCTCTCTCTCTCTCTCTCTCTCTCTCTCTCTCTCTCTCTCTCGCCACCACTGTCTCTCTCTCGCCATCACTAGCCTTCTCTTTCCCTCTTTCTTCCTCTCTCTCCCTCACAGTCTCTCTCTAGCTCTCTATCTCACCCTCCCTTTCTCTCGCACTCTCAGTGGAACAATGCAAAATAATGGGGCCCCTGCAGAATGTGAGGAGGGGTCCTGCGTCTTGCATATCTCACAGAAAGTAATTAGCATTGGGCTAACTGAGCCCCCTCTTTAAATCCCCGAAGGGTAAGTGCTCTTTTGGGAACCTCTCCCCCAGTTGTTTAACCGCTGGCACAATCCATACTGAATCGCAATTAGGAATGCCCCGTTTATGCCCCTTCCTAATGGTGATTTGGTATGGGGCACCAGACAGATTTTGCAAGCTGGAAATGCATTTTTTACTCGTAAAATGGGTTCAAAACACTATCAATTATATTTTCATTTTGTGTTTTCAAACCCTATGATTTTGTGAATCAAAAGGTTTGCAAATGCAAAATGGAAATGGTTTTGTACATCTGGCCCCATATTTGAAGGCCTGGCCTCTCCATTTGACAACAGAGTTCACTTAAACCAATTGAAGTAACACATATGTCTACGAGAAGAAATGCAAAGGGTAAGAACCAGCACCTGCAGTAACCAGCAAGCATTGATCACCTCCTCTTGGGAGACACATTGGGGTGAAGTGCTGTCCTGCTTGAGGTGCACAAATCATGTTCTCATGTTTGCTTTGGATACAGCCAAAAGCAGGATATCCAGGCAAGGTGACTACAGTGTGGATGTGTGGACAAGGAATACTTGTGGGTGGAGTTCTCCATCCATGTACAAAACTAAAGAAAGTTTGGTATAGGTTAGGCCCCAGAGAAACAATGTGCGTTCACTTCTAAGATCCCGAGATGCAGGAGAGGTGTTACATATAAAAGTGAAGTAATGCAGCAGCGCTGAGGAGTGCTGGTGTTCTCCCATCACACAAAAATGCACCAGAGCTGAGAAGTGCTCCTGCTCTCCCTTTGTAAGAAATGCACCAAAACTTACAAGTGCTCTCCCATTATAGGAAATGCACCAGAGCTGAGGAGTACTGGTGCCTTCCCATCACAAGAAATGCACCAGAGATTAGAAGTACTGGTGCCTTCCCATCACAAGAAATGCACATGAGCTGAGAAGTGCTGGTGCCTTCCCATCACAAGAAATTCACCAGTGCTAAGAAGTGCTGCTGCTCTCCCCTTGTAAGAAATGCACCAAAGCTGAGAAGTGCTGGTGCTCTCCAATTATAAGAAATGCACCAAAGCAGAGAAGTGCTGGTGCTCTCCCATTATAAGAAATGCACCAGAGCTGAGAAGTACTGCTGCTCTCCCTTTGTAAGAAATGCACCAGTGCTAAGAAGTGCTGTTGTTCTCCCTTTGTAAGAAATGCACCAGTGCTAAGAAGTGCTGCTGCTCTCCCTTTGTAAGAAATGTACCAGAGCTGAGAATTGCTGGTGCTCTCGCACTATTAGTAATGCACCAGCGTTGAAAACCACTGCTGCTCTCCAATCACAAGAAATGCACCAGTGCTAAGAAGTGCTGCTGCTCTCCCTTTGTAAGAAATACACCAGTGCTGAGAAGTCCTGGTGCTCTCGCATTATAAGAAATGTACCAGTGTTGAAAAGTGCTGGTGCTCTCAGTTTAAAAGTAATGCACCAGGGCTGAGACGTGCTAGTGCTCTCACATTATAAGAGATGCACCAGTGCTGAGAAGGGCTAGTACTCTCACATTATAAGAAATGCACCGGTGCTGAGAAGAGCTAGTGCTCTCACATTATAAGAAACGCCCCAGCACTGAGAAGTGCTGGTGATCTTTCATTATAAGAAATGTGCCAGTGAAGGTGATCTCCCATTATAAGAAATGTACCAATGCTGAGAAATGCTGCTGTGCTCCCATTATAAGAAATGCACCAGTGCTGAGATGTGCTGCTGCTCTACCGTTATAACAAATACAATAGTGCTGCTAAGTGCTAGTGCTCTCGCATTATAATTAATGCACCAGTGCTGGGAAGTGCTGCTGCTCTCCCATCACAAGAAATGCACCAGTGCTGAAAATTGCTGGCGATCTCCCATTATAACAAATACAACAGTTCTGATAAGTGCTAGTGCTCTCGCATTATAATTAGTGCAGCAGTGCTGAGAAGTGCTGCTGCTCTCCCATCACAAGCAATGCCACAGTGCTGAGAAGTGCTGGTGATCTCCCATTATAAGAAATGCACCAGTGCTGAGAAGTGTTGCTGCCCCTCTCCCATTTTAAGTAATCCATCAGTGCTGAGACGTGCTAGTGCTCTCACATATGAAATGCACCAGTGCTGAGAAGTGATGCTGCTCTCCCATTATAAGAAATGCACCAGTGCTGAGAAGTGATGCTGCTCTCCCATTATAAGAAATGCACCAGCGCTGAGAAGTGATGCTGCTCTCCCATTTTAAATAATCCAACAGTCCTGAGATGTGCTAGTGCTCTCCCATATAAGAAATGCCCCAGTGCTGAGAAGTGCTGGTGATCTCCCATTATAAGAAATGCATAAGTGCTGAGAAGTGCTAATGCTTTCACGTTATAAGAAATGCACCAGTGCTGAGATGTGCTGCTGCTCTCCCATCACAAGAAATGCACCAGCGCTGAGAAGTGCTGGTGATCTCCCATCATAGGAAATATGCCAGTGCTGAGAATTGCTGGTAATCTCCCATGATAAGAAATGCACAAGTACTGACAAGTACTTGCGCACTCTTATTATAAGAAATGCACATGTGCTGAGAAGTGCTGCTGCTCTCCCAGCACAAGAAATGTGTCAGTGCTGAGAAGTGCTGGTGATCTCCCAACAGAACAAATGCACCAATGCTGAGAAGTGGTGGTGATCTCCCATCATAATAAATGTGCCAGTGCTGAGAAGTGCTGGTGATCTCCCAACAGAACAAATGCACCAATGCTGAGAAGTCCTGCTGATCTCCCATCACAAGAAATGCACCAGTGCTGAGAAGTGGTGCTGCTCTCCCATTTAAAGTAATCCATCAGTGCTGAGACGTGTTAGTGCTCTCACATTATAAGAAATGCACCAGCGCTGAGAAGTGCTAGTGCTCTCCCATTATATGAAATGCACCAGCGCTGAGAAGTGCTAGTGCTCTCCTATTATAAGAAATGCACCAGCACTGAGAAGTGCTAGTGCTCTCGCATTATAATGAATGCCCTAGTGCTGATAAGTGCTGCTGCTCTCCCTTTCAAATTAAAGTGCAGGCACTCAGTACCTGACAGTACATGCCCATTAAAGCACTGGTCACAAGTCCTTGTACTCTGGTATCCTGCAGGGGCCACAGCAGATGCTGTTGACTGTTCCTTCAGAGTTGGCACGGTTTTCCCTAGAATGAACCACTTGCTGGTGGGACCCCGTGAAGCTTGGGGATACTAGGCCCAGGTGCACCCCCTTTGTGGCTGTCCCGTCACACAAACGCATTCTGTTCGCATTATACACTTGAGGCACGATGAGGCCAAATATGTGGGCTGTAGGCCCACGTGAAACATTAAAACACAAACTTGCCCGCTTCCACTTGTGGACGGGCCCTCAGTGGCAGGGGGGCTTCCTTGGAGGGTCTGGCGTTTCCGGCTCACCCTATGGAACCGGACTTGCTTCCCAGTCCCTCTCTCTCCATAGGTCTTCGCTTTCCCTCATCACTATCTCTCCTTTTCCTTCTCCATAAGTCTTCTTTCCCTCCATTACAATCTCTCCCTCTCTCGCTCCCTAAATCTTCGCTTTCCCTCCATCACAATCTCTCCTTCTCCATAAGTCTTCTCTTTCCCTCCATCACAATCTCTCCTTCTCCATAAGTCTTCTCTTTCCCTCCATCACAATCTCTCCCTCTCTCTCCATAAGTCTTCTCTTTCCCTCCATCACAATCTCTCCCTCTCTCTCTCCATAAGTCTTCTCTTTCCCTCCATCACAATCTCTCCTTCTCCATAAGTCTTCTCTTTCCCTCCATCACAATCTCTCGCTCCCTTTCCATAAGTCTTCTCTTTCCCTCATCACAATCTCCCCCTCCCTCCCCATAAGTCTTCTCTTTCCCTCCATCACAATCTCTCCCTCTCTCTCTCCATAAGTCTTCTATTTCCCTCCATCACAGTCTCTCTCTCTCCATAAGTTTTGTTTCCCTCTCTTTCCCTCCATCAGTCTCTCTCTCTGTTTTATCTTTCCATCTCTCTCTATTACAGTCTCACTCTCTCCATAAGTTTTCTCTTTCCCTCCATCACAATCTTTCCATCTCCCTCTCCATAAGTCTTCTCTTTCCCTCCATCACCATCTTTCTCCATAGGTTTTCTGTTCCCTCTATTTCCCTCCACCCCAGTCTGTTTTCTGTTTCCCTCTATCTCCATTAGTCTTTCTCTTTCTCCATAAGTCTCCTCTTTCCATCTCTCTCTCCCCAACACAACCTCTCTCCATAAGTTTTCCCTTTCCCTCTCTCTCCATAAGTTTCTCTTTCCCTCTCTCTCTCTCCCCAACACATCCTCTCTCCGTGAGTTTTCCCTTTCCCTCTCTCTCCATCTCCGTCTCCGTCTCTCTCACAGAGGGACGTGGTGGCTGGGGGGGGGGGGGGGGGGGGGTTGGGGGGGGCTGCCCTCTCCTCGTCTAGGTTCCAGGGAAGCAGCTGGCAGACGGATCAATAGCAGCGCTACCCCAGCGTGAGGCACGGGCTCCTGATGGAAGAACAGGCCTTTCAACAAGTGTAGACACGCAGAGTACAGAGGGTCGGAAATCAATCCCAGGCAAGGTCCCCTCCCTGCAACGCTTCCTCCCCTGTTCCCTAGCAACCGGAAGCCAATGAAAACGCCCGGGTCCCTCAGGCGGAACAAGAGAGGCAGGAGGAAGGATGCCACTCAACTCCAGGGCATGGAGGCGCCGGGAGTCGTAGGTGAAGAGGCTTCTAGGCGCTGCGGTCAGATGCATGCCCTGGTGGTATCATTTAGGAGAAGTTACTAATGATCCCTTCACTTATTTAACACCGCAGTCACAAGCAGATAAAAACTGCAGATCGTTTAAGAGATGTTTAAATGCCCCTTATTTTTATGTCAAACTACGTAACCCAAAATTATAGAACCTGGTAATCCTCATCTTGACAATCATAAGCATCCCCAATTCCCACTGCAAATCATTTTTACGATGAGGAAATAATATGAAACAGTGTTTAGCAAACCAAAGGTCAGTGAGTGTGGGGGCGTGGTCAAGGGTCTGGCTAAAAACAAAGGTCCTCATTTATGAGGAGTTGGCGTGGGGCAGCACCGCAAATCTTCTTGCTACACTGCCTTACCCAAATATAAAAGGGAAGGAATGCACCATATTTATGAAATACAGTGCATTCCTGTCTTTTTCCCCTGCGCTGGCACACAAATTGCTGCCTAGTGCCAACAAAGGCAGGATTGCTTTTGTGCAGGAAGGGGCACCTTCCGGAACAAATACAATCCTGAGAGGTATTGGCCTGTTTCCATGTGTGCAACAGAATGCAACACACATGGAAAGAGGAAAAAATAAGGAGAAATGAAAATATTTCTCCTCATTTTGCTTGCGTAAGGTTTTGGCACTGCTCCAGTTTACGTGATTTTGTCAATCTGGGGCAGTGTCAAGATCCATGGGTGTTGCATAGGAACACCCACTGCAACACCCATGGAACGCCTCCTTGACACAGAGCAAGGCAACACAGCGGCTTGCGCTTCTTCAACTTACTCCATATCTATGAGGCCATGCAAAGTCGCGTAGGGTGGCTGTGCGTCGCCTCCTAGGTATGACTGAGATGCTTGTGCCACCAGAGCGTCAATAAAAGTGATGCTCTGGTGGCGCAAGCCTCTCATAAATATGCCCCACAATATTCTGTAACATTTTATAGGTCTTTCATTGTCCGGTAGCTACATATAAAATATCAGGCAGCTTAAAAGAAAAATAAATTTAAAAAGTGGTTACTCACTGGGAAATGCAGTGTAGTGCATTATGAAACCTCTATTAGTTAATGCACTGCAGAGGTCTGTGTGTAACCAGACAGCTAAAGAATTAAATCTGGGTTGGTGCAGTGGAGAATACTGACTTGTGTATTTTAGTGCCACGAGGTCACAGCTAGTGAAAAAAAGCACTGTGAAAATGTAAGTCATTGTTTTATAGTTTCATTACACACAGAATAAGATAGGCCACTACAAAATGCAGAGAAAGGTTGAAGATAAAATGGTGATTCCAAAATGTAAGTAAATACCAGACCATATATAATACATTTTTTAATAGCTGTCCCTTCAACACCTCCTCAGGGGTAGTAAGCACTATGTAAATACAATTGCAATTAAAAGCACACACTTCACAGCCCAGTTGTTAACTCTTTGCATGCACTACCACTCAAAAAGAACAAATCTTTGTCATCACAAAGCTGTGAGTGATTCCATCAATTAAAGCCAGAACTGGCTCCAAAGCATCCTTTACGTTTGTATATTTTACCATTTGCATTTGCAAATCAACTGGCAGCTCACATTTTCATTTCAATCAGGAAGCAGGCCCTTGGCATGATGGCTTCTTTAGCTGTCTGTGCAGCTTCCTTTCACAACACAGGCGACTCATCAATTAAAGTTCAACTAAAGCATTTTAACGATCAGCTGAGGAAATGCGCGACCCCCTTTCTAGGACTCCACGGCCCCCCTGGGGGTCGCAACCCACAGATTGAAGACCTCTGCTCTAAAGCAATGGTTCCCAACCTTTTGACTTCTGTGGACCACCACTTTACCAATTCTGGAACCCCGGGACCCCCAATGAATCATGATTGGAATCCAGGGACCCCCGACTGAGTCATTACTAAAAGCTGGGGACCTAATTTGTTAAAATTATTACATTTTCCAAGCAATCGCGGACCCCCTGAGAAGGCTCCGCAGACCCCCAGGGGTCCCTGGACAACAGGTTGTGAACCACTGCTCTAAAGTCCAGAGCACCTTTTTTTATAACCCTCATATTTTATAATACATGGGAGCCTCCAATCTCAGTGTAAATCCCGGTTTCTGACTTCCTTATTACAGTCGAGTTGTGACATCTCTACCCACCTGTAATAAACAATTACTTAGCTGCTTAACTGTAATAAGTTATTACTGTTGAGTTCTGAGGTCAAAATACTGCTTCCAAAGCTAGCAGACATGATGAAAGGCAACTTATGAGAAGTATTACAAGCTTTAGTTTTACCAGCGGAAACAATAACTGGCTTTTCTTTCACCTGAACAGTTGTTATAAAATTAACAGTGAACAGCAGGCAAGAGATACTTATGGGAACTTTTTATTTTTTTCACACTCTAAGTTATTACAGGAAAGACAGAATCTCCATGCATGTGACTACACATTCTGAGCAAGCAATCTGACTTACATTGAATTGATTTTAATATATCTTTGTAACAAATTAGGAACTGCTTTTCAGTGTGTTTAATTTAGCACTAGAGATTCTGTGTTTATACTTCATGTCTGTAACAAAACACTACGAAAAATCAAGACAGAAAATATTTAAATGGTTCTTGGGCAGGGCGGATGGTGTGAGCATGTATCACAAGGAATACAAAGCCCTTTGTAGAACATTAAAACAATATTTCAAGTCACCTCGCAGTTCCATATGATTGTAGGGAAACTCAGCCATCCACCTCGTTCTCATATATGGTCAGAGACCTCTTCTGTGAATTGTAATATCTAATAATATATGTAAGGCTCGCCGATTTCCCTGTCTACTTTGTACAGCTAGAAAACAATATGTTTCCTGTCTGCATTTATTTTTTAAAGCGGAACAATATTGAAAATGGTGCTACTTGTGAGACTGTCCATGCCGTCGTTAATGAACTCCAAGTAGAATCTTGACCGCATCGGGAGTTAAAAGCTGGATGAGAATTCCCTAAAGACAGGCATATGTTGATATACATTTGTGGTAAGACGCTAATAGTACCAGTGGGTGCAGTGTTTTGTTATATGTGACTGCTTAGGTTATGAATAAAGCCACAGGCATCCACGTACGAGTGCACATTTAAGAGTTAAGTAAATGTGGCTATATATACCATTTTCCGACCATATTTATTCTCAAAACACAAAATAAATATGGAAAAATACAAATAAGAAGGCAAGAAGTTGATAAATACAGACAGAATGTTACAAAATAAATATCACAAAACAGGGTGCCCTACATATATGATAGGGGTTACTTTACATCATATATTTTGCTTTGCTTATATAACAATGCCCTGTTTTGGTCACCCAAATCCTATTATTTCAAAAGGGCATGCATGTAAACGTAACCATATGACATCATAAATGATGCTTGTGTTCATAACAGGTCAATGTACATAGCATATGTTGCTTTTTTTCTGACAAATTCTACCACTGCAAGCACCGGGGCCCCAATCGCAAAGCTACTCCCACAGCGCAGTTGTACTTGGGCGCACAGATGCCTTCTTTTAAGTAAGTAAACTCGTGTTTAGCATCCCAAAAACGTGCATTTACCATTGTAAATGGGTTTACTTTCAACTGTGATATATGTGAACAAATCTCCCAGGAGTGCGTTGTGGGCGTTCCAAAGAGGGGTGTCTGCGTCAGTGTTTGCACACCCACAACACAAACTTTATGCAGCCACACTGCCACCTTAGCTGACGCTGCAAATGTACTGTTCTCTAGGGCAAGAACAGGTCCATAGCCAGGGAGCAAATCGCAAGGGAAGGCCCTATAGCTGGAGGTTTCAAAAGAAAGGTATTTCCTACATAAAATTATTTGCACTGTGGTGAAAGGAAATACTCCTGGAAAGGTACAACAGCTGCAGTTTCCATGCAGTACTCCTCGAAATCTCCGTGAATTGCCCCTACAAGTGGAATTTTAATTCAAGTGTGGATGCAAGTCTAGGGGGGGACATTTTCTGATTTTTACCACTCCAACCAAATGGCCTTGCTTCTAGAATCCTCCTCCATATTTCAGTTTCTAATATGTGAAAACAGTGGTTGGTTTTCACAGCATCCGGTAGTGTGAGTGGGTGTCTTTGTCTGCATGTGTGTGTTTGTTTAGCATTACATGCATTACACCTGCCTGTGGTTGTGCCACGTCACACTATAACCAGCAGAGCTTTTACACTGGAGGTTTGCTCTACATGCATTGGAGTTTCATTCTTTTTGCCAAGGAGATGTACCGGGTCCCAACATTGGACCCTCTGTGCAGACAGTGTTTTGTGTCCACAACAAAGGGGGGGTCTTTGAGTCATGCATGATTTGCTGCAATAGTGAAAAAATGCACCTGGGTCCTATGCAGACCCTAAAGCAATGGGACATTTAATTTATACGCCGTCTGCGACGCCTATACCCTTGGAGACGATTTACACGAAATAGTGCTGTAAAATATATCACTGTAGAAACCTCTAACCCCGTTGCTTCAGTCTGTGCAACGTGGGAAGGCCCTGAAACATTTTCCAGGGCTACCTTTTATTTGCTGTCGAGCTTTGGAAGACGAGACCTCATCTTTACCCCCACAATACCCACGTGGACACGTAGAAGACCACAATTCTAGCCCTGGTCTCCCTTGCTTTCCTTTACCTGGCTCAGCTGAGGTGGAACCTTCCAAATGCGTGGGGGTGTGAGGGCACAGACTGGTGGCCTGATATGGTAATCAGCCACACGGGCAATCAGTTTTATGGCCCTTGAAGTTCCTCTTACTACGTCAATAACCTTTTTTGATGCACGAGGTTGGTAAGGTTACCAGATGATTCCTGTTCTGAGCCTCCATTTAACGACCCACTGCATTCTGGGAGCTGGAGTCCCGTTTCACCTCAAACAAACCAGCTGCTCGGAAGCCTTATATAGTAGTGCATATGGATCTTTGGGCCCATTCCAGGATCGTTTCAGGGACTAGATGAGAGTATGTCCCCTCCACTTGAACCGCAAGATCAATGACTTTTGTGATGGGACCAGAAATGTCTAAAGGTTTGCCCTGGCATTCTCATTATGCTCTGTCTAGACCCTTCTTAGGGTCCTTCACAAATCTCTTCTGAAGGTCAACATATTGGGGTCTAACTCGGGCATTTCCACCACCTTGCCAAGGAGAGATGGGCGAGGACATTGTGAGCGCAGAGTATTGCATGCATCAAGTTCAAATCCTTTTCTCAGTCTGTCTTGCACATTGTGTGCAACCTCCATACAGGGGACCCATTCTGTGGAGGGTGAATGAATGATGGTTTATGGGTCGAAAAGCAGGTTACGTGGCCCGGGACCTTCTCATCTACGTGATAAGTTTTGCACTTGCATTTAGCTGAAGGCTTTGGCTCGTCTTGCGTCTGGTCAGAGTCTGAGGATTGAGGGGAGAGCAAGGGAGGAGTCTTGATCGACTGAGCAGAAGGAACCGAGAAGGTTCTGGAAGAGTTTAAAGTGGGAAAGCTCCCATACTTATGGTCTTTAGGAACCCAGGCGACCACATGCGCAAGAATTTCCTCTGAGGAGGTAGGTCCAGCGGAGGCTCTCTGGGCAAAGCCCAGTTCTTCAGTATGGTATTGCATAGTTCTGGACGTACCTGCCTTTCTCTGGCCCCTGAAAGACCACCACAACAAGCAGGGCTGGAGCGGGAAGCAAATGCAGCCCTGGCAAAAATGCTCAAACCAGACCAGCTCCACTCATCAACCCCCTCAATTTCTCTGTCCTTCCATGCATTCCCTCACCTTCCCTCTCCGCCTCTGATTGCTTCCTCTCTCTATTCCTCTCCTCCCCTTCTCTTTCTGAAGTCTCCCTTGGCCTGCTGCAACTGACCTCCACAAGGTGGGGAAAGGGCAGAGGCACCAGGTAGGGTGACCCGCCGTCTGTAAATTTCATGGACTGCCCGTAATTTCAACCTGCTGTCCGTTGTCCGTGATGAAAGTCTTAACGGATGGCATTTGTCCATAATTTTAGCCGTTCACCAAAAGGACAAAGGCCGGCAGGGCGAAATTACGGGCAGGTCAATTTTCCCAGCTGGATTGAAAGGCAGGGAGTCTCCTGTGCACTGAAGGAGGGAGGGGCAGACAGAAAAGAAACCGACCTTCTTGGCAGGGTGCCTCCTCCGCTAAAGAAATGCAAATGTGCGCAACTGGTAAATCTGCAAAGGGGCTTGAGAACCTGCGTTGACTTTAATCAAAGGAGTCACTTGAAGCTTTCTGATGGCAAAGATATTTTGTTTTAGAGAGGTACTGTAATGGTGTTTCAAGGTAAGCTGTGGAGTGTGTAGTTTTAATGGAGTGTTATAAAAAAATGTTAGTTCTAGGTATAAACTGTATATTATTCAAATCTGTATTTGAGGAGCACTTTTTTATTTAACTGAAATGTATTTGCGTATTTTGTAGCAGCCTATATTATGATATAATTGTATTTATATAGCGCTTACTACCCCTGACGAGGTGTCAAATGCATGTTTGAAATAAGGTCTTACATATTCACAGTTCTTTTAGGTACCTCAGTACCTCATAGTACTAACAAACATTGGCAAAGCCAATCGGTCTCGTCTACGCAAGAGTTCTTGGCTTTGCCAATGTGTTTTAGCCATGTTATACACCATAGTGGCTGCTGTTCACTAAAAGTTAGTGGCATAGTGGTGTGATGTAGAGTAGAGTGGTATAGGAGCAGTGGCGTAGAGCCTAGTGCTGCAGAGTACAGTGCAGGGGGTTACCGTGTAGTTGTTTAGAGTGCATTGGCGTAGAATGCAGTGGTTTAGAGTGCAGTGGCATGGAGTGGGGTGGGGCTAGAGTAGAGTGGAATATATTGCCATGCAATAGAGTGGCAGAGAGTGCAGTAGTGTAGAGTGGTGCAGTGGCATAGAATGCAGAGTAGACTCGCGTGGCAGAGAGTGCAGTGACATAGAGTGAAGCAGTGTAGAGTGGTGTACTGCAGAGTAGAGTATAGTGCTGTAGAGTGCAGTTGCGTAGAGTGGAGTGATGCAGAGTAGAGTGGCATAGAATGCAGTAGTACAGAGTAGATTGGTATACAGTACAGTGGCAGAGAGTGCAGTGTTGCAGAGTAAAGTGTCAGTGCAGTGCTGCAGAGTGGAGTAGAGTGGCACAGAGAGCATTGGTGCAGAGTGCAGTGGCATAGAGTGGCATGGGGTAGGGTGGCCTAGAGTGCAATGGAGTAGAGTGGCATACAATAGAGTTGCAGAGAGTGCAGTAATGCAGAGTGGTGCAGTGTCACAGAGTGCAGAGTAGACTCACGTGGCATACAGTGCAGTGGCATAGAGTGGTGCAGATTGGAGTATAGTAGAGTGATGCAGTGCAGAGTAGAGTATAGTCCCTAGAGTGCAGTGGTGTAGAGTGCAGTGATGCACAGTGCAGTGGCATAGAGTGCAGAGGCATAGAATGCAGTAGTACAGAGTAGAGTGGTGTAGAGTGCAGTGTTGCAGAGTAGAGTGTCAGTGCAGTGGTGTAGAGTGGTACAGAGAACAGTGGCACAGAGTACAGTGGTACAGAGTAAAGGGCAGTGGCATACAGTACAGTTGTTTAGAGTGCACTGGCGTAGAGTGCAGTGGCATGGGGCAGAGTAGAGTGGCATAGAGTGCAGTGGAATAGAGTGTATTGGTGCAGAATATAGTAGTACAGAGTAGAGTGGTGTAGAGTATAGTGGCGGCCAGTGCAGTGTTGCAGAGTAGAGTGTCAGAGTGCAGTGGCGTAGAGTGCATTGAACTAGAGTGCAGTGATCAGAGAGGCGTAGAGTGCAGTGGCATAGAATAGAATGTTTCAGAGTAGAGTGCAGTTGCATAGAGTGGAGAGGTGCAGGGTAGAGTCCAGTGGCATGGCATGCAGTGGCACAGAGTGCAGTGGCGTAGATTGTTTCACAGTAGAGTGAAGTGGCTTAGAGTGGAGAGGTGCAGGGTAGAGTGGAGTTTTGTAGAGTAGCATAGAGTGTGATTGCATAGAGTAAAGTGGTGTAGAGTGCCAGTGGCCTAGAGTGCAGAGGTGCAGAGTAGATTAGAGTGACGTACAGTGTATTGATGTAGAGTGCAGGGGCATAGAGTTGAGTGTTACACAGTAAAGTGCACTAGCATAGAGTGTATTAGCTTAGAGTGCTGTGGCGTACATTGCAGCAGAGTGGCACAGAGTAGAGTTGTGCGCACTAGATTGGTGTTGCCTAGACTGGAGTGGTATAGCGTGCAGAGGTGCAGAGCGCAGTGGTGTAGAGTGGCGTAAAGTACATTGGCATAGAGTAGAGTGGTACAGAGTAGAGTAGAGAGGCATAGTGTGAAGTAGCATAGAGTGCAGTGGCATAATGTGGAGTGATTCAGAATGGAGAAGAGTGCAGTGCAGTGGCATTAAAGTGACAGCCGTGGGATACTTTGTAGGGAAAGTCCAATATTTTAGTCCAGTCCATATCTTGCAGAGGTTTGGCCACATCAATCACCCAGGTATTATGACGAGAAGACCTGGAGTGGTTTCCATGTTGCAGGAAAGGTCTGTACTCCCAGTCTACCAGTTCCTATGGTGTAGAGCTTCTGGCACACCTCTTGTAGGGTTAGTGCTAGGTGGCAGACATGAAATAGGGCATTTAATGATTATTTAAGGTGGTTGTAAGTAAGGAGTTGACTGGGATGAAGTTGGTAGTCTGCCACAAGGGTTTGGAAAGTTAGTAGCTCGCCGTCCAGAAACAAATCCCCCAATTTTAAGATACCTGCAGCATGCCACTGATGGAGTTGCTCTGAGCACAGCCGTCCTGTGCGATTGGGAAGGCTTAGCAAAGGTAGTGCAGGGGCACAGGGTTTCTTCGTCTCAGTGAGTTTACAGGTACTAGCAAGGCAAGAGAAAGCCGTGCATGATAACCCCGGATGATGATCCGCAGAATGGTCAGTAGGAAACAATGAGCAGTGCATTAAGCCTTTCTTAAAAGTCTTTACTGATAAACCCCATCTCATGCAGGGAGGTGGGCAGAAAGCCGGCGAGACACCCATTGGACCTGTGCAGCTGAATAATAGCATTCTAAGTCCAGAAGATCTAATCCACCCGCAGTCACAGTTAGCTTTAGAGTGGAAAGAGCTCCCGATGGCGCCGCAGCGACCAAATCAGATGTGTGGCCTATCTGAAGAAGGAATGAAGGACGAGCAGGAGACGGTTTGCAAAATAATACTATCATCGGGGAAGCACACCATCTTCACCAGTGCCACGTGGCCCACTACAGAAAGCAGAAAAGAAGACCAAAAAGAAAACTGGGCTCGGAGGGACTGTTCACTCTGCCAAGATTTCCATCCTGCAAATCAGTGGAAGAACCGTAGATATTAATCACTAGGTATTGAAAGGTAACTGGTTCCCAGTTCAATCTGAGACCTAATTATATATAAAGGGGAAAACAGTGCCATATGTTAAAGAAACACAACTTACAATGTTAACATTTTTACTTTTTGTTTGTGAAAATATTTTGAAGATTCTATTTGTACTTGACACTTAGAGATAACCCAGATCACTAGTTTGGCTTTTGCTCAATTTCAAAATCATTTAAAGATATGTACATAGTTGGCAATTGCCTTGCACAACCTTGCAAGGGGTCTGGCCCCTGCTCACCCTTCACAAGCACGAACAGCAGACCATTGCACCAGAAGAGCTTGCCAAGGTGGATGGGTGTTGCTTGTTCGACCACTTGACAGTGCCTCTTCTGTTTCTTTCCTGTGTGCAGAGACAACTCCCCAGGTGCCTAATACCTTCCGATAGTCTTGGTGGACCCATCTTGTCTGATTTTAGGAACTGTTCCACCTTGTTCTTCTCTTCCTCATTTATCCAGTTATTAGCAACAACCCTTTGAGTCACTTGCCATGGATCTCCCATTTGATCTCAATTTCATCCTCTTCTTTTATTATCTTTGATTGGTAGTCCAGGCTCCCATTTCTGAGATAAATGTAGAGTCCCAGACATACACTCTAGTGCTGTGAGACTACAGACAAGTTGTGGGTACCTCACATCCTGACATTAGGTGTGAGACTGTCGCCTACACCATCTGCCCTGCCTCTTTAAAAAATTTTGGGGTTGAAAGTCAACAGGTGGTCGGGGTGAGCCAGATGTTTTTGTTCAATTTGTTTAAACTAGCATAAGGTTAATTACCTTAATGTTTCCCAAATTGTTTGCCAGGGGTTATAAAATGTTCAGAAACAATTAAAATGTTGCTGTTTGTTTCTCTTCAAGAAAGATTGGGTAGATTTGGTTAGGGGTGATGGCCTTGACACAGTGCTGAAGGGCATTAATTTACTACTGAACAAGGACATAATGTGCCATCTGAATGTAGCATACCAGGAGGCAATCACAAAAAGACCGCAGTGAATAAATAGTGCTATGTTAAAAAAGTAAATAAATGCAGTGACAACATAGTGAGGCCTGGCCTCTCTTGGGTGTGTCTGTAAAAATGACATTTTTTCTTTAATTTTTGTCCTGAATTTTGACCCTTTGTCCTGAATTTTTGTCCTGAATTTTGACCCTTTGTCCTGAAATGTTTACAGTCTTGTCCAGAATTTGCCTCAATGCCAGGTGGTCACCCTAGCACCGGGAGCAGCCCTCTGCCCCCCAGGGGCTCCAGCCCACCCGGGAAATGACCGGTGGAATAAATGGGGTTTTACGACCCTGACAGTTTTACCTCTTTCTGCTGAAGAGGCAGGAGAAGTGAGAGCAACACTGCTTTCCCCTTGCAACTAAAAAAAAGTTGGATGCAGGCTTGCTGTTGAAACTAAAGGCTGGGCTGCAGTGTTTGCCAATGCAGCTCCAGACACCGCGCCTCCCAGCGACCAAACTAAATGAAGGCAATAGCAAGCTGCTGCAGTATGGCGCTACCACAAATAATCACAAGAGGGCGCCAGACTACAACGAATAGCTTAAAAAATGCCTTGCTGCATGGGCAAATGGAGTGAGTGCCCCAGCAGCGAAATGTATTTTTGTCCAGCTGCAAAAAAGTCTTACCATACACTCCTCCGGACGACAATCTGTACGAGTCAAGGCATCCGCTGTATAAAATGTCCGTGTAACCTGAAGTTTATGCGTTGAAACTAGGCGCGATCAGACTTTCATCCTTTTTCTGCTTCTGAATTTGTTAAAATGAGGTCATTTGAGGTGGAGAATAGTCCAGTTGTCGCTTAACAACACTTTGAATCAGAGCCTGGAAGTTTTACATAAAATAAACGAGTTATTATTATGAGTATTGTCGCATTGACTCGGCACTCACCCTGTACTTGTTGTGTACCATCAACAGAGTGACTATTCCACTGCATTGATGCCACGGGGGACCTCACAAATTTCGCCAAGTTGCTAAGCAACGGCCCACGCCATCCGTCCCAGGGACGCCGCGCGGAGTCGCTTTACATAATGGCGCAAAACGTATAACTCTGAAACGTCTATAATGACTTCGGGGTGAATTTAATAGCTCGGGGCCCCCACGCCTGCGCTACGCCATTTTACCGGCTCCATCCGCGGCCAATTTCCTTGTCAGGCGTGTTTCTTGGTTCCCTTCTCGTGGCAGACAAATGGAGTGTTCCCTGGAGGAGGATGCAAGTTAAAGTGCCCCGCGCGCGAGTGACTGAGAGATGATGCATTACACTAGATATAGGTTGGGGGCCCTGGTGGGATGAAGGATGCAGTGCGTCATGTCTCTGGGGCTGGGGCCCCACCACGGAATGTTATGTCGTGGGCAGTGCTTAATTTGTAAATAAAAAGGTGCCGGGGTCCAAAGCCCTCCTCTTAAACATGCGGGTGCTGCAATTACATGTGCAAACACGGAATACTGAGGCAGCGTAATCCCGAAGCCATCTTGGACCTCTCCAACTATTTACAGCCCCTCCTGCCCCTTCAGCTCACACCTGCAACTTTTTGCTTTCCCTCATTGTGACGCTTTTTCGTTTTTCTCTTCCACCGTCTTTCTCAAATGTATCTTTTGCTCGCAGCAAATGCTGAAGGCAGAAGACTAAGCGCCGGCCCTCAAAAAAAAGTGCCGGTGCTCAGCACCGGAAACAACAAGCACAATTTAAGCGGCAAAGACGAAAGAACACCTCACCGTACGCCGGGACAGGGCAGAAGACGCGCCGTGCCCCCAGCAGGCAAGACGGTTCACGGAGGAGCGTCAGCCCCACCGACTGCTCATGCTCAAGGCAGACCTGAACTTCCTGCCGGCCCCCACACCAGCCCCTGAAGGGTAAGCCAGACCACGCACAGGTCCTGCAGCACACAGGAAGACAGACTGCCGGAGATTACTCCACCCAAACGAACCCCAAGGAAAAGTGGGAGGCCCAGCTATCCCAGCCACTGGTGAACTAGGGAAGAGCGCTGTTTCAATAAATAAACAAATAAAAGGGGAATCAAGAGATGCAGTTCTCGGATACACCTGGGTCACAAGCAGGAACACACACACTTTTTGTCGAGCACTGGGAAGCACAGGGAAAGACCCATGGTTCAATACCCGCCCAACAATCTACCCTACCAGGCCTACAGCGCTCCTGCACCATGGTGTCCATCCCGGAAATGGACCTGTTTGTGGTCGAAGGACCTCCCTCAGCTCAAGCTGCAAGATGGAAAATGTGGGTTGAGAGGTTGGAAAATTACATTGCTGCCCGTGATGCTAGACTCAGACCAGGGACTGTCCATGCTCTTACATCTAGGGGGCTCAGCGATCTACAAAATTAGCATGGCTGTGGCGAAGAAGGCCGACCCTACTCCTATCACTCCCTGAAACTGGTCCTCAAGGCTTACTTCGAACCCTTTGCCAACCCAGACTATGAGAGATTCCTTCTTCGTCAAGCCCGCAACTCCTGGAGGAGTCAATGGACAATTTCTATGCCCGACTCCGGGACCTAGCCAGCACAGGCACATTGCCCGACACAGATGATGAGGTGTGGGTACAATTTATTCAAGGGCGCCACTCAGCCAAGCTGAGAAAACAAATTCTGCAGGTCCCGGGGATGTCCATGGCAGATATGCTCACTATGGGTTGCTCGAAGGAGTTGTCCCAGGTACGCGGGGCACACAAGGAGTTGGTGCTGCAGAAACTGATGAAAACAGAACCTGTGAATGCAGTTGCCTGGGGTGCCGCCACAAAGAAAAACAACAGAATCAAACCGACGAACACGGCCAGCACTTACTACACCTGTGGAGAGCCGTACCCACATCAAGGAAAGTGCCCTGCCCATGGAAAACAATCCACAAATTGCCAAAAACTCAACCACTTCGCCGAAGTATGCCGATCAATGCCTGGGCAGAAGCCCAACAAGACAAAGACAGTCCGTACTGCCCAAGTAATCCCCCATCAGGAGGAGGAGAGCGACATGGATGATGATGAGGACATGGAGGGGGCCATTCATGTGATCTACAGCACACAACCTGGTGACTCCCCACGGAAAAGGATCCCGAGATGCAGTGTCAGGCTGGCGGGTCAGCCAGTCTCTGCCCTCATTGACACAGGGGCCTCAATCAACATCTTGGCATACTCAGTGCTCCAAACACCTGCCCATCCACCCCACATTTTGGTCCACAGTGGTGCAAGTGTATGCGTTGGGTCATCAACGCAACTCCCACTGGTAGGAGGCTTCATGACCAATATCACACATGACACCAAGACCACCCGGGACAAGGTATATGTCACCAAAGCCAGGTCAGGAATGCTATTGAGCTGCTGCACCACAGAGGAACTCGACTTGGTGTTGTTCGCCTTCAGCATTCATCTATGGGGTTTTGAAGGACCCGTAAGGGAATACTCACCGCTGTTTGAGGACACTGGGTGTCTCAAGGGACGGCTCATGAATCTGCACATTGACACCTCCATTCAACCTTTGGCTAAAAGCATAGGCACATTGCGTTCCACCTCCAGCCCAAGGTGGAGGCTGAACTACACAAGCCGGAAGAAGCTGACATTATCGAGCGAGTGGAGGGACCAACGCCGTGGGTCTCACCTATCGTCATGACTCGCAAGCCAAAGCAACCCGGCAAGGTGAGAATCTGTGTGGACATGCGTCTGCCCAATTTGGCCATCCGGCAGGAAGGTCACCTCACTCTGACTGTGGATGACATCATATCTGAGGTCTGCGGGTCCCGCTGGTTTTCGAGGATGGACTTCTGAGCTGGATACCACCAGCTGCTGTTAGCGCCAGGATCAAGGGCCATAACGACATTCTCGACACACGTGGGACTGCAGAGGTACAAATGACTTAGCTTTGGGGTGTTGAGCGCTGCGGAAGTGTTCCAGGACATACGGAATGTGCTAGGCAGACTGAAAAGGGTTATCAATGTGAGCAATGATATCTTGGTGCATGACCCCACCATCGAGGAGCATCTTAAAAGGTTGCGGGACACTTTCCAAGGCCTGCATGAGAGTGGACTGACTCTTCACCAAGAGAAGTGGGCATTTCTGCAGTCGGACATTGCATTCTTTGGGTACCATCTTTTAGAGAACGGTGTCAGACCTGACCCGGAGAAAGTAAGAGACATTTAGCAGCTGCTCCTACCTCTGTCACGGTTGTCCGTAGCTTCTTAGGAATGGTCACCTATTGTGGGACGTTTATTCAGAACTTGACATCTCTCACCGACCCCCCCTGAGAGACCTGACCAAAGCTACTGTGACATGGGAGTGGAGCCCCCCTCAAGAAGCTACCTTCCTAGCAACCAAACAAGCACTGTCCGCGAGTACCACCCTTGTATATTTTGATCCAACAAAAGAGACAGAACTGTCGGTGGATGCCAGTCCTGTCGGTTTGGGGGCTGCGTTGTCACAAAGAGGATGTGGAGGTGAGTGAGCCCCAGTTGCGTACACTAGCCATGCGCTGACAGATACTGAGCAACAGTATTCACACATTGAAAAAGAGGCGATAGCTGTACACTGAGACTGTCATCACTTTCACCTCTACCTGTATGCCCATCCATTCACGGTGCATACCGACCATAAGCCAATCATCCCTCTGGTCAATGGGTCACCTCAAAACCACCTCCTTGGATCGAGAAGTGGATCTTCCAGCTACAGGAGTATCAGTTCTCAGTGGTGTACCACCCGGGATCCCAAAATCCAGCAGACTACCTCTCAAGACATGCCAGACCTGCGACGGCCAAGGAAGAAGCCGATGCGGAGGACATCGAGGAGTACATGACGATGGTGGTGGAGAGAGCACAGCCCTTTCCCATTTTAGTGGATGAAATCAGGACAGCCACTCAAGCGGAAGAGTGCCTGCAGCTGGTCATCTTGACAGTCCTCATGGGCCGCTGGCACATGATGATGCACCGCTTGTCACGGAGGACATTGGAAGCCCAGTCCATGCTGTCATCCTTGGATCATGTTCAACAGGAGCTAGCAGTGTCTCCGGAAGGGTGCCTGCTGCAAGGGCCAAGGCTAGTCATCTCTGGGTCCCTGCAGCAACAAGTGATTGACCTGACCCTTGCGGCTCACCAGGGCATAGTTAGAACCAAGAAGAAACTACAGTGCAAAGTATGGTTCCCCGGTATGAGCCAGCAAGTGTAACAAACCATCAACAACACTGCCACATCTGTCAAATAGTGGGGCCGGCTGATACTCCAGGTGCCATCATCACGAAGCCCATTCCCCCGATTCCCTGGCATCGCACCAGTGCAGACTTGGGAAGCATGCCTGATGGGCGTCACCTGTTCGTCATTATCAACAACTTCTCAAAATATGTGGAAATAGAGATCTTGGACTCTACCACCGTAGAACAAGTCATTCCCCGCATACAAAAGGTGTTAGCGATGCACGGGATCATCAGAGAGCTACAAACTGATAATGGTCCTCCTTTCTCGAGCCAGGAGTTTGCGACCTATCAGCATCACATGGCATCCGCCACCAAAAGTTCACTCCACGATGGCGTCAGGCCAATGGGGAGGCCGAGCGCATCATGAGGACCCTCAACAAGGTACTCCATATTGCTGTGGTTCAAGGAAAGAACCTTGCCCGTGCCCTGTTTGCATTTCTATGAGAATATCGGCCATCCCCATGTCACCACCAAAGCCACCCCTGGCTCGGCATGCAGCAGTGGGTTGGGGTCACCATGCCACACTTCGAAGGTTTCACTAGGCTCCGGGGCCAGGTGGCAAAGGAACTGCACAACCTAGTGGCAACGGTGTAATGGTTTGCCCCTGACGCAAAGGTGCTGAGTAAATAAAAGAGCCAGTGAGTTGGCGCCAAAAGGCCAGTTGTACTAACCACCTTACCGGGTCTGTGAAGTTATTTCGGGGCTGGGGGGCCATTACCCTAGTGCAAGAGCGACGGCCTACCTGAGTCGGTAGGACGCAACACGGACGTCAATGAGAGGCCGCGATCTGGCAGCCACTGACATCCTCCCCACCCCACAGCTTGCCCTTTGGTACCCCTGGCCTTCTTTCTTCTGGTTGGAGGTGTTACGAAAGCACTTGACCGGAACAGTAAGTAAATCTGCGCCACAAGGAACGAAGACAGGGAGAGATCCTCCCACACTTTGGAGTGAAGAATTTGAGGACGCAATTGAGGACAGAGACTAGATAAGAAAATAGGAACTGGTGAAAGAAAGACCTTGGCTCTTACTATAAATCATCAAGCTTGGCCAGGGAAAACCGACAACTCTTCAGGAGCGTAGCCCTACGCACAATCTGACATGCGTGAAATCGAAACTGACACAAAATGTATTTGTACTCCACTTTGTGAGGTTTTTTAAGGAGGACGCAGCAAAATGCCCGTCTTGGCATTGGTGCTTAATTTCAGCAGGTTTTTGCTGGAGGGGGGGGTGTGGGGGGGGGGCACAGGCACTTATTTCTGGGAGCAGTGCTCATTTCTCCTCAATAGACATTTCCCAAGACAAACAGAGTTAAAAACAAACTAAATGGAAAGACTGAGGAAAAGAAATACAGAAAATATGTCACCAAGGGAGAAAGCACAAATCTGTAAGAATGGGATAACTGGGCGGGGAGTACCTGTCAGTGAATTAAAGAGGCCTGAGTCGGATTCAGCACTGCTTGCCCACGGGAATAGGCAAGCTGACATTTTATAGCACCAGTTGCGAGGCGTACGAGCCGCTCTTTGGACACCGGCACTTACTAGTTTACAAATAAAGCACTTCCTGCTATCATTCTTGTTAAACCAGATGTGTTTTCTCCCATCCTTAATTTGCACATAATGGGCCTGAAGCTTGTCACAGCAGGTACAATATTCCCTGACAGCTAGATCTCTCTACATCTTTTGATGCTGTGGGCCATGGGATAAAAATGTTTCTAGCTGACACATCAATAATTTTCAATTCTATTAAGGACACAGAGGCTAGGATTATGCATCTCTTTCTTTACTGATAATTTTAACAACAGCCAATTAGAACATTATAAAGACAAACTACTTATCCCATGAACCCCTGTAGTCCATGATCCTGCCCAATCAGGGGCCGCTCCCCTTATATATGTCTCTGCCACCATAGATCCTCCTCTTTCTTTGTAATGCAAGCAACAACATAGCAATAACCTAAATTCCACGTAGAACTTTTGGACCACAATACCATCCGCACGGAGAATTCTAAACATGAACTGGAAACTCTGTCGCGCAGGGAATTCTGCCTTCCCAGGCCCATTCGATCATTCATACCGATTTATTATCCGACCCTTAATAAAAAGAAACAAAACAGGCGAATAACAGCTAGTTGTGTACCTCCAAACCACATTTGGTGGGCATAGAGAATCACAGAATGACAACAAAATGAACATTAATCAGAATCCATTATACATGGCAATCATATGCAAACACTCTCTTATATGGGTGGGATAATCCTCGCCTCCGTGTCCTTAATAGAATTGAAAATTCTTGACGCGTCAGCTAGAACATTTTTTATTCTATGGCAGGACCGGAGGCTACGGATTATGCTAGTTCAAAGCTGAGCCACAACTGTGGATGCTACATCAACAATTGGTTTATGATAAAACATTTTGAATGTAGAATCTGAAGGCCAATCGTCTGAGGCCATGATGTCCTCCAGACGAGAGCCTCTGCCAAAAGTTTAGAGGCCATGGCCCCACGCAGAGAGTGGGATCCAAACACCGGAATGTCAATTCTCACCTCCCCCAGCAACCACATAACCCACCAGGGCAGAGAAGCTGCTGAGACAGTGCCAAAAGGATTCTGCAAGGAAATAAGCAACTGACCAGAAATATCTCTGCGAAACTCATGAGCACAATCTTCATAAGCTTTTAAACATTTACCCACACAAAACTTCTGATAATGGGGAAAAGCAGGATAGGAAATACAATGGGATGTAGTTTTTGTACGTCTAGAAATAGAAAAGGAGACCCCAGATGGAGTAAACACTCTACCTACTAGATCCAAGGCCTGCACGTCAGAAACGCGCCTGCAGGAGACCAGGCACAGCAAAAGAGTTAGCTTCGCTGACAGCTGTTTGTAAGAGAGATCCTCATTACCTGGCCAGGCCCTCAAAAAATGCAAAACTATGTCTACGTCCCATAAAGTGTTATATTTCGGTTGAGGGGTCCGTACCATCCTAATGCCCCTAAGAAGTTTACAAACCAAGGGGTGCTCACCGACCGGCTTGCAGTCTAAATGCTGTGACCCGCCAAGACAGCCGACTGGAAATTGTTAATGGTTCTATGTACTAGACCTTGGTAGACCAAATCTGAAAGGAAATTGACAGTCATATGTATCCCTGACCCCAAGGGATCAAAACTCCAACTTACCCATCTCTTCCAGGCTGCCTCGTATTGTTTATGAGTGGAGGGAGACCAAGATTGTGATAAGAAAAACATTGCGTTCTCCGAAAGGCTCTGCATTTGCCAACGTCACCGGAAAGCCTCCAAGCCATGAGAAACAGCTGAACTGCTGAGATCAACGGATGAGGAAGCCCCAATGGATCTAAAAGAAGAGCTAGGAAGGATTGATTGGGTGCTGGAGGAGCGCAATATAAGGACATTGCTTCCAGAAACCACACCTGTATTTTCCACTGTGGGGTCACCAAGACCATCTCCACCAATTGTCTCGCTCGCCTGAGAGAGTACTCTCTAAATCATGAAGAAGGGGGGAAAAGCATAGAGGAGCCCCACCATCCAAGACTGAAGGAATGCATCGCAACCCACTGCTAGAGGGTTCGTTCTCCAACAGTAGAGAAGAGGGAGCTCAGTATTCAGATGAGACGCAAACAGATCTGACACACATGGGACCTACATCTGATTTAAGGAGTGGAAGACTTGGGAATTTAGTTTCCTGTTGCTGGCGTCCTTCAGGAACCAGAGTTCTAGTCTGCTACCACATTGCAGTGTCCCGGAATGTACTCCGCGGTCACCAAAATTTGGTGCTAGAGACAATAATGCCAGGATTCCTTGGTGATCTCCTCCAGAACCCTTGATCTTGTCCACCCTAGGTGATTGATGTAATGAAGTGCTGAAACATTGTCCATGCAGAGAAAAATACAGCAGCTCGTTTTGCGTGGAGACAGGGAGCGAATCACAATAGCTCCCACTAGTAACTCTAAGCAGTTGATGGGGAGACCCAGTTCCTTGGGAGACAATCTGCCACCTGTTTCCACTAAGCCACACTGAGTCCCCCCAGCCCCAACGGTTGGCATCCAACTCTATTATCATTTCTGGAGTCAATGCTAAAATAGCCTTGCCGTTCCATGCATCTATATGCTTTACCCACCAGGCTATCTCTGTTCTAGCATCTGTCAATAAAATTATCTGTTCTGATTAAGTCATCCTTTCTGAAGATGTAAAATCTTCAGACATTGAAGGGCCAGATAATGAAGGGGCCCTGGAAAAATGGCCTGGATTGAATCAGCTAACAAACCCACTAAGCGTGTCATGGTCCTCAAGGATATAGTCAGAGAGGCATGGGCTCTCTTCAACTCTTTCTTGATGGAAATCCGATTTGCCAGAGGCAGACGTAATTAGGCTCTGACAGAGTCCACCTGAAAGCCTAAGAATTCTATGGACTGGGATGGCTTCATGATCAATTTGTTTGAGTTGATGACAAACCTGAGTTCTTGTAATAGTGGATAGGCCAAGAGAGATGAAGATGGGCCTTATCCTCGGTTTGCTCCATGATCAAAATGTCATTGAGCCAAATAATAAGGCAAACTCCTCTCTCTGTGATATTGATCTATTGGTCAAATTAGTTTGCTGAAACACCATGGGGTCGGAGAGAGGCCAATGGATAAGGGGGTGAACTCGTACCACTGATTTCACCAATGAAACTGAAGAAAACGTCAATGGGGGACATGGATGAAAACTGTAAAGTTTGCATCTTTGAGGTTGAGAAGTACTAAGCTAGTCGCCCTCCAAGAGAAAATCGTGTAAAAGATGGATGCCTTCCATTGTGAAATGGCGGTGCATGATCCAAGAATTGAAGGCTTTGAGATTCAGGACCAGACGGGAGCTGCCGTCTTTCTTCTGAACCTAGAACATTGTACTTACAAACCGTGAGGATGCAGAACAGACTTGGCTATTGCTCATTTTAGAAGGAGCTAGCCGATTTTGTTGTCTATGAAAGCGCTTTCTGTTTAGGAAAAAAGAGGGATTGGATGAATTTCTGGATGCAGGGTGTAAGAAAATTTGAATTTATACTTCTGCATTGTCTGCAGGTCCCATGGATCCTGTGTGTTTTGCTCCCAGGCCTGCAAATGTAACCCTGTCCTTACCCCCAGTATAACCGCCAAAAAAGGCATCACTCTCACCTGGGTAACTGGTATCCAAAGAGATGGAACCACCTCGGTTTCCACCTCTGTAGGAGCAAGTACGATCTCCTTTGCTGAGGGAGGGGAAGAAGTTGGAATTGGCGTAGTAACTTCCCTGACCACGTTAGGAGAATCCTCTTGAAGCCGGGCTAAATTTGTGGCCTGGAGCTCGGCCCCGTAAGCGTCTGACCCTGTCAAAAAGGCCCCCACTAGACATCTTTTTCATGGATGTTTGGGCCTTATCCAATGCGGAAAAGGTGGCAACATATTTTCCTAGGTCCTTAATGGACTTGTCACCGAACGACATGCCATTCGCTAGAGTGCCTGCATCTGTAGAGGCCAACTCCTCCAGTTTTGGGCCAATGCACGATTTGCAGTGATCTGTGGACATGGCGCAGTTGGCATTGCCCAAAAGGCATATGAATCTTTGGGCCCATTCCAGGATCGTTTCAGGGACTAGATGAGAGTTTGTCTCCTTCATTGAACTGCAAGATCAAGGACTTTTGTGATGAGACCAGGAATGTCCAAAGGTTTACCCTGGCATTCTCGTCATGCTCTGTCTAGACCCTTCTTAGGGTCCTTCACATATCTCTTCTGAAGGTCAACATATTGGGGTCTAACTCAGGCGTTTCCACCACCTTGCCAAGGAGAGATTGGCGAGGACATTGTGAGCGCAGAGTATTGCATGCATCAAGTTCAAATCCTTTTCTCAGTCTGTCTTGCACATAGTGTGCAACCTCCATACAGGGGACCCATTCTGTGGAGGGTGGGTGAATGATGGTTTATGGGTCAAAAAGCAGGTTATGTGGCCCGGGACCTTCTCATCTAAGTGATGAGTTTTGCGCTTGCGTTTAGCTGAAGGCTTTGGCTCGCCTTGCGTCTGGTCAGAGTCTGAGGATTGAGTGGAGAGCAAGGACAGGAGCCTTCATCGACTGAGAAGAAGGAACCAAGAAGGTTCTGGAAGAGTGTAAAGTGGGAAAGCTCGCATACTTATGGTCTTTAAGAACCCAGGCAACCACATGTGTAAGAATTTCCGCTGAGGAGGTAGGTCCAGCTGAGGCTCTCTGGGCAAAGCCCAGTTCTCCAGTATGGCAATCTCTGGCAGAGGCATCAGAAGGGGAACTCCCCATTAACTCACTTTACCCAAACCTCATGAGTGGGTGAGTGAATGGCTTAAGAGCCTCAATCAGAGCCTGGTTCACGGAGTCCTGAACATGATGACTCAAGGCCTCCGCTAATCTCTCCCTCATCTGGTTCTCATATGGCACCCCCACAAAATCTTGAACATACTCATCCTCATCGGCATAGTTTTCCATGGCAGTGAGTAAATCAGAAGGAATTGGAGGAGCTTGGTGGGGGGGAATAATCCCCAGAAGGTCCAATGTATCTCAGAAGACCAGATTATCAAATGAGACCAATAGTCTCTGCCGGCAGCAATAGAATGTGGAGGGAGCAACCTGCTTTTATTCCCTAGGGCAAAGCTGTTACATATTAATGCGGCACTCGTCGGGTGTTCACTGGGGATAGGATCGCTAAAATCCTTTGCGCACTGCGTCCGGTGCCGACTGGGTCTAAATTCACACTCTGGTTAGCTTTGCGTACACGCATGACATGGAGATAGAGAGAGGACAGCATCCTCAGAAAATGCAGAACGCTCGCTGTGATAAATCTCTGCTCCCGCTCCACAGCTGGCAATATGACGGGAAAACCCAGTGGTAATCACCGAGGGCAAATACCTCGATCGCACCGTCAAGGAGCAAGAAAAACGTGTAAAGTTCAATAAGGAGTAAATGTACTTATCTCAGGCTGCAAACAGCAAGAAGGAGGAGGATACATGGTGGCAGAGACATGTATATGGGGAGCAGTCCCGTGAATGGGCAAGATCATGGACTACAGCAGCTCATGGGAGAAGTTGGCGACAATTCCTTTAGATAACTAAGCTGCAAGCTAGTTGTCATGTGTGCACTATATGTGATCTAGATTTTTGCTATGCATGAAGCAACATTGTAGTCTATTAAATCAAACGCAAGAACACCCAAGACACAATGACACACATCCTAAACTCATGCATTTGATAATGAAGAAATAGGAGTTCAGTGAAATAAAGTATTTGCCTAGGATCACACAGTTTAAGTGGGAAAGCCGGTATTGACCCCAGGATTTCTAGTTCTGCTCGAGGCTGCTAGTCCTGTGAGTCAAGTCCACAGAATCAGAGTGGCACTATTTTGGGGGCACACAGTGTGAGAAGCAGGAAGACACTGAAGGGAACTTGTGAAAATTTGTAAATTTGAGAGGCAGAATCAATGTTCGCTGGGGATGGGAACGGGGTGGACTCACTAGGTCCACCTCTAAAGGTTCACTTGATAATGTTTAGATTACTAAGCAGTAGACCCGCCTGAATCTTCCTGTAATGGCTCGAACCGGGCTCTCTTGAGGGCTGTTACCACCGAATGTAAATCCCATGAATGGAAAAATACATTTTCAATTTTGATGACAAACTTTGCGGCGGTACACATTTGGAGGGAACCATGGCTATCTGAGAAACACAACAGGTGGGACCTTTACTTCCTTCTGATCACAAAGGCTAACCTGCCGGTTGGGGCAAAGAGGCTTGAAGGCTGGGACTTACTATGTTCCCATCACCCTTTACCCCAGCCATTGGCAAGATTGATGGTGGACAAATGTGATTTGATGACCTTATCTCGAAAATGAGCATCAAACCCTTTGACAAAACCAAAAAAAAGCATTCTGCGTTTCTGATTTGGAAAGATACAGACACCATTAGGTTTGACCCAGGATTATCCACCCATTGATTAAACCGCGTGGTTCAATGTATATTACAAAATTTGAGTGGGTACCATTAATGATGAACAGAGACAGGAAACTGGTCTTGGAGCCTGAGATACTCCAGATGGGTAAACTCAGGGCAGGCAAGTGGGCTGCTCAGAAAAGGCAGGAAACAGAACTAGGCCACAGAGTCACACAAATAGAATTGGAAGACACACCAGGATGTTCACCATAGTCAGGCGCACAAAAGCGTAGGAAGCTATATCCAAAATAATGCTTTACCTGCACAGTACCCCAATTAAGATGTACTAGTGAGACAGCCACAGGGGGATTTTTGGAGGAACTGTGGAGAAAAGGGCACACATTTCCACTTATGGCATTGCCTAAAATGACGCAGGTACTGGTAAGAAATCTTTCAATTGGTCGACCAAATATTCCATACCAGAATCCCTATTTACAGCATACACACTGTAATGCTTAGATGACAAAGAAACATTCTCATCGCACTCTCCCAGGAGGAAACACATAGCTCTAGGCCTCTGCGCGTCTAAATACGCTATCACTGCACTCATGGGTAAATCAAGCCTCCCTGAAAACCCCTGCCCCTACCACCACCACCACCAACTCTAGGGAGAGGCGTCATAGCTAATGGGAACTTCCAGCTATGGAAAAGTGTACAAGAACAAAGGTGGGAGAACTTTGAAGAGGTATGGGCACCATTTCTGTTCTTCCATTCCACCAAATGTAGAGAACTATCCTACCCTAGATAACTAGGAGACCTACGCTTTGTCCCAGGCGAGATGTCGTAGATGTCCGATGAAATCGGAGTAAACAATGTTGCTACCCAGACATGGACGTCTGAAGGGATGGCTCCATCTCACTTGATAGTTTAATAATTGTATCGTGAAAGGATCAAGTTGGGGAAGAAGGAGGTGCGGTTGGGTTTGTTCTTCTCTGTTTACATGACACCATATTGTGGTATATGAACACAAGAGGGACAGGGAGATTATTGGTCTAGTGTACAACCTCCCTAATACTCGTACAATATAAATGAGTACACTGTTCCAATGAAAGATATGTGTCAAAATTGAATGAAGAATCCGTGATGGTGATGGTTGAGGGTAATTTCCACTTCCTCACCTTATTGGTGTTTTGAGGGGATCTGGATCCAATTGTATCCATTCTTCCTTTCTTTCTCCTATTCTATCCGTAGGATTGAATCGATTCCTCCCCAACCACAGCACAGATCCCTAGTTAAGATCTCTGACAAAGTGCCCCCTTGCAGTGGGCTGGTCAGACATTGCAGCGCCAGTCTGACGAGGAGCAAACCCTATGATGAAGCATGGCATCCTTTGGGTGTGTGAGGGTATTTGTTTCTAGATAGAACAGTGCCTTGTGGAATTTTGACACATATCTTTCATTGGAACAGTGTACTCGTTTATATTGTACCACATTGTGGCATACATTGCAGTCCATCAGACACTTGGTGTAGGAGAGTCCAAACCTTGCATTTCTTTAAAAACAAATACACAGATTTTAATCTCAAAATGGCTGAAGTGAGAAAAGCATCTCAGCCAATAGCATTCAGTCTTAGATTAAAATTCCAGTTGAGTTTCTGGAGTTGTAAGCAAGAGTACAGATTTTGGTTGAGGACCTTTGGTAGTATAGTTTTGGTGGTAAAAGTTAAACTAGATAAGTCCCCTACATTTGTATTTATTTATAATAACAAAGACACCATTGGTCTTAACATAGCCCATTGATGTGGCTATTGAAAGTGCTATTACTAGCAAAGTATAAACAAATATAACAGTGTATGGGCACGCTTAGATATCGTGTGTCACACGGTGGCACCACGTGAGTTGGCATATCTGGAAATAGATTTTAAAAAAACATAGAAATTCACTGAAATAAACAAAGGTTACATGGATGTTATAGGTAGGGAATAGAACTAATGTTATAGATAGGGAATAGAATTAAAAAACACTTAGAAATTCACTGAAAAAAACAAAGGTTACAGGGACGGTATAGTTAGGCTCACATTTAATTTGCACAAAACCATTGAAATTCAGCAGTTATATTTACCTGAGCTAACTATAACTTACGCCCCGCAGTGCACTTCTTATGATCTCACATATTACATCACTCATGACATGGTCAGTGACATCACTGACCTCTAAAATGACATCAGTGATGATATCACTGATGACATCATCCACAGAAGCGCATGCACACACACACCTATACAACCTTTCATACACCCAATCATAGACTCACACAACAACTGATAAATACATTCACAAACCCATACAACTACTGATACAACCACTCACTGACCATGGAACCACTCACACATCCACCCACTCATTCATACAAATATTCAAACAACCACTGACTTACCCATACAGCTACTCATACAGTCACTTAATCAATCAATCAAGGATATGTAAAGCGCAGCTAATCACCCATAGGGTCTCAAGGCGTACTGCTCTGTCGAAGAGCCAGATCTTGAGGTCCTTCCTGAACTGCTTCAGTGATCCGGTCTGCCTGAGCTTGAGGGGAAGTGTGTTCCATGTCCGGGCTGCTAGGAAGGAGAAGGGTATTCCTCCTGCTGTACTTTTCTGGATCTTGGGGACGGCTGCAAGGGCGAGCTGGGAGGAACAGAGACGTCTGTTGGGTACGTAGAAGGTGAGACAGTGGTTGAGGTATGCTGTTCCTATGTTGTGCAGTGCCTTGAAGGTGTGGATCAGGAGTTTGTATGTGATGCGCTTGTTGACTGGGAGCCAGTGTAGGTCTCTGAGGTGGGTAGAGATTCGGCTGTCGGGGGATGTCCAGGATGAGTCTGGCTGCTGCATTCTTTACTCGTTGTAGTCTTGATTTAAGTTTCTTGGTAATGGCATATAGTGCGTTGCCGTAGTCCAGTTTGCTGGTGATGAGTGCGTGGGTGACTGTCTTCCTCGTGTCGGGGGGAATCCATTTAAAAATCTTCTGCAGGAGACGGAGGGTGTGTAAGCTTGATGAGGAGATGGTGTTAACTTGGCATGTCATCGATTGAGTGGAGTCTAGGATGATGCCTAGGTTGCACGCATGGTCTGTGGGGATAACGGTGGGGGCATTACCCAGAGCGGTGGGCCACCAGGAGTCATTCCAGGCAGAAGGGGTGGAGCCGATCACGAGGAACTCTGTCTTGTCCGAGTTGAGCTTGAGGCAGCTGGCCTCCATCCAGGCGGTGACTGCTCTCATCCCTTTGTGGAAATTCCTCTTGGCTTGCGCAGATTCCTCAGACAGGGAGAGGGTCAGTTGGGTGACATCAGCATAGGACACTATGTTTAGCTCATGTTGTCTGGTGATCTTAGCGAGTGGGGCCATGTAGACGTTGAAAAGCGTCTGGCTGAGAGAGGATCCTTGGGGCACTCTGCAGCAAGTGCCTTTGGGTTCTGATGGCAATGGTTGTAGTCTGACCCTCTGTGTTCTTCTGGTGAGGAAGGACCTGATCCAGTTCAGGGCTTTGTCTCAGATGCTGGCGTCATGCAAGGTGTCTCAGAAGGGTAGAGTGGGAGAAGGTGTCAAATACAGCGGAGCGTTCGAGGAGGATGAGTGTGGCAGTGCCTCTGTGGTCCAGTATGATGTGTATGTCATCGGTGACTGCTAACAGGGCGGTTTCGGTGCTGTGGTTGCCTCTGAAACCGGACTGGGAAGGGTCCAGGATGCAGTGTGTCTCGAGGAACTCAGTTAGTTGCTGGTTGAAAGGCCTTCTCCGTTACCTTGGCTGGGAAAGGGAGCAGAGAGATGGGTTTGTAGTCCTTCAGCTCCCTAGAGTCGGCTGTGGGTTTCTTGAGTAGCGGGCTGATTTCTGTGTGTTTCCAGTCTGAGGGGAATGTGGCAGTCTCGAAGGACAGGTCGATGGTTCGGCAGAGCTCATCTGCTATGGAGGTGCTGGCCAAGTTGAGGATGTGATGAGGGCATGCATCCGAGGGTGCTCCCTAGTGGATGGAGTTCATCAGTTTTTGAGTCTCCTCTATGGTGATGGGGTTCCAGGCAGGGTGCAAGGTCCATGGTGGTGAGCGGTGCTGGCGGACTTTGGTTCCTGAAGCTTTCGTAGATGTCCTGGATCTTACGGTGAAGGACGGTGGCAAGGTCGTTGCAGAGGTCTTGGGAGGGAGGGATGGATGAGGTGTCTGCCCCAGGGTTTGTGAACTCTTTGACGGTGGCGAAGAGCTCTTTGCTATTGTGAGTGCTGGTGTTGTAGCATGCTTTAAAGGCAGCGTTGAGGCGTGCTTTAAAGGCAGAGGCATGTTTGAAAGGTGGTGGCGTTGAGGCGTTCTTGAAAGGCGGTGACTTACTCACACAGCCACTGACAGATTCACACAGACACAGCTACTTAAGTACCCAATTACTCACCTATCCTGCCACTCACCCATACATCCTCTCAACATCATAACTCACTCATCCATGCAAGCACTCACCCTCCCCACAACCCATTACATACCTATTCACTGATCCATGCAAGCAGCACTCACACATGCAGTCACTCACCCACAGAAACATTTACACAAACTCTTACTCATCAATACGGTCACTCACACACCAACTCATGTAACCAAAGAGCCAGCCAAATAGCTGCTCACCCATACAGTCTCTTACACAACTAGTGAATTACTCATACAGCTATTCAATCACCTACCCACTAACCCATACAGTCATTTGCATACCCACTCTTCCACCCATACACCCACACACAGCTATTCACTATCCTATAAAACCACTGATACACACAATCACTCACCAATATAGTCACTCACATAGTCACTCAATCAATCACTTACACAGCTACTTACACACCTACTAATACAACCATACAGGCCTGGTCACACCCATTCACACACCCATACAGGCACTCAGATACCCACTCACACAGAAATACCCACAGTTACACAACCACTCACATAATTGATGTTAGAAATAGAATCACTCATTAGTAGCACAGAAAGTATAATTTTGTATAGTTTTGCAGTACCTTAATGTTTATGCTTAACACTCATAACCATTTAGAAAACACTCACACTCACTGGATAGTAAGGATGATGTATGATGGATGAGAAGTAGGGATGATGGATGAGAAGTAGGGATGATCTGATGAGAAGTAGGGATGATGGAAGAGAAGCAGGGATGAGAAATAGGGATGATGGATGAGAAGTAGGGATAATGTATATTGGATGAGAAGTAGGGATGATGGATGAGAAGTAGGGATGATGTATGATGGATGAGAAGTAGGGACGATAGATGAGAAGCAGGAATGATGGATGAGAAGTACGGATGATGTACGATGGATGAGAAGCAGGGATGATGAAGGAGAAGTAGGAATGATGGATGAGAAGCCGGGATGATGGAGGAGAAGTAGTGATGATGGATGAGAAGTAGGGATGAGGAGTGAGGAATGAGGATGTCCTAAAATGGATGTTGTACATTAGACATCAGAGTGCTTCTTCAAGAGGAAGGGATGCCGTAACCATGACTACAGAAATGCTATCACCAACTCTGTAATATATAGTCTAATGCAGGTAACAACTGGGCCCTGTATGTAGCAGGAGAGGAGGCTGTTGCTTTAAGTGGAGCACAGACATGTCTCGTTTATTTAAGTATTCTTGTCTGCGAGGTTGGAACAACAGTGAGGGTCTGCCTACAGCTGCACGTGAATAGGCTCTGTTTCCCTGGCCTGATGCATTAAATATGTCCTCTCGGACCGAACACTTTCAAGTCTGGAGGGTGTGTGCGGAGCGCGCTGCACAGCAGGAATACAGATTAACAAACAAATGAATTAAATAAAATGGCACGACTGTCCAAACACACAAGCACCGAGTTAAGGACGGATATATGCCTCCCTTTCCTCTGTAATGTTTCTATTCATCTTGAAATGAAAAGCCATCAGGATGCCTTGGTTGCAGCCGTGCACACTGACACAATCTGGCATAAACCAATCCCAGAGGTGAAATCAGACCCTGCCTCAAAGATCTGCCGGGAACTCTTTAACCGCAAGCCACATTACCATCATATCCTGCCACAACACTACTTCACAAAGCAGCTGTTTCCCATAAGTACAGCAGCAAAAACGTGGGACAAGACACAAGGGCCCTGATTACCACTTGTACTGTACGGATGGGGTGCAAACTCTGCATGCAATGTTTACATTGTCGTTATACCTGTGGCCAGCGCTGGGAAGCCCCTTTGTGGGGACATCCTCACGTTTTAGAAATCTTTTTAACATAACATTACCGTGAGGTAACCATGGAGGTCATTTAGGGTTGCCGGGGGTCGCAAATGTGACCCCCTGTCTTGCTCCTTGCGGCCCCTGGCACTGCCTTTGCGACCCCTGGCCTCAGAGGCAGTACCATCAGTGCCAGGCACACAAGGGCATCAACATTTTACTTGTTTTCTGCCAATTCTTTATTACAGGGAGTGTGAATTATATTTCATTATTCACAATTAATGTAATAAAGAATGAATTACAATTTGCTGGAATGTGACCATTTTTAGCGGTTGAGGCAAGTAAAAAAATATTTTAAATGCATGTTGTATGCACGCTTGCGGATGAGAGTGCGTTTGTGTGCGAACAAGTGTGTAAAAGTGTGTGTATGTGTAAATTTGTGTGTGAGTGAAGGTAAAGGTTAAATGGTGCATGAGGTCACCTCCGCTACCCCTGACAATTTGTCGATTTGACGTTCATGGTGGTAGCAGCAGATCAGTGCCACGCAATTGCGAGCTGAACCCCTGTGGAATGGGGAATAACTGTGTGGACTTGGATTTACCAGGCGTAAAACCAAATGCAACTCTCAAGTCCATGAATGGGAATTGAAAGCACATATTTCCCACCCAAATAGGAGCTGGAGTCTAGGTGCTGGGCAGGGGTGGCGTGAAGGGGCTGTGAGGAGTACACAACGGAAAGGGTAAGTAAGGTCTGGCGGGGTAGCCATTAAACACTCCCCTGTGCAGAAGAAAAAATTGGGGGGCAAGGCTTGGCTGTTGCTGCAACCAATGCCTCATGCAATTTTACTGGGCAGAGTTACTGCCTGGGAAAATTGGATCCGGTGCTCCAAAACCCTGGAAAACTGGGTGCACCAACATGGATCCACTGATGATGAGGCGCAGCAGAATTCCATACCGAAATTCTGCTCCACGTGACTCGAAATCATAATCAGGGCCAATGTAGTAGAGGCAGAAATATGTACAACAGGGGCGGCTCCTCCGCTAAGGCGGAGGAGCGTTGGCTCACTGGATTGTGTGGAAAGGAAAAAATAAAATGATAATAACGCAATATTATAATTTTATTTTTCCTGGGAGTAAGGGACGGGACTGAGCTGGAGGGAAAGAGCTGGGGGAGGGCTTTTGCTGCACAAAGTGTGCATGTCTGTTTGGCCAGCCGTGTTGGGCCGGCCAAACAGACATGCGCACTTTTCATGTTCTCTACCGGGCTGTATTGCACAGCCGAGTGGAGAACATGCCCAGGCTCCCAGTCTGGGCACCGAAGCAGGCCACTCAGACCAATCAGAGTGCTGCTGTCATGCTGGCGACAGCAGCGTCATGATTGTCTGGGAGCCTGTGTGCAGCCTGGAAGAGGACGAGGGTGGAGGAGAGGCAAACGCGTCTCCCCCGAAGGTAAGCTTTTAAAAAAAGAAATATTTTACCCTACCCTGTCCTGCCCCGCCACCCCCATTGAGTGGCAGCTGCCACTGATGTACAAACTTTTTCAGATATGGAAGAATTCATAAAGTCTGAAAGCATAGGTTTTTGCAGATCGCCCTCCTGACCTTGACGAACACCTACATTTTCTTGACCCTCAGGCACTTGTTTGCTTATGGAGCTGGTTATAGAAGCCCCCTCACCTGTGTGTAAAGAAGTAAGCGATCATTGTTCCAACCATTGACACAATCAAGCCTCGCTTCATGAGCACCTAGTGCCTTGATCTTCCTTGGTTCAGTGGGCACAGTTTCCCTTTGTAGAATTAACGGGATCTAGCTATCTATCTCTTATTTAAAAAACATTTATATTGCACCCACGTCCTTTGTTCGGTTCTTGGGCACACCGTCTTCATTTTTTCGACCTACAACTTTAACACAAAAAGTATAGTCATAGAACTACCCAACCCATTCCTTAATTTTCTACATTTTACCCACAATTTTTCTATATTTGCCCCTCTCAGCTCCTGTTAGTTTGAGATGGCGGACACCTTTTTTTATGTTATTGGTAGGCTGATCTTTTGTTCCCTGCATTTTACAATTTAATTTGTGCAAGTAATTTCGCAGTTTTTTAGATTACAGTATTGCTGATTTTAGTTTGTTCATGTTAGTTTCCTTTATACAATCTTTACAAATTACTGCAGAGTTCTGCTGATTCTTTACTGTTCTTTGCACTCTCTTGGTTTGGTGATTCTTGCCTCTCACTCCTGACTTTTCACTTACAACACACACTATATCAATGCAATTTAGAAGTAAAGCCACTTCTGGAAGCTTTGAATGGCTATTCAGATTTTAAACAATGTTACAAATGGGATAAAGTACCTCCTGCCATACATTATATGGATATTGCAATTCACCGAGGAGTTCCATGACCACATAGAGCAACAAGGTACAAGGCCAAGTTCCTTTATAAGGTCATGGAACTCCGAGGTGACTTGCACTATTCTTATAATGTACAGCAGGGGGTACTTTATTGCTCATAATGCATGGCCACACACTCAAACTTGTTATGTTATATTGTTATTTTATCCAGATTGGTAGAGCACACTATCAGCCAAGAGGGTATCCTGGTGCTGAGCAGGTCAGGGTCTAGCCACACGTAGGGCCAAGTGGGACTGCTCTTCAGGTTCTTGTGGAATTCATGAAGTGAGAAGGAGGCACTTATATGTAGTGGGAGGTGGCTCCCCACTTTATGAGCGATGTTGGAGAAAGCTCAGCCCCATGATATGGTTTTCCATATGCTTGTGCAAGTAGGAGTCCAGATGACTGGAGGAAAGTTTGTGAAAGCAAATGCAATTGTTGAGGTACGCTGGGTCAGTGTTATGTAGTGCCTTGAAGGTGTGGGTGAGGAGTTTGAATCGTGCTCATATGTTATTTGGGAATCCAGTTAAACTCCTTCCCATAAAACACTTTAAACCTTGGTATTGATCTTTCACGCTAAAGGGATAGGCTGCTTCCAAACATGAAGAATACAATTAAAAACTCTAGACAACATTAAGCACAACAGATATTTGGTGCAAATGGGTTTTCAAATCAGTTCAATACTAGTCAGTTTAAAAGAAACCGCTGTGGCTCAGAATGTGTAGAAACACACACAGATTCTATCTTTCATATAATTACCTAAAGCTGGAGAAATAAGCATGTTGCCATACACATCTTTTTCTTTCTTTAGCTTTGTTCATCTAGAAAAACAGACCACAAAGTGGTAAAGGCATGTTTCATTTTTCTCTGTGATCTGCCTCTGCCTTTAGCTGCTGACACTGGCAGCAGGCATTGTGACATCAAAACTCAACTGTAATAAGTTATTTCATTTGAGTGGCTATGACATTTCTTTATTACAGGTGGATTGGTGCGTCACACGTTGCCTGTAATAAAGAAATTAGAGACACACTTTCACACAGGGATTGCAGGCTTCCATGTATTATAAGAAAATTAAAGATTTTTTAGAAGATCCACAACCAACTAATGATGCTAGTTTGAGTGATGGACTCTTCTCATTGTCTCTGGTGCTTTTGCACTCAGGTCATCTATTAATTTGGGTTAATTTGGGATCTCCTTTGGACCCCTGTCCTGCTTGCGTGCTCTCTAACAGCTCTTCTGCTTCCACAGCAGCCATTACAAATGTGAGTAATTCTTTTATATCCTCAGCGGGGGAACCACTGGGCTGAATTTAAAACATCTTGTGCCTTTATAAAAAAGCAGATTATACTGATCCTTTTGTCCTACATAATTACTGACTTGCTACCTTTTTCTGCTATACTTTTGGAGAAACACAACAATCTCCACTTTTCTGTTTTTTATATACCAACAATCTGCTAGATCATGCACAGTCAGGTTATTGTCCTCTGCACAGTATGAATTCAGCCTTACTTACCTCAGCGGACGAGCCACAGAGCATTCTGGATCAGGGAGGCAGAGGAACCCTGATCCTTCTCCACTGATCCACAACTTTTGACAACTTTTGACACAATATCACACCACATTTTGCTGACTCGACTTTCTTCTGTAGGAGCTCAAGGTCTTGCATTGGATTAGTTCTGATCCTTTCTCTCCTGTTGTACTCAGGCAGCCGCCCTTCCTCTGTTCAATCTGAGTTTAAGGAGTTTGCTTAACGGACCCAGGGCTCTATATTGAATCACACCTTGTTCGGTCTTTAATTCGCACCCCAGGTCTGTCTTTAATGGCATATCTGGAGGATCTTTCAAGCTGGGCTGTCCTCCTGTTCCTTCCCACTGTTTCAGACTCCTGGGTTATTCGGTAGGTGAGAATCTTTCTCTGGCTGCTCCTGTTTTACATAACACAGCCAATTGATTTTATTATTTTCACATGATGGAATAGAATTCTCTTAACTTCCAGTTGACCATAAGACCATCGTCCGCGCCATCGTCATCGCCAGACTGATATTCTTTGGATCTTGGCCGATCCAATTTTTGATAGCATGGCATCAAGTGGCTAAGAATACTGCTGTGTGTTTTCTTCTTTTTAACCTCCCCCACAGCACCTTTCTCTTTAACCACCTGCTGGGATTACATTGGCTCCAGATCAATAACCAAGTGATGTTAAAGGCCCTTTACGTCTGTCACTGTTCTGTCTGGCAAATGCCCCTTTTCGGTATCACAGCATACTACTGCTCAATGTCTTAGCTTGTCTATTAAGGTTTTCCGAATCCTATTTCCTATAGGTACCATAGATCAAGAAAACCTATTGCATGGGCAATAAGTTGTGGAATCAACATCTCCACCCAATTAAATCCCAGTCCATCCACACTTACTTTTGCAAGGCTCTTTAAACCTGCCCTTTCTCTCTAACAGTGTAGTATTTGTGGTCTTGCCTCATAGCACTAGGAAACACTTCTGGGTAACAGTATGCTCTGCCAATAATAGATAGATAGATAGATAGATAGATAGATAGATAGATAGATAGATAGATAGATAGATAGATAGATAGATAGATAGATAGATAGATAGATAGATAGATAGACAGATAGATAATCCTCTAATGTAGTACTCTCCACTGCCCGGTATGTGTATAACTTGTCAATGAGCATCGCTCTCCATGGTAACTGGCTGCCAAATGCCAACAGAAAATCGGGTTGAAAGGAGAAAGGGTGACTGCCTGAGTAAAGCAAGAAAGAAAGGATTGGAATTAAACCAGTGCAAGACCCTGAGCTCCTACAGAACTAACCAGTTGTACCTTTCTACCAACCTGCTCACATTTGGATGGTACAATGCAGTACATTTATCATAATTGGTTCTTACTATTAATAATTTTTTCATCCCCAGAAATGCAGCTGCCAGCCATGAATATCTGACTGGGTATCTCAGAGAGATTAACTAACCTACCCAACAACATATTGAAGAAATACGCCACATTTCTGACTGTTACCTCCCTTAAGATGGACCCTTCACAGCTAACATTACATTTCTCCACAACACTATGCTGGCGGTTATGGCCCACACTAGAACACATACATTAAAACCTTTTGGGCCACAGGTACGTGTCCCTCAATCGAGGTTTTATCACATCCTATCTGCAGTTGTCTTCTTTTCCCTCCATGTGTTGCCTTGACAGCACTAGCATTTTCTTCTAATTACATCTAATTCAAACAACTTATCCCAATCATATCTAACTGTATCTTTTCACCTTCTTGTCAGCTTGTGTCCAGACTTTGACAGTCCGTCCCTTTTTACTCCACTTGTGTATCACCATTGATCACTTTCATCTAGTTATCATATTACTGCTCACCATAACTCATCCATAATGGCGTCTACTGAACCGTCACCTTAATCATATACTTTTTCTGCCCTTTTGCATTCAAAACAGCCCAAGATATAGAGCTCCTCTCCCAACCAACCAAATGCCCAACTTCAACAGAGCTACTCTCCCAACCAACCAAATACCCAACTTCAACAGAGCTACTCTCCCAACCAACAAAATACCCAACTTCAACAGAGCTACTCTCCCCCCCAACCAAATACCAAACTTCAACGGAGCTACTCTCCCAACCAACCAAATACCCAACTTCAACAGAGCTACTCTCCCAACTAACCAAATACCCAACTTCAACAGAGCTACTCTCCCAACCAACCAAATACCCAACTTCAACAGAGCTACTCTCCCAACCAACCAAATACCCAACTTCAACATTGTAATCCAGCTTACCACAATGGTTGTGTCAGTGACCAGACATAAAACATCCATTGGGAACAAAAAGACTGGGTGAGTGTCTGGTTATGAAAAGTGAGACCTAGTTACCAAAAAATAATCACAGGTGTCAACGTGCACTCTGAGCGGCCCAGTAATATGCTCTGGTGATGACTTAGAGCTCTGCCACCTGCTCTGGATGGTGACAGATCTGCGGGCATGAAACACTGTAACCTTACAGTAGAAAGATTAATACATCAATTTTGACTAAAGAAGCAAGCTTTTCTCTACATTTAGAAGGAAAGTCACATACTCAGACTTCTTTGTGATATGACTTCAGCTCAGTTTCAGTCCTAAAAATGCAATGTGTAGTTAGTGTATTGAATTATTCTTTTTGTACTGTGGCAGCTGCTGGTATTAAACCTACATTCAGAAATGCATTTTTGCTTCAGGGGTCCGACTTTTTGATGAATATTTAATAGCTCTTTCTGAAAAAGGAGAAATTAGAATGACCTTATTTTTAAGCTTATGTGGATGTAATTGAGATCGCATTATTCTCTTGGTTAGAAAACTTAATTACACAATGCAGATGCTCAAGGTGGACAATTTGAAATCTCACAAGAAAACCCATTACCTGTCATGGAAAGTGGGAGCGAACCCAACCAGTGATTTGTTAAATGCTTACAATTGTGTAGCTGAAAGTTTTTAAAGCAGAAGGCACAAGGTTTTTTAAAGCACAAGGAACCACCAAGTGCAGAGAGTACATCAGCTTATAGTATAAGAGGTTACAGCCTGGCTTGCAATTTCTGGGGTACTTGGAGAGTTGATTTCCACCATTGTTACAGGTTTACACCTTTCCAGTGGGTAATTTGTAAGAGCCTAAATGAAGAGAAAAGCTTGCTTCTTTCGTCAAAACTGATATATTAGTCTTTCTATGGTAAAGTTACAGTGTTTCATGCCCGCAGATCTGTCACTATCCAGAGCACGTACCAGAGCTCAAAGCCATTGCCAGAGCATATTACTGGGCAGCTCAGAGTGCAAGTTGACACCAGCAATTATTTTTTGGGAACTAGGTCTCATTTTTTATAACCAGACATTCATCCAGTCCCGTTGTTCCCAATCAGTGTGTTTTCTGTGGTCACTATGGCACAACCATTGTGGTAAGCTGGATTACAACGTTGAAGTTGGGTATTTGGCTGGTTGGGAGAGTATCTCTGTTGAAGTTGGGTATTTGGGTGGTTGGGAGAGTAGCTCTGTTGAAGTTGGGTGGTTGGGAGAGTAGCTCTGTTGAAGTTGGGTATTTGGCTGGTTGGGAGAGTAGCTCTGTTGAAGTTGGGTATTTTGGTGGTTGGGAGAATAGCTCTGTTGAAGCTGGGTATTTGGGTGGTTGGGAGAGTAGCTCTGTTGAAGTTGGGTATTTGGGTGGTTGGGAGAGTAGCTCTGTTGAAGTTGGGTATTTGGCTGGTTGGGAGAGTAGCTCTGTTGAAGCTGGGTATTTTGGTGGTTGGTATGAGAGTAGCTCTGTTGAAGTTGGGTATTTGGGTGGTTGGGAGAGTAGCTCTGTTGAAGTTGGGTATTTGGGTGGTTGGGAGAGTAGCTCTGTTGAAGTTGGGTATTTGGCTGGTTGGGATAGTAGCTCTGTTGAAGTTGGGTATTTGGCTGGTTGGGAGAGTAGCTCTGTTGAAGGTGCCGGGGCCCAGAGTTTTGCCCATGGCCTGTGCTATTGAAAGCCTGTCTGCTGAATACCATGACTGAGTAGTCTTGATTCCATCTCATACCTCTATGATCAACCACCAGTCACCCACTCCCCTTCACCTCACTCTTGGAGGCTCCTGATTCCTCCTTTTGTCATTGTTTTTCAGTCCTTCTCTTGGATTTGTATGTTTTTACCTCTTGTTCTGGGAAAAACTCTGACAAGGAAAAATGAGTGACGGTCGCCCACACCGTCAACCACTGGTGCAAATCAAACACTGCACCCTTCATGTACTACTGCATCGGTCATTTTCCTTAGAACCACCTTGAAACCTGGACGAGGAAGGGAAGACTCAATGTACCATGGCCTGGCTCTCTGGATTGTAACCAGACAACCTCCAGACTGGACTCCCAAGAGCAGGGTAGTCAGCAGTCTGCTGGAAATGCCATGGCCTGGTTAAGGTGGCTACTGTCTAGAAAAAGACTAGGGATCAATCGGAGTGGACTGACTCAGAGGCTCTGCCTTCAATTTGGGGCTCTTTCCCTACGGACATTAGGGTGTCCACAACATTGGCGATTTGCTGATTTAGGAGTTTTAACCTCTTGTGAGGCACCTCAGTGGATACACGTCTTCGACTCAAACCACCAAGTCAGATACCAACATCTTACTCAATGTCTTGTGCAGTAAACTCGACCCTACAACTCACACTTCCTGTGTTTTTCCCCGCCTGAGGTTCTACTCTTCGTTGCACAACTTGTGCACATTTTTCAGGGTACAAGTGCCAATTCAAAACGCATGTACATGGTTTTCCTTGCGTTGTGTCCAGTTAACCTTTACCCTGTTTAAAAGAGCACTTAACCAGCTGAACCCTTAATTTGTACAAGAAAGGCTTACAATAAACAGTTGGATTCAATCCACTGATCCAACTGTGATAATTTTGTTACATAACCTATATCCATTATTTTTTAAAATCAAAATTTGTTTTGCAACTATGATTTCTTTGTGTCTCTTGATTGTATTATTGTGGTAGATAATTACATCCACACTTTCTTTGAGAGTATAACCTTGCTTTTCAAGTCATGTTATTAATGGTGAGCTCGGAAGACCAGTGGCAAAGATGGTCTGCCTACTCAAGGCTGGACTTTGTCACTAGCCCAGCAGGCTGGATTCTTACAATATCACTGCAACTAATGCACAATAATGCACCACAACAACAGCATTAAGATGCATCAAGATGTCGCCCCTGAAACCAATATTACATTTTGTAAATAGGTTTGAGATGATATCTCCAAGTGACACCACATTCGATACCGGATTAATAATCGATAGAGCATTTACACATCACAATCCCCCACAGAAATTGCACATAAATGAAAGTCTGAGACAATAGCATCAATTGAAAAATAATGATTGCAAGTTTAAAGAAAGCATCATATAAAACTTGATGGAAAATGGAAAAGTTTGACAAGATTTTAAATTAGTTTATTGAAATTTACGGTACTTAAGTTGCACTCAAAGGAAAAGATACTGCCCACTGTAGTTGGATCCCTCTTCTTCTACCCAAATTACTCTGACTATATCAACTCTGTCCTTTGACTCCATCACTGGCCTTCCAAGCTCTTAAGGTCATGTGATCTGTAAGAACACGTGAGGCATCATATACAGTAATATAGATGGATAACATTGAATCATGGGAATGTTTTTTCACTGAGGGATGATGAGTGACATCAAAAAGACAATGAAAGCAAAGCTCTAGCTGACTCAGTGGCCACTCAGAACCCCACGGTAAAATACATCCACTTTAGTGATGGTGACCCGCGTACACCTTTACGTTAGCTACGCCCCTCAGTCTCTTCCTCAGCATAGGAGAGCTGCACCTGGATGGAAGAGTCATGGGGGAGTGTGGAGTAAAACACTGGCTTCAAGTGTTGGTTGCGTCTTAAAATTTATTTATTTGAAACTGAATCACAAAAAATGAAACAATGGGATTCTCTGGCATCTTCCAAGAAATCAAGCTCTCTGAGGTGAGAGGAAACACAAACACTAGTAAAGACGTTTCTAGACTCAGTTCTCCCCGCGCTGCTCCATCGCTCTTGCTACCGTCTTCTTTCTTTGTCCCTGGTTTTGTGAGTGCCTTCTCTTTGCTTTTCCCTCGTTGTCACTGGTCTCTCCTTGCCTTTCCCTTGTTTTTTGTGTCTTCTCCTTGCTTTTCCTTCGTTTTCACTGCTTTTGTCTTGCTTTTTCCCCCGTTTTGTGTGTGCCAGCGCCTTGAGACCCTCAGGGGTGAATTGCCGTGCTATATAAATCCTTGATTGATTCATTGATTGACTCAATGCTGTAACGAGTGGGTGTATGTTGCGCTCATGCAGATACCCTTTTGAAAGTGAAGAAAGTTTCGACGGAAGCAGCAGTTTTAGACCATAATGCCTTGCAAGCCAAGGGAGCACCATGCCTCAAGGGAACTTCCAGTTAACTGGTTTCAGCAATATCAAGAGAACCGGGCGGATACAGGCGACATTAGTTAAAACATCACAGAAGGCAATTTATATTGCTTTTACAGGAGCAATGTACAATCTAGGGCCATATTATAAATCGTTCTAGGGGCCACAACCGCTGTGTGCCCTCATTTTCTGCACCCCAGGACACTATAATCTTACTGAAGGAGCCACAGATGTTTGTGCGGCCACTTTTGTAGTGCTGAAAGCCCTGGCACACATGTAGCCACAATGCTATCTTGAGAGGGTGCTCCCCCATGCAAATGAGGGAATCACTTTGCCTCTGTGCCACACCCTATTACGGAAGTGGGCACAAGACAGGCCATTTTGAGGCGCACTGATAGTGGGCCACAAAAGGTGGCACATATTCAGTGCACCCCTGAGTGTACCCCTCTGGAGGGACTAAAGTGGGTCCCATGGACCCCCGACACCTCCCCGTAGGCAGATGCACTCACTCACTTCACCCGCCTAGACGTGGATGGCTAACCCTCTTTGAAGAGCAGGCAGGATGCTACTGTACAGAGGGGATGAACCATCTGCTTCAAACAGCCCCTCCAGCACTGGCTCCAGGGCAGAGAAAGTTTGTGGTTGGACTGGGGCAGTGCCTTATTTGTAATCGGGCACATTGCCACCGTTTGTGTCTTGCAAATTTGTTTAAATCTGTGCAGTGGCACACAAGCCAATCTATTGCTTGTTCAGAAAATAGAAATAGGAGCAACGGTGCCCTTTGCTAGTCACAAAAGTGGACAGATCATCAATTTGAGCGACGTTCTAGAGAAAGTTGGCTTGAATCGGAATCGAGCTCTAAATAAGGAGCCTGGACCTGAGAATATACACAAGGGCTTTAGAAATGTATAGGGAATTGCTTGGATTGAAAGGCTCATTTTAAGGAAATGTTTTTTAAATGTGTTTTTGTTTACTAATCAGTACATTGTACAGGAGAGATAACAATTTTGAAACATATTGATAGAACACGTGATTGAGACAGCAAATGAAGGAAGCAATATTATATTTGGGATATATTCCCTTTCGGTATTGTGAATTAAATGAGAATGCTGGACATTAATTCAATCTGAATGTTCCCCTTGAGAGTACTATGAACATATATTTAGTGGTGCAAACAGGGACATAGGGACCATGGGCCAGATGTATGAAGCCTGTTTGCATTTCTTAATGGTCTGAATTGCTATTTCGTGCCATTAAGAAATGCAAACTGGGCTTTTCTTATGTACAAAGCCCTTTAAGGAATCACAAATTGAGATTTCTATCTAGTAGAAATCACAATTTACGATTCCCAGAATAGGAAATCGCAAATAGGGATTTCATATTTGCAATTCCTATTCTGATGTACCATGCATTTCCTAAATGCGACTTGGGCCTTTAGGAGATGCAAGTCTATGGTAACCAGGTGCAATTTCAACAAAGCACCCAAAGTGTTTTTTTTAAATTGCAATAGAGCACACACATGCCCCTTAGGCATATGTGTGCTCTACAGGTGCACCCCTATTTTTGGGGTACACCAAGAGGGGCCTTTTGCCATTGCCATCCTTGGTTTTGCATTTCCTAAATAGCGATTTCCTGATACGAAATCACTATTTAGGAAATGCAAATTCATCCCATCGACTCAAATGCACTGGGATTTCTTCATAGCGTTTTCCTAATAGCGATTCCTACTTTGTAGGAATCATTATTAGGATATTAGTATCTTAGTACATTGCATTTTGCATTTCTCAAATAGCAATTTCTTTGAAGTTGCTATTTAAGAAATGCAGAATTGCATTTTTGTACATTTGGCCCCATATTATGGGCCCTGGAGTCCTGTCACCCACCCCACCACTGACTACATTTCCCCCCTGCTCTCTGCCCAAATATAAAACACACCTGCCAACCATCCCATCATCTTTGCATTCCCCTCGCCTCCCCTTCCAAATATTTAAGTACCTGTTTTCTTTCCAAGCAATCCCACTATCCTTGTCATTAGCCTTGTCAGCCTCACCTGCTCCACCCATTTGTATTCAATTCCCCTCCCCCAAACATAAAAAACAAATGTGGCGCTCGGCCTCCCTTTCCACCCCACTTGATTATTTTCTTCACTTGGATTACCAACTAGGCAAAGGTGGCACCAGCATACGGGCCCCACTCCTTTTAAGGGGCCCCGTGACAATGGACCAAAATAATATTGATTTGATCTTGAAAAAAATGTCAATCAAGCTTTCTTAAATTGTTTCCAAAAGGTAGAAAAATGACCTCAAAGAAATGAAAACTTTACATTAAAGACTCTATAGAGAAAATACTGTATTAATGTAATGTACCCATTAACAACTTAAACTGTTATGTGAATCTGATGTCTATGGTTTATGTACTTTGTCTCTTAAAAGCTCATCTTCTGTCAGCTATCAGTTTGTAAAAAAAAAAACAATCGGTGCAAACTAGGTATGTGTAATGTTTCGTTTTGTGTAATAAAACTGGTTTATTAAAATTGTTGGTTGGTAAAATTGAATAGGTATTAGGAAATAATTCGAGGGGAGGTCCTAGGGGCACCACAGGGTTTAACCTGACACTGGGGTCATGCCACCCCCTACTCCCCCTACGAGGTGAGCCACCCCCCAACGCCGCCACACACAGATAAAAAAAAAAAAAGTATCTGGTGTCTGTCACCATCCCACTTCACCTCCCTATCCCAACCTGAAGCCCCACTCCCCAGTCTGACACTGAGAGCGAAGACCTAGCTAATAGTAGCCCTGTGAGCAGGGGCATAACAAGGCCACGCCCTTTAGGGGTCTTCAATTCTGTCTAAATACTTAGGGTACCTATAGATATAGGACTTTCTCTCCCTCATTCCCGCACTCCCTCATGTCTCTAGAGTTCTTGCGAAGGTCACCACCAGAGCGATCATGGGTTTTGGGGACCAGCCTTCTGCTACTCTGATGTCAGAGTTGTAGATAATGGCCTTAGGGATAAGCCATGAATAACAAGTGTGTTGCTTTATTAGACTTTGCATTGCATACATTTAAGATACGTCCCACTCCCTCGTGTCGCTAGAGGGCTTATGAAGGTTGTGTTTAACTACCAGAGCGATCATGGGTTTTGGGGACCAGCCTTCTGCTACTCTGATGTCAGAGTTGTAGATAATGGCCTTCTGGGTAAGCCATGCATAACAAGCGTGCTACTGCATACATTTAAGATATGTCCCACTCCCTCATGTCTCTAGAGGTCTTGCGAAAGTTGTGTATCACCACCAGAGCGATCATGGGTTTCTGGGTCCAGCCTTTTACCACTCTAATGTCAGAGTTGTAGATGTTGGTCCTGGGTAAGTCATGCATAACAAGTGTGTTACTTTGTTAGACTTTGCACTGCATACATTTATGTTTTTGGTTGCATAATGAACCACAATAAAATTAATAATAAAGAAATTAAAGACCTCCCTCCTCCCTCAACCTGCTTTTCCTGACCTGACAGTCTCTTTCGGTACTGTAGCACATCTGCCTCTTTATTTATTTATTTTTTTAATTATGTTTTGTAAATAAAGCTTATAGAACCAAACCAAAAGCAGTCCTTCCTTGAGCTTGTTAGCAACTGGTGTGCTTTGGTGTTAAATCAAATGTTCACAACTATCAAATAATTGGTGGAGAGTGTACTCTGTCGCAACGGCAATGGAGTAACCTCTCAGCTAAACTGAAGGTCTCTCTGCCAGATGGACAGACTGTAAGTATGTCAGCGATGGAAAATACCCTGTCTCTGTTGCTGACATACTCCCCCTTACTCCATTAGAACTTCGGTGATTTGGCCACGCACCTGATGAGTGGGCTGTCGAATGGCCAGTTTAAATTACCTATTGCTGCCAGGTAAGAGGGCAGTGAAAACTGTAAAATGACCCCCACACCATGGGAAACAGTAGACAACTCCAATGCTGTGGGGTTCATTTGTTTTTGTATTTTCAAAAACAAAATTGGTGTTTGGAAAATTGTTTTTTAGAAAATACAAAAACCTGTTAAAAGTTTGACGGGCGGTACGATCATTTTGACGCTACCACATATCAAACTTTTAATAAATTGATAGGAGCCACGTTGAAGGCAGTTCCTGCCAATGTTAAGAGATGCTCACTCTGCCAGCGATCTACTCTAAATTTGGCCGGTGAAAGACCCTCAGTATGACCCAAGTAAAGTAGTCTGCAACACTGATGGATTTACCTCCATCCTCCAAAGTCTAAATCAGGTCCAAAGACTTCCAGATGAAAATCAAGGCTAATATTAGAGGTCCTGGCCACAGAATGCCTGTATCATGTTTTTTGTACAAAAATAGAAAGCGCACATGGCTCAGTGTCAAAAGCAGGCGCTGTGTTGCAGCTGCTTGATGCGATTCAGCCATCAATAGTCGCGCAACAATGAGGCGCGACTGCATCAAGTCAAGCTGACACGAGCAGGCCAGCGGGCTCATTAGCAGATCTTTCTGTGGGTCGCTGAGGTAACGTTGTTGGGCTTCTGGGCTGCAATATAAAGCACTAACGCACAGAGACTTGTAAAAATTACCAACATCCTTGAGTAGCAAATGTGCAAGCCAGTAATGTGTGATTGCTGTTACTATGGTGACGCGAGGCCGTGGTACTCCGTGTGACTAAAGCATAAGGTGGCAGCAGATCCCTGCTCAGCCCATCGCTGCTCAGCCCATAGCGTTCTACACAAGGGTGTGTCTATTGCATGCTGTGGTCATCCTGTGCTGTAGGTGTGCACTGCTTAAGGCTGTATCACTATTGCATCCTGTGGTATATCTTGTCGTGTGTGGTTTAAGCAAGGCCCTGTGAATATTCTGTCCTGTGATTTATCTTGAACTGTGCATATGGTCAATGCAAGGCAGTGTCTGTACTGAGGCCCATATTTGTGGAGAATTGGGGTGCGGCAGCTCTGCAAGTGTTCTTATTGCGTTACCCTACGCCAATGTGAAAGGACAGGAATGCACCGTATTTCTGAAATACGGTGCATTCGTGTCATTTCCACCTGCACTGGCGCACAATTGGCTGCCTAGTACCAATGCAGGCATCCTTGAACCATGGTGCAAGGGTGCCTGCAAGATTGTTTTTGTGCAGGAAGGAACACCTCCTGCACAATAACAATCCAGAAAGGTGTTTTCCTCTTTCCATGTGTGCTGCAAAATGCAGCACACATGGAAAGAGGAAAAAAGGAGGAGAAATTAAAATATTTCTCCTTGTTATGCCTGCTCTGGGGAGGCGTAAGGTTTTGGCGCTGCCTCAGGGTTACATGATTAAGTAAATCTGGTGCAGCGTCAAAATCCATTGGTGTTGCATGGAAAAACCCACAGCAACACCCATGGAACGCCTCCCTGGCTCAGAGTAAGGCAACGCAGCGACTTGCACTGCTTTGTGATACTCCACATCTATGAGGCCATTGAAAACCACGCAAAGTGGCTTTGCGTGGCCTCATAGATATGATTGAGAGGCTTGCACTGCCAGAGCTTCAAAAAAGGTGAAGCTCCAGTGGGGCAAGCCTCTCATAAATATGCCCTGAGTACCGTAGTATAACCATTTCGTGAAGTCCACACAAGGCTGCTTCTCTGTTGCCTGCTGTGGTGTACCCTGTGTACATGGTCTACACAAGCCTGTGTCTCTATTGCACCCTGTGGTGTACCCTGTGCATGTGATCTGTACAGGGCTGTGTCTCTGTTGCACCCTGTGGTGTACCTTGTGTATGTGGTCTAGACAAGGCTGTGTCTCTGTTGCACCATGTGGTATACCCTGTGTATGTGGTCTACACATGTCTGTGTCTCTATTGCACCCTGTAGTGTACCCTGTGTATGTGGTCTACAGAAGGCTGTGTCACTGTTGCACCCTGGGTGTACCTGGTTTATGTGATCTACACAAGGCTGTCCCTGTTGCACCCTGTGGTGTACCGTGTGTATGTGGTCTAGACAAGGCTGTGTCTCTGTTGCACCATGTGGTATACCCTGTGTACATGGTCTACACAAGCCTGTGTCTCTATTGCACCCTGTGGTGTACCCTGTGCATGTGATCTGTACAGGGCTGTGTCTCTGTTGCACCCTGTAGTGTACCGTGTGTATGTGGCCTACACAAGGCTGTGTCTCTATTACACCCTTTGGTGTACCCTGTGCATGTGGTCTACACAAGGCTGTTTCTCTATTGCACCCTGTTTATCCTGTGTATGTGGTCTACACAAGGCTGTGTCTCTATTGCACCCTGAGGTGTACCCTGTGTATATGGTCTACACAAGGCTGTGTCACTGTTACATTCTGTTTATCCTGTGTATGTGGTATACACAAGGTTGTGTCTCCATTGCACCCTTTGGTGTACCCTGTGCATGTGGTGTACACAAGGCTGTTTCTCTATTGCACCCTGTTTATCCTGTGTATGAGGTCTACACAAGGATGTGTCTCTATTGCACCCTTTGGTGTACTTAGTGTATGTGGTCTACGCAACGCTGTGTCTCTATTACACCCTGTTCATCCTGTGTATGTGGTCTACACAAGGCTGTGTCTCTGTTGCACCCTGTTTATCCTGTGCTGTCATTGTGAGTGTGGATAGTGTCAGTCTTTGGGTGTCGCTGCACCACTGTGGAATGGTGTGATGTGAGTGTTCTTTGGGTGTGGAATGTTGGAGAACGTCCTGAGCAGAAAGAGGGTTCTGCCCCTGGGTCCTGCGGGACCCCACTCTCTAAAATGGTGTAATATAACGAGCTTGATGTTTCTAAATCTGACATTTGCTAGTCCTAGGGTTTAGGGGAGGGGCAGGTTTTGTGTCTGGCAATATGGGCAGATTTCTGTTCTCTGATAAATATAGGTGCTCCGCAAAGGTGACAGCTTCTTCACCAAATGGGCTGTACTTATAATGGGAGGAGTCATCTGATGGACAAAGACTGAGATGGAAAATCTTCCAATGTGTGTCTCTTTTACTGGTGGAAAGTCCACCTGCAGTGGCCATCACTGGGAATGTGCTCCCAGAACATGATCCATTATCAGTGCTCATGTACCCAGTCTCCTTAATGATTTAGAATGTGTCTCCCACAATGTTGGGTACATTTGACTTACCGTACTTTGAAAGTCCACCACCCTTTCTGTGGTGGTCTCTCATGGAGGTTACTGTCTTAGGCATGGTGGCAGATCAGCTGTATTTGACTGGGCAGATGACCTGCCACCATTTCTGGTGGAGTTACCTCGGTGAAAGGGCAGGGCGGAGCGAGAGGCCGCATGTTCCCCATCTGCCTTGTTTTAAATTGGGTATAAATCACCACGGGCATGTAAGTAAATCCTCTATTTTTCAGTGTCTGTGTCATTCAGTAGAGTGCCACCCCGCCTCTACTGCCCCTGGTGTTAGACACCACGCACTCCATGACTGGGTGAAGCTGAGGAGATGAATAAAGGGTTTGTGGATCACTCAAGGCCACTCGCACACCAGACATTACCATTGTGGTGGGCATTATTGGTGCTGGTGGGCCCAGGTTATGGCCTGTGGTCAAGGTCGTGGCCCCGGTGTCTGATGAGGGCGGGCCTCTGACCATCCCCCATGCTAGCACTGGTGCTCGCGAGTGCTGCCTAGTGCACTACAGTATGCTAACTCTGCTCGGCCACCCGCGTGGTTGCACTTCCACCTGACTGGTAGTCGCCAGCCTCCTCCACAGACACAGGAGATTGTGGTTATCTCACACTGTGTAGGCACCATTGGTGGCTGGACACCGCCACTACAGACTCCTGCTGTGCCCCAGGTTATTCGACACCCCGATTGGGAGGGTGTATGCGAAGACAGGCTCCCCCACTAGCCAGTGAAGATATAGAGTGGCACAAAATGCCTCAGATCGCCTCTCTTCTTTGTCGTGGGTGGGTGCCTACCCTGTTACGACCAACTTACCTGCAAGGAGAGCCTGAATTATCCTGCGTGGGCCTGACATTGGTCCCCCATTGGTCCCCTGACTGGCATTATCATTCTGAGGGCAGCTCCCTGGATACACTACCACCCCACCTGATTTGGGAGTTTCACCACATGGTGGATTTTACCTGGCTGTCTTCCATGGCACCTTTGCAATCGCAGATGGCCCTTCCCCGCCTGTTGTATACCTGCCTGCCCAGCCTGCCCCAGCTTACTGCATCCATACATCAGTGGCGGGGCTCCTACTGTTCAGCGAGCTGGTAGGCCCTGCTATGGCTGCCCCACAATGGAGGACGTAGGTGGAGGTACTCAACAATTATTGTCATGCCACTCAAGAGACTTATGGTGCCATCAGGAGGTCTCTGCTGGCCCTCTTCATGGCAGGGGGCTATGCGGAGAAGAAGTCTACACGCTGTTCAAAACCTGTCAGGTAGAGTGGAGAATGACAACTGTAATGCCACTCTGACAGTACTCAATGTCCATTTCGACCCACAGCTGAATCCCAACTTTGAGCAAATCAAGCGTTGTCAATGCCATCAACAGGACGACCAAACAATCAACAGCTTCCAAGCATAGCTTGTCTGTGTTGAGGTGTCTGATCGTACAACACTACGGCAGCAAACTAGAAAATATTTTTTATTTTGGCAATGTGGTATGAGCTCTCATACATCCATACTCACAAAATATAGCTGGCCCTAGGAAGAGGGCTCTCATCCACAGCTCTGACCATAACTGGGAACCTCAAGGTTGTTGCTGTATACCACCGGTTGCTCAGAAAGCTGCAGGCACAACCGCAGCAACAAGCCCAAGGACAATGCCACAACTATGGATTCAAGGCCCATGCACCCGATAGCTGCCCAATGAATCGAAAAAATGCTTCCAATGCTAAGATATTACTAGTTGGATCATGAAGACTTTGCGCCCTTGGTTGGACCTTCCTTAACAAGTCAGCAATTGTTAAAAAACAGAAGTTGTTTTGTTCTGTTTTTAGGAGTCCCCCTGATGAAGCCAATAAAAGTTTCATAATAGTTATTTTATGTAACATGTCTTTCTAGCAGTATGGCTTTGGCTTCTTTCTTGAAAAGCTTGCGTGAACTAATTGATCTAGTTGGGGGTTGTAGGGAGTTCCAAACTTTGGGGCAGATTTGGCGAAAGTGCAACTATGGGTTTTCTTTTTTTTTTTTATCTGGGTGGTTCAAGTATGAGAGATTTAGCACTTCTAGAATCTCTTCTGCCTCTTGACAGCTTGATCCTATTATCTATGTGTTTAGGGCCAGAATTATGAAGGGCTTTGAGCAGCAAGTCTGGTAAAAGTTCTGCTGCTGCATTGATTGTCGCTTTCATTGGAGCATGGATGGCTTTTGGTAGACCTATGAGTGTGGCATTCCCATAGTCCAGTCTTGAGAGCACTAGAGATTGAACCCTGCTTGTAGGTCTCCTAGTGGTTTGAAGGGATTTTATTTTCTTACAACGTACAAACGTAAATTAGCGCTTCTGGTGGCATCTTGTACATGAGCTTACATGTTTAGATTTGAATCTAGTGTGATGACTAGTGAGTTTACGGATTTGCATATGGTCGGAATGCAATTTAGCGATTTCATGTTAAGAGACCATGGTTGTTGGGCTACCATTTATTTTTAATTAAAAACAGAAATTATTGCAGCTTCTCAATTAGGATACTGTTGTTTGATGAAATTACTCACTTGACTGACAATAGAGCTAATACTTTAGCATACACTCCTGATGAAGGTTTGGAAATCTATAATCTAAGAAAAGGAACAAAACAGGAAGGCACATCAAAGGGCAAGATAAATCCACATTTGAAACATTTGAAATATTTGATTTGCGGAGAAGTCAACCAAAGGTTAGTATATGGTAGGCCCTCTTACTACATCAGGACTGAGAGCATGGAATTACTATACGGGCGACCACTTACTACATCAGGACTGAGAGCGTGGAATTAAAATACGGGTGACCTCTTACTACATCGGGACTGAGAGCATGGAATTACTGTACGGGGGCCCTCTTACTACATCGGGACTGAGAGCATGGAATTAAAATACGGGTGACCTCTTACTACATCGGGACTGAGAGCATGGAATTACTACACGGGGGCCCTCTTACTACATCGGAACTGAGAGCATGGAATTACTATACGGGTGACCACTTACTACATCAGGACTGAGAGCGTAGAATTATTATACATGTGACAACTTACTACATCAGAACCGATTGCATGGAATTACTATGCGGGCGACCACTTACTACATCAGGAATGAGAGCATGGAATAACTGTACGGGTGACCACTTACTACATCAGGACTGAGAGCATGGAATTACCATACATGGGAGCACTTACTACATGAGGACTAAGAGCATGGAATAAATATACGGGTGACCACTTACTACATCAGGACTGAGAGCATGGAATTACTATACGGGCGACCACTTACTACATCAGAACTGATTGCATGGAATAACTATACGGGTGACCACTTACTACATCAGGACTGAGAACATGGAATTACTATACGGGTGACCACTTACTACATCAGGACTGACAGCATGGAATTACTATACGGGCGACCACTTAATACATGGGGACTGAGGGTAAAACAGACCCACTTACTATGCCATTATGGGCCACCTCTGGATTCATACCCCCAGGCATGTGACTTTACCACCCATGCTGAAATCTGGATGTAAGGAACTGACCTGACTGGTCCACTGTACCCCTGGGGTGACCCTTTATCAAACTGAGAGCCCCACTGTTTTCTCCAACTACAAAAAACGCAGGTTGGAGGCCCAGGATAAGGGGAAAGAAAAGGGGGAGAGGAGGAGAGATCTAAAGAGACAGACAGAGAGAGGGAGAGAGAGTAGACAGAGAAAGAGGAGCAAAGAGATTGTGCTAGGGAGGGGAGGATGGGTGGGACTGAAAGGGGAGGGAGAGAGGAGGCGCGAGAGGAAGGGAGAGAGGGGGAGTGAGGGATAGAAAGAGTGAGTGAGACAGACAGACAGACCTACTCCCCGCATTCTGGAGTAGATTTTCTCACACTAAAAAGTTACTGGCCAGATTCCCAAATTTGTTTGCCCGCGCAAGTACACCCAAACAGGTTTCTTTAAAGAGTGTAAAGAGATCCAGGGAGAGAGAGAAAAAGAGACAGTCAGTCAACAAGAGTGAAGTGGGTGAGAGAGATTGAGGGTGAGACAGAGTAGCAGAAGGAGGGCGCGAAAGGAAGAGAGGAGGGGGAGACGGAGCTGCTAAGAGCGCGCGAGAGGGAGGGGGCCTCTGTTAACGCTGATGCGCCACAGTATTCCCCACACTTGGCTGCCGTGAAATATTTTTTTATCAACAGAGATGTAACGATCCCTCGGGGCAATATTCCACGAAGCGTTACTAAAAAACAAAGATTGTTTTTTCGTTTTCAAGCACGATACCACTAATAAGTGTTAGAGCAGAACCTCCTCAGCTTCTCGGGCCCTGTGTTTTCCAATCAGTTTTTATTATTATTTTTTAGTCATTTTCTGTGGCGGCAGGAGGGCAGACGGCTCCTGTGCTGCAGATATCCTACCCGTAGCACTGACTCCTGGGCGGGATGACAGTCAGTCTCAGGCCTGCCCAAGTCACACTCACCCCGCGATGTAACAACACCTGGAAATGTGATGAAATGGTCTGACATTAACACGAACTCTTGGCTTCGACCTACTTTGTTATAAATCTCCTGAGCCATGGCTTGGGCATTGCACAGACTCGCATAACTTTAAATGCTATCCCAGTTCTAGAACTTGTGCAAGAAATGCATCCATTACTTACCGTTAATGGCATTACGCCTAGTCCTACTCCCTGACCTTCCTTAACAACCAATGAGGCTCCTTTGCCTCACCCAGACCCCTCCCGTCTCTTTTGAAAAGAGCCCCCTGCCCACACCTGTACAGAAACAAGCCAAAGGCAACTCAGTTGTCCTGTACCGGGAGGGAGGGAACTGTAAGGAAGGCGAGTGAGTAGGACTAGGAGTAATGCCATTAACGATAAGTAATGGACACATTACCTCCCATCCCTCCCCTGCCTTCCTTAACCAATGAGACATAGCTAGAAAGACAGGAGACAGACAACTGGGTTGCAATGCGCAAAAAAACATATTTAATGACAACCAGTTCATACACAGAAAGACCCCTATTCCTTCATAGAGGACAAAACCCTGTGCCCCAAAACCGCCTCCAAACACCCAAGTTCAGCAATAGGGTAGTGTCTCACAAAAGTGGACGGAGACACCCAAGTAGCGGCTCTAGAAATGTCCACCACTGAAGCGCCCTGCAACTCAGCCACGGTAGCAGCCATACCCTGCGTAGAACGTCCCTGAATCCCAGCAGGAGGCACCACCCCTTTCAAATCACAGGCCAACAGTACCATCGACCGGATCCAGTGACTCAGGGAAGCAGTAGAAGGCTTCTCCCCTTTCCAGGCAGGACCAAAATTTACAAACAAAGAATCCCCTTTACGGAATGCAGCAACCACCTTCAAATAACACAACAAGGCCTGACGCACATCCAAATCATGTAATCTGATCTCTTCCTCAGAGAAAGGGTCAGGACAAAAAGCAGGAAGAATCACCTCTTGTCGACCATGAAAGGCTTCGAAAGGAGGGTCCAGCAATACATCTAACACCAACTGCAGATTCTAGCCAGGGAAAGAAAGCACAGGTCTCGGAAATAAATTCACAAGTCCCTGAAAAAATATGGGCATCAAATGACCATCTTCCAAATTACCCCAGGGACCCCGAAAAGCTTGGATCGCTGCCCATTGAACACATAGCGTAGCCACCAACAACCCCATACGTGCCCCATCCTACAAAAACTGCATGATCACAAAGGAAGCAACCGTAGGGTCTATATGCTGTCGCAAACACCACAAGGAAAAAACCTTCCACTGACGTATATAGGAATGCAAAGTGGATTTACGCCTAGCAGCCTGCAAAATCACAGCCAAAGGACCAGGAACCCCCAGCCCCGTCAAACCCCGCCGTTCAACCTCCAAGGCGTCAAGTGCAGTCCCTGCAAGGATCCCTGGGAGAGACAAGGAAACACCAGGGGAGAGGGATGGAGAGGAAGAACCCACTCCGTCCCGAAGACCAACCGCAGAAGCAGAGGAAACCAATTTGCACAAGGCCACTGGGGAGCGATCAAAATCACCTGACCCCCCCACCTGCTGTACCCGGACAAGAAAGGATCGGATCAACTGAAAAGGAGGAAATGCATAAAGAAGACCCTGCGGCCATTGTCACGTCAGACCGTCCACTGCCCATGATTGAGGACACTGATACTGGGAGCAGAAATTCCCTACCTTAGCATTTTCCAGAGATGCAAACAAGTCCACAAACGGACGACCCCATTTCCGCACCAGAAAATGTAATAGAGACACCCGCAGGGAGAACTTCTGGGAGGAAGGAATGACCCTGCTCAATTGATCTGCCAGAACATTGTCCGACCCGTGAATGTATGTGGCCCGAAGAGACAGAACCGAACGCTGGTCCCACAAAAAAAAAAAATCGCCCGAGCAAGTAGATTCAGAGAGTGGGACTTGGTCCCTCCCTGCCTGTATATATATGACTTGGCCACCAAGTTGTCAGTCTGTACTAACACTGCGTCCCCTTGCAAGACTGCTTGAAAATGCACCAGAGCTAGCTGGACTGCAGTCAACTCCCTTCAATTCGAGGACCTCTCCGATTCTCTCAGGGACCAAAACCCCTGAACCTGCCCCTACCCCAGCCATGCCCCCCACCCCGAGAGTCTGGCATCGGTCATTAGGTCCACAGGCATCGGAGGTGACAAAGGAACCCCAATCTGTAGAGAAGCCGGCACTATCCACCAACCCAACTCCCGGTGAATGAAATCTAACACAGGAATGCGAGTCCGCAGAGTGCAAGGATCCAGAGACCATCAGGATAGCAACCAATTTACCAGACTAAGAAGATGAAACCTCGCACAAGGAACCAAGAAGATCACCGAAGCCAGGTGACCCTATTGCCCTAACCACTGAAGCGCCCTAGGAGCCACTTGAGACAGCACATCTTTCACCTGAACCTAAAGACCCTTCCATCTCCTGTCTGACACAGTCACCAACCCCAGCAGAGTCAGAAATCGAGCCCCGATAAACACCAGGTCCTGGGAAGGCACCAAATCTGATTTCCCCCAATTGATTAAGAAACCGTGACCCTGTAAGACCCCCAAGACCCATTCCACATGACACCTCATGAGATCTGCGTCTGGAGCCTGAATCAACAGATCGTCCACGTAAGGATGTACAACCACCCCTTCCCCATGCAGAAGTTCCACAAGAGGAGCCAGCACATTCGTGAAGACCCTAGGAGCTGACTTGAGGCCAAAGGGAAGAATGCAAAACTGAAAATGGTCCGGACCTATTGCAAAGCGCAGAAACCTTTGAGGAGACACTGCGGCAGGCACGAGGAGGTAAGCATCCTGAAGATCCAGAGACCACAAAAAATCCTGGCAAAATGAGAGGAAGAACATCCTGAATGGACAACATCTGGAAGTGCACAGTCTTGATCCAAGAATTCACCCATTTAAGATTCAAGACAGGACGGAAACCCCCTGTCAGTTTTGGAACAATGAACAGAACAGAATAAGTCCCCTTTCCCCATTCCTCCACCAGAACCCTGCAAATGGCCCCTTTTGACAGCAAAGATTGGACTCCCTCCACCAAAGCCTCCCGCCTGCCTTCTTCTACAGGTAAAGGAGTCGGACGAACCCCAGTGTCTGGAGGAACAAGATCGAACTCTATGGAGTATCCATTTTCTACAATGTCCAGGACCCACTGATCAGTGAAATCCTTTCTCCATTCGGACAGAAAATGTCTCAGTCTTCCTCCTACTGGCCACTCTCCAAAACCTTGATTGTCAGGAACCCTTCTTGGTAGCCCCCTTTCGCAGATGGAACTGACCTCTTAGGAGAAAACCTAGGCTGAAAGCTACGCTTCCTGGAAGAAGCGGACAGAGGAACAAACTTGGGAGAGGACCTGGAGTGCGACTTCCACCCTTTGCCAGATGCGGAGCTTCCCTTTTAAGGTAATGCATGCTTGCGGTCCTTAAAGGCTTTAGAAATCATTGCAGGCAATTGTTCCCCAAACAGAGCCTGACCCTCAAAAGGAAGTCTTAAGAGCGGCTTTCTCCCCAGGATCAGCTTTCCATTGCCTCAACTAAAGAGACCTGCATGCCCCAATCACTGCACCAGAAGCCATAGCCGAAGAGCAGATAATATCCGAAGAAAAATCAGCCAATAAACGGGCCTGTTGTTCCATAATGGACAGTAATTCAGAACATTCCGACCCATCCTGCACAGCCACGGCAAGTTTGTCAAAGTCCTGAAGCAAGGACTGCGCAGACTAAGCCGAAAAAATACCAGCCCGAAGAGTCAAATTTCCAGCAGATAAAGCCCTCTTCAAACCAGAGTCCACCTTCCGATCAGTGGCATCAGAAAGAGTGCAGTCTTCCGGATTGACAGTTGTTTTACCAATCAAAGTAGCCAGCATGGAATTTAAACGCACAGAAGGAGGTAGAGCATCCTCTCCTTCCAGCAAATACAATTTTTGAAGGAAAGGCGGAACCTGGGCTTTGTCCACCTCTTTCCATTCCCGGAAAACCATGTAATTTACAGGCCCCAGGAAAGGCATAGCAAACCGAGAAGGAGTCACATATTGAGGAAATAGGGTAGAATCTTCCCCTGCAGGTTGAAAAGCAGGAAAACCCAAATGACCCGGACGTGAGCCAGAATACTCCACATTTCCTCACATGACACATATTTGCCCCCAGAAGACGTAGAAGGACCATCTTCCTCTGAAGAAGAGGAACCAGCAGCCTCCATGGAGGTGGTAGCAGCAGAGGGAAGACCTGCACGGACAGCTCCAGCCTGGACAGCCCTGGAAACCGCCACCTCAATCATGTCCTGAACTTCCTCACAAGACATAAGAGGAGCAGCGCCAGCCATATCAGTCCTGTCCACTCTAGTAGACTGCAATGGCACAGAAACTCCCCCATCCTCAGAAGAGGAAGAAATCACTCTCCTGCATTTTGCACCGTTCTTCCCCGACATGACACAAAACAAATGCCCAACACTACCTTTCCGGACATAAAAAGGCCTAAAATGGCCTCACCGATCACCAATCATAATTTGATCCCTAATAGGCCCCCCAATTAGGATAACCAACGGAAAATATAAAAAAACGCGGGCCAAATGCCCGCCTTACCCCAGAAAGGTAGAAACTTGCTGGGCGATTGATGTGCTCTGCGATACCTTCAACCCGGCAGCAACACCCCAGCCACATCAGAGCCGTCCGACTGCTTCAGATGACGCTACAGGAAACCACAGTAAGGCAGCCCCGTACGCCTCTACAATGTTGTTGCTTAGCGAGGGAAAAACTGCACCAGAGGTACGGCGACAAGCACCGCAGAAGAGGTCGACGCCCCCCTTAGCCACGCCAAGGAGGAGAGAAGAGGTAAGTCTCACAAAGTAAGGAGACAAAAGAAAACAGGAGTGGGCGGGGGTGGGGAGCTCTTTTAAAAAGAGAGGGGAGGGGTCTAGGTGAGGCAAAGGAGCCTCATTGGTTGTTAAGGAAGAGGAGGGAGGGATGGGAGGTAATGTACATTAATATGGATACATTTTAGGTGTAAAGTTCTGTGATCCTAATCCATAGGGTCAAATCACCTCCCCAAAAAATTAAATTAACAGTGTAGATCAACCTATGTAACTGTCCTATGTCTGGAGTAATTCAGATTTTGGGGTAATTCAGCATTTTTTAATAACTCACCACAGTGGTGGGTTCAGGACTATTCCTGAAAAATGTTTTAGAATTTTTTTGTACACTAATTCAAAACTATTTCCTGATGCGTAATTGTGCATCACACGTGCAAAAATAGCATGCATCAGTGCAACTGCATTTTTTTGCGCCGGAGAAGGACAGAGTACTTTTTCTCTTGGAAAAACCCACCCGTTTTGTGGGTGTACTATTCCCATTTGTACCCATGAAATGGATTTACTTCTGCCCCTGATAGGAGTAAATCATTGAATGTTTCCACAGTGGGAGATGAGGAAGGAACAGGTTGTGAATATTCACACACAAGCCCTGCGCTCTACGGCGAAACATACTCCCCGCATTCTGGAGTAGATTTACACCGAAAAGGTACAGGCCAGATTCACAAATATGTTTGCACGTGCATGTACACCCAAATAGTCTTCTTTAAAGAATGTATGGTTCTGTAGGTGTTCCCATAGAGTGGCCACGCATGCTGCTGTATGGAATTAAAATGGGAAACACACATCACATTCTGGGCAACCACCTTAAAGGTTCTCCAATCCCATACGGTGCTACCGAGGGTCACATGGGATCAACATTATTCACTTTAGGACCCAATCAGGAGACTTTATCACACAGTGGACACTACAGTGAGCTGGAAACCCTTGCACAGATCTGCAGGCTCGTAATCCAAAGTGGATTTTGCAACCATCCGTGGACATTGGAGGTGGCCCAGATGCCTTTGCATGAAGCACGGGGGAGTGAAGGTCTGGTGCCTCTGGCGCTCGGACACAGCAGGCGATATAAAGCTCCGACAGTGCTCTCTTGTTATTTTTTCATGCAGATTCTTCAAACAAGGCCAAATATATTAGTGCAGTGGTTCTCAACCTGTGGTCCAGGACCCCTTGGGGGTCTGCAAAGGCTCCTCAGGGGTTCCGTTGCTGCTTAGAAAATGTAATAATATTAAAAGATTCGGTCCCTAACTTTCAGTAATGACTCATTGGGGGGTCCCTGGATTCAAATAATAATTCAGCGGGGGTCCCCGAGTTCCAACACTGATAAAGTGGGGGTCCACAGAAGTCAAAAGGGTAGGAACCACTGTATTAGTGATCAAACATTTCCCCCCAACTGATCATACACTCAGCATAGCTACAGAATCTACACAGGCCCGGCTCCAGGATTGGGCATCTGGGCGGTCCCTGGAGAATCATTGGTGAAGAAGTGGGGTTGTCCAGTTTCCCATGTGTCTGAGAGCTGGGTTCGGCCATGCTCGATGGTCTTATAAAGATGTGAGCTGCATATCATGCTGAATGCCGGATTCTGTCTACTTGTTTTGAATGTGTATTTCTATAGGTTTAAACCTAAGGCTTGATCTCTACTGCTGTCTCCACCTCACCCTCCTTTCTCTGTGCCTCCTCTCTCCTAACTTCACCCTCCTTTCTCTTCACTTCCCACCTCCCTGTCCTGCTCACCTCACCCTCTCATTCAGCCGTCCTCACGCTCTTCACCACGTCCTCCTGTCCCTCCACCTGGTTCCCTGTTTGCCCCTCTCTTTCTAAACTTCACCCCTGTATTTCTCTCACCTCAGCCTCCTCCTTTTGTCCCTCCTGTGTCGCTACTTCTCTTTCCCCTCTCTTCACCTCACTCTCTCTCTCTCCACCTCATCCTGGACTCTCCACCTCACCCTCTTCTGCGAGCCTCACCTTCACCGCTGCTGCCCATGGGGTAGAGTGTATGTAAAGGAAGGAGGGGTGTGCATGTGCTTGTGGGGTGCAAGGGTAAAGCACTTCTCTGTCTCTGCATCTATTCTTCACTGGTGAAAAGAGCTTTTGGGTCTTTGCCACTGCAGGGTCGTGGTGACATTAGTTTTCTGTGTGTCCTGCTTTCAAAACACCATGCAACCTATCCTGGGGGCTACAAGGCCCCAGGTACAAGGAGTCACTTTATATCTGAAAGGGAGGTCTTTGTCCATGATAAAGGGTTATTTCAACAAGGTGCTCTGCAGGTTTCACACTGCAGCAGTCAGGTTACAATGGTTTGCAGGTCCACTCCATGGATTACATAATAGGTACTGCAGACTACAAATAGCATTTAACTTCCAGCCCATAGCTGCATTTTCTAGATGATATAGGAGGGACTTATAGGCAAGTAAAATGTGACATTTCTACAGCAAGTGCATTAGCCCAGTATAGTATTGGATCTGGCCAAGGAATCTCAAGCCAAACTTCAAACTCTGCAAAATGCAACTGCAAGGTTTCTCTTATCGATTCCTAAACAGCAGTCTGCAAAATCGTCCATCAGTAAGCTGCCCTGGGTGCCGGTAAGACAGTGTGTTATTTTCAGGGCACTGTGTTTGGCCTACAAGACCCTTAATGGGATGGGCCCTAACTATTTCCAACTAAAGCTGAGAAGAAATATCCTGGGAAGGACTCTGCGTTCCGCTTCTGCCATGAATCTGGTGGTTCCATCCTTTAAACGCTCTTCCTGGGGCGCAGAAGCTTGTTTAGCTCTACGGCTCTACTTTGGAATCAGCTTCCGGTTAGTTTAAAGTCTGCTGTTTCCCTCTCTCTTGTTTGAGAATCCTTAAAGACATGGCTTTTCACTGAAGCAAGTGGTTAAGGGGTTGTTTCCTTCCTCCTTGAATCGCACACAGCGCCTAGACACCTTCGGGTATTTGTTTGCGCTTTATACAATCTTTCTTTCATTTATTCTTATCAGTTTATGTGCCAAGAAGTAACAGTAGCACTATAATGAGGGCCACAGGAATTATGCAATGGGGGAGTAGCAAATATGCAGCAGGGTTGACTAAATTAGGCAGCATAATGCTGAGTAGAATTACTTTATTATTTTGTCATTTTTTACAAGTTAACATTGTCTGAAAAAGAGTTTCAACTCCATAGTACCGGTTTCGAACACAACTACAGCATAACCAGCTGAAAGGTGACCAGTAAACTGTTGTGGAGGACATCCACTCTTCAGCAACATGCAAGTGCGTTTTTTTAGTAGCGTTTGTACTATTTAAGTTGGCTTTTTGTTAAAATATGCTAATTTTGCAGCTGATGATGGGGTATGTGGCTAATGTAGCAAATCCATATTCACGCATAAAATTGCACGTCAGCAGGAACACATAATTACAGTCGCCTTGACTGTAATCCATTTCTGTCTATTCATATGAAAAAATGAGAGAATTTGTCGGGAGTGAATAGATGTGCAGTCATTGGTGCCCCAAAGTGTCTGTTCTTTGAGTGCTTCTAATTATATTAGTGAGCTCCGCCTTCTGCTGACGGTGGGCGGGACAATGGCGGCGGAAGTTGCCCTGCTGCTATGGAATTGTTGCTGTTTCCTTTCTATTTATATATATCATTTATATATATTAGGCATGTGCACTACTCCTTTCCATTGTGTATCTGTGCTGTATTAGTAAAACTTGACAAGCCTTTTCACTTACAAAGAGTGAACACTTTGCCATTATCAGTGTTTATTTTGCTTAATATAGTGCTAATTACGGGATTACTCGTATTATGTGACTTTGCGGCAACAGCATATTCTGCATAATTATGGATTTGCCACATAATCCATCAGCTGCACAATTTAATAAAACAGAATGTTGTTTCTCACTCCGAAGGATCAAAAGTTACTATAAACGCAGCGACATTTATTGCTGCGTTGTGGAAGGCCCTTCACAAATGTTTAGGGGGTCACCTTTCATGCGCCTATTGCTGTACTTCAGAAATAAAGAGGCGTTAACAGCATGCAACCTTTTCCAAGACAGTGGTAACGTGTGAAAATAATGAAGAAATGCTATCATAAAACGTGCCGAGTAATTTGGCTTTTTTGTCACACAATTCAGCCAGCTCTACAACATAATTTGGTTTTCCCAAGTCATATAATTCCATAGGCCCTGGCCATAAATTAGGACTAACGCCACAGCAGAAAGATAATTCAATAAACCACTCCTAAGGTGTTTATCCTGATTGTATGCTCAGTTTCATTTACATTTCTTGCAATGACAAAATCCTTCACACTTTTTCTGCAATAAACTGTTTTCGTCTCTTAATTACTGTGTGAAAGGAACTTTTAATCAACCTGGTGGCTTTTTCTAACAGGCTTCATTGTGTGCCTGGAGGTGGAAGATGAACAATCAAATGTTGTCCTTCTCCTTTAAGAGAACAGAGACCAGGGAGAAGGAAGCCGTGGTCCCACTAACGCCGATTGGCTGGAGCATCACGCTATCCCAGTCAGTCATCAGCGCTGTCACAATAGATGTGAGAAGCAGACAACCTATCACATCAAGCGCTCTCGGCGACGACGCCCTGTCACTTTCAATAATGACAATTCCTCTCGAGGTCACTCGGGGTGCAGAGAGCAGAGCTGAAGAAGGTGCTGTCAACAGGGCCGTACAATCGTACAAACAAGCCTTTATTCTCTCCTTTTCAGGTTATTTTTAAATCATGTGATGAAATATTCATTTCAGCACCAATGAGATATCCCTGATTGCATGAATTGGCTGTTCTTTCTCATGAGACATTGAAGCATGCAGCAAAAAGTGGTTGTGGCACCACTCAGAAGGGATGCATAGAAAACCTGGCAAAGATGGAGTACTGAAGACTCAAGAGCATGTGGTGTTGTCTTCACACCACTTTCAAGGAACGAGACAACAAATTATTTAAGATTATTTTTTTTAACGTTGTCCCTCCATCTCCACCACCTCAGTGATATGTGCGCTATTTTTAAATGGCGACTTTGGTCTAAGGGCCAGTTTGCTGTGAGAGTCCGCTTGCGTCTACTCTTAACACTACTGTGGTAGCTGACGCCATGTTGTTTCCCCAGATATCCATTTTTGCAGTGGCCGTGGTGCTTCGGAAGCTTGAAGACTCAATCTCATGCCTGGCGGCTCTAAGCGAAGATTCACAAGTTGTCAACTCGGCGTCTAGATGGTTGCAAATCTTAGCTCTTTAATGAAGCTCGTTGGCGCCCTCATGAGAAGGTTGTACGCTTACAATAATCTAACGATTTTGTAAAGTTCTATAAAAAGTCCAACATTTGGGGGGAGTAGTGCCTTCTACATTAGATGCTCTCTGCGGTCAAGGGATACCTTTGTTTCTTTATCTTGTGGTATCACACTTTCCATATTTTTGCTTATACCCCACAGTGCCTTGAGGCCCTATGGGTGAGTAGCGCGCTCTAAAAATAATTGATTGATTGATTAATAAACGTGCTCAGACTTCAGGCAGGCATGTGAGATGATTTTCCTTCGACAGATGGTCTTGGAAATTAAAGACCTGTAGGCATATTTACAAATAGATCAGCCACACAGAGCAGCAAGGCAAGTTGCTTACAGCATTGCCTGGACAGTAGAGAGCCAAACATTGACATATTTGCCACAATATGGCGCTGTTTCAGCTCCCTCTGTGTGCTGGCTCAGATGTGGTTGCCTAGCACTATCGTAGGCACCCTTGTGCCATGGTGCAAGGGTGCACGGGTTATGGGCAGGATTGTATTTAAGATAAACCTTCCTGCACAAAAACAATCCTTAGAGGCATATTCATTTTTCCATGCAGAATGCAGCACACATGGAAAGAGGAAGTAACATGGAACAAAGAACATTTTTCTTCTTGTTACGCCTCTGTGGAAGGCACACTATTTTGGTGCAAACGGAGGTTTGCATGTCTTTGTATATCTGGGTTTTCATCACAATACATTGATGGATGCACTGGAATGCAAATCATCTAACCATGTAATGCCTACCCAACGCAAAGTAATGTGAGGAAGCGCTATGCGCTGCCTTGCCTTACTTGGCATTTACTAAACTATGCAAAGCCAGCCATGCAGATCGACTTTGTGGGGCTCAGTAAATGCCGAAATGTATTTTGCATCAATGCTGCTGTACAAAGTCACGAAATATCAATGCAAATTCTTAGTAAATATAGGCCCAGGTTTCTAGTCCTGGTGCTCCTGCCGAGCTGTCTTTGATCCTGGGCAAATCACTTCATTTCCTGTGCCCAAAACTATATAAATGTATGAAAATCAAAAAATTAAGGTAAATTGTGTGTAACTTCTTGTCACATTAGTGCCCCATTCAACACCAATCACCTCCTTCATTGATCTGTGTAAAGGTTTTGCAAGGATTGTTTGCCTGAAACGAATACCTAATGTTCTGTCCCCACTCCCACTCCTGTCTCACATAATGGGGTCTTCTCACTGTGTTATCTGTCTTAGGGCCTGATTTAGAGTTTAGTGGATGGGGTTCCTCCGTCACAAATGTTACGGATATCCCGTCCGGCGTATTACGATCCTGTTAAATCCGTCCCAGTTGTGATGGAGAAACCCCTCCACCAAACTCTAAAGCAGGCCCTTATTCTCTGACTTTCCCTGTTGTTTCTCGTTTACTTACTAAGGGCCAGATGTAGAAAGGGTTTTGCTTCTCGCAAACAGCGAAAAACGCCGTTTGTGAGGTGCAAAAGCCTCTCCGGTATGCAGAAATGCATTTTGCGAGTCGGATCCGACTCGCAAAATGCATTTCCGACTCACAAATAGGAAGGGGTGTTCCCTTCCTATTTGCGACTCGCAATGCAATTCAATTCCATTTGCGACCGCGAAAGCGGTCGCAAATGGAATCGCAGTTACCATCCACTTGAAGTGGATGGTAACCCAGTCGCAAACGGGAAGGGGTCCCCATGGGACACCTTCCCCTTTGTGACTGGAAAAAAAAATATTTTTTCAGAGCAGGCAGTGGTCTAAAGGTTTCCTTTTTTTTTTTTAAAGTGCAGCTCGTTTTCCTTTAAGGAAAACGGGCTGCACTTAGAAAAAAAAAACTGCTTTATTAAAAAGCAGTCACGGACATGGTGGTCTGCTGTCTCCAGCTCTGCTGCAGGCCACCATCCCCGTGAGTGCCCATACTCGCAATGGGGTCGCAAACTGCGACCCACCTCATTAATATTATTAATTTTAATGAGGTGGGTCTTTGCGACCCCATTGCGAGTTGCAGAAGGTGTCTGAGACACCTTTCTGCATACCAAATTGCGACTTGCAATTTGCAAGTCGCAGGGACTCGCAAATTGCAAGTCGCAATTTGGATTTTTGCTACATCTGGCCCTTAATGTCACAACTGCACTTGGGACAAACACCTACACGAGGAATGACACAGTCGCCTTACTGTGAGTATAAAAGAGCTCCGTAGTGGACAGTTAGTCACATTTCCATAAATGAGTGTCAATAGAAAATCAATCAAGTAATAAATAGAAATGAATTACTAAGATCCATGTATATGTTCTCACAAGGTTAGAGACTGTAATCTCACTCCTGCCTCAGTCAAATGTACTCTCCAACCCAGGGATTTACATATGTTCATGTTTACATGTGACTGATGATAAACCAAGTTAGTTGGGTGTTATACCAATCTGGCATGAATCACCATTGGACACACTTGAGAGCCTCTCTCTTAGTAGAGGTTAGGAAATAGCTGAAGTCTTTACATTTTGATTGGTGTTGTTAGAATCAATTATAGAGGGTCCCCCCGCTGCCCGACACTGCTACAATGCCAACGGCCTCCTTGCCCTCAACACAGGCTGCTCTGCCTCCTGCTTCCAAGCCACCCCGAAGATCACCCACAGACCCTTCACCTGCAGGAACTGCAACTTCTCCTGCCTAAAAGCCACCAAACACCACACCAGAACCAAACGCTACAACCTCAGCACCCGCTCCGTCCACAAGCATGCCGTGGAACTTTGGGACCTACTCACCTCATCCCTGGGCGTCGCCTTCCTCACCAAAACATGGATGAATCCCTCCTCGGAACCCAACATCGCCATAGCCATCCCTGAAGGCTATAAGATCACCCGCAGAGACCACTCCAACAGACCGGCGGGAGGGATCGCCATTGTCCACAAGAACACCGTCAGCATCTTGACCCACACCGATGACGCCCTTGACGCCGCTGAACACTTACATTTACAGATTTACATCAACACCAACACCACCCTCAGAGGAACCCTCGTCTCCAGGCCCCCCGGCCACAGTTCAGTGACTCCATCGCCCACTTAATCAGCACCCACACCCTTGCCTCTACTGACTACATCCTCCTCGGCGACCTGACTTTTCACCTTCGAGAACGCCAACGACAGCAACACCACTGCCTTGATCGACAACCTCGCCAACCTCGGTCTCAAACAACTTGTCACAACGCCCACCCACTCCACCGGCCACACACTCGACCCCATCTTCTCCGCCGGCAGCCACATCACCTTCAGCCATACCACGAACTTCATTGGACTGACCACCGCTGCGTCCGCTTCACCTTCCAGAAACCCACCACGCACCACCACCCACAACAGACCCCTCGCTGTAGCTGGAACAAGATCACTGAAGACCAGCTGATCTCCACCCTCGCCCGTGCCCGCCGCCTATCACCACCGACCCCAACACAGTCGCCCTTAACTGCAGACAATGGATAGATGACTGCACCAACACCCTCGCCCCAATCAGGAAACCCTCCAATAACCGCACCAGCACTGAGACCATCTGGTTTACCACAGACCTTCAGGCCTCCAAGCGGGGGGGCTGAAGAATCGAGAAGAAGTGGCGCCATGAACAAACAGAGAGCAACCACACCGCCCTTAAGACAGCCATCCGCAAGCACCACCAACTAATCCGGACCACCAAGAGATCCTTCTACAAGGAACTCATCAACAACAACTCGCACGACAGCAAAGAGCTCTTCAGCATCGTCAAGGAACTCGCCAACCCCAGGGTCTGCTCCATCGACCTCCCTCCCTCGCAAGACCTCTGCAACTCCCTCTTCACCTTCTTCCACCGCAAGATCATGGACATCCACGAGAGCTTCAACACCTCGACCACCACAGCCACTACAAACACCAACGCACCCAGCTGCACCAACCTCCTCCTCTCCTGGACCCACATCAATGACGGGGACACCATCAAAACCAATGCGCACCATCCACTCCGGATCACCCTCTGACCCCTGCCTCCACCCCGTATTCAACAAAGCAAGCCCCATCATCGCCCCCCAACTCCGTATGACCATCAACAGCTCCTTCGAGACCGCCACCTTCCCGGAGAGTTGGAAGCACGCTGAAGTCAACGCCCTGATAAAGAAACCCAAAGCGGACCCCGAAGATCTCAAGAACTACCGACCCATCTCCCTCCTCCCCTTCCCGGCGAAGGTCATCGAGAAGATCGTCAACGGCCAACTAACCCGCTTCCTAGAAGACAACAATACGCTGGACACCTCACAATCCACAGCACCAAGACCGCCCTCATCGCCGCAACCAACGACATCAGGACCATGCTCGACAAAGGCAAAACTGCGGCCCTCATCCTCCTAGACCTCTTGGCCGCCTTCGACACCTTCTGTCATCACACCCTCTGCACACGCCTCCACGACGCAGGGATCTGCTACAAAGCCCTGGACTGGATCGCATCCTTCCTCTCCGGCTGAACCCAGAGAGTCCGCCTCCTTCCCTTCCTCTCGGAAGCAACCAAGACCATCTGCGGCATTCCCCAAGGATCCTCGCTCATCCCAACCCTTTTTAACCTCTACATGGCACCGCTCGACGACATTGTCCGATCCCACAACCTCAACATCATCTCCTACGCCGACGACACATAGCTGATCCTCTCACTCACCAAGGACCCCGCCACCGCCAAAACGAACCTGAACGACGGAATAAAGGCTATCGCCAACTGGATGGAGAGGAGGCGCCTAAAACTGAACTCAGACAAGAGGGAGATCCTCAAACTTAGGTTTCATCCTAGACTCAGCACTCACCATGACCCAGCAAGTCAACGCTGTCTCATCTTCCTGCTTTAACACCCTCCGCATGCTCCGCAAGATCTTCAGATGGATCCCCACCGAAACAAGAAAGACGATCACCCACGCCCTCGTCAGCAGCAGACTGGACTACGGCAACACACTCTACGCAGGAACCACAACCAAGCTCCAGAAAAAACTACAGCGTATACAGAACGCCTCTGCACGCCTCATCCTCGACATCCCACGCTGCAACCACATCTCAGCCCACCTGAGAGACCTACACTGGCTCCCCGTCAACAAGAGGATCACCAGTAAACTCATCCATGCTCATAAAGCACTCCACAATGCTGGCCCTGCCTACCTCAACAAGCGAGTCTCCTTCCATACTCCCAACCGTCAACTCTGCTCCGCCAACCTCGCTCTCGCCACCGTCCCTCGCATCCACCGAGTTACAGCCGGCAGCAGATCTTTCTCCTACCTTGCCGCCAAGACCTGGAACTCCCTCCCTGCCCACCTACGACAAACCCAGGACCTGGCGACCTTCAGGAAATGCCTCAAGACCTGGCCGTTCGAGCAGTAGCACTCCCCCCCGAACCCCCTCCCGTCAGCGCCTTGAGACCCTAGCGGGTGAGTAGCATGCTTTACAAATGATTGATTGATTGATTTAGTGGTGGTCTGTAACGGGACAGCTACCAAAATGTGGCAGCTTTACCACAGACCCATTTCTCACGTACCTCACCTCTTTTAATATGGGCATCTCCAGCCTCCAAGGTTAGGCTGTAGAACTTTCCATGTTCAAGGATCAACTCTGTGGAACCTCTTACCAATTTCTTTGTGACCCAAAGAGAGCCTACTAAGATTAAGATAAACTCTGGAAACCCATCTGTTCTCCTGAGTCTGCAGCCCGTCACATCTCATCTGAAGACTTCCCCACAGCTTACTGGCCATTGCTGCGCATCTGCTGTTAATCGGTCAGATGCATAGAACCACTTTATCCCCAACTGGGCTTTTTTTAAGGCCAGCCATCTTACCTATAACTGTTACATGGCATCCCATGACTGGACATCTCAATGAAGAATACCCCATGGCTCAAGCCCAGGGTCTATTTTCATACAGGACATTTAAATCTGCATCTGCAAATTATATTGTACCACCCATTATGCCCTGGCGCAGTCACGTGCCTTTGAGGTATGCAGTACTTTACAAAAATCCTTAAATAAATACAACATTTAAAGGTCAGAGGATGTCCATTTTCTAATGATGGACCCGCTACTGACTGCATCACAAGGAAAATCCCTGCAGCCACCTTAACACCAGTGCAAATGCTTTTGAAACGTTCTGTGTAGAAGGGCCCTACCAACGCCATGTTTGACGCCTTTTATTTTGCCAGAGACCACCAATCTGTGAATTATATGGCAACACCGGACAAGAAGAGCTCTGAAATGTTCCTCATGCCACTAGAAGAAAGCAGGGAGAGCATCAGGAGCATTGATTTTAAACTTTTCAAGTATGAGCGCCACTTTGGGGATCCAGATGCATGACAAGCGTCACTGACTGGATGAAAAACAACTGCCTGCAGCGGAACACAGACAAGACAGAAGTACTGATCTTTAGCAACAGCGGCAACACATGGAATGACTTCTGGTGGCTATCAGACCTAGGACCCGCACCGACTCGCTCCAACCACGTCAAAAAACTGGGAATCATCATTGACAACTAGCTCACCATGAAATCACAGACCAACGCCGTCTCCTCCGCCTGCTTCCTCACTTTGCATGTGCTACATAAGTGGTAACCCTACACACGAGACACACCATGATACAGGCAATCACCAGACGACTGGACTATGGCAATGCCTTTGAAGTAATAATCGCTGAACACCTACTATAGAGACTTCAGACCATACAGAACACCACAGCCAGACTTATCCTCTGCCTTCCTCGACAAACCCAAATCACACCTCACCTCTGGCAACTCCATTGGCTCCCCATACAGAAGAGATGCCAATTCAAGCTGCTGACCCACGCACACAAAGCGCTACACAAGCAAGGACCCACATACATTAACCACAGCCTGAACCTCCACCAATCATCAAGAAGACTACGCTCTGCCTCCCTTTCACTTGCCCGTACTCCCCGCATCTACCGAAGCAGAAGTGTAGGACGCTTATTCTCACATCACAGCAAAAACCTGGAACAGCCTCCCACGCACCTCAGGACCGTCACCTCACTTCTGGAATTCCAAGTGGCCCTGAAGACCTCGCTGTTCGAGTAAGCCTCCGTGACTTGCAAGCTCCCGGATACCCTATCAGGTGGTTAGCCGCGCTTTAGAAATCATGATTGATTGATCCATCTTCAGGAAACATTCAAGCACGAACAGATTTGCCACGCCGCCATTCCCTGGTAGTTTGGATGTTACTGTTTCTCTTCACTGAAACAGATCCAGCCTGTGCACTGGTTTGAGGGGAAAAACCTCCAACCCAGTGAAAAACTGAAAATGCAGCATACTGAGAGTCTTTCGGTAATTCAATGTAAACTATTTACGTATGGTGGCATTTATGTTTTTGGTGTAAATGTTTGATATCCTGTCTGGAAATTGGTACATTTTAAATTTGTGACCTCATATGGGTGTCATAGAGCTATGGTGCTGTTTGAGGTTTAAAAAAACTATAGAAAAATAAAAGATATACAAGTATGCATTTATTGTACTATGAATGTCTGTAGGGGCATATTTACGAGAGGGTTGCGCCATGCTTGCACCATGCAACGTGGTACATGCATGGCGCAAACCTCTAAGTCAGATTTTTGGAGTCAAGTAAAGCCACTTTGCGTGGCTTCGAATGCCTTCAAAAATCTGGATTAATGCAAGGCAGCCCAAATCACTGCTTTGCAAAGGGAGGCATTCCATGGGTAGAGAGTGGGTGTTCCCATGCAACTCCCATGGTTTTTGATGCATTCCTAGCTTTACCATACCTGGTAAACTTGGGAATGCACTAAAAAGACACGCCTCCCAGGAGAGACGTAACGAGGAGAAATAACTTTATTTGTTCTTGTTTTTCCTCTTTCTATGTGTGCTGCATTTTGCTATGTTCACATTTGTAGCCGCACATCTTTTAAAACATCAAAAGCTGGATTCAGACAGGTATTTCTTAGCTGTAAATCAGCTGATTACCACAAGGCCAGAACTCCAGCCTGTTTATTTTTTTTTTAGTTCTAGCCTATAGACAGCTTTAGCTGTTTTTGTCAGAAGACCTACTTACTCTGTAGAGTACCAATGCTTTACTGTGTGCTTTGGTCAACCCTTTGCTTATCATTGGTTGGCTTGCTTGTCAGCCTCTTTTGCTTGCTTATTTATTGGCTTGCCTGCCTCTTGTAGTGCTTGTCCCTCCCCTGGAGCACAGCTTCCTTACCATCCTTTTGATTTGATTACTTGTATCCGTCCACTGCTTCTATTCAGAGAACTGCCTTCTTCTTTTGCTACTAGCACTTCTTGGAAGGGTTTTCTTGCTCCTTTGTCTGTGGGCTGCTTCAGCCTCACTTTACTGCCACTGAGATCTCCTAGTGCATCCCCTCAGCTCTACTCTTGCTCCTCCTGTTCATTTCACTCACCTTTTTTACTTGTTCATTCATCCACCCCAGCTTCTTTTTTCACATTCCTGCATGCTGCTTGTTCCTCACCTGCCCATCCCATATCATTCCGTTTTATTTCTTTTTACACCTTGTTTTTCCAGATGGTCCAGCAGTTGTAATTTGCTATTGGCTGCTCCTTTCTACATAATGCGCTTTTGCGCACTTTTTATGTTTTAATTTAATGCTCCATGATGTGTGTCCCTGTTATTAGAAAGATCCATTAAAAGTAAAAAATAAAGGCCCCTGCAGCATCATGATGCATACTTGCCCATTTGTTGTGATGCATACGTGCATATACATCAGCAAGCTGGGGCCGCCTTTACTGTAACAAAATGCCTGCCACAGCATCATACAGTTAAATACACGCGTGTTAAGCCCATAACCATGAAAATCTGGCTCTGTTACATATATAATTGTGCGATGATTCTGCCGGAGTATGTTTTTACAACAAAGTTTCAGTTCCTGGATCATGAGTTCCCTTGACACATAATGTGTTGACTTCCAACCAACACACCATGTAGTTAAACCAAATTATTTTTAAATATGCAAAGCAAAAGATGCGTCACATATGGGTGTGCCACAAGTTGAAAAGCACGGCAGTGCTCATGATAGTGAGTACATAACAAAACAAATAAACAACATATAAATAAGAACTTGCAAATAATTAGCTCACAACCAAAAGGGCAAACAGTTAACTCCCTATTCTGTCCCTTAATACTCAGGCTTCACCAAGCTCTTAATTTATTTTGTTGTCAATGTTTCGACCCCTATATGTATGATTTGAAGCTGGGTCTTCATCAGGATAAGGGAAAAAGATACACCGTAAACAATAAAAATACAAAAGAAATAGGTGGTAAGTCGGTGTATTTGTAGCATTTCATTCTTTGGTACCATATTAGGTGTACTTCTTACCTCAAAAGCCACTTAATGGTGGGCAGAGGTATCTGTGTAGGCCTTCTTGCCAAGAGGCAAACAGGAATGTGACCTATAGGATAAACCTTGTATCACATTTTCCATTTAAAGCGGGTCAGATAAAGAGGACGGCAGTGGTAGCTACTTACCATCCTCTGGTGTAGGTACCCAAATAACTGAACCTCGAGGTACACAGTAGAAGTAAAAGAGGCTACATTACTGAGTGAGCATTCGTAAACGTCATATAGTGAACCTACGCAGCACCTCATAAAGCACATGTCAGTGGTAGTGTAAACCTTTGTCAATTAAATGAAAAATACAACGTTGCGAGTCAGAGAACTGACATAATTTATAGTCTTCAAAGACAGCACATGTTCAAATGATTATAGGCTGCAAGGGAAGTCAAGAAGCAAACGTGCATGCCCCAAAACCAGCGTGGGTAGAAACATTCTGAAAACCCACATAGTTTGTAGAAAGTGAATTTAGCCTGAAAACAGCTTTCCTTTCTCCATGGAGGCAGCCACATTGTGTTTCCAAATTGACTAGACTGCTTAATCAATCAATCAATCAATCAAACAAATTTCTTAAGCGCACTACTCACTTGGTAGGGTCTCAAGGCGCTGGGGGGGTACTGCTCAAAAAGCCATGTTTTGAGGTGCTTTCTGAAGGTTGGGAGGTCCTGGGTCCTGCGTAGGTTGGTGGGGAGGGAGTTCCAGGTTTTGGCAGCGAGGTGGGAGAAGGATCTGCCACTGGAGGTGGTGCGTTGGATGCGGGGGATTGTAGCGAGGTCGGCGGAGACCCCATCCTGGACATTGGCCATACTGTGCTTTTTTCGGTGTAAGTGCAAAGTCTAGAAGACAGAAAGTTCACCATGCTGCAGCCCACCTCCCATGAACCTCTGTTGAAGGAAGATGCCCTCACAGAAAAATAAAGATCTTGTCTTTATGATGCCAATCTCAGCTCTTCTTTATACAGCTTTGTCATTCTGAAACTTCAGATTAGTGCACTCGTAACTACAAATATTCTATCAGAATCTGTGCTTTTTGACATCATTCATAAATGAAGTGTATTCTGTGGACTGTAGCTGCCAGTATGTTACATATTTGTGTTAAACCATAATTTTTTAATTATGCTTGAGATGGAGCATGTCTAAGAATTAAGGGAATTCTAGCTTGAGGGTGTTTTATTTCCTGCAAAGGGATTAACCAGGAAGTTAGGTGACAAATCAACCAACACCATTTACAGTGTAACCAATTTGGCCACACAATGAAAACCCAAATCAGGAATAAAGTTAAAGGGGTTTATTACAAATTAATGTTCAGGTTAATGTAAACAAATCTCAAAAATATACTGTAGAGATACAAAATAACTATAGGGTAGACAAATCTCCTGAAGAAATGTACATGAGTTAATATACTGACAACCATGAGTGCAAGCTAAACCATCTATCCAAATAAATCTACATTATGATGAAAAATCTCGAGGGTCGAAAGCTATGACCAAGAGGGAATTCTACAAGTCATAAGGACAAAAATTACTAAAAGAAGATAAAAAAGAAGGTGAATGAGTCAGCATTTCAGAAGCTCGGTCAAGTGTCTTCTTAAAAGAGAGTTAAGTGTAAGCTTTGGTCACACTCAGCCAACATAAGGACAAAGGGTAAAGTCAGAGGTCTGTTCACTCAAATAACAGAGGTCAGTAAACTCAACATGAGAATGGTTATGAAATTACATTCAATGATTATATTTCATTTAATAAGGTTAACGCACACTGAATGCATTGTTCCTAAAACTACAATGAATACAGTTTGTTATTGAATTTGAGTGCACCACATTACATTAGTATAATATTAAAACACACAATAGATGATGTCATGAGTACATATAGGTCATGGCTGTAACGTTAGGTGTCGCAGCAAATCTACGCTGCTCTGTTACGAAACTGTTCTTATGTAAAGTGCTCTGGCACCCATTGGGTTGTGTTCACATTATATAAATCTGCTAAAAAAAAAAAAAGTACAAATAGAGACCCCGCCATCCACAGTGTCATTGCATGGATGCCAAGGGCCCTACAAGGAGAAAGGAAAATTACCCTTTTGGATGCGGCTCGTCGGGTTGGCTAAAGCGTATGCTGAGGCAGGCGGAAAGTGCTACTTCTGTTGCTGGGTAGTCAAGTGCACCTGCTAGATAACCTGTACTCACCCTTGGGTAGCTTGGCACGGAGCAGTCAGGCTTATCACAGAGGCAATGTGTAAAGCAACAGCACAGCACGATCCCACAACACCCCGGCTGAACGACGCCACAAAGAGATTTAACATGGGTTGCATGTATAGAAAAATTGTATTCAACACATACACATATTTAATGCAGTTTGATTACAATGTGATCTCAGCTTAAATGTCACTGAGCACACAGCACACAACTACATTCAATGTAAGCTTGGGCATGATTCTCAATAAACAACGCAACACATGATAATAGGCCCAACCACATTAAACATTGATCACTGTATATACATTTGAGGAAACTAAACATTCCCTACCCGGATCCACATAAGGTCCCCACCCGCTGTCAGCACTAGGCCCACCTTTGCATTATCCACAATCAGGGTAACATGTGCAATCCAGGGTGCACCCCGCAGCCGTGCTAGTAAAATTTTATGCAAACCTTATTAACTCCCTGGCAGAAGTTGAGTACCCAGCAACACCACAGTGCTGTTCCATCACTCAGTCATTGTCACTCAGACTTACTCCCTCACATCCACCCAGGTATCAGTTGTCACTGGTACGCACGCACACACTCTTGTACGCACTTGCTTCCTGCACCTTAATGGGATGCCCTGAAAACTGACATGTGGACGCCCATACGCTTGAACACCCTCTGGGTCCCAACCCGCCCTCCACCTGCCAACCAGCCTCTGGTTAACCTCGCCCCACCGCAATCCCAAAGATAAAAGTAACATTCTCCTGGGCACCCAGCCACTCAAGGCAAAGTCACAACTCCCCAGGTGTCAGGGTCAAGGTGTGGGACTGGAAAGACAACAGCCAGTAAACAATTATGGAGGAGATGGAGGAGCCGTTCAGGCTCCTAATAGGATGTTCACTCAGAGGTCTGCAAAGCACAGGTGAATAGTCACCGGGACCAACGGTTAGACTCGGAGGTGCCCAGCCCCACCAGACAATTCAATGTTACCAAATAGTAACCAAACTCAGCACCTCCAGAATGGAGAGGTGCCGGTGGGGCATGTTGACTCGACCTACCCACAACACTTCAGGTTGCACACGACAAGTTACTAGGTCCATGTCTCCGGATTGGAGACACCTTGTCTGGTGCTCGTAAACTTCTAGAGGCCCAGACAGGTTTGATCCAATGTAGAAAGTGCTCAGTGCCGTCCCCCTGCAAAAAGAGGATCCATTGTTGGAGATCCAATGACTGGAGGTTCCCGAGCAGCATCAGGTTTATTCAACCAATTCCTAGCATCATACCCCCCTCAACAGGAGGCACTAGTCTGGTGTGTGATGACTTGAACTGCACCAGACCTTCCGGTTCCATTCAGGACTTGGTTTCCGTACCCCTCTGGGTTGAGGTACTCTGCCCAGTACGCTATGGCCTTAGTAGTACTGGACTATCCAGACGAACACACTAGATGCAAGTTCTGTCATGCAATACTAGGCCACGTAAAGCACTCCACGGGTTGTACCCACACCTCTGCAGGTTCCAACCTATGAATGGGCACACAATGAGCATGCAGCCAAGGGTCACACAAGAGAAGTACTTTCCACTTGACCTCAATGAGCCCCCCGCAGGGTTCCAAACAGTGATCCATTCCCTTCACAAGCCATCTTGTGGCGCAGTAGTCCCCACAATGAAAGGCCACACACCAGTAGTGCGAGTAGTGTGTTGCTACCCCGCACCTGGTGCGATTGGTCTTCAGACATAGGGCCTCATTATGAGTGTGACGGTCCGAGGACCTCCACACTTATGTTGACTGTCAGGCCGCCGCACTCCTGGCAGTCCGACCCACAATTACGACTCTGGCAGAAAGACCCCCTAGGGGACCTCCATCCCCGCCGGGAACATTGTTACCAATGGGCTGACAGCGGTCTTGGTGGTAGTCAGCCAGGGCAGCGCTGAACTCAGCACCGCCTGGTTGATTACAACCTTGTTCTCCACCAGACCTTTCACAGTGGTTCCCCACCATGAAAAGGCTGGTGGAGAACACGTGCAGGGGACCACAGGGGGGGCATGGGCAGTGAAAGGGCCCCCTGTTCAGCACCATGGGAACGTGCACTGTCTGCTTTTTAGATAGTGCGCATTCCATGGGTGCTGGACAGCCTCCTCTGTGCTATGATATAGCACTCGGCTACCTTAAGGGAGCTGAGTGCTATATTGTAGCATGGTTCCCTCCGGACTGACTTGCGGGAATGCGTCGTACAATGTTCCCGCTGGTCATCCCGGCAGAAACATTGTATATGCTCAGGGGGGATGCCATCGCTAGGGCAGTGGCATCCTCCCCTTGCGTTTGGCAGTCCTGTGGTGGGACTGCCAAACTCGTAATGAGGGACTTAGTTCTTGGCCCACACGCACAGCGTTCCTGCCAGGTGGAGTCCGGTATGGTTTAGAACAGAGGGCAGCCAACCTGCCCTTGGAGAGCCCATCAGAATGCCACACCGCAGCAGGCAATCAGCCTCAGGCCAGCCTCTAATCAGGAAGGGTGCGCAGATCCCCTTCCTTGGACAGTTATCGTCTTGGGCATCTAGCATCCTCTGACAGTGCGCTGATGCGGTCCAGCCACACTGGTCCCATGTATCTGTCGGTGGTACTCTAATTTTCAGACGTTGTGTACCCCTACTTATACTAGGTAAAAACTTTGAAGTGGAGGGTGGTTCGAAGGGTATTCCCTTGAACCACAGATGTCTCCCCTAAATTTCCTCCTTGTCTGCCCTGGGGTCCTGGAATGCAGATCTTTATCTCTATGGGTGCCAGGCTTTAGCTCCAGGCGGCCAAGTGTCACAATCTCTCCCCCCATCTATCTCACCAGGCCCCAGATGGCAGGGATCTTTCGTTCTGGATGCCCAAGCTTTATAGCGGTTATCTGGGTAATGTGCAGATGTGCTCTTCCCTTGGGACCTATGAAGTGAAGTCTAATTTATGGGGCACCAGAACCAGTGCCCAGAAATGCCCACTTCCTAGAAGTGGCACTTCCTAGGGAGGGGTGACGAAGCTACTGTTACCAACAGCTCGGATTTGTCATCCTGAGTCTAACAACGCTAAACAGCATGAGGCTGTTCTCTTGCAATCCCTTTTTGCAACTGCACTTAATAAGCCTCGGTGTCCCTTATCACTTTATGGGTAGAGCAGCTCTCATGGGCCGTGCGAACATGAGTAGGTGTTCGGCACTTCCCGGGCACTTATGTCTTAGTGCACGCACCATTGTGTCAAGGCAGGTGACACTTCAGCTCCAGCCACCACCACGGTGCTCAGGCTCTGTTATCATAAATGCGCGTGCTGTGGACACATCAGCCATGTGCGCATTCACACAGGAACCACCCTACCCGGTCGTAGACATTGACTCCTTGAAGAGGCTAACCCCCATCCATACCTGGCCTGGCAGAGGTACTCAAACCCACACACGGATAGTGGTGCCAGTTTCAAAATCATATTTATGGCATGGTCACTTTCATCCTGCATTAGCAGAGGGTAAGTGCTCTGAGCTCCTAGGCTTTTGAAGATGAAAACCGATGAAACCTACTCGAAAAGACGCGAAAAGATCTGGGGGAACCACTGCCTATATGCATCAGGATTAACAGACCCTCCCTCACTGCGTCTTGTCCGGTAACATTTTGCAATAATCAGGATTCAGGAGGCCTCTCTCTGGGAAGGTTCTGACACCTATAAAAAATTAAGAAGGCACGTTGAGAAATAGTGCCGACATGTCTTGTTACAAAGGCCAAGTGCTGCCTTTGAGCAGGTTGGAATGGACCGTGAAAATCAGCAAGGGCGAATGAGGCGGCGAAGGGGCTTGTGTGGCTATTACTTTTTTTTCTTTTCTCAGTGGGGTAGTTTGATTGCTTTCCGCAGGGAGCACCTGCTCACTCAGCGACTGGTCTGTGAGAATAAAATATTCAAGCTCAGACCTGTTTGATCCTCTCAACAGAACATCATGGGAGAAGATGAGATGGCCGCATATAGTCCTGCGACGTGCATTGGTCTGATAATACCACCGGCATGAGGGCGGCATGCTGCTCTTTTGTGCAGACCCCGCGCATCTGGTAGCCCAGACCAAAGATCTCATTTGATTATAAGTCCTTTCAAAGCTCCTTGTTTTGATCTCGGGATCAGAAGGCAGCCAATGCTTCACAGAACATAAAATCTGGAAGAAGTGAGAGCCCTGCTAAAGGATGGTGTGTAACCAAGCTTGTCTTTTGCAAGGGGTGGTGCATAGTATGAGAAAAACAGGACCGGTCCACTCAACGGATACGTCGAAGAAGCTGGTAGGGTTGGAAAAGGCTAAGTCACATATCAGGCCATGCTCCAACCTCTCATAAAATAAAAATGTATCTACCATAAATTGCCAAGGCCTGATAAACCAGAGAATGGATGGAGTTTCTGCTACTTGCTTGTGGTTAACATGTGGATCCAGGCAACTGATTGCCAGGTTTAAAATCACTCATTGAATTTGTTATTGTGGTTCAAGTGGATAAGTAAAGCAAGTCTAGAACTTCCAGAATGCATTTTATTTGGTAAATAACAGCTAAAGGCTAACAGCATAGTGGCTCCATTTTCTGTAATTGAATTCAACTTGTTCTCTAACTTTGGAGAGGGGCTCAAGTTCACCATTTGAGCAGTGCCATTTAGCCTTGCAGTGGGTATAACTGGATGTGGTGCAACCAGACAGACACTCAGGCAAGAAAAGAAAGAGACTAATGAAGTGTGTGTCACGCCCCTGCGCGTGAACAGCCAGTGTTCCACTTCCGAAAAACATGACATCCTTTGTCTGTTTCCAGTGCTGATAGGTCCTCAAACACAAACATTACAGCTGGCGACGAGGCAGTTAGCTTCCATGCTCACTTGTAAACAGGTATTGGATTTGGTAGAGGCAGCTACTGTGGCTAAAGGAGGCAGCGGTGACCTTGTCCCCACCTTTAAAGGCCCTTCCTTGTGACAGCCAGAATCCCTAGCTCACTGTCTAATTCTATCTGGCACTGTCTTCACATGGTCCAAAATAGTTCTTCTTGTGTTCTTCTCTTGTGAGGCTGCTGTTAGTTATTTTTGTTTATTTTTACCAGGCACAGGTGACGACCAAACATACTGCAGAAGTGGATATCCTCAAGTTGTACTTTAGGCTGCAAGTAAATGTGAATTATGTACTTTAATCACAAGCAGGGTGTGAGAGGGTTTAAGGGTTACACCATCTTTACTTCCTAAGGGACTATACTTGACCTCCCAGAAGTGACTTAGAGCCTTATTTAGATATTGGTGGACAGTTTACTCCGCCACAACGATGACGGATATCCCATCTGCCAAAATCTAAATCCCATAAGAAATAATAGGATTTAGATTTCAGCAGGCGGGATATCCATCACTGTTTTAGCCGAGTAACGTATCTGCTAATACCTAAATCAGGCCGTTAGCCTGAAAATCAAAAGAGAGTAAAAGCCTGGTTTAGAAGTCGGCAGAGGGCGAATATTCCATCCCAAACGTGAGACATATCCCGTCCGCCATATTACGATCCCATTCTAGCCTATTGTGATCATAATATGTGGACGTGATATCAGTCACATTTGGAAGGGAGTATTCCCTCCGCCGACTTCTAAATCAGGCCTTAAGTCCCTTCATACAGAACTGAGCCGTAGGCTTGATAGGCCAAAGGGACACCTTTTATTTAAAATTTATCTCACTCACCAAACTGTTGTTTGGTGAAATGTTTCAAAGAGCTACCCCGATACTTGGGTATCAGGGACATACTGTGACATTTAAATACAAGAGAACACGATTCCAGGAGTGAGCAACAGTGGGGGAGGGGATCACCAAGAAAAGGTTAGTGATTCTAAAATTGCCTTCACTGTACCCTGGAATTCCCCTTATTCTTGGGTCTGTTTTAGCAAGGTGAAAAACTGGTGTGAGGTTGAATGGGATGGGCTGGGTCACTATTATCCCTCTCTCCACTTTTTAGGTCGAGCGCAGAAGCACTCTGGCCTGTTGTGATCTATCTGTGGGCTCTTAACCACACCCACTGCACGCCCATCACTATCACTCCTTCGTGGGCTTGCCTTTCAGAAATCCCTTGTAATCATTGGTAAATGCTTTACGTTTGTCCCTCCTTGGAGCAGTTTTGTTACTTCCTTGGCCATCTACCCTGTTACATGGATAATTGCACATTTGCTGATGGGTTTGACTGTGAGCGAACTTCTTTTTCCTTTTGAGTCTCTCCTTTGCACTTACGCTCATGTAGGCCATGGTGCTTTGAATCGCCTCGCTTATATCACCTGTTTTACTTTTCACTTTAAATTTTTGTGGCAAGAAAAGTCCAGTTAGGAATTTACAATGCTGATAGCTCTAACTCAAGCAAACGTGAGACCCACTCCATTGCAAATGCTTGTTTTCTGTCTGTCTACAAATTTCAGCCAGACCCCGCTGGCTTTCGTCAGGACTTTGGATTCCTCTTCCTCCCCCTAGGTACAATGGTGGCCTGTGAAAAACTTATGTACACTCTGTTGTGTCATTCAGTCATCTGAGAGAAGTCATACTCACTCACTCGGGTAATTCTGGTACGACGTATAGCCTTCAGTGAGCTTACGTTCCCGGGGCTCAGGAGGAGGGGTCTGATTCCAAGACAAACTATCATCAGAAGTCCCCACCCACTTGGGCACCTATTCTCTGTTCCAAATGCAGACCCGTGCATTTCCTTGGTGATCCCCTACCTCACTGTCCCTCACTCCTGTAATCGTGCCCCCTTGTAATTAAGCATTGCAGCACGTTTCTGATACCCGAGTATGATGAAGCATGTCACCAAAGAACTGTTTGGTGAGTAAGAGCCCTTTTAAATAAAAGCCTATAAAGCAGTTCTATATGTGGGGACTTGCTCTGTTTTGATTTTCAGGCTAAGAGTGTGAATAATGATCAATTCTTATTAAAACAGATGACCTGATGTTTACCATGCTTGCCTCCAGGAGCTTGAGGTTAGCTGCACACTGAGTGACAAAGAATTTCAAAATTAGCTCATGGCAATAGACACAAGAAAAGCTGTAAATCCGCTTGGCAATCATCCTAGACTTTGTAAGAGGATAAAACCACAGCAATACATGTGCAACGAAGAGGGAAGCAGCATCTGAACTCTTGAGGCAGGAAGAAGACACACTGCCAAACAGCCCTTGCAACAAGCCAAAGCCACACGCCAAGGGAACAAAGTCATCTGTGATACTGGGGATGCAAAGTGCACAAGACTGAACTGCCCTTATTGTCGCCCAATGATCCCTCCTAGGAGACATACAGTGTTACATCTCTGAGTGCTCATGCTTCAACCTTCTTGGGTGCATCTTCAACATCTGGGTTTTATTTCTACTCCAGGCTCAATAATTTACATGCAAGGCAGTGTCTCTAACCCTTGCATCATATCTTAATCTGGAGTTGCAGTTTGATCTCAATTAGCATAAAATGTAAACATTGTTCCCGATAGACGTTATCCTCAGGATTGGTGTAGGTCCTTCAAGTCTCCAGTTAAATTATAACAATTTACTCTGTGCCCCATCTGCTCAGTGCTAGCTGTGAGCACATGTCAGGCTGAGCCAGGACACAGTCTTCCCCGCTCAGCTGTGTGCACATGCAGAAGTGCATCAGTTCACCTGCAACTTATACAGAGACCCTCAGCCAGCACAGGCCCTTCACAGCAGCTTATAAGTTGGGCATTGGATGTTAAGGCTCACAACTATTTTGCCTACTGCATTTCAGTTAGTGAAAGTCTATTAGGGGGTCCCACTCTGCAGCGGAGATCTAAAACCCAGAGGTACAAATGTGAAAAAATGGGAGTCTGTTCACAAACTGCATTTTTGGTACATAAAGTGGTACTGCAATAGTACAACTCCTACTGCAAAATTCTATTCACAAACCTATGGGCAGAGACCTCTGCCTCCACTTCTGTCTTTTCTCTGCAGACATGTCTGCCACAGTGGAAGAGACCTTAGCACACGTTGGTATATGTTTCATTAGTAAATGTGGGATGGAAAAGGACAAGTTGCTGGAAAATGCATACTAAGGACTCCTAAATGGAAGGGGTGCAGGGAAACCTAAGGAGGTGATTGAGGAAGAACATGCTAATACAAACACACACCCATAAAAGAGTGAGACGATTGTTATTGTCAAACTACACTTTTAAAGTTATTGCAGTCCTAAATGCACTCCGGCCGTCCTTGAATTAAGTCAAGCAGGTCACTGCAACACACTGCCATAGAAAACAATGTTAGGCACGGAAATTAAAAAGCACCCTGTAGGAATTAATGATAAAGTAATAGAATTATTCCAAGATTGAAAATATATTACAATACATGTATTAAGTACTTCCAAATTATACATATTTCTTAAATAATTATTTTACTATTTTAAAAGTTAATATTAAGCAACTCAAAATTTCAATTAGATTTGTATTAAAAAATTAAAAACAATTAAAATGAAACATTTTTTAAAAGAAGATGTACAACAGGTTAAGTAAAAATACAATGTTAGTGAGGGTGGGATTTTTGTTTTCAAATTATTGTTTAAACAGTATGCATACATTACATTAATATATTTAAGTTATTTATTATTCAATTTGATATGATAATGTGCTCTAATGTTTTTGGTTTCTAAGTTCTAGATTAAAAAATAATTCTTAATTAAATATTTAAAATTAATTTACATTTAAATTTTTATATTTTACATTAAAATATTTGTAATTATCTTTGTTAAAGAACAATAAACTTTGGTAATTTTTCCCGAACTTTACCACATTTACACAGTGGTGCAGATATCCTCCTACATATGCAAAGTTACTAATAACAGTAATAAGTTTATGCTTGTAAACCCTGCACTAGGATGCTCCGCCCCCTGATTTGCAGGGGTGGAGAAATGTAAGTTTACCCTAAAATGTAAATATACACTCAGAAACCGTGAATAGCAAAGGAGAATACAGTTACATCTAAACGGTAAATACACACGTATACATGTTTTTACCCCGTGTGCATTACCATGTTGGAGGTTTCGGGTTTAGAGGCCACTTCTTTAAAGTGCGGATCACAGAAAAGTAGGGCAGGCAGTGACTTTGGTACACGCAAGGTCACATAAATATTCATAGGTTATGATGTGTTGATTTTATGAAAGTTTGCGGCTAAGGGCCGAATTATGACCTTGGCGGATGTGATACTCCTTCACAAATGTGATGGATATCCGGCCTGCCGTTTTACAAGTTTGATACGATATAATGGAGCTTGTAATACGGCGGACGGGATATCTGTTACGTTTGTGACAGAGTATAGCATTCACCAAGGTCGGAATCAGGATCACCCGTTCTCATGGTCCTTCCATCAATGTGTTAATTCCGCAGTTTCCTTGAATTCAGTAGTACCTTTACATATTGTCATTGGAGCGAAATATATTCTGTCAACATTCAGTACCACCTGTGATGAGCGTTAAAAGGTTGATACCATTTTAATTTTCATAATGGTACTTGTGGGTTGTGCAATTGGCATAATGTATCTTTGATAGACTTTGTATGTTTGTGTAATGAGATGAAAGTGGGGCATAAGACTTGCTTGAAACAACTGTTTATTCTCCATGATGTGCCTGTGTAAACAAGACGTTTGATTTGCACTGAGCTGCGATAATCTACAAATGTCTGTAGGTTTTATAAACCTTTGGTGAGTGGTGGGAAAGGGGCTGGATATTGCATTGGGGGACATCAGCGAGCAGCCTCAATTCCATTGCTTGTGATTTATAAAAACTTTCTCAGAGTTGACTAGGGGAAGGGTCTGATCAATGCTGTGTCACAGTGATGAAATGGTGCAATGGTTTACAGTGACTAATTCATTTCTTATGTTTCTGCATTGAGGGCAGCAATCGGTGTTTTAATCTGTTATATACATTATTATAAGACTGCATAAAATGTGGTTTTGACTGGATAAGGGAATAAATTGATCATGCACAAATACGTTTTGTTTTTGGTTCTCATATAGTGACGTGAAGCCATTAATACACTTTTCTGTTTAAGCAACAAACATATTATAGTTCTGACGTATCAAGAGATAGGAACATATATCCATACACAGGTATTGGAAACGAGAAGCAAGGCCAAGGCAAAGCATGTAGGATAAGAAATGATTGTGGTATATAAATAAAAAATGACTTGATAGATAAAACTAAAGAACAGAGGTTGGAGGGGCTGCACCGGCAAACCAGCACTAATAAAAACAAGCATTTGCAAATGCAATGGGTTTGACGTTGCCCAAGCCTCTGCTCTGACTCTTTTCTGGCAAAGCATTTTGCAGCCTGGGCTTTGGAGAGAGAGTTGGTTGTATTTTGTAAGTTTACACCGCTTTTGCGTCAAAAAATGATGCTAATGCGGCGCACAAAAAGTATAAATCAGGGCCTTACTTTTTTGTGAAATCTGCAGTCAAATGACAAGTCAAAAGAGTGAACTGTGAAGAATAAGATATGTTTGGCTCCGGGCAATGAACCAGCTGACTTAGACCATAAGGTAATGGGAACCGAGTATGTGTTCGTAATTCTGCACAGCGCGGATTTGAGTGAGCGAGTATGGCGGCGCTTGTAGGTGGAGTGTTACTAATGCATATATGTATTCTGAGTAAACCTTCTAAAGCTTTGAGTTCCTACTATGGCTCTTTATTCCAATAAAACTGGGTGAAAGTTCCTTCTGGTGCCATCTTATCGCAGACACACCAACATTCCTCATCAGCAGCGCTGCTTCAGCACTTCACCATTTTCAGGGCGCTTTCTCTTTCTAACACCCTTGTTCATGGTGCATTTGCTGCTGGTACTGATTCAGTGTGGTGTATTCTCCCTCCTGTAGGCCTCCAACGTGGCCCTCAGTTGGTTCCGCTGTCTTCAGTATCTCATTCTTCTGCAGGAGAAAGGCATCAACCTCCAGATATTCTACGTCATGTGGGTGACTAAAGGGGCTTTAACTACACTTCGTGAGCTGCCACCTGAGGGCCTCGCACATGTGCTCTTAGCTCCAGCAGAGCTCGTTACTGCTGGCCCAGCAGAAGTCATCCTTTTTGGTACCGAAGATGCCAAGGTGCTTTTCCCATCTGCAGTTCTCAAGAAGCAGCATGGCTAGCTCACAATCTCTCCCTCCATCCTTTGGTATTGGGGGTTTGCCTAGTTCTAAAGGTGGCCCATTTGACACTCGAGGGGGCCACCACCAGCTTGTAAGCATCAGTGCCCAACAATCAGAACTTGGGCTGCTGCCCATTTCAGTGCTCGTCCCTGTAAGCTGGCAGCAGTTACTGCAGGTTGGTGCTCCAGGAGTTGGGGCTGTAAGTGAGGGCGTCCATTAGGACAGCCGGGAGTGTGGCCTCTGGCAGCTTGACAACCGCCTTGGCACCAACTCGGTTCTTGGCCAGGCTGGTGGGAATCCACTGCAGCGGCAACTCATGGAGTCCGTCTTTGAGCGGGCTCCTGCACGAGAGTGGCATGGTCCTCAGCTCGCCTTGCAGCAGCGCCCCTTGTTGCCCACCTCACGGGCAGCACAGGCTACTATGGTTGAGATGATCCCCAGCCTCCGTGGTCGGCGCAGCAGGTGAGGGGTGAACAAGACTATCCGTGGTGGGGATGGCGAATCCGGTGGATGGTGCATTGGCAGCAACACAGACGTCTTCTCGCTCCGGCCCTTGGAAGCCTTCAGGGTGGTGGACATCTCCGGAGACCAAAGCCACCGGCCCTCATTTACCTTTCGCAGTGCCAACCACGCACCTCATTGGCAAACTATGGCCAGCACTTGAGGCAAGACAAAGGCCTGAGTCAATGATGGTACTGGGCATTCCCGGGCACAGGGGCAGTGGAGAGAGGGGCAGGGAGGTGCTGCTGTGGGTGCTCTATCAAGTCAGGGCAGACTCTGGGGCTTTTCTAGGCGTGGGGAAGGAGCAACCAGAATGGGGGTCCAGCACAGCCTGCAGAGTGGGGACCTCTTCGGGCAGGACATGAGTGCTCCTCTTCCGTTGCAAAACTTTAACAAAGAGATTATTTTCCTTGCCTTTTGCAAAAGCTAGCAGGGGAATCATTTTCCCATGCAATTAAGGGAGAAGGATTTTCCCTTCCCAGGCAGGGCAATGGTTACTTCTTTTTCCCAGGGTAAAGTGATTTTTTAGTAGTTTTCAATAGCACTTTTCAAAGAACATCTACATACTTTTTGGCATCAGTGAGCTAAGCAATTGTTAGGCGTTCAACACCAAACTTAAAAACTAATAATTAAGAGAACAGGAAGGTAACTGCACAAGGAAAGGACACTGGAGTTTGCAAAAAGAGCTCGGAAAAAGAGTGTAACCTTCCTGGATAAAAATGCATTAAAACAACGGTAAACACTGACCAGGGTTGGATACTGCCCATACAAAGGGAGGAAAACAGAAAATGGGGAAAAGGAAGTCTGTACTAGTTTCCCAACCAGAAAGACATTCACTGAGTTGGATTCATCAGCCTTGTGTATGCCTTTCCTAGTGACAAAGGTGAGAAAACCTGATCAATGAAAAGGAGGTGTCAGAATCAGTTTTTACACCTACATCTGACATGGTCACTGACCTCACTGGTGCCAGGTGGCTTTTCAAACATGGTGTGAATGCCAAGTATTACCACCTGAACCTTCCCACTAGCAAAATCATCACCACATTCTCTACACAAGTGGGACCTAGGAGTGTCTTCAGCCACTGAGGTCCTTCAAAAGAACATCTGAGATGACCTAAGTGACCTTGCTGGGGTCCTGAAGGTCAGTGATGACATCCTCAAACATGCCAGGGAAGAAAGGGATCAGCATGTCAGGCGGAGGGTTGTGTTCCAGAGACCCGAAGGCAGAGGCCACATTCTGCACAGGTGCAAGTGAAGGCAAGAGACACACCCAAGTTACCACTGACCTGTAGATCTGAATGTTGCTGAGGGAATGACCTGTATCCTACTTGTCTCCTATCCCATCAACAGTGCTGGTCACATCCAAGATTCTTCAACACTGACTGTGATTGGGGGGGAAGGGAACAGGATTATGAGAGAGGCACATAGGAGACGTTACTGGGTTGTACTCATACAGATTGTCTCGTCAGATGGAGGCGGTCTCACAAGTGATGACTCTTTACACTAAACAGCAGACAAGACTACTGTCACTCTCTTTATATCACTTTGAATTGCATGCAGTTTTAATCTTTTACATGGATTTGACATGAATGATACGCATTCTATAGAAACCGAGAAAATTTCTATGAATCACTGTAGCAACGGGTGCATTATTGTAAACACTCAGCGTTATCAATGGCAAAACTAATTTTAACTTGCAAGAGACAAGGGACTTCTTGTGAGACTGGTCCTAGTTCGAACAGCTGTAGACTGTTGTTAAAGATCTACAACTTGACACATCAAACAGAAACAAGAGTTTGCTCGTGATTTGTAAATATCTCTGTGAAGGTCCACGATACAATTGATGCAGTACAACTAAGAAGGGAAGGCAGAGTTCCTGCACATAGGCACAAGGGGCAGTTCAAGAACTGAAGCATAGTTTCATAATCCAACCAAATAGATTTAACTCTCTGTAGATAAATATTAACCTGAGGCCTCTGAAAATAGAAGATGTTGAAGAGTTCAAAAGATGCAAGAAAGTTCTCTGAAGAGCTCTAAGGATGCAAGGAAATTCTTTGAAATGACACTGTAGAAGAAGTTCCAAGATACGAAACAAGCAGAAAAGATCTGAGAAAAGGAACTGTGCATCAAGCTTGACGATTTTGTCAGCTGGAGAGCCAGGAAAACCAGTGAAGAGCAGAGCAGAAGCTAATATACATATGTATGTGGTATTTGCTAGCGTGAACCTAGCCAGAGGCAGCCCAGCGCTGTACATGTTCAAAGACAAGAATAAAGTCAATGAATGATGCAAGAGGTAGCTGAATTATAGAATGTTAATGGATTGTGATGTTGTGTTCTTCAAAAGGGTGCATCTTCAACTCTTTCCTAAACTTGAGCGGTGTTGGGGCAGTCCTGATGGATATGGGGATGTTGTTGCAGATCCTTTGTACATAGATAGAAAAGGCCTTTTTGTTTTTGCTTTTTTACACTTCTTGGTCTGCGGTCTGATTGTGTAATGGCTGCAGGAACCAACAGAGATGCTAAGATTCCCTGCAAGATCAGCGATGGATGGGGTTCACGATGGCTTTGTGAATGATGCTGGTTTTGAAGATGGTGCAGGCGGCCAGGAGGAGTCACTGGAGTTTCATCAGGATGGCGGTGATGTGATTGTGGGCCAGATGTAGCAAAATGCAAATTTGCGACTTGCAAATTGCGAGTCCCTGCGACTCGCAATTTGCAATTCGCAAATTGGTATGCAGTACGGTGTCTCAGACACCGACTGCAACTCGCTATGGGGTCGCAATGACCCACCTCATCAATATTCATGAGGTGGGTCGCAAATTGCGGCCCCATAGCGAGTATAGACACTCGCAAACATGGAGGCCTGCTGTCGTCAGCAGACCTCCATGTTCGTGACTGCTTTAAATAAAGCAGTTTTTTTTTTTTTTAAGTGTAGCCCGTTTTCCTTAAAGGAAAACGAGCTGCACTTAAAAAAAAAACCAAAACCTTTAGTTTCGGTATTTTTTCAGGGCAGGGAGTGGTCCCTTGGACCACTCCCTGCCCTGAAAAAATATTTGTGGGTCCAGTCACAAACTGGAAGGGGTCCCGTGGGGACCCCTTCCAATTTGCGAGTGGGTTACCATCCACTTGAAGTGGATGGTAACTGCGATGCCATTTGCGACCGCGTACACGGTCGCAAATGGTATTGCATCCCACTGCGAGTCGCAAATAGGAATGGAACACCCCTTCCTATTTGCGAGTCGGAAATGCATTTTGCGAGTCGGTTCCGACTCGCAAAATGCATTTCTGCATAGGAAACTGCGTTTTGCGACTCGCAAACGGCAAATTTTGCCGTTTGCGAGTCGCAAACAGTTTCCTACATCTGGCCCCATATTCCTTTGGGCCCTGTATGAGAGGTGCTAAGGTGTGTAAGATGCCCTTAAGAGGGTGCCTGTGTGGAGTCTGGCAGGTCATGGTGCAGGGTGTTGGCGGCATACAGATGCAAGAGTATGTGGGCTCGAACAGCAGTTCTGATTATTAGACTAACATAAGTTACAACTTGCCTAACAAAGACTAAGGTCGCCCACAGGGTGAGCCTTGAATGTACCATTAGAACCTGTGTCAGTCTCCAGTATTGCAGTGCTAAGCAGCACCGTGGCAAGAGAGCCTTCGAACCTAATGCAGTCAAGAACAAGCATTGGCATAGCCAATTGGTCTCACCTTTTGTTCTTTATAAGTGTTTAGCCATGCAGCACATTATCCTTGGTGCAAGGCCAATAGGTCTTGGCAACCAGAGAGCCATTGGCATCAGCCCTTATCCTCTGAACTTACCTTAAACCTAAACATAACTAAATCCGTAGGGGGAGCAATCAAAACTCCACAAACTAACAAGCGGGCACCATGCTGATAAAAGACAGGAGCACGGATGCCATGTTGGCAAAGGATGGTTGGAAAAATCAAGCCGATTCCATAAGCAATGCAAGTCTTTACTATGAAAAAATGTCAGCCCTTCCTCTCTGCACTTCTGATAATTAACAAGCTGATGAACCAAAAATAAGAAACTACATTTCACCCACAGAACGACTTTTCTGAGCCTATTCTTCTTCTAACAACATTTTATGGTTTGAAGAAGATGAATCTAATAAAACCAACAAGCATGTTGGCAAAAATATATATTGACTGAATAGGAAACACTCTTTTCCCCCACTTGCTATTAACAACTTTAATAACTCCTGAGCTGCTCCGTTACGCTCAGACACTCATTAGTTAACAGCATATCAATAACTCATAAAAAATAATAATGCATCTGGAGCCTACCAATTAGAAGTATACAACAGCGGACATCAGGGAATGATGAATAGGGGGTGTGTGTGTGCCAGCACCGCCTCTCAGTGTCTTCAGAGATGAGCAGTTTTCTTGTGATCACTGATGTTGTGACTCAAAAATTTAACAACTTCACACTGTCGGTGTAACTCACTCTCTATAAGAATAACTTCATATTATTTTGTGTATGTGGGGAACTCAGTCTGCATTTAAAATTAAAATTTAGTGGGGACTGGTTTAAGTGTAAATTAACAAGCGGGCGCCGTGCTGATAAAAGGAAAGGTGCGCGGACGCCATGCTAAAAGATGAAGCGTGGCGGTTGTGAAGCGGGCGCGGGTTGATAAAAAAAAAAAAGGCGCACAGCCTCAAAAGCAGCGGGGATGCTGGCGCTTCATCAAGGAAATGCAGTCGCTCTACTTGACCACCATGCCAGTAACCAAAGTCCTACACGGCTGTAGTAGAGACAGTGTCACACCGGGGCAGGCATAATATACCGCAACAGATCTTGGATTGAGCGTATGAAAGAAAAAAAGAGTTCCACAAAAAGAACACATAAAGACAAGCGCGTACAGATACCGGTAGTTAGGCGCTTCTCCATGGGAGGATACAAATGACAATAAGGGTGGGACATAGAAGAAGGATTAACCACTAGCAAACAAGCCTTTGGGAATGACAAAGTGACGAATAAAAAGGCAAAGGGCAGGCTCTAAGCCAGAGGTCTTCAATCTGGGGGTCGCAACGCCCAGGGGGCCGTGGAGACATGGGCAGGGGGTCGCGCCTTCCCCCAGCCTCACTTCATCCCAGCATTAAAATGCCTGAGCTGAACTTTGATTTACTGAGTCTCCTGTCTGTGAAATAGAGCCACACAGACAGCTAAAAACACTTTCCTGCCAGAGTGCCTGCTTCCTGAATGAAATGCAAATGTGCGTACTAGTTGCTCTGCAACTATAAAGGAGGTTATTGGCTTTAAATGACTGAGTCACTCAAAGCTTTATTATGACAAACATTTATTCTTTATGAGTGGTAGTACAGAGTTAACAACTGTACTGTGAAGTGTGTGATTTAAATTGCAGTTTTATTTACATAGCGCTGACTTCACCTGGAGGTGTTGAAGGGGCAGCTATTAAATATGTCACTACACATGCTCTGATATTACTTAAATCTACATTTTGGAAGCACCGTTTTATCTTAAACCTTTTTGTTGTGGCCTATCTTATTCTGTGTGTAATGAAAGCATAAAATAATGCCTTACATATTCACAGTGCTTTCTGTCACAGGCTGTGTCCTCGTGGCACTAAAAATACACAAGTCGCTATTTTCCACTGCACTAACTAAGAGTTAATTCTGTTGCTCTTCGGTTACACACAGGCCTCTCCAGTGCACTAACTAATAGAGGTTTCATAATGCACTACAGTGCATCTCCCAATGAGTAATATCTTAGTTTTATTTTTTTTCATTTAAGCTCACTATTATTTTATATGTAGCTTCCTAATGGTGAAGGACTTAAAAAAATAACTTACAGAATATTTTGGGGCTTATTTATGAGAGTCTTTCAACCCGGAGCATCACTTTTTTAGACGCTCTGGTGGCACAAGCCTCTCAATCATACGTTTGAGGTGACGCAAAGCCTCCCTGCGTGGCTTTGCATGGCCTCATAGATATGGAGTAAGGCAAAGCAGCACAAGCCACTGTGTTGCCTTTCTTTGCGTCAAGGAGGCGATCCATGGGCAACGTGGTGGGTGTTCCCACGCAACACCCATGGATTTGACGCTGCCTTAGATTTGCAAAATCACGTAAACTGCAGCAGTGCCAAAACCGTACACCTCCCCAGAGCAGGCGTAATGAGGTAAAATGTTAATTTCTCCTTGTTTTTTTCCTCTTTCCATGTGTGTTCCTATCTGCCCCACATATAGAAAGAGGAAAATGCCCCTCTGGATTGGTTTTGTGCAGGAAGGTGCCCCCTCCTGCACAAAACAATCCAGCCTTCGTTGGCACTAGGTAGCAGTTTGTGCACCAGCACAGGGGAAAGGACAGGAATGCTCTGTATTTCATAAATACGGTCCATTCCTGCCCTTTTATATTGCCGTAGGGCAGTAGAGCAAGGAGACTTGCACCACTGCCCTACGCCAATTCCTCATATATCCGGACTTTAGTTTTTAGCCACACCTTTGACCACGCCCCTGCACTACTGACCTTTGGGTGCTAAACACTGTTTAATATTATTTGCTCACCATAAAAATGATGTGCTATGGGAATTGGAGACGTTTATGACTGTCAATGATGAGGGGTACCAGGTTCTAGAAATTTTAGTCAGAGGGGGTCCTTACAACTAAAACATTTTGAGAGGGGGTCCAGGCATCAAAAGTTTTGAAGACTTTGCCCACCGAGTGAATACAGCATGACTTGCAGAAACAGCACATGCACTGCCTAGGCTCGACCTAAAAACGCGTGCCCATACCTCTCAGTTCAATAATAAAAAAGACAGCCATATTTGAGGTGCAATGGGGTTCTCCCAGCCCTTATGTCCCGGTGCCACTGCATCTACTGCACTAATGACGTCACAGTAAACAAGCAGATCTCGGGGCCAGTAGCTTGCAGAGCTGATTATACTGCTGGGAGCAGGAAACTCTTGCTTCCTTCAACCAGTGTGTCCCCTCCTCCTTTTCACTCCAGGCCCTCCTCGCACTTTCATGACGCTTAACTGGGGCATATGCGATGAGCCTCTTGACTTGTTTATTTCTAAGATTCCCTGTCGCTTGACACGGCCCTTCAGAGACGCTACTAATAGTTCTGCAGGCGCGCAAGAGGTCTGCTCTCTGTGAGATGCCAGAGCATTGAGAGTCGAGCGGCCCTGGCGCACACACACTCAATTACCTTACCTCCCCGCGTCGTGAGCTCTCCTGGGCTCTGATGGGAATGAGCACAAGTGCTTCGAAGCCTTTCCCGGAAACGCTTCATTTCTGTTCCCTTGTGGTTCGCTGGCTGCTCGCCTCCTTCGTGGCGCGCGCTCCATCATCCTCGTGCGCGGGGCTCATCCTCGGTATTTATTATTGTCTACAGCTTAAGCAATGTTTTTCACGTGCGCATCCCCCGGAAAGGTTGGGTTGAACCAAGTGTTCTGTTATTTCTCTCTTAAGTGCATAGCATAAATCCTACAGACAGGCGGTGCAGCCGGCGCTTCAGGGTGTCACACTAGGCGACCTCTCTCCCCTCAGATGTGCGCTCTCTCCAGAGATGCCCCTACCTCGACTGAGCTCCCAATTGGTGAGACCTTCACTTGAAGAGAGCTCAGCCAAGCCCTCTAACTAGGTAAGCTCTCTCATTAACTGAGATGTCTCCCAAAGTTAGCACTGGTGCAAGGAGAACTGTCTCTCCGCCTCAGCTCCCTTTCACCGTCCGTCCTGACAGCCCCAGAACACTCACAGCAAAGCCTGTCTCTTCTGACGTCACTTCAGGTGTGCTGAAATGCTCGCCTGAGACATCGCAGGACTGTTTTGCACCACACTCAATAGTAAATGAATCAAGATTTTAGACGCAAACTTCACTACATTCAAAATATGAGATACAGTTGACAAGCAACATAAAATGACATCAGACAGCATTATATTCAGATCTATCATAGTTATGATAATTGTTCATTTGGTTTTTAGTTCTAGGAAGAAACCTGAGTAGACCTTGTGTCAAATATTGAGGATTCAGTAGAATCTAGTTCTTAATTTGTGAAAGTATCCAAATAGTCCTTAAATCTGATTTGTGGGGTTCAGTCAGACAAGATCCTGTGAAGCCGGTCACTGGATCAGGAAAGCTGCATATTCCTGGCGTTGAAGGTAACTAGGAAAGTACTGGATAGGACTTGTATTCAGAACACATGGTTAAGTACCACAGCTGACACGTTTCGCTCCCTTCAGACTTAAGAACTTAACTTGTACTTAGTGAAATCCGCACAAACAACAAGGGGATTCCGCAAGGAGGAAAGAGCCGGCTTTAATCCAGCCATGGTTCTGCCAAGCACGTATAGGCGAAACTCCTGTACGTGCAGGACAGACCAACAACCAGGTTAATGCCAGCTGCCTCACATACTTTGTTACTTCAGATTATGCCTTCAGCTGGTACATCATTCCTAATACATCCACTAATCACATGTCCTAGTCATAGTCAAGCTCTTTCCTCCAATAAAAAGAGTACCATTTAGCTTAGTAAATCTTGTTATCAAAGTCCTCAAAGTTATTCACTCTAAAGGTAAAACACAAATTCTGTCAATTTCAGCTTCATATCTCAGGTACTTCTATAAATCCCGCGGAATAGAGTGGGACACCTTACCCCTCATAACCTTTCCAAGCATTGGGGTGTCTAAAGGAGGTTGTGTAAAAAGAGCTTGAAAAAAAGGTAACAACACCTAGATATAATGTGAAACTAGAAAATTGGAAGAACAATTCATAATAATCAAAAATGTCCCAAGAAAACAGAAGTCCAGGTGGTCATGTAGTCTCTTGACTATCTACAACAATCAGAGTTACCGTGAATCGTTGTTGAACCTGTGTTTGAGCAGGAAGTACAGCTGAGCCAGAACATGTTCTGACACTGAAAACATAGAAACCTGATGTGAGGCGTTGGGTCAAAATAGTCACTAAATCTGTCAAGCCATGTCGAGCTCGTGTGGAGGTACAGAAGTGCTAGGGAGGTCAAGGTGGCGTGGGTAAGTCACCTCTGTCAATCCTTAGCCATCAAACTTGGGGGAAGACAGTTGAAGATCATGTCAGGTTTTGGGGGGGTCTGCGCAACGATGGCTCAAGCTGGATAACTTAAGCTGGATCAATGAAGCCACCTCAAGGCATTTACTGGTGTTTCATGGCTCGACCACAGTGTGGCATCAAGACAGATTGAAAGCTTGAACTCAGTGATTCCATCTACCTGCAGCCAGGGTGATGCTGTGATAAACTATGGTATAGCAACTAGATTTCCGGAGTAGTGAAAAGTTGTTTTAAGTTTCTTGCAGATCTTCAAATCAGTTTTTGAGGCACTACCCACTAGGTTAAAAGCTGCAGCGATCTCCCTACACCACTGTTCTGGCTAGCCTGTCTCCTACACCCTCAGGTCAGCAGTAAATAAATCCCAAAGGGAAGGCAGGTCTTCCGGGCAGTGCCGGGCTTCGTCACGGGGTCGCCATGCTTCCAGTAGGCTGCGGACTCCTATGTGCAGAGAAGCTGAGGTCAGGCGGTGGTCGGTGAACCAGTGAAACCCTCTTTGTGGAAACAGCCTCTTCTTACTTCATCCACGTTATGAGGACCAGTGGAACCCGCAAGGATGTCTGAAGGATGTACCTGTAACCCTGGTGTAAAGTTACAATCCACTCATGTCACAAATGCCACACAGAACACATCACTGTTTGCTACCAAGTTATGTGTATCCTGTCCTCGAAGAGTGCCTTCCAGCGGAAAATCTCAGAGAGATTTTTAAACAGAAAAAAGTTCTACATGGCGAGGGAAAGAATCATAGATGTTGTAGAGGTCAAGGCCTCCCTTTGGTTGTCTCAGCACCCTAAAGCACAAAGAGAATCTGTACACTTCCTCCTGACGCCTACTTCCAGGGTCCATGCTATACAGGAGTAAGCCTGAAGTTTAGAGTGGACCTTCAGCATGAATGGAGTACACCGAAAAGGTAGTACGCAGTGTATACAGTAAACACTGCACTTACTGGCCCCTGCAGGCTTTGCTTACAGATCATTAGCCTGAGTGGCTCTTCCAGGGAGAGGCCAAATGTCCCAGCTGAAGCACTGGTGTTCTTTAGTTATGTGTGCAGGGCAGGAATAGCTGAAGAGAAGGCTTGACTGCAGCAGAAGCCAACAAGGAACGATTGACGCCAGGCAGATTGCAACTGCAAGATCTCAGCAGGAAGAGGATGGACATTTGCTGAGGCAGGAGTGGGCTGGACTTCAGCAGAAAGAGGATGCACATTGGCTGAGGCAGGAGTGAGCTGGACTTCAGCAGGAAGAGGATGAACATTGGTTGAGGCAAGGGTGGGCTGGACTTCAGCAGAAAGAGGATGCACATTGGCTGAGGCAGGAGTGGGCTGGACTTCAGCAGAAAGAGGATGCACATTGGTTGAGGCAAGGGTGGGCTGGACTTCAGCAGGAAGAGGATGAACATTGGCTGAGGCAGGAGTGGGCAGGACTTCAGCAGGTAGAGGATGGACATTGGCTGAGGCAGGGGTGGGCTGGACTTAAGCAAAAAGAGGATGAGCATTGGCTGAGACAGGAGTGGGCTGGACTTCAGCAGAAAAAGGATGCACATTGGTTGAGGCAGGAGTGGGCTGGACTTCAGCAGGAAGAGGATGAACATTGGTTGAGGCAGAAGTGGGCTGGACTTAAGCCAGAAGAGGATGAACATTGGCTGAGGCAGGAGTGGGCTGGACTTTAGCAGAAAAAGGATGCACATTGGTTGAGGCAGGAGTGGGCAGGACTTCAGCAGGAAGAGGATGGACAATAGCTGAGGCAGTATTAGGAAAAGCTTAGAGGAGGGGATAGAGAAGGAAGCTAGATAGTTTCAGCAGTGATGGCTGTAGTTTTACCAGCTAGCCTTGCCACTTAGAAGTCGGCTTATGTGACATTGTTTTAGAGGAAACAACGTGGATTACTATTTTACAACGTGGTTACTATTCTACAACGTGGATTACTACTCGACTGCATAACCTACACATTAGAAATAAGGCCACCCAGCTTTTGTTGGCTAGTTTACAGAAATCCAGTTAAAAGTATCTGTTGCTGATCAGTGCCTACTCCTGATGGTTGTGTTAGTAAATATCGACCCCCAGAATATTGAGGTACAAGAATATTGAGGACAGACTATAGGAGGGACAAAATATCAAAAGGTAATGCATGTGGGGAACTATAGATTTAATATTCCTAACTCCATATCTACCAGCCTTGTAGTATATATATCTCCAAGGCACATATATGTGGAGTTAGGTGTAGAAAATCTAGACATACTTACCTGTCAATATTTTATTTTCAATATGTTGCTCTCGATATTGTGTCCCAGTGATGTTCTGGTGTCGATATTCAGACTGCACACCCTCCTGACCTCTCAAGATTGGCAATCCAGTTCCATGTCAAGGAGCTGCAGTGAAAAGTAGGCGAGGTACAGTTTTATAACAGTGCACACGTCTCCGAAGAAGCCTCGTGGACTAAAGTCAAAACACTCGAAAGTCAAGAACACAGCGCCCAAAAAAGAGAAACACGGGGTGGAAACACATGAAGAAGGTGGATTTACCTAGTCACCCTCTCAAAACACTTGTCAATATTCCAACCTCTTCAATCAGCTCTTCTGGACAAAACTATTATACAAACTTGAGTATAATCACAGAACATGGATGGGGCAGCAGAAACTGACAACAGCTGCAATGCGTGATGGTGGTATTGGACCACAGCGGCATTGCGTGATGGTGGTATTGATCCACAGCGGCATTGGCTGATGGTGGTATTGGACCACAGTGGCATTGTGTGATGGTGGTATTGGACCACAGCGGCATTGGGTGATGGTGGTATTGATACACAGCGGCATTGGCTGATGGTGGTATCGGGTGCCTGTGGCATTAGTAAGGCACAGTTTGAGGAAAGAATAGCATTGGTGATATGTATGTTTTTGATATTTGTATAGCTCAAAGGAGACAAAAGCAAGGAGGTGCTGTACTCGGACAAAGGCAAAGATACTGTCAGAGTGGGATGGGAGGGGGTAGCTGATTTGTGTTGTGTTACTGCATCAGGATGCAGTGCTCTTTAAAAAGCTGCATTTTCCTCTCTTTCCTGACTTACTCCTTCCCCTTTGAAGCCTATCCCCATCATTCTATCCTTGCTCTAAACTCTACTAAACACACACGTAATCAGGAGCACAAATCTAACACAATTAATCAGGGGTTGCGCCTTCTCTGTGGTGAAGGAGTGTTGTCCCCCTGTCTGAGCCAGCAGCAGGAAAATAAAACTATAGTTGACAATTGTTTTATTTTTCTGCTGCTGGCTCAGCCAGCAGTGTAGGGAGGGGCAGGTGTGGGCCACGGGAAGGGGGAGGAGGAGAGAGCTCACTTAAGTGCGCATGTGTGTTTGGCTTGCTGTCTCTGGCTGGCCAAATACACATGCGCACTTAGGTTTCTCCAGCCGGCCTGTGTTAAACAGGCTGTGTCTGAGTGGCAGTCTGAGCCGCTCAGACCAATCCTGGCACTGCTTTCATGCTACGTGTAGCCTGAAAGCAGCGCAAGTATTGCTGGGGAGCCTGTGCTGGTGTCCCAGTGAATGCTGGGACACCAGAAGAGAACAGGCGGGCAAGGCGGCCGGTGGCAGCCGTGAAGGTAAGTTTAATTTATTTTATTATTTTCTCCCCTCCGTGTCTGCCCCCCACCACTCCCCTTGTGATTTGCAGCAGCCATTGCTGCAACTAATGTCCAAAGAAAAAATGATGTACTGCCTTGGGTTCTGGAGTGACGCGCTACTCGTTGCAGAGCGCTTAGTGCCTCTGCAGGGCTAGCAAGCGCTGTATAAATACAATTTACAATTCTAATTGAAGGGGAGCACGACTGCGGCGGTCCTGGTGTTGTTCCTGTCGGTGGGTGGTTGCTTCACGTGTATGTCTCGATTAGGCCCCTGCAGCCCCCCTTCATCACCACATCAGTGCAGCAAAATACCACCTGCAGGGATGGGGAAGAAAGCGCCTAATGAGCAGCCGAACAGACCTCTGCAATAATCTTTCCCGAGAGTGACAATTAATCAAAAACACACACGGTTTCTGAAGCAGCCAAGCCGTTATTAATGCTCCAGGAACGACTGAACGTTTCTTATTAGCCATATATCACTGCTTTCTTCTGCGAACTCATTATCTCTGCAAGCTCTTTTATTAATCATGTTTTTTTTATATACTGATATGTTTGTGTTGTACGTTGTGGTTACGCTGCGCGGTTGTTAGCATTTCAGACTATATTCATACCGGACAACTTACAAAATATTTTCACAGTGTGAGGGGACGGGGCCTGGTATCAAGTGCTAACTTAAAAGCCCCTCACTAAGCCCACAAACCCTCCCATAAAAAACAAAACACAAAGGGTCACCCAGGCTGTTGTCCATGTCCTGGGCGTTTTCACACCTTTTATGGACTTCGGCTGCTTATAGCCTCCGAAAGCGAGCGCTTCATGTCAGGTGTCTGCCAGCGGGCACTTCATGTCAGGTGTCTGTCAGCGGACGCTTAATGTCCGGTCTGTCAGCAGACGCATTGTGTCAGGTGTCTGTCAGTAGGCACTTCATGTCAGGTGTGTATCAGCGGGCCTTCATGTCAGGTGTCCATAAGCAGACGCTTCATGTCAGGTGTCTGTCAGCGGACGCTTCGTGTCAGGTGTGTATCAGCGGCCACTTCATGTCAGGTGTCCATCAGCAGACGCTTCATGTCAGGTGTCTGTCAGCGGACGCTTCGTGTCAGGTGTGTATCAGCGGCCACTTCATGTCAGGTGTCCATCAGCAGACGCTTCATGTCAGGTGTCTGTCAGCGGACGCTTCGTGTCAGGTGTGTATCAGCGGCCACTTCATGTCAGGTGTCCATCAGCAGACGCTTCATGTCAGGTGTCTGTCAGCGGACGCTTCATGTCAGGTGTCTATCAGCAGACGCTTCATGTCCGGTCTCTGTCAGCGAACGCGTCGTGTCAGGTGTCTGCCAGCCGGCACTTCATGTCAGGTGTGTCTCAGCAGACGATTCATGTCAGGTGTGTATCAGCAGGCTTTATGTTAGGTGTGTATCAGCAGGCTCTATGTTAGGTGTGTATCAGCAGGCTCTATGTTAGGTGTGTATCAGCGGACGCTTCATGTCAGGTGTGTATCAGCAGGGTGTGTATTAGCGGATGCTTAAATGTCAGGTGTGTATCAGGGGACGCTTCATGTCAGGTGTGTATCAGCGGACGCTTCATGTCAGGTGTGTATCAGCGGACACTTCATGTCAGGTGTGTATCAGGGGACGCTTCATGTCAGGTGTGTATCAGGGGACGCTTCATGTCAAGTGTGTATCAGCGGACACTTCATGTCAGGTGTGTATCAGCGGACACTTCATGTCAGGTGTGTCAGGTGTGTATCAGGGGACACTTCATGTCAGGTGTGTATCAGCAGGGTGTGTATCAGCGGACGCTTCATGTCAGGTGTGTATCAGCAGGGTGTGTATCAGCGGATGCTTCATGTCAGGTGTGTATCAGCAGGGTGTGTATCCGCAGAACGCTTCATGTCAGGTTTGTATCAGCAGGGTGTGTATCAGCGGACGCTTCATGTCAGGTGTGTATCAGCGGACGCTTCATGTCCGGGTGTATCAGCAGGTGTGTATCAGCAGAAGCTTCATGTCAGGTGTGTCTCAGCAGGCTTCATGGTAGGTATGTATAAGCGTGCGCTTCGTGTCAGGCATGTATCAGGGTGATTTATGTTAGGTGTCTATCAGCTAACGCTTCATGTCAGGTGTGTATCAGCAATTCTTGTCAGATGTGTATCAGCAGGCGCTTCATGTTAGGTGTGTATCAGCAGGCACTTCATGTCAGGTGTACATTAGCACTTCTTTTCAGGTGTGCATCAGCAGGTACTTCATTTCAGGTGTGTTTCAGCGGTCCCTTCATGGCAGGTGTATGTTAGCACTTCTTGTCAGGCGTGTATCAGCAGGTGCTTCATTTCAGGTGTGTTTCAGGTGTCTGTCAGCAGACGTGTCATGTCAGGTGTCTGTCAGCGGACACTTCATGTCAGGTGTCTGTCAGAGGGTGCTTCATGACAGGTAAGTATCAGTGAGTCCTTCATGTCAGGTGTCTGTTAGCAGGCGCTTTATACCAGGTGTCTGTCAGTGGGCTCTCCATGTCAGGTGTCTGTCAGCAGGCACTTCATGTCGTGTGTATATCAACACTTCTTGACAAGTGTGTATCAGCGAGGTGTGTATCAGAAGGTGCTTTATGTCAGGTGTGTATCAGCAGACTTCATGTCAGGTGTGTATCAGCGGACGCTTCATGTCAGGTGTGTCTCAGCAGTGTGTGTATCAGCGGACGCTTCATGTCAGGTGTGTATCAGCCGGGTGTGTATCAGCGGTCGCTTCATGTCAGGTGTGTATCAGCAGGGTGTGTATCAGCGGACGCTTCATGTCAGGTGTTTATCAGCGGACGCTTCATGTCAGGTGTGTATCAACAGGGTGTGTATCAGCGGACGCTTCATGTCAGGTGTGTATCAGCAGGGTGTGTATCAGTGGACGCTTTATGTCAGGTGTGTATCAGCAGGGTGTGTATCAGCGGACGCTTCATGTCAGGTGTTTCTCAGCAGGGTGTGTATCAGCGGACGCTTCATGTCGGGTGTGTATCAGCAGGGTGTGTATCAGCGGACGCTTCATGTCAGGTGTGTATCAGCAGGGTGTGTATCAGCGGACGCTTCATGTCAGGTGTTTCTCAGCAGGGTGTGTATCAGCGGACGCTTCATGTCGGGTGTGTATCAGCAGGGTGTGTATCAGCGGACGCTTCATGTCGGGTGTGTATCAGCAGGGTGTGTATCAGCGGACGCTTCATGTCAGGTGTGTATCAGCAGGGTGTGTATCAGCGGACGCTTCATGTCAGGTGTGTATCAGCAGGGTGTGTATCAGCGGATGCTTCATGTCGGGTGTGTATCAGCAGGGTGTGTATCAGCGGACGCTTCATGTCAGGTGTGTATCAGCAGGCGCTTCACGTTAAGTATGTATCAGCAGGCACTTCTTGGTAGGTGTGTATAAGCGTGCGCTTCATGTCAGGCATGTAACAGGGTGATTTATGTCAGGTCTCTAGCAGTGAATGCTTAATTTCAGGTGTATATCAGCACTTCTTGTCAGGTGTGTCAGCAGGTGCTTCATGTCTGCTGTGTATCAACGGGTGCTTCATTTCAGGTGTGTGTCAGCTGGTACTTAATTTCAGGTGTGTATCTGCGGACGCTTCATGTTAGGTGTGTATCAACGGGTGCTTCATTTCAGGTGTGTGTCAGCTGGTACTTAATTTCAGGTGTGTATCTGCGGACGCTTCATGTTAGGTGTGTATCAGTGGGCGCTTCATGTCAGGTGTGTGTCAGCGGGTACTTTACTTCAGGTGTGTGCCAGTCGAGGCTTCATGTTAGGTGTGTATTAGTGGGCACTTCATGTCAGGTGCGTATCAGCTGGTACTTCATTTCAGGTGTGTCAGCAGGTGCTTCATGTCTGCTGTATATCAACGGGTGCTTCATTTCAGGTGTGCCTCAGCAGGTGCTTCATGTCTGCTGTGTATCAACAGGGGCTTCATTTCAGGTGTGTGTCAGCCGACGCTTCATGTTAGGTGTGTATCAGTGTGCACTTCATGTCTGCTGTGTATCAACGGGGCTTCATTTCAGGTGTGCGACAGCAGGTACCTCATGTCAGGTGTGTATCAACCGTGGCTTCATTTCAGGTGTGCGACAGCAGGTGCTTCATGTCTGCTGTGTATCAACCGGGGCTTCATTTCAGGAGTGTGTCAGCGGGCGCCTCATGTCTCTGTGGTTCTCACTACTAGTCTAGTTGAATGTGTCACAGGAAATAGGTGAAGTGCATTGGCAGAGTGTCAGGGCTGGTATGTTTTGCAAGACCCTTCCATGGATCTCATTGCTAGAATAGTAGAGAGTGCATCCTTACAAGCTCCACTCAGTTTGCGTTTGTTGAGCTGGGTCTGACATCCAGGTGGAGTAATAACACTGTGCTTGGAAATCATCGATTGAGGTACATTACTAGAGCTGTAATTTCAGGACCATAGATTCATAGACCCTCTGTAACCACTAATTCATCAAGTGTATGTCTGTAAAAGCACCACTGTCCACTGGGAGGTCTTGAGCCACTGTAATGTGTGAAAGGTTGGTAAGCAAAGAGAAATGGCCAACTACAGAAAGACATGGTGATAAACCTTAGGATAAAAAGGGTACATTGAAGACTATGGAATGCAGTCCTGGAAGCACGTCAATCCTTTCTGGGTTGTGTCCATGCTGTTGTTTTTCCTACTGTTGTTATGGCTGTGTGTAATGCTTTGCTGGATGGTCAGCCTCCTGAGATGTTTGCTTGTAACAAGCTAAGCATTCTGCATGTAAGCCTGCCCAGTATTGTGTTGCTGATCGCCAGTGCCAGATGTATATATGTAATAAAAACATAACTTGGTCTTTTGCTAATTACAGTTTTAATAGTTTTACTCTCTATATAAGAAGAGTTTACTTAATTGGGGATGTATCCAGCAAAGACACATGGCATATGTCCTCATCTGCTTGGGCTCTTCCTTATGAACATAGACCGCACCCTTTACAAAGGTTCAATCTTAATTATGCCCCTAGACAATAAAGCCCTGCCCTCCCCCCAAAATAAATACTGTTTTGCATGGGATTAGGGCCCCCTCTATATTTCACCCACCTAAACTCTAGGGAACTGAAGGGAGAGAAGCACCAGGTCTAAAGGGGGGGGGGAGAGGCAGAGAGATGTGGGCCACAAGGGAGAGGACTGTACCATTTCCTCCCTTTGAGAAGGAAACTTTCAATTCTATTAAAGACACAGAGGTGAGAATTATGCATTTCATTCCTCACTTAAGTTCAATGGCAGTTGCTTCCAAGTTCATTCCTTTAATGTTTCCAAAACTTCATCTCCCCATAGACCAGAGAAAAACATGTAACAAAATATCTATACTTTCCACCAATCAAATAATACTGTCCTGTATTACGCAGTATGACATCCTTTCCTTTTCCTCTTCCTTCATGTGAGGATCGTATCCAGTGTTTCTTTTATTGTTCATTCTTCTGAACTGCACCTAGAAAATCAATTAAAATCCAGTGATCCAGTTCTTTAAAATTATTCACTTCATATTGATAATACATCTGTTCATATTTATTTCTTCATTTAATATGCAAAACAGTAGAGTACAACATACCCATCTCATTGCCATAAAGAACTAAATTTGACAATAATAAAAAATATATAATACATTCCAATATTCATGAACTGAAGTTCAATATTAGGGAGAAATGCTTACTTCTAACCATCACGTAGGAAGGGCTCCAAATCATAAAGATTCACAGATGAAATAATCCATATCTCTGTGTCCTTAATAGAAGTGAAACTGTTCTTCTCAATAGCTTGAAAAGTTTACGTTCTGTTTCAGGCCCGGAAGGTAGGATTATACATGTGCAAAGCTAGTACTTATCTACATTGCTCCTGCATCTGAAATGGCTTTAAAGTAGCATTTCTTGAAGGTCAAAACTGTTGACCAGTCTGTGACATTCATAATGTGCCCTAGTCTTTTTCTGACTGCAATCGCTTGGGAAACCAGCGCTGCTCTAGTCGAATGTGCCACAAATTTAGACACATCAATTCCTTTTTCCTGTATGGTCCATTTTACCCACCTGGCAATAGTGGGTGGTGAATTAGCTTTAAAAGGTTTCTTTATGTATATAAGCAATTATTTCTCTCCAGTGGATCTTATATCTGCTGTCATAATCTCATGTGCCTTTCTGCACCTAACCCCACACCTTAGGTTTATTGCTTAAGGCAGGATATTAACTGACCTGGTGTTCATTTTCATCCCCCTGGCAATAATAGACGTGATTCCATCCAGCATCAATATATACCCTCAAATTTCCAAAAACCTTACTTCAGACACTCTTTTGCACAAAATCATACACAACAGCATAGCCAATTTGGTGTATAATTCTTTCCTGGTTAAAAATTCATTTTCTTGCCAGGAGAGGATGTCAATTCAGAACCAAACCATTGTTTCAAACACTGGAATATCTAGGATCTGGAGGGTTAGAAAATGTAATTTCCATCATCAATTTATAAACCCAAGGGTGCTCCCCCTGCAGTCTTGTTTACTGGTTTATGTCTTGCTGAAATTGATAATCCTAATATATTCAATGTCCTATAGGCCAGTCCATCTTCTACCTTTTCCCAAAGGAAGTTTGAGATATGAATAATTTCTGTCCCCATGGGATCCAAATGTCTCTCTAGACACCAACAGAATTATCTCCTCCATGCAGACCGGTATCTCTTCACTGTACCTTTTGCCTTTGCTTGTCTAATGAAACTTGCAGTGACCTCTGAAAGTTTGTTGGTCGTCCACCATCGCCTGAAAATCCTCCAGGCCGTCAATATGAGGTGGCCCTTCTTAACCAGAGGATGAGGTCACCTCTAGCAGTCTTGGAAGATGTCAGGAATTACCAGCAGGGCTATCGGGAGGTCCCATGGTAGTTCCATTAATTTTAGGAACCACACTTAGGATTTCCAGATGGGAGTCACCAGAGCTGAGTCACTACCATCTGTCTGACTTGTGCGGGCTCTCTGGCAATCCTGTCTAATTGGGAAAAGCATAGATCTGTCCACTTGACCAACTTTGCAGGAATGCCTCCACTACACCTTATCCAGGCTCTAGCTGAAATATACTGGTGGTTAATAGTTCAACCTGGACACAAACAGATCAATGTCGCTTGGACCTTATTTTGTAATTATTCTAAAAAAATTGCATGATTCAGTTTCCAGTCGCTGGTGTCTGAGTTGTATCTGGAATTCCAATTTGCCACTTAGTTCTGGAATTAGGGAATGTATTTTTATTTTGTTAATGGTATTTCATTATTATACATATCCACGTTGTGCACAGTATCATTGTCCATTATGATGATATCCCGTGGCACAGCTCTCTACCGTATAAACAATGGTGGTCTGTGAGTCCGCAGAGCATCTACCCCCACAGTGCGCAATGCCAAATGCCTCTATGTCCATTCAAAAGACAACATAAAAACCAGTGAACAAATTGCATTTAATTTACCCCTCCTCCTGTGCTCTGCTCGTGACTTATTTTCATATTTCGGAGGATTCAAAATATTACAGGTTAGCCTAAACAGTCTGTCCCCCAGATTGCTTCCCGCCTCATGGTGTCAGTGTCAACCGCCTTTATTATCCCTCCGCTCCACCACCCTATGCAAGGGGTATTACGGAAGGTGCCATCACTGATTTCTGTTTCTGCAGGCAACAATGCCAGAAATCCTTCACCAGTACTCTCAAATTCCTTAATTATGTGTCTCCCAGTCGGATCATATACCCTAATCCCGACGCATTGTCCATCTTCAGAAGCACGCAAAAGGACACCCTGCAATTCATCTGGGTCTTGATAACAAAGGAACTAGGCAGGAGTTCCAAGCAGTGTATTTGGATTTTCAGTTCCTCCTCTGACAGTCTTCTTCCCATCGTGGTCTCCACAGCCAACCAACTGGAATCCAATTCTATTATCATATCTGAGAAGGATCCGAAGATTGCTCTCCCATTCCACGTCGACGTGATCCAGCCGCCACAGGATCTCTATCCTGGCTTTGTGTGATAAATAGAACTAGTTTCAAATAGGTAATTCCTCTTCTGCTGTGAGACACTTAGAGTCTCAGAATGGCCCTGTAGTGTTGTGGTCCTGCTAAAATAGCTGTATTGACAAGGATAAAAGGCCTTCTAGCCTGGCTAATTGTCTGAGAGAAGCCCCATCCCATCTCATGACTGTCCTTATTTCTTTCTTGACCTTTGACATCTTCTTCACTTGAAGACTCAATGTGGTTTTTGCTGAATCTATCACAAACCCCAGGAAAAATGTTGCCTGTGCTGGGACCAGTTTAACACAAAGCCTAGTTCTAGTAGTAAAATAATTGTTGTGATCAATCTGGAGCACAATTGCTGCCGATATTGATCCATTGCATCAACAACAAGGTGAAGATGGATGGAATGTTTGAATTAATCAGATCAACTGGCAATCGCTCAGGTCGCATCCCAATCCATCATTTTTAGCCTGCCATGCGACCTCAGTTGAGACCCAGCCATGTGCAAATCAGTCTTGACCATGCTCCAGTGCGAATTGTCCAGCCTGAAATGCAAAGCAAGGCCCTCCCCGACCCGAAAACAATCAATCCAGGACTGGTCTCATCCTAATGAGGGCTCATCAGCAAGGTATAGCCCGCTTGATTCCAGTGGCACAGTGAGCACGGCACCTACGTCTGGGCATACCCATCACACTTGGGGCATCAATTCCAGCCACAATAAGGTGATGGATGGAATGATTACATTAATCTCAGCCACTGGCAATCGCTCTGACCGTATCCCAATCCATTGTTTTTTTGCCCACCATGCCAGCTCAGTTTAGACCCACCTAAATGCAAACCAGTCTTGACCCTGCTCCAGTGGGAACAGTCCAGCCCACGCTGCAAGGCCTGGTCCTCCCTGAACCAGACTACAAGCAACCTTGGACAAGTTTCACCCAAATAAGGGGTCATCAGCCAGGTTTTGCTTGATTCCAGGGGCTCAGTGAGCACGGGACCTAGGTTTGAGTGTATCCATCACACTTAGGGCATCAACTGCAGCTACAACAAGGTGATGGGTGGAATACCTTAATTAATTTGAGCCACTGGCAATTGCTCTGAGTCACATCCTAATCCATCTTTTTTGCCCACCATGCCTCTTCAGTTTAGACACAGTCTCTTGAGAGGGTACATGTTTCAACATGCACTCTTATGGAACGCTTTGGGCAATTTGTTGAAACCTTCTGCTGCCCCAAGTCATCCTTTCTAGCACCTTCTTTAAGGGGGTTGGCCCTCTAAATCCACCTCATTACTAGAGCGTATCCCTGGGAATCAGACCCTCCCCCCATAGTCGCGAGGATTTGCGGTGCTAGCCTGAGTAGTTGATAATTGATAGGCTTAAAGGCCTCTGAAACTGCGAACGATAGATATCTTTTAACGTCTCCTGACTGGCCTTGTCCTGCATGGGGCCATTACTACTCCTCTCCCTCAAAGTAGCGAGCATATTCATAGTCCCTAAAGGATTGCATCATGTGAGGGTGGGAGCACCCACAAAAGTTTCAATATGAGTTATTTCTTAGTAATTGTTCATTTTATTATTTATTTATTTATACTGCTTCGACCTTGTTTTTTCCTGCAGCCCGCTCACTGGTACTCACTTCATAATATATATCTCTATCCAATAGGGGATGGATCCCAACCGCAAAGCTGTGTCTGGTGAGCAGGGCAGAAGGAACCAGGTTCGGCCTCTTTCCAGCAGGGCAGAGAATCCCACTGAGAGTGATGTGTCTATGTGTGAAGATACTGCTCCTTACATCAGACACAAAACGGGCAATGTGCACTGAGGAAGGCAATTGCTCAGCGATGAACAGCGTCATCTGGGCCACTCCATTCGGAGCGAGAACCCCAAAGCAGTCAGTCTCTCCAAACAGGCCAACTGCACTACTGCGAGAAGTGCACCTGTTGTGGTGAGTGTTACACCCAGTGCTTTAAATAAGCAAGTACTGTCAGGTACTGAGTACCTGCACTTCTTTAATTTGAAAGGGAGAGTACCTGCACTTCTCAGCAGTGCTGCAATACATTTAATGGAAGAGTACCAGCACTTCTCAGCTCTGCTACAAAACATTTATTTGGAGAATACAAGCACTTCTCAGCTCTGCTACAATACATTTAAAGGGCGAGTACCAGCACTTATCAGCTCTGCTACAATGCATTTAATGTGAGAGTACCAGCAGTTCTCAGCTCTGCTACAAAACATTTATTGGGAGAATACCAGCACTTCTCAGCTCTGCTACAATACATTTAAACAGCGAGTACCAGCACTTCTCAGCTCTGCTACAATACATTTAATGGGAGAGTACCAGCACTTCTCAGCTCTGCTACAATATATTTAAAGGGCGAGTACTCACACTTCTGAGCTCTCCTATAATACATTAAGTGGGAGAGTACCAGCACTTCTCAGCTCTGTTACAATACATTAAGTGGGAGAGTACCAGCACCTCTCTGCTCACCCTCATGACATTTAATGGGAGAGTACCAGCACTACTCAGGAGAAAGCAGGTACTCTGGATAATGAGTAGCTGCACTTCTAGGTTTCCTTTTAAAGTACTGGTTACACCTGGAGTGAAAACATATACTACATTAAACATAAAAATGTTAGAGAGCAGATATTGTAAAAGTCTCTTAACTGTGGAGCAGTGAAGAAAGAGGTAAAGGAAATGATATCATACTCTGATGTATGGGACAGTATTATGTGATTGGTGGATTGTGTAATTGCTTTGTTATTTCCCCTTTGTTTATTGGGAAATATAGTCTTGTAAACATTAAAGGAATGAATTTGGAAACAAGAAGAAAGCCCCGCCGCCAACCTGTAGCATTGGGGCAGCCGCATTCCCCCAGAGTAAGCCTGAAGCCAGTCAGGGAGCCAGAGTGAGGGCCCAGCCAGCCACTTTGGGACAGCTCTGCCAAGTTACCTGGTTCATGTGTGATGTACTGCTCCAGTCCAGGGTTTTTCTTTGAATTCTGGGACTTGTATTCTTGTTTATTCCATCATAAAAGAAGACTACAAGTCCCAGAATTCAAAGGAAAAACCTGGACTGGAGCAGCACATCACACATGAACCTGGGAAACTTGGCAGCTATGTAAGGCAGCTTCGGTGATTCCAGTGGACTGTCCGGATAACCACCTACCTTGGTTGGGGGACTGCATAAGTGACGCCTCCGTGCAGTTCCCCATCACTTAACGGCCAAATGGCGGCAATGACAACAATAGCAGCCCAGCAGCAGCCTGCCAAGTTTTCCAGGTTCATGCGTGATGTGCTGCCCCAGTCCAGATTTTGTCTTTGTATTCCGAGACTTGTAGTCTTGTTTCTTTCATTTTAAAATGGACTGTAAGTCCCAAACTTCAAAGAAAAATCCTGGCCTGGAATAGCACATCATGCATGGGCCTGGGAAACTTGGCAGCTATGCAGCAGCACTAGTGGTCGGAGGCTGGTTTAATCCACTAGTTGGCCATTGGCCACTGGTTACTGGCCATTGTTGTTAATTGCAGCTTTCCCTCTTCTTCTCCTTCACCCACCTCAATTCGAAGCTAGGCATCTGGAGGACCTGAGGGCCACCTGCCTTGCTGCACTGCTGCGCTGCTCAGCTGAGTCCCCGTGAGGCACCCAAGTGGTTGCAGGTGCCAAAGGAGCCCATCAGGTGCAGCCCCAGGCACTGTGGTTTCGACAAGTATTGATGGATGGATCCATGATCATCGACTGACCAGCAACCCATAAGAGGGCAGATCGACTGTTGCAACAGCAAGGGCAGCAGGAGTCGTGTACTTGGGCAGGCACTGGAGCTGGCGTACAACTCGACTAGAGGAGAAACTGGACAGAACCACTAGTCCCAGGCTTCCAAGCGCTGTTCCAGGTGGATCGAGGGTGCAGGACGCAGCCCACTTTCACCAGTGTTATATAGCGCAAAAAGCAGTCACGCTGAGCAGGAGGAGAAACCGGACACTGGCTTCAGGGGGTGTTTGGTCAAAATATCGGAAACACAAATATGGGACAGAATATCGGGTCAAAAATATCGAGGACAGGAATAGCAGTGCTTAATTTGAGCCGGTGGTTTCCGGTGCAGGACACCAGCACTGATTTTTGAGGGCCAGCACTTATTTTTCTGCATCAGGCATTTACTGCGAGCAAAAGACACATATGGGAAAGACAGAGCTAAGAAAGACGGACAAGCGTTACAAAAGGGGGGAAAGCATAAAGCTGCAAGAGTGAGCTGAAGGGCCAGGGAGTGGCTGTAAATGGATTAAAGAGGCCCGAGATGGCTTCAGGATTACGCTGCCTCAGTATTCCGTGCTCCCATATTTAATTGCAGTAGCCGCATGTTTAAGAGAAAAGCTTTGGGCACCGGCACGTTCTTATTTACAAATTAAGCACTGCAAAGAGGGGCACATAGAAAAGGGAGAGCAGTTTTTAGGGGAAAGAAGGAAGAGTAGATGGCGAGTCCCGGATGTAAAGCGAATCGTGTTGTGATCTTTAGGGACGAGGAGACAGAAGTGTCACAACAAGCAGAAAAGAGCGCTGTATAGAGGGTTTGAGTCCGAATTCAGTCCACGTAAAGCAAGAAATTAGTGAAAAGAAATACTCGAAATTGAAAACAAAGTACTTGACATTTTTAACACCTGGTAGTTTTTCATTATTAACGTGAAATGCACTGATATGTTTTAATTGCTGTAGCTTTAGAGAGTGGTCCTTGAATTCACACACAAATCCCTCTCAGCCACAGCCAGCCTCTCTGAAATGTACTCAGATTAATTCACTGGCTCACTTAGCAAGGATCAGTGATTAATTTGTAAATAAAAACGTGCCGGTGCCCAAAGATCTTCTCTTAAACACGCGATAGCAGCAATTAAATGTGGGAACACGGAATACTGAGGCAGCGTAATCCTGAAACCATCTCAGGCTTCTTCAATCCACTTACAGCCACTCCCTGCCCATTCAGCTCACTCAGGCAGCTTTCTGCTTTCTACCTTTGTGATGCTATTTCGTTTTACTCTTCATCCGCCTTTCCCATGTGTGTCTTTTGCTCGCAGCAGATGCTTCAGGCAGAAAAATAAGTGCCGGCCCTTAAAAATAAGTGCTGGTGCTCAGCACTGGAAACAACAAGCACAAATTAAGCACTGGCAAGGAGGTTTAATGTGCTTCCATGTCTTCCATGTGGAGTGTGAAACTGAACCAAAGCCGACCAAGTGGCCCATTCTAAACAGGTCTGCAGGACATCACCCACCCACTGAGGTTTCACTCTGCCCCGACCACCCTCTTGTGAAACTGCGCTGCTGTAGAGCCTGTAACGAGCTACACAAACCTTCAGAATCAATCCCATTGATTCCTCGACTTCTCATATCACGCAGACAGGCCTGAGGTCACCACCCTGCTCCCTGCCTGCTTTGCAGGGAGGTTACATCACCTGCCCTCCTGGGACGCAATGCCTGATGGACTAACCAGGGCTGGTAGTGACTGTGGCCACCACGTTACAGCCTCCTCGTAGCCTCCCTCCACGGAAACTATGCGCAAGGTAGGGCCAAGTTACGTGTCAGGGTAGACTTTATTGGGTTGCAAATGGAAGGCAAATTATATGGCTTAATAGGCAATCAATCACAAATTATGTGGCACATTCTGTGACGTTACTGCCTCACTGCTTTGTTATGTTAACACCATCCGAGCAACATGCGCCAATTTTAATATCTACATTTTCTCAATCCTGAAAGCTAACTTTTCCCCGGTTGACACTGTTTTGGAATCTGGGTTACGTAGCAAGTGTTGCTGATCTATAATTTTGAGAAAAACAAGGTAAATCCTGTAATTCCAGTCATCTTTCTTGACACTAAACTAAGACTCCTTATCCGTGTTTTGGAAATTTCCCATTTATGTCCCTCGCTTCAGTGTTCTCTTATATATATTAAGGGGCAGATTTAAGAGCCCGTAGAGCCTCCTTTCGCCATATTAGCATCATTTTTTTAAACGTTAATGTGGCCCAACAAGGCCAAAATCGCGGTGCCAAATTTACAAAGTGGCGCAATGCATGCATTGCACCACTGTGCAACCCTTTGCAATACATTATGCCTGCACCAGGCATGATGTATGCAAAGGGGGCGTTAACCCCGTTAGGGGGTGAAAAAAATGGCGCAAAGAAATCTTATAGATTTCTTTGTGCCATTTTTTTCTGCACTTTTAACGCCTGCTCAGAGCAGGCACCTACCTTGTGAAGACCTTCTAGCGTTGCACGTCATCTCTCACAACTCCAACGCGCAACATCACAGGAACCAGGAACCTGCACAATCCAATCCTGACGCAGGTTTGATGCTGGTAATCAGCATGAAACCAGCGTCAGGATTGGTGGGAGCGAGCTCTCACAGTGCTCACCAGAGCGCTGGAGGCCTGTGCCTTCTCTAACCCAGCTGTCATAAGACAACTGGGTTAGTGATATTTAAAGTGCGCATGTGTGGCTGGCCATCGCAAGACAGCCGGCCTAAGGGACATGCGCACTTTAAACATTTGCACAGCTCCCTGGTGCCACTCGGCAGCAATTGACACACCCCGTCCTGACACTCGGTTCAGGACAGGACGCTGAAAAATAAAATAGTAATAAACAAGGTTGATTACTATTTTATTATTCTGTTATGGGGGGGCCTACGTGGAGGGGCTGCCCCTGGTTTACATAAGCACCAGATTACATTACACAAGGTCAGATTCATTTTTTGGTGTTTTAGAGTAAAAGGATGTCGAGCTGGCGCCAGGATTTGAACCTAGTTCTTCAGTTCCAAACAGGGACGTAGCTTGGTCGGTAAGTTTGGAAGGTGGGCATGTGAGGTGGGATGAACTTCAAATTCCCCCAACAGTCACGCGGACATAAGTTAAAATATATTATATGAGAAGTAGCGCATGGGGGGATTGTGTATTGCTACGAATACTTCCACACAATATTTGTCAAATTAACCAATATTTTTAAAACCTTCGAAACAGAGGCGAAGGAGTGTATGTGTGTTTTTTGTCTGTATGTAAACATTCCAGGTGAAATATGGCAGACACCTCACAATACCCGACTGAAAGCACTTGTACCCAACTATTCAATATATAATAGATTTTTTAGGGAGTGTAAGACCTCAAACACCCCCCCACGCTACGCCCCTGGTTCCAAATTGGCAACTTTGGCCATTAGGCCACATCAGCATTTAAACTATTTTCCTCCCATTTTTTTTCCCTTTCACTCTCTGCCTTCCATCCTCACCCTACCCCAGGAGCTCTCATTTTGCTAGAGTGTAGGGGGGCTTCTCGGTTCTAGAGACAGAGCTTTAGCCGATGGGTGCCTTGCGGGTGAAGAATGTGTAGATTATGTTTATTCTACAGAGGTTAGCTTTTGCATCACTCTTCCTTGAGACAAAGACACTTGTATCCTCTTAATGTCTCTTTTATTTCCTTGTTCTGTACCCAGATCACGCTATCATTGCCACAAGATGGTTTCATTGCACAGCACTGCTCCCCCAGCATGCACATACCTGCCTCCATTACCTTTACTTTGTAAGTTCTGAACAACCAATAAATCATTAATTTACTCTCTGTACCTCTGCAGGGCCATCGCCCGTTCACCAGCATTGCTTCTCTTGTGCTTCTTATGGTTCTTGGCACTTTTGTGCCAACATCCTTGGCTTCATCAGCACAGACTCTCTTGGAGGCCTTTAGAGCTCCTTGCAACTCATCAGAGAGGATGTTGATTGTGTGGGCCATGTTTGCCTCTTGGAGTTGGGCGTCAGAGTGGCAGCAGTTTTTTTATGTTCTCTCTTTGGTCTCACTTCTTTCCGGGATCTTGTCCTGTCAGTGGTGATCTCTTGTTATTCTTCTCCCGCTGCAGAACTACTTCCCATCGCTTTCTCTGCCTCCCTCCTCTATACATATGCCAGTTGGGCCTCACACAAACCGATCCATTACCCAGTCCATTGGGGCCATCAACTTTCTCTTCACTTTGCATCTGAGGCTGAGCAACCTCTTCAGAGGAGAGGACACTAGCACCTCAGAACCACCCTCGGAGTTGAGCATTGCAAACATCAGCATGAAGAAAGCACTGCCAGACTACAAATTGGCACAACACAGAGTGCTCACATGGCCTCCTTGAAATATTTCTTAGGACCTGCATAGTATGCAGTCCTTATTCCTAAACTTTGCTTTGTTTTACTAAATACAGAGTGTAATGCCTTTCTTTGAAGGCTTCAATGGTCACATAATCACAGCTGTGTCTATGCCTCAGGTTCTATAAAGTTGTCACCATTTGTTTTCCAAAGAAGATGCCCTAAGTGCAACAGGCAGCGGCGGCTTCTCTGCTATGGCACAGGGGCATCGTCCCCCAAACCCCTTGCAAGCAGCAATAAACTGTGTTTATTATCCTTTCGTTGTTAAAGGGGTGGGGCCAATGGGGATGACGGGGACGAGGGGAGTGCACTGTGCACTCCCCTCAATGCGCATGTGTGTTTGGCCAGCCGTCTCAGGCGCACTGTGCTCTCTCCAGCCCTGCACTGTGTTGGCAGGCTAGAGAGAACAGGCCCAGGCTCCTAGTCTGCCTGGGAGCGCCCTGACTGGGTGTTCCAGCCAATCCTAACGCTGCTCTGAGCAGTGTCAGGATTGGCCGCAGGGCAAGCTGGGAGCCTGTGCCCGCCTGCAGTGAGCAGAAAAGAGGAGCGGCGGAGCAGGTACGTTTTTATTGTTTAATTAATTTTTTTAATTTAATGGGTTTTTTTCCCTACTCCTCCCCCGTGTGCCGCTCCGCCCCTTTAACGCGCAGCGAACCGTTCCTGGCAACAGGTGTGCCCAAACATTGGTCCCATGTTGTGTGCCATAGGATGGAATCTGCATTTCGATAATGCCCGACTAGGATGTCCGCATACCAGTTTTGGGCACTAATGTTCCTATCGGGAGGGGAATTGGACTGGCAGTTCAGGCTGGACTTTGTCTATTAGAGCAGGACTAAAGAAAGGTGGAAGAAAATCTTTTGAATATGTTTAGTGTAGATCCTCACCTGAAAGTGATTGTCTATTCTTGTAAACTAGGCTGAAAAAAACATGATTCATGACCCTGCCAATCTCAGCAGCTTGCCAATTTTTTTATTTAGGTCTTGCCAACAGGCAGATTCAGATGCGTATTGTCGAAGTCCTATTGGGCACAATACCAATACTTAGAGTGGGTTTTGGATCAGCCAGTTTCTAATCATTGGTTACGTTCTTCTCAATTGCATTTCCTTGCCTTTTTTTCCAAAGGCTTTCCCCACACCATAGAGGCATAGCTGTATTACACTGTTTCTGATTGGATACATTTTATCATTACACTGCTTACAATCACAGAACTACTTTTCTCCTTTTCAGTACTTTATGGGATTGCATGAGATTTTTTTCCTGTCTATCCTTTAAGTACTTGTTTTGTTTGAAACTTTTTGCCCCACTTCACGCTGTGCGTTCTGCTCTGCTTCCTTCATTTCTCTGCCACAATTCCCCGTTCCACCTCTTTTTTTCTTGACAAAACTTGCTCTATTTCTCTGCCATGCGGCCCGCTTCTCCATTGTTTTCCTTCCTCCGCCTGTTCCTCGGTTGCTGTGTCTCCCTTCCCCGCTCCTCCATTGTCTTCCTTCCTCGTCCAGTTCCTTGGTTGCTGTGTCTCCCTTCCCAGCTCCTCCATTGTCTTCCTTCCTCCTCCAGTTCCTTGGTTGCTGTGTCTCCCTTCCCCGCTCCTCCATTGTCTTCCTTCCTCCTCCAGTTCCTTGGTTGCTGTGTCTTCCTTCCCCGCTCCTCCATTGTCTTCCTTCCTTCCTCTGCCAGTTCCTGGGTTGCTTGGTCTCCCTTCCCCGCTCCTCCATTGTCTTTCTTCCTCCTCCAGTTCCTTGGTTGCTCTGTCTCCCTTCCCTGCTCATCCATTGTCTTCCTTCCTCCTCCAGTTCCTTGGATGCTGTGTCTCCCTTCCCAGCTCCTCCATTGTCTTCCTTCCTCCTCCAGTTCCTTGGTTTCTCTGTCTCCCTTCCCCGCTCATCCATTGTCTTTCTTCCTCCTCCAGTTCCTTGGTTGCTGTGTCTCCCCTCCCCGCTCCTCCATTGTCTTCCTTCCTCCTCCAGTTCCTTGGATGCTGTGTCTCCCTTCCCAGCTCCTCCATTGTCTTCCTTCCTCCTCCAGTTCCTTGGTTGCTGTGTCTCCCTTCCCCGCTCCTCCATTGTCTTCCTTCCTCCTCCAGTTCCTTGGTTGCTGTGTCTCCCTTCCCCGCTCCTCCATTGTCTTCCTTCCTCCTCCAGTTCCTTGGTTGCTGTGTCTCCCTTCCCCGCTCCTCCATTGTCTTCCTTCCTCCTCCAGTTCCTTGGATGCTGTGTCTCCCTTCCCCGCTCATCCATTGTCTTTCTTCCTCCTCCAGTTCCTTGGTTGCTGTGTCTCCCTTCCCCGCTCCTCCATTGTCTTTCTTCCTCCTCCAGTTCCTTGGTTGCTGTGTCTCCCTTCCCCGCTCCTCCATTGTCTTCCTTCAAGTGCAGAGATTCCGGCCACCCAGTGTCTCCACGCATGTCCACGCTTCCTGCTCTTTTGTAAAGCGCTCTAATGCCTTTGGGCCAAGTCCACACTATATAAAAACCCAAAAATGAATACAATTAAGTAACACTTGTGAGTTTACGCTTTAACGGAGGGACTCGTTCTTGGCTTCGCTGGTCTGCTGAACTGCAATAACGCAGACAGAAAGTTAGGGAAAGCCGTTCATTTCTCAAACACGGTCTCGTAGCCCCCTCTAGTGGCTGCGTTCATTATCAACAGCTCTTGAAAAGGAAATCCTGAAACGTATTTCAAACAGGGACATTTTGCAGTTTTGAAGAGATTGTCAGCAGTTTCCAGCCTGACTTTGAACCTAAACCGCAATAATACTAATATTAATACTAAAATAACATAAGAACAACACATAGTAATAATAGCAATAGCATTAATAGTGATAATAACTTTATTCTAAAACGAATACAAAAGAAGCGACAATAACAAATTAGGCTTATAATTATTAAAATGAAAAAAATGACAACGTGGCTTTGGTCTTCATCTTTTCTTCACCTTCATCGTCTTTGTTAATATTAGTATATATAATACTAGTAATAATATAGTGATTATTATCATTATTATTAATTATAATAATAATAATAACAATAATGCCTCTGATGCTGTTAATAGTAATGACAATAATGGTGTTTTATGTGGTGCACACCACAAAATGAATATTTTCTTCTAGCTCATTTACATGAGAGATGTTGTTATTTCCCAACTCAATGTTCTTCATTTTATCAATCTCAAAAAATGGTAAAAGGCTGAGTTGACCCTGCCAGGGCTCGAAAAAGAGGGGAGGGAACCAAGAGGGGGAAGAAAGCAAACATGGGGTATGCAAGAGCCGAGTGAAGGTCATCAGAAGCAAAATCAGCCAAAACAGCTTGGAGATGTTGCCAGACACTGACCCAGTGGCTACAAGGTCCTGATCTCGAAGTCCCACCCAGACTTCGAAAGCAAGTCTTACCTAGTCTGCAGGGTCCTGTGCTCCATATTATCCAATTATGATTTCTTATTTGGATAAAGTATGAGCTAAACCTGGCACTGCAGGGCATCATGTTCTAATGTACTAATCCTAACAATGCCATAACTAAATACCTGCTTCTGTATCCATAGCAGGACATCACAAGTGAATTATATAATACTCTGGAGGGAAGACATTCTCTTGCTTAGGGGGCAACTTTCTAGGAAGCACTTTTTAACGAGGTTGAGTTCATTGCTCCTGCAACAACTCCATTCTAAGTCTTTGCAAATGCAGAACACTGCTCGTTGAAAGACTGATGCCACTGAGCATTTGGCACTCTTTTAGAAAAGAATAGTTTAAATGTTGTGATAAATGTAGTCAGTGCTCTGGACTTCTCAACTACCTCAATCTGGTGGTATGCATTCTTCAAAAAAGTGTGGAAAAAAATGGTGGCCTATCATGTGCGAGGTAAGCATTTCATTTCTTTTTGTAGGGGATGTCTGACTACAAGAACTCAGGAATTTAGCGTGCACAAATTTATGTATAAACTTAAGTATGCGTTGTTCTTTTTGTCTAGCACAATGTGTGAGGCTCATTCTGCAGGTTCAGGGTCTGATTCAGACTTCCGTGGAGAGAGCATTCTATCGCAATGGCAACAGAATTCCCTCTCCACCAAAGTGAAATTCTGCCTACCTCATTTAGAGGAAGGCGGAACTTCAGTATGTAGACTACATCCACCTCTGATGGCTCTTATTCTGCTTGGCCTTCGGAGGTTTGCCCATATGTCCGTCCATCCTATTTAGAGTGGGCAGACACATGGCACATTTTCACTGTCATCAACGCCAGGTTAAAACATGGCAGTAAGTGACTGAAAAGTGTAAGATGATCCCGACGTTATGGCAAAAAACTCCCATGGTGAGGGGGTCATTGTTTTATTTTTTATTCCTAAAACCAAATCCTGCTTTATTTTGAAAATAAAAAACATTGACATTTTGACAGACAATTCTGTCATGTTGACGTAGCTGACTGTCAAACCTTCAATGCATTTACAGGAACCACTGGGCTGATTCCTGGAAATCCAAGAGATGTCCTCTGGGCTGGCAGACGTCTGTAAATTTGATCGCCGTGTACCCTAGCCATGGCAGGAGTAAAGTGCCCCATCACAGCAATGGTGTTAAGTCCTTCTGCCAAAGTCTAAATTAGGCTCTAAGTCTTTTTGATTTTGGGTTTTCTGGATCCAGTCTTCTAGTAAATATTGTAGCTGTTTCTTTACATATAAGGGAACACCCCTATGTTTTTCCTTCACTGAAGATGACCTATCTTTCAGACAGATTTTCTGCACAAATCCTTGTCATTTCCCTAATTATTTGCTAAAAGCATGTGGGAAAGATTGAAAAATCAGGAAGCTCATATCAGGATACTGCACTAACATTATGATAGCTCAAGCACAATGGTTCAGTATTAGCTTTAACAGTTTTTGGTCCCACATCCTATATGTGTAGCCCTTTTTCAGTTACATAGCCTTTGACCCAGGCTAACCTATTCTGGTACATCACATTAGTGGCACAAAATCCTGCAAAATCTATTGTGCACCCAACAAACTACACAGCCTTGATTTGTGGTTCAAGAAGATTCTTGACTTCATCGGCCAACAAGCTGTCAAATCTGGCCACTGTGTACGGTGATCACGAGTCAGCCATGACATGTAAATTCCTACCTAACACCAGAAATGCACGCATAGGTTGAAGAGTTTCTACTTTTCTTTACTCAATGTTCCCTCTTCTGACCATCAATCCCATGTTTTTATTTGAGAAAATACCTTGAGCACCATCAATAGTAGGTTTTTCGCTGACTCGAATAACCCTAGTTTCTGGGTATTTTTCACTTTCGCTGTATAATTTCACAAAGTGACCTACTTTGCCTCAGTTCGTACAGTCTTTTCCTGTGGCAGTGCATCCTTCAAAGGAGGACAGGAGAAATCCCCACGGTAAAAGATGGCCTATGTCTCTACTTCCTTCCCCTTCTCCGCATCCACTGTGGGCCATTTATTTTCCATGCTCCGCAGTTCATTATTTCCATCCCACATTTGTCCTCATTGACTATGTCATAGACCGTTCAATAGCTTTTGCTGTCTTTACTTCTTCCCCCAAGGTAGAGTCACCTATGATCCATAACCATTCCTGTACCCTTTTGGTATTAGTGTTCACCTTCAGTTGGGTCCTAGGCATCTTGTTGGTGGTTGCCCTGAAGTTGCTTGTAGTAAATAAACTCCTCAAGGCTGTCTGGAATCCATCACAAGTTTCATATTCCTTGTGTCTCCTAGTACAGAGTGATACCTCTCAAGTGTCATACTTATGGGAGTTTTGAACTACCTAAGGCCCTGCACAAGAATCTGTGCCAGCTTAGATGGAGGCACATTTTTCTGTGTCATCAGTTGTAGCAACAGTGCCACATTTGCGCCTTGTGTTGGTAATATGACACCCCTTGCTGGTGGCCCCTAGACATACACCTGGTATTTTCTTCCCCAAAAATGTTCTGCTCTCTACTGTATCTCACATTATACCTTCTTCTCAAAGCTACTCACTTGACCTCTTTTTTATTATGTTTCATCCTCCTTCCTCTCTGGAAACACTTGATTGTCACTCTTCCCTCTCACCCCTTCACCCCTCTTTGTCTGCTTCCCATACCTTCACCATCATTCACACACCTATTGCCATCCATTCTCTATCCTGCCCACTCTGTCCATCTCTCTTCCCTCATGCTTACCACACACACATTACTCTTCAGATCATTTCACTCCTGACTCATAACATCCCTTGATCACATCTTCCTTTCACATGTCTTTTAGCCTCAACTTCCTCTCACACAGTTTTTGCAAAGATTCTCTTTTCTTTCCCACACAGCCCTCTTAGTGTCTTATTGTCTCTCACACACACTCTCATCCCCTCACCTCTCAATGAAATTCTCCCCTAACAATCCCACAGTCACATATTACCTTGTCTCTTTCCAGTCTTTCTTTCCCTCGTACACGCAACTTACCTCCCCTCACACACGTAACGTCCCTCACACTACGCTTCCTTTCACTCATATCTCCCTCTTTCTGTCCCCCTGTTTCTGATAAGCACTTTTTATCTCCCCTTACATAGTATAATGATCATTTTTTGAAATTACACTTGTGAAAAGCAAGCCGTGTCCCACGTTTAGGCAATGTTGAGCTAGAGGCCCTGCAAATGATGTCTGAAGAGGAAATTATCATGCCACGTTGTAGACTTAAGTCAATGCAGTGATGATTTCAAGATGGAACCTGGATTTCTACTTCTGGAAATGGATGGAAATGGCGGTCTGGTGGCATTTACCAATTGTTGGAGTTTCTTTTGATGTGTTTGTTTTCCACATATGGAGAAGTAGCTGTAGCCTAGTAGGCCATTGTTATTTGGAGCAGCCCAACCACAGACTATGCAAAGATGCTCTTGATAGACACAGAAGTACTAACCTCTTCAAAAAAAGGTTGTTAGTGATCGTGTATCTGGTGCTGTGCAATCTCCTCCCCAGTGTTGCAAATTTTCTAAATGTTGAGGGTCGCCGCTGCGGCGCTGTGCACCGATATGTACAAATCTGTGCAATAGTTCCAGTAATATGTGGCCACTATATGCTAAAGTCAGTAGGTAGGTAAGGCTTTTAAAGCTGCTTTTTGATAATGTGTTAATGGCATATGAGGCTACATGAGTGGGTGGTTGGCAGCTGCTGTCTGCAGCAAACACCTGTTATTAATGTGTGTGCTGCTTGTTCATAGGTAGGCGTAGGGAGCTGGGGACAAAGGCAAGCACGGGAGGTGGGTCAAACATACACACTGTAACTGTGCTGAGATGACTTCTGTGGGTGAATCAGCCACAGTTGTTTGGGTATGTAGAAGAGCTGCAGCATGTATTATAAGCTAATACATTGTTAACCTGTTAAAAGAATATGTTTTTAAAATCCCAGGCTATTTCTTTTATCGGCCTTGAAAGGAGCTCTGCAGCAGCTGCATTAACTCACTTAGCTTTCTTTCCAGACACCCACGCAGAGCACACACAGCTCACCCTACGATTGTTATCCTGGATGAGCCCGATAGGGATGCTTCATTAGTTTCTATGGCAACCAGACATTTACTAGTGCATTATCACTTTCTCTCTTTCTCGACAATTTCTCTGTCTCTCCCTCCCTTTCCAGCTGCCTCAGCCTTTTGCTCTCAATTGTATTCCTTCTCGCTTTCCTCTGTCCCTCTCCCCCTCTCCCTCTCTCTCTGTGTAGTGTGTTAGGTACAAAGTAATTTTCTTTTACAAACTCAACTATTGTTTGGATCGGGGGTCTCCAAAGTTTTCCGTAATAAGAGCTACTAATGTTTAGTGAAAATCATCCTGAGTTACTAATATTATTAATGCTGTAATAGTGACCACAAGTGATCAGACAAGATTACATTATTGGCCACCATATGCAAGATTTCCACTACTAGTAATGCCAGTGCATAAAGCAGGGTCGGCAGGGCTTTGTCATTTTGGAATGTCTTTGATGTGTAATACAGAACAGCCATAGCTGACATACCCCTGGCACAAGGTAATAATGTTGGTAATAGGTCTCCTCATGATTTATCACCCAAATATCAGCTTAAATATATTTTAGAAATTCAACTATTTTTCATCAAACATCAGTTTATGAGTTCTGGGAATACACACATTTTCCTCTCTTCTCAGTTTTGATATACGAGTATTAATTCAGCCAAGCAAAATTTGTTAGGCTGAACAGCACACAGGTGAGCTACTTGCATGTAGCTGGAGAGCTACCAGTAGCTCACGAGCTACTGATTGGAGAACCCCGGTTTGGACAGTGCTTCATTGCTTGGTATTAGATATTCTTTTGAATTCTGAGCCTCTGACCCTACATCATGTCTCTGAGATGATAGCCGAGTATCATCTGCCTCTCCTGAGAACCCTGACAAGATTTCCACTCTATTTCTCACTCTCTGTCTTCCTCCTCCCTCTCTATAAACGTCACTCGCTCGTTTTCAACTGTATTTTTCTGCCTCTCCTTCTCCTTTCTTTCTGATTTTTGCAGCACCAAACTCTCAAAAACACCTTTGCTACCAAAACGAATCATGAATACACTTTTGAAGGTCTTGGCTCAGCAGCATTGTAGTGTGATTGCCCGGGAAGGATGCCCTGAAATGTGAGGAAAGATTCACTGATAATCCAAGATGGCCACCATCACCAAACAAGTGACTTCTGGGAAATGTAGTGTAGTTGTCGAGCACTGCCACGCAGTGCATTCTTTTCATTGGTGTAGATACATACAGCAGCCTGCTGTCCTTCTGACTAGCTGGTTCTGTGCATTTCCCAAAATGTTTGAGTTCCCTTGTGCCTCTCTTAAATGGACCAGCTATAACACACCCTGTAGGTAGATCCCTACTTATTTCCCCTAACGCTTGCATAATAGTACTTGAAATTTAAGAAGGGGACTGCATACTAAATTATAACCGCTATTTAATTACAAATATATTTTGTACACCTTTCTCTCACACCCCTCTGCCATTACACTGCTAGCACTCACACGTGGCACTAAAATGTTTCCCTTGTAGTCAAATGCAATAGTTTGCTAATCATACACCCACCCATGGTGTAGCTTGCTATCCGTCTACAAACTTGTTTCAGCACCCCATAACTTGGTTTTAAGCGCTATATAAACGCAACTCTACTTCACTGATGCAGTCTCTCCTCCTGGTGAGCTTTATCACTTCCAGGTGCTGCCTTTTGGTCTCTGTCCAAGAGAGGAGATCATACTCTATGCACTTTGTTGTGCTTTCCTTGCAGTTTTATATGGTACAAACTCAACTTAGAGGCATTGGAAAACTTGACATGAGCACCAGCTACATTGCACAAGGTCACATTCACTTTTTTAGGCACTGGGACTTTAAGTGAGCTGCCCAGAAACCCAGGATGTTGAGCTGAGACCTGGTTCCCTGGTTCCACAGTCGGCAGCTCTGGCCGTAACACCACATCCTCTCCTCTTCATTTCAGCGGTCTCTCCAGCTGATGATGTCCTTCGATGTTCTTCCTCTGGCGCTTTATGCTATGGTGGAGAGCTCTCATCCCATGCCTGGACCGTACCTTCCTGGAGCAGTATCTCCTGCTGATGAGAGATGTCTCCCCAAGCGCTTTGTTGCATTTCAATGCAGCAGTCTCTCCTGCTGATCAGAGGTGCCACTGTATGAACTTTCTTTATTTTACTAAAGAGATGTTTCCCCAAGCGCTTTGCTACACTTCATCGTAGCATTCTTTCCTGTATATTGGTTGGAGGTACCTTCTAAACTTTGGTGCCCTTCCTGTAGCAGCCTGTCCTGGAGAGAAGGCCTTACCCAAGCACTCTGTTCTACTTCCTATAATAGTCTATCCAGTACGGGACCAATCTCACCCGCTCCTCATCACTGTACATTCGCGCAGCGGTCCGCCCGGCGGATGTTACTCCAGGCGCTTTCCTTTGTTTAATTGCAGTCGACTGAAGGGTGTCACTGGAGTAGTCTCCTGATGTGAGATGCCAAATGCACTCTATTCCTCTTGATTGCTGCTTTGTCTCTTTTTGATAGATGTCACCCCACTCACTTTACAGGGCATCACCACCGTGGTCTCTCCATCCAGGGGATGACACCCCAGTCCACTTGCTGTGCATCACAATAGTTGTTTCTCTTTCAATTATGAAAGTTGGAAAGGGTTGGAACTTACCCTTCCTCTTGAGGCCACCATGTCCAGCTGCCTCTCACTTAGCCCTGCACCCAGGCCTCTGGGTGCTCTGTTCTGCTGCCACTAAGACTGTGAAATGCCTCATCCTATGCAGATACACCCAACACAAACCAGGTTTATGAAGGATAGACCTCTGGAGACAACAAGAGTCATTTACACTTTGCTGAGCAAAGAAGAAACTAACCAGCCAGTCTACCTCCTTAGACGCTGAGAAGTCATTCGATAGGTGCTCCTGGAAGTTTCCCCAAGTGGTTTCAACTACATACCTGATTAGCCCATCTTAGCTCAGCTTCACACACCTGGGGACAGAGCTGGAGTAAAACAGGATTTTACTTTTGATTATGAACAAGACAAAGGTGATCACTGTCCAGCTTATGTTTTTTTATCCTATCTCTTTACTTAAGATAAAATAAACACACTAAAGGGATTCAGATAAGTACAAATGATTTTTAAATGGCAGCAAACTTTTCAACCAAGACTAGAAAAAATGTTCCTAGTAGGTCTGCAGACTATCAAAAATATTCTGATATGTAATGTTACTCCTTAAACTCTTAAAAGTCTTGGCTCAAACATCTGAACCTGCATTGCACGAAAGGAATGGCAGATGCATCTGGTCGTCCCTGGTAAAAACATTTTTTTAATAAATAATTTTGTATTGATAATCCAGAGGAAACTAGCAATTAAAAACAATAACAACGCTACACAGAAGTTTAAATGTATTATGGCAAAGTTTTTTTCTGGGTACCGATTGTGATGGGTCAGAACAGAGGCAAAGATGATTGTTGCACACACTGCCAGAAACATTATTCAGTTCTCACTAAGAGATTAGAATTTTCCTAACCTTGAACAAACTATATGCGAATTCATTCTGAGCAAGCCATAAAAACACAGAATTGTCATGAAATAGCTACAGGACAACTAATATTTCCGTGAATGCCACAATTAACAACCAGCCTTCCGAAGACAGCAACTGCACAGTCATTTCGTGACTTCTTACTTGATGATTAAACATCTCAGTGGCTTTTAGCAGAAAAAGAAATGTCATCCCTTTTGTCCAAGCTTTACTCCACTAACACTCAAAAATCAACTTCCCCAATACAAACAAAAACAATCAAGGGCCTCGAGTAAATTTAAATAAAACTACAGAATAAAATGTCTTAATCTAAACTACATTATTTCTGGAAAAATGAAAAATGTACAATTGATGGGAAATGTATCTCTTGGCCTTATCAAGCGGGTTCATCACTAGGTTCAATTTCTGATCTTTTTGAAAAAGGGATCCCGAACCATTTGGTCAACTCCAACATGATTTTAAACTTCATGGAAGCAATACCCTACAACATTTTGAGACCAAAGGTCCGATTCACCGCCTCAATCATGGTGGAGTCGCTGCACTCGTGGTGGAACCTCCACCATAATGCTCATTGCGGAAATTCCACCAAGAGTGCGGAGACTCTGCCACGAATGCGGAGGCTCTTTGTGAATCGGGCCGTGAGAATTTGCATCACAAATAAGGTGGACTAACAGACTCCCAAAAATGGACAACTTAAGGAGATTTTATAAATCTGTCAAGTCACCTCCATAATTTACCACTTTCTGAAAACTCAAAACACAAACAAAATAGCAACTGAAAAGCAGAAAAAGAACCAATTTAAATTAATTGGGATTACATCTGGAAATCTATCACACAAGCCTTCCAATTGGTAATACTGAAGAATCTAACCCTGATATGTTTGGGATGCATAGCTAACAAAAATTCCACTTAAAAATGAATTTTACTGTTCAGCCTGCTTCAGTTGTAGCTTTTGAAAACATTTAATCAAACTGTCTAGGAGCTAACAAGCTTTCAAAACGTGGCATTGGTGGACCTGGGTTATCATGTGTGGAAATAGGAAAACATCTTGTTGGGTTGTTAGGTTGCAAAGACCCCGTCTTTAGCCATAGAGCACCAAGCATGCATTTGGAGAAATATTTACAAGTGATTCAATTACTGCAGGAGCTTTTTTTGTCACCATATAAATAGCTTTTAACCTTCCAAGAAAAACCCAGAGAGCCACAGTCAACTCAGTGAACTAGTTTGTCCTGTACTTGAGCCCTCTTTCTCCCTCTCATTCATCTGTTTGTTCTTAGATCCTGAAGACACAAGAATGCAGATTATCCAAAACTAATCCATGATGTTAAGTGGCTTAGTATTATTTAATGGTAAACACACTGTACTTCACTATGTGAATTATTATTTGCACTACATCTTACGCTATACAGTATGCTAGATGTCTCTGGGATTAGGGTCTGCATTGTTTTGTTCTTATTTTGTCTTAAGTATAAACTTTGATTAAAAAAAAGTAATTGCACAAAAAAATTGAGAAAAGACAAGGCCATCTAGCTCTAACCAGCCCTGGATTCACTTTGTAGTTTCAAATAGCTGTGAGATAGTTTATATTTATCAGTCTACTGGAGAATGGTGAAAAATGTCCAACTCAGCAGATCTAACAGCTCTATGTATAAGCCGAAAAGCAAGGGGGCAAGGCAGTCCCTTGACGGACACCACAAAGTCACATCTTGAATAGGATTTATAAATACATTTTGTCAATTATTATGAGATTCACGGTACACCAATAGCGGTGCTGTACTAACCCGGACAACAAATTTACTACACAACATTGACATTCCCAATCTTTGAGAGGGAGCCCAGTGGAAAGAATCCTGCACTACTGACTGGCTGACTTTTACATGTGCTTTTAGGGTTGGCCCACAAGCACAGAGCAGTCATAATTTATTTTTCTAAAAACAGACATGGGTCTTTGCTTGCTAGAGCACACCTCAATGCTTGTAAAATGAGTTAAAGAATATTATTGCAAGGGGAGGGAAAGAAACCCTTCTATGTTCAATGCAGGATCCTCTACTTTTGGAATCATCTTTCATGCTTATAAATTACAAAGATATTGGGTTGGTCTGTGGGACTAGCAATCATCTACAGGTGCTGTTCAAAGGAGGTTCAGAAGGTGGATGACAGATTTCTAAGACATCCAGATAAGGTGATGCATTTGCATCTAAATTTGAAACTAAATGGAACTCATGCACATCATCGGTGGTTATCCTGAAAATGTGGCGAGGATTAGTTCCTTGTGGATCTACCCAACAGCACCAAAGATAGGGCGATGTAAGGCATTGAGAAACAATCTAAATAAAAAAAAGTTTGTCTTCATGTTTATCCATCGCTTACGCCCTTTGATTTGTTTTTACTTCCAGGAAACTTCATGGTCTTGTGGTCCACCTGCAGGACGTCTGTCTTCAAGTCTGTGACAAACAGATTCATCAAGAACCTGGCGTGCGCGGGCATCTGTGCCAGCCTTGTCTGTGTGCCTTTCGACATCGTCCTCAGCACCAGCCCGGGCTGCTGCTGGTGGGTCTACAGCCTGATCTTCTGCAAGGTCATTAAGTTCCTCCACAAGATCTTCTGCTCGGTGACCACTCTCAGCTTCACGGCCATCGCGCTGGACAGGTACGGGAAAGGTCAAATGTAAAGTGTGGGGACCTGCATCAGTTCAATTTTAGCCAGCAGTTCAGGATTTTTTTGAGTCAAGTTGAGTTTGTAGTTGATCACTGCCTCAGTCCCAACTTACCCCTGCTCTCTCTCCTAAAGTGGGACCCACTGGCTGATCTGCTATCCATATTTTGTCATAATTGGATAACAGAAATTCCACTTAACTAACTACTTCTGTATTCTCTTGTTATGGAAGTTGCTTAATCCGGAAAGTTTAAACATGGAATCATATTGACCTAGAGTAAAGCAGAAGGACTCCCAAAATTTTAGGAATCAAATTTTATGAGTTTCCCACCCAAAAAAGCAACTGAAACTCTGATTGTTGCAGACAATTCAGCTGTGGTTTTTGGACTGATACCACTTCGCAAACGTGATGCAAAGTGGCTATGATATCTCATTTAGAGAATGATCTTAAAAGAACAAAACAAGCTTTCCATGGAATGTAATTTTTGTGATGCATGTCAGGAAGTAAGCCAGTCATGAATGAAGGTTCCAGAATAACTCTTTTATTTCCCATACTGAGGTCTGGCGGGGAGCTATGCCCTACCTCCGTGGAATGCCAAGCCTTCCTTGCTGTATATCAGAGTTGAGCTTGTCATAGTTATAGATGATCTTACATTTCCTGGAGCATTTATTTTCTTTTTAGGTATTTCATGTGAAATCCTAACTCAGCTTTGCAAAGAACTTATGTATTGGAGCAGGAGAACCATGAATATAAGATCATGCACATGGTGTGTATGTGGTACGTGTGTGCTGTGTGGGGTCTGGGTCAGCCAAGTTAATATCACCCATGGTGTGGTGGGAGGAGGATGGACTGTGCAGAGGCCCCACACGCATACAGGGAGTGACCGTAACAATGTGCCGACACTCGTGGTGATTGCCTATATACGGCCTCCTCCGTGCCAAGCCCAATCCCACTGTTCCTTTCCTTAATGTTGTGGAGGGGAAGGTGGCCCCCACGTGATATGGTAATTCCTCATTTGGATGAAGAGGTTGGGTGACAGGGATAAAGAGGCCGAGAGAGAGAGAGGGAGTTTGTGTGGCGTGCATGTGTGTGTGTGTGTGTGTGAGCGCACACGCTTCTGTGCTCATTCCGTTATGTGCCTGCCTTTATCTGTGTGTGTGTCCCTGTGTGCATTCATGTGTATACATGCCTATGTGTATACTTGCATGTATGTGCTTATGTGCCCATATCAGGGACTGCCACCTAGTAGCCACCAGTCCTATCATTTGATTGGCCACCCACATACTGCAGGCATTATGACCTTGGAATAAGGTGACTAGCTTTGACATGTTGTATCCAATCTAGCTATTATGGTGCCATAGCATAAGGTTCCCTCCTTCTTCATCTTATTGTGGCATACTATGCATCATAGCAGTCCTACCAAAAGTTTACCCTTCTTTGATTATTGTGAACATTTTAGACATAATGGTGGTTTGGTTTAAGGTGACTTTCCTTTGGGTTGTTGAGGTCATTTTAGCCATTAGTATGGCTCTCGCTTATGACTATCTTGGTTGGCATTTTCTGGGCATTCTCTGCAATCGGGTGGGCCTGGTGTATGATGCCCTCCTTAGAATGGTACGGTCATTCTACATACTATGGCAGCCTTGACATATTGTTGTATGGTGAACCTTCTTGGCATGTGGTGTGCATTCCAAACATTATTTTGGTGACACTGACATATGGTGGACATCATTGCATCTTTTGGATAATTTAGTCAATAACATAGCTCTGGCACAAGTTGGCATATTTTGAATAATAGTGATTGGGGGGCTCTTATAAAAGGTGGCCCACCTTAGCATATGGTGAGCATTACAAGCATTATGATGACCCTGGCATAAGGTGCCCCGTTTAACATATTGTACTTGGCTTAATTTTTGGTGAGTTCAGTCACAGTGGTGGCAATCCAAGACGTTATTATCCCTGACCTGTCATTGTCACAGTTGGCATCTGATGAGGACCTTGGTAGAAGGTGGTCATTCCTAACATTTGAGAGCTACAACTAGCATGTGATTGGCATCCCTGGAATTTAATTTTGGTGCATGGGCACATTAGGCAAATTCTGACCATGTGGTGCAGTAATATATGTGAGTATGTAAAGAAAGTGATTAGTTGGTCTTTGGGCACCATGTCCATGGATCTACCCAAGTGAAAATTGATATGTTGGTGGCAATCAAATATATTTAAAAAAATAAACTTTTTGGGGGGTGAGCGAGTTGTACTTATTTACTCAAGATGAAAAGCTGGCATTGGGTAACAGTATGTGTGCATTTCCAGAATATATCGAGCCAATGTTTTGGGGACAAAATTATTGTGTTTCCTTATATTAAAAGCTGATATTTAAATAATTCAAGCTGAGATGGTTATTACGGATGTTATTTTCTTGATATCAAAGACTTTCTGATATGATGGTCATTTCCTGACCAATGTGGTGGCTGTTTGTCATCAACATGGATAACGCTTTGCATGATATGTTCATCACTACTGCTGTCTCAGGTTGAATCATCCTAAAGAAATTTGGTAGCACTTGCCTCACCATAAACTACAACCGTCCTCTTTTGAAAATATGTTTGTTCCACATATGGAGTAAATAGAGTTTTTGGATGGAAATGTCCCTAACATGGTTTATTGTCCTGTTACCCTGCCCTAAGTGTCAAACTGTGAGTATCTCACACTGTAACTTTTTATTTGTGGCCCTTGTCACACTAATCTTGCATATACAAAGAGGCCTAGCCCTGTCCCTTGACATGAGTAAGGTTCTGGTTTTGTCCTGTGATTTGAAAGGGTTCAGTGTGTATACCTATCTTGATTACACTTTCAGTTGGCTGATGACAGACAGGGGCAAAACCCTCACACCTCTTTGTGCCTCTGTTGTGGGTGATCCAGACTGGAGAATGTGTTGTTGAGGGAAGTATCACTCTCCACAAAAACTGTTTCTGGACAGCAGTCTGGAAAAGACACTTGAAAAAAGAACTACACCATACCAGATAAAAAGATGCAGACAGAGAATATACATCTCCTGTCTGATTTTGCAGTATAAAAGTGGGACCCCACTAACATACTTGTTTCTGTTCCAAGTTCTCTATAGCCACAGAAGGGAGCGCTCCTCAGAGTACTCCAAGAACTGCTCTGCAACCAGAGCTTGTGTCTGCCTGACAGCCAGTCTCCCAGAGGTGAGGGAACATCATCTGAGCCGAACCTGATGCACAAAGTCAAGCACAGAATGAAAACACCAGGGACCTTGAATTATACTGCACAAACACGTGTGCGACAGATTACGGTACCAAAATCTCCCACTCTTCACAACTAGAGAACCAAAGCGAAAACACAGAAGAAATGGGCTTGGTGAAAGTTCTTCGATTCCACACTGATGAGTGGGCTCCCTATCACCAACATTCAAATATTTGTTTCTTTCCCTCAATTCCTTGGAAGCTGGCCAGTAGTCACTGATGTACTTCAGTAGCATCTTCTTGCTTTGCCATCCACACACGGCGTAAAGCTATATCTGAGAGGAATTGTTGTCTCTCCTATGCACCTTTCTCCATTGTACTTAACTCACAACTCTCTAAGTCACCACAAAGACCTCCGCCATATCATCTATCAACTCCCTTGTTCATTTAGGACTCTTAAAATGGGGGGTTCTAGAAAGGCAATGTGCTGTCTTATTCCTAAGATCCGTCAAATTTACAAGATAAAAGGAGTGAGTATGGCAATATGTCATCCATCAGCTCACACGATTGGTAAGGTTGGACCTCAAACCCAGGCCGTTTACTCAATGGTCACAGTCAGGACTTGTAAAAGTCTATCACAATCAACCGCATACCCAACACAATAAACATATAAGTTGACCAACAAAGTAAATTACCAAAGTCTATTTTCCCGGTGCTGAACATCTGACCTCAGAGTTACTTTGCAGCCTTGACACAAGCCTCTTGCTGTCCACAACTTGAAAAAAAACAGAATTACAAACAGCAGTTGTGATTGCTGCTTTTGGCCCGCCATGAACAGGTGCAGAAGGGCTGCTCTTCAGAAGTGCACTCATGAGGGGTTCACAGCACCTTGTTCTGAGTCAGACAGAGGGGATTATAGAGTAAAGTGGCCCAAACCCTGCCCCCTTATTAACAACATATATGGTTGCCCCACACTCACTGGACGCAATTGGGCCATATTACAAATCAATCAATCAATCATGGATTTGTAAAGCGCAGCTAATCACCCATAGGGTCTCAAGGCACTGTGTCCCAGGGCAATGTCCCAGGGGACAATCAGTTTTTACACCTGCTTTCTGCACCCTGCAGTGGTCCAAGCAATTCTGCTGAGCATGCACAAAGATCTGAGTACTGAAGGGACAGTTTTAAGCTGGCTTGCTTCCTTCCAGTTTAATCATACTCAAGAGCTGCTTCTGCCCCTATACAGATCGGACAGTGGGGAAATTAAACATGGAGTGCCGTCAGGGTCCACAATCTCCCTGCCTCTATGAAACATATCAATGGCCCGCTATTCCAAATTATCAATCATCACAACTGTAAAGCAGTCATGTAGGCAGATGATAACTAGATTCTTGTACAGCTGGAAAAATCCCCTTCTCTTTCCCTTGATAATGTAACAGGGAGTTTAATTAGTAAATAATTAAGTGCCAGGGTCCAAGGTATTGCACAAGGGTCCACTGTAGCTGGCACTCAAATCATGTCAATTTAAACTGAAGGTTTAAGTCCTAGTTTTATAATAAATGTATTAAATAGTTAAATGGTCCACTGATGAACATTGCTAAAAAAAAACATTCATACACAGCAACACAATGTAGTGGTTCCTCATAAATAAGTGGCAGTATTTAAAAATAAGTGCCAGTACCGAGCACTGGCAAACACCGGCTCAAATTAACCACTGCCTGACAAACATCCATGATGGGATCACATTTTCTAGACCACACTGGTATCAAAACTTGGCTACTTCTTGGAAAACATGCTGGTGGCTGGCAGAATTCCATTTGGCTTCCTTCACTTGGCTCACCAAATCAAGCAGGTCCCAAGGTGAAATCTGTTGTGTTCTGGATAGATGAACATCTTTTGCCCTGCCACAGACCAGTGTTGACACCTCCAGCTGCTTCCTGATCCTTAATATTTTAAAGAAGTTTAATCTTTTCTGCCCCAAAGAGCTGCATGCTACTGCAGGCTCTGCGTGTATTATTAGACTGGCAACAGCCTCTATTTAGCATCCTCAGGGATGGCATTCAACAGACTTCAGTGGATTCAAGATGAAGCAGTCAGATCTTTCACTGGCCTCAGGGGCTCCAGCTGATCACTAATGTAAATTGCCAGAGTATTTAAAAACATTGTGCAATCTGGACAAGTTCTACTGTGATGCTGATAAATCTGTCCTGAAGAGTAAACTTCAGAAACATGCCTGCAAGACTACTGCTGCAAGTACCTATCCCATGTTCTCAGACTCAGGTGCTCCAGGTTCAAGTGGTCCAGGTTCAAGTGTTGCAGGATCAGGGGGTCCAGGATCAGGTGGTCCAGGATCAGGGTGTCCAGGATAGGTGGCCATGTCTGGCCACAAATTACAAAATGCTCTCCCTGTCACTCTACACCAGGGCCCAGACTTATCAACGTTTGACGCAGTGCAACACAGCAAGACAGCTTGTGATGCATGAAACGAAGAGTGCAGAAATGCACTATATCCATCACGATATGGAGCACTCATGGGCTCTGCTTGTGCTGGCGCACTCAGGGCAGGGTAGTGCCAATGCAGGCACCCTTGCATCAGGTGCAACGATGCCTGCATTGCAGGAAGATTGTTTTTAGGGTGGACGGGACAGGAAGGGAATCCTTAGAGATGTTTTCCTCTTTCTACGTGTGCTGCAGAATATTTCCCCTCATTGCACCTGTATCGGAAATGTGTAGCATCCTGACACATTCCCAGGTTTACTTGTCTTGGAAAACCTGGAAATGTGCAAAACTCCACGGGTGAATTGATGGGAACACCCACTCTCCACCCATTTAAAGAATTGCTGGCACAGATTAACGCAAGATAGCGACTTGTGCTGCCTTGCATAATTCCAGATTTACTATGCAATGCGGGGCCACACAAGGGGGACTTGCATGGCTTGGTAAATCAGGCTTAAGGATTGCATTGCCCTCGTGTCACCTTTGGAGACTCAAGGGCAGCACAATCCTTTGATAAATCCGACCCCAGATCTTTAATCACATGCATCTAGGAAACATTTAAAAACTCATTTTTTCTGTTAACTCTTCCCGCCTCTAGCAGGCAAGCTCCAGCTTTCAGCATTAAGTGACCTTTGTGTTGTAAGTGCATTCTATAAATATTTAAATAAATAAATAGTTACATTAATTACATTAATTGAAGGGTAGGCCTGGGCACTACATACTCAGTCAACGACAGTGACATTTTTTTGTTACAAATCTCATATCACTGACCTTGCAATTCTCACTATCATTTCTAAACAGTGGTACTTTTTAGGGGCAGGTTAAAATTTACAACTAGCAGTAATTAAATAATTTGCTGCAGCTGCTAAAAAAGAGGTAATCCACAGGTGGTATTTTTACCCCCATCAGCAAATATCACCAACGACGGCCACCATCAGCAGTCATGCCATATTGCCACCGCTAACAGAGAATATGTGCACCACAGACATTTCTGCCCCGTTGAGTGTTAATCTTCGCAAGCTGCTAACTTTCCACCATCCGTGTTCTCCACAATAAGGCCATGACAGCTTTACCTCATACACAATACAAAGGGCAAAACACTTATAATCTGGCCCTCTGATCTCTGTAGGTGTTGTGCAATGTTCTTACCTCATCTTCTGCCATCATTAATTGTGTACCAAATTTTCTAAGTATTTTGGACAAACATATTGTGTAGAGAAGCAAGTATACCGTCAATATAGCTATTTCTGTGTGTCTGTGTTTTTCATGAATAATAATATTTCCTTTCTTCTTTTCACAGATATTACTCAGTATTATATCCCTTAGAACGGAAGATATCGGATGCCAAGGCCCGGGATTTGATCATCTACATCTGGGTCCATGCAGTGATAGCCAGCCTCCCGGTCTTTGCCGTGACCAATGTGACGGACGTATATGCCATGTCTACCTGTTCGGAGTCAGTGGGCTACTCCCTGGGCCATCTGCTGTACGTCATTATCTACAATATCACCACGGTCATCGTGCCGGTAGTGGCCGTCTTTCTCTTTATGCTCCTTATTCGTCGGGCTTTGAGCGCCAGCCAGAAGAAAAAGGTAATCATCGCAGCCCTAAGGACGCCCCAGAATACCATCTCCATCCCCTACGTCTCCCAACGCGAGGCAGAGCTACATTCCATGCTGCTCTCCATGGTGATAGTCTTTATCATTTGCAGTGTCCCCTATTTGACCTTGGTCATTTACCGCACTATCCTCAACATTTCTGAGATCTCGGTATTCCTCTTGCTCACTGCCATCTGGCTGCCCAAGGTCTCTTTGCTGACTAACCCTTTGCTCTTCTTGACTGTGAACAAGTCTGTGCGCAAGTGCCTGGTGGGGACCATAGTCCAGCTGCACCGGCGGTACAGCAGGAGGAACACCGTCAGCTCGGGCGGCATGGCTGAGGTCAACCTGGAGCCTAGCGTGCGATCGGGGAGTCAGCTTCTCGAGATGTTTCATATTGGACAGCAACAGATATTCAAGTCCACTGAGGATGAGGAAGAGAATGAAACCAAATCTGTGGGCTCCAGTGACTACAAGGCCACGGAGATCCCCAGCACCAGCGTGGAGGCGGAGCAAACCCTGGTGCAGAAGTTCATCCCACACTGCGCTGATTCTTCTGCCCAGGTGGCACCAGCCATGCCTACCGAGGAGGAGATGCTGAATGACAAGTACTCCATGCAGTTTGGCTTTGGCCCCTTCGAGTTGCCGCCTCAGTGGCTGTCTGAGAACCGCAACAGTAAGAAGCGGTTGTTGCCACCCCTGGGCAACACGCCGGAGGAACTCATACAGACCAAGCAGCCCAAGTGCAAAGCGGCCCGCAAGGTCAGCCGCAACAATAAAGTTAGTATCTTTCCCAAAGTGGATTCCTAGCAAGAAGCATCCTGTGGAGATCTGATCCTCAGATCTGGTGTGAGGGAACCAGCTAAGAGCTGGTTGTTACCCCAGACTGAAGCAAACAAGCTGGAAACCTATGACAAAGTGTTCCTTATACATGTGTTTTAATACATACATACATGCTAAGAGTGCTACAGGATTTTGTTGCTCTTGGATGAATTATCTGTCTGCTAAAACCAATGTTTTGTACTTAGCAAGATATACTCATTTGATTTCATAACTCGGAAAGGATGAAAAAATTGAAAAATTTCAATTTTGTTTGTTTTTTAGGGAGGCCATTTTTATGGCACTCAGTCACTTGTGTATCTTAGGGAATAACCACATTGCAATACTAACAGACTATTCTCATTTGTCCATGCACCCTTGTTACGCTGTACATCTTGTCCGGGCCACAAATCAACTTATTACTATTGTCGACATTTGAGTTTGATGGAAAGTAATGGGACATCTGCCAAAAAATGTTGCATGTCTTGCCCATCCACATGGGAGTGTTTGGTCTCATTTTGAGTGCCACCGGAAATGACTTTGGACCAGTTGCACAGTCTATGTTGGACTTCTGCCATCTTTTCCGGTGGAGCCGCTTCTGGACAACACCACTGTGTAGACCATGTCAGTATTGCACAGAAACCCCTCAAAATGTCTCTGATGGCAGAAAACTCCAAGCACCTCAGTGAGGTTTGTAAGGTGGGTGCTGAAAATGTATCCCCATATTGGGGAAGCATTTCATGTATTCACATTTGTGACAACAATTCCATCACGTCAGACAGACCAAACGTGGTGAAATTTCCTCTGTGCACATTTTTCCACTGCTGCAGGCAGCTGCCATGTTGGAGGGAAATTGTGAATATAGAAGGAAGCATTTGAAGCAGAAGTCTGTCTTCTGTCTCTATGGCGGAAGTATTTCCTTCGGAGGAGTGGCTGTCAGACCACCAAATGCTAGCTCTCCCCATCTTTTAAAAGAAACTCAATATTTCCTCTAACAGACAGAGGAGAATGACAGGGCGTAGCCAAGGAGAGTTGTGTCACGCCTGGCATGTAACAAACTCCACACCGGCACCTAGCGCCTCACAGAGGCACTAAGCAGACAGAACATCTCCTGCCTTTTCTATAGATGGCTCTGATTGTCAGAGGTATTGTTGAGTTTTCTGTGATGTAATGTTCTGAATTTCGACTACACATTTAGAAGAGAAGCGAAGCTCACCTTGGTCCATGCTGCTGTCTAGTGATGACATCACAGATTATTTTCCATCAATGATATCAAGGCAGCTAATAGCAACAACCTTATGGAAAAGCTCTCTCCAAATCAACACAAATCTCAGTTGAAGAATTAGTCCTACAGCGCACAACAGAAGCTATAAAGGACAGGCCGGGATCCAGAGAGGCTTTAATGTCATGGATCATCAGTATACCTGTGAAAATTGAAATCTCAGTTGCAACCTAACACAAGAGAATCCTCCATTTGTGTCATTCGTAAAATTCCAAAACTCATTACTTCCACAGGTTTTGTAGTTGAACAGAAACATTTAGAAGTTTTCCTGATCTGTAGAAATGTGTACTACAGAGCGCCAGGTTCGAATTTGCAAATAATTTTCTCCATTTTGGAATCGAGGTGAGATTCCAAAGCAAACTGTGTCATTGTTTGTCCAACAAAAACACAAAACTATTTCTTTTTCACCCTATGGGACAGCTAGAACAAAATACATTTTTTCTAAAAAATGTAGGGATTCTTCTAAGTTTGTTGGCACCAGTTTACTGTGAAGGACAGTCCATAAAATACTACTCCTTCATGGTGCCCTAAATCAAATGTGCATGCATTGCTCTCAGAATATAAACCTAAGGCAGAGTTATTTTAAAGCAACATTGTTGCTTTGCTGGGTTGTGTATGCTCTGACAGTGCACTGGGAAAGTGATGTGGCTCCATCTATTTTAACTTTCAGTAAATTATTCATATCACAGGCCGATTTAGATCTTAGTGGAGGGGAATACTCCGTCACAGACATGACGGATAACCACCGTATTATGATCCCATTATATCCTATAGAGACCGTATTATGTCAAACGGTAAATCCATCTCATTTGTGATGGAGCATTCCATCCGTCGAGATCTAATTCAGGCCCTCTGTTTTTTGTCAAGGAGTGAAGAAAGACGAGGCCTCCAGCTAAACATATGCTAGACCAAGCTTATGACCTCAAAGGATGTCACAAGCACAACACCTGGGTTCTGGCACACCAGCATATCAGTAGAGCCTGACACCCCCACAATACACACACTTCGACTCAGGGTGCAACAAATGAGCTGGCCTACAACATAATGGTCAACTCTCCCTAAAGTACAGTGGCGTTATCTGAAAAGGATGCCTTGCTCTACACAAATACCAAAACACTTACAATGTGATACACACTAATGTGGACCTACACTTTTTTGTTAGTAGCAACTAGTGACCTGCAATTCCTCTTCCTAACCTACCCATCCTCTGAGCCTGGCAATGTAACCCCTCCCAGCTAGCCGCCACCAGCTACACTGAGTAGTTACCCCCCCAAACATATGAGCAGCATCCCCCATGTAAGTGGAAAATAAACTCTGCTTGGCAATTTACCTATCACACATCCCTTGGAATGGGGTAAAATCCAGAATAAGGCTGCAGTGAGAAATCAAGGCTATGCACATTTACAAGGGGACACACCAGCCTGTTGGTTTGCAGATGTTGGTGTTCCTGGTTGCAGATGTGCGCGCCAGTGTTGGACGGTGGGTGGGGTGCGTGTGGTGATCCTCTTGCAGATACGCGTGGTTTCTGCTGGCCCTGTTCAGAAACAGAAATATTACCAAATGTCGAAGCATCTGAAGCCATTAACTTTTTTAATGCTGCCAATAATTATGTGGAACAGAAAGAGACAAATCTGCCCAATGTGGGCTCCTTGAGTTCTCCTAATAGCTGGGAATGTTGCAGCCAGCTCCATGAAGGCTTTTGCTGAGTCACTCTTTGGCAGAAACCTCTAACTCTGCGCCTCCTCCTTCTTGTCACATGGGGTTTGTTTTTGATCGTCCTTTTCTCGAAAGGCTGACATCCCTTTCTGTTTCCCCAGATCCTCAAACTCATGGACTTTAGCATCCTATTGGGATCATCCTAGGACCCTCGCAGCGCCCACCACCCCAACAAACATCGGTAAATCCTCTTACAAACACAATGGTGCAGTTTCCTCTTCTTTCTTTGACTAAGGATAGGAGCAGCTGGTGGTTGCTTTTGCTTCCCGTGAGTCACGCAGCCTGGACACCGCCTCCTGCAGGTTGATACTGTACATTTCCTCAGTTGGCAAACAGTGGAGACAAGGAAATGTTCTTTGAGCTGCCCAGGGCTCCGATGAACAAATGTGCCACTTGCTTCTGGAAAGTGAAGTGAGACATCCTTGGCCTGGCTGTGGAAACAAAAAATCTGAGGGTTCATTGTGATCAAATCAGTCACAGCACCATTGGGAAACAATCCCAAATCATTAACTGTTGAAGAGCAAAATGTGTACTGAAATATGTGGGTTCGGCTTAGAGAACAGATGTGACTATTTCAGAGCTGGGGGCATCACCTTGTGCTCCGTCAAGTGGATGGCGGTGGCCAGGAAGGCACGCTTTGTAGGGTGGGCCTGGCCATGGACGACAAATTCAGGATTCCAGTTTGGTCCACATGTTGTGTTTCACATGCAGTCAATGCAGAGGGAGATGGCAAAACCCTTAGGGCCAAATTTACAAGAAAGTGGTACATCGGTCCCGATGCGCCACTATTCTTGCGTCGTCCAAGCCCCACCTAACGACGCCATAGTTGCACCGTATTTACAATACATAGCACCGTGGTGGTCGTTTCCACAATAACATCAGAATTCATGATGCTATTGTGGTGTTTTGCTGGATTAGCACTATAAATTTTGGCACTCGTGCAGCAAAGCACTAGGGAGGCCCATAGGTTACTATGGGCCCTCATTTTAACGCCTGCACCGAGAAGGGGTTAAAAATGAGGGGAAAATGACGGGTAAAATGACGGGAAAAATGTTGCAGTGGAGTCTTGTAGATTTCACTGCGCCATTTTTTGCAGCCTTGTTGCATAGGAATGCCTCCCTTGCATACATTATGCCTGGTGCAGGCCTAAAGTGGCGCAATGCAAGCATTGCACCACTTTGTAAATATGGTGCAGGGAAAAGGCCTCCTTAACGCGACTTCAGCGTAAAAAATGACGCTAGTGTGGCACAAGAGCCTTGTAAATCCGGTTCTTTATCTGGTATTCTGAATGTGTAAATCAATGTCACCTAAATGAAATCCATAGTTTTAGGAAAGTCAAAAGTGTCACAGTGGACAATAAACATTGCGCTAGTCCCTTTCCCATTGCACTAATCCAATGTAAAAACGTAGAAAAATATACTGCTGACCACCAAACAAGTCTTTTGAAAACCAGGACTTCTGATTGGTCCACTTCAAGCACTTCCTTACCATATTTGCATATTCTTCCAGTTGGGCAGACCAAAGACCCCGCCCTAGGCGGAGTGACATGCAGCCCACCCAACCCTGCTCGGCAGGGCTATTGATGCTGACCACCAACAGGCCATAATTCACCGGTCAATCCTAGGGTTGGTGCTTCTTCCCCTCCTGAGGGAGCACATCTCCAGAAGAGAGGCGATTGGAGAACAGCTGTTGGCAAGGTTTGGCCCCCACAATACACAACAGCTGTAGGATATAATGGGTCCACGTTTGGTGCACACGATAAGTGTGACACGCTGATGATTGGTAAGCACAGGCATCTTCTCGCGTCAGGAAGGATGAAAGGCTGAGTCTGGCCTTCAGGTTTCAGCCTGTGAGATCATCTTGGTTGCAGGCACATGTCTGCAGCAGAGCAGGAGTATTGATTAACAGTGGTTAATTGCGCCAGAGGTCATATTGTGTTTTAAAGGAGCAGAGACCTGCCGAGTGACACTAAACTCTGCGGTGTGGGTGTCCTCCAGAAAGAGAAGAAGAAATGGAGGTGAAGAACTGAAGGATCGAAAAAAACTAAATGAAGGAGAGGAGACCTGTAGATGAGGAAGGGAGGATGGAGAAAGGGAGGAAAGAAGAAAGGTGACAGAGAAACAGAAAGTGAAGTATGAGAGGAAGAAAGGAAAAATAAAGAAGAGTTGCTGAAGAGAAAGGAGGACTTTGAGAACAAACATTGGCAGTGCTAATAGGTCCTGTCTTTATAATGCAAGTGCTGCGTTGTTGGCTTCGCCCATGTTTGTCTGTAAATTATTGGTTAAAAAGACAAAAATATAAAAGTACTGGAGAAAAAGCAAACACATGGCCTATGGTGTGTTTTCAGTGTTTATAAATGCCATGGTTTATTTTTCAAAAGCTTTTCACTCAATAAACGCTAAACATAATTCCAAAAGAAAAACATAGTGTCAAAATGTAAAGGGAAAAGCTGGCCAAGCCTTAGTTTGCCTATCACAGCATTTTGCCATTTGGTTCTCTGCAGTAACCTGGGGAGCAGATTTATGGGCCTTCGGGAGAAGTGCCATGCTAAGTACACCTTCTACACAGACTCCAGCTGAGTGAGTAGAACAGATGCCCCCCAGCGCCATAAACACTTTTGAGTGCCAAAATGTCTGCTTACATGCATAACTGAAAGAGACATTAAAGTCTGCTCCTTAGCCATACCCCAGAAAAAATGTCCCATTCCTGTGCTTTACAGAGAACCTGGGAGGGTGAGGCACATTAGAGTGCATGGGTATTTTGAGGGCAGAAGAAAGCAGCAAAGGAGGGAGAGAGCTAGAAAACACATTCACTTTCAAGGAGTGCTGAATGAAAAAGAAAAAAGTAGTCCTCTAAATGTAAGCAGTGGCAGAGTACAAGTCAGCCAATCAAGAGGAACATAAAGAAGCTATGCTCCAGGGAGGGACAAACACAAGAAAATAAAGAGAAGCCATTGAATAAAAAGCAAGCAAATGATAGTGATGATAAAGTCAACCAATGCAAAGCAACGGGTGGGCTGTGAACCCACTATAAGGTCACAATAGGTCTTCACAGCCAGACAGCTTGGGCTGCCCGGTAGGTGAGACCTAAAACTTAAGTTAGGAAGACAGGGAAGGAATGGATAAAGAAAGAGAAATAACAAAAGAGAATAGTGAAGGGAAGCAATGAGTGAAGTGGAAAGAGATTAGTGCAGTGATTGAATTGTTGAGTTTGTAATTTGGGCTTTAATCCTGGCATTCATCTTGGCTCCAAATCTAAACACTGTGTTATTGGGCCCACTTCACCAAGTTTGTTATGCTGATAAGAGCAACTTAGTCCATGCAATAAACAGATCCACAGGCAGAATTTCCTGATACTGACTCACAGGGTCAGGTTTAGTCCGTTTTTCCACTTGCGGATTGGATATGCACATGCGGATAATCCCCAAAACCACAGCAGATTGTGAGGGCACTGGTGGGAAAGAGACCACGCAAACCCCAGTGACTACATGAAAGGAAATTTACTGGCGAAAAGAAAATCCTGACAGTGAACTTTATTTTCATGTGCCTTATTTGTCAATCTTGTGTGCTCCACTCAAGTGAAATGGGGACAGTATTTCTTTCAAACATCTACCACTGACCTGAACACACAGGTGCAGCAATACCAACGGCCATAAAACATTTAAATTCAGAGCAGACTCTGTTATTAATTTGTTTAAATGATGCTGTGAATTAGTTTGGGGATATAAGGCTGGACCACAAACCATAGCTCCTGTGTCGAACTCGGACTTGAAATGCAAGAACTGATCTTCATCAGATATATTAAAAATCCTTAGTTGCGTCCAAATTCATTGCATATGTGGATATAAAACACTGGACATGTGGTAGTTTAAACCATGACTTTGCTGTTTATATCCAAGGGAGGAAGTTAAATGAAAGTGCCAAAGTTCACCCAAAAATCATTACCAAACATAGTAAATAAGCTGAAGATGTTCAAATTTGCCAAATCATTGTTTCAGTAATTGTTAGAAACATCTTAAACAATGGCTTTAAAATCTAATTTTCTTTATTGATGAATATTTATAAATTGGTAGCAGATTCACTGCTGAGAGCTATAAGTTATCAATTTTCAGATAATATTTTGTGAATTTGAGATGGTCAACAGTATCAAAATATATGTAATGGTCCTAATGAATTTCTTATGATGGTAAAATGTCAAATCGAAGGGGTTAGAAACTCCTGCTTACTCTTTTTGGACATTCATACCTTTATCAGGAATATTTTAAATAGACCCTAACTGAGGTTAGTGAAAAGTCCCACTATTAACAGGATAATAATTGTCAAGGGCTACTAAATTACTTGATTATGGCCAACAGTTTTTAAGTGGTCCACTTCACAGTTTCTAAAAAAAAAACAAGATCCACGGTGTCTTGAAATGATTGCTGCTAATTAATCTTGCATTTCTTATGTGTGTGTTGCCAATATTCATGGTATTAGTAGGTCATTGTTAAAAATTACTAAATAAACTAAATACTGTCAGTAATGCCGAACTGAATGGTTTACAATTTGCAAACAAATACAAATGCATGGTTTCAAACTCTTCAATCTAAGGTAAAAATAAAAAAAATCATCGGTTTGCCATTTGGATGTTGTTGACCGTGATGGCTGTGAGCTGTTGAAAAAGTTACAAAAACATGAATTTTCCATTGTTAGTTATGAATAAATTAGTTAACGTTGGTCTGCAAAACCAACACAGAGAGTTGTGTGAATTCAAAATCAACAAGTTTAGAATCTCCAACTTACTGCTATCAAAATTCTGTGTAATTTGGATTAACGTGTTACTTACTTCCATGTATGGAGAGGATCAAAAGTGTCACAATTCACAGGCTAGTCATACTCTCACAATTGTTATAGAAATGTACACAGGTAACAATGTCAAATCAAATCGTTGATAAGTTGTGACTAAAACATCAATTTATTTATTTAGAGTATAGATATGTATTGTTGTCAAACAATGTCATAAACTCGTCAAGTATATGTTGTCGATATTCATGGGTCAAAGGTTAACAAATGTGACAAAATGTGCATCATTCATTATAAAAAATGAGTAAATGAGTTAGTTTTGGTCAACATTTCCAACACAAATTATTCATATTTATTCAAACTGGATAATATCCATTGGGTCATAAGGACAGAAACTGTGCTTGTACACAATTCAAAAGTTGGCAAAACAATGCCAGGCGTAAAATATATCAACTGCATTTTCCGGGTCGACGTTTCAATAGATGCCATTACACTGCATCTGCTTAAATTGTTAGCCACACAACTGAGTGCCTGACACTAGCCACTGTCAATATACATTGATAAGTTTAACCACTTTGCAGTGCAGCCTGGGACACCTGCTAGGATGGAAATATGCCTTGAAATGTTTGCCAACTAGGACAATTTGCTGGTCTTTACAAGTCCTGGCCTTGGTCACTGTGGAACTTCTTAACACTGCTGTTGCAAGAACATTTACAAAGCATATGTTGACGGACAGCAATCTCTGCAAGTACTTGGCAGCATTGCCACATTCTGGTATATCATCACTGGAAGCTTTGCCTTCACCACGACTGTTGCTGCCTGTATTGAAGATCTTGTTTTCATAAAGATGTTTTTTGTAAATCAATATAACCACAGTTTTCTATTCAAGCGAAGCAAAGCTTCTCTCATCTTTAACCTCACCCCAAGTCTTGCCCTTGCACAAGTCACTGGATCCCACTGTTATTTTATAGACTTACTTGAGGTTCACTTTGGGCCTCTTTGGATTTGAGCAACATGTATTTTTACCAGTTGTCCAAGGCAGACGGTCTAAAAAAACATAAACAGATTTGTAAAGATCAATGTGTAATGTTGTGATTCTTTATGATATTCAAACTTTTGGGTATGATACAAACCGCTTTGTAAAGTTCAGCATGAGATGGTTAGTGCTTTAATTGTAATATGTGGATCTTGGTAGGTGCTGCCCATATGCCAAGGTCCCAATTGGTTGGGCCCATGAGGATTGCATGTTCTTTTCCCTATGGTCTATGAGTCCACAACATCCTATGCTGGCCCTGTGGGCTAGATCTGGTATTTCTCACTGAGAATTTTATATACAGTGAACTAGACCCAAAAGTTGCCAGCACGCTTTATAGAAGGTCTGTTAAAATGTGTAAGATTCATCAATATACAATACTCTGAGAACAGTTTCAAGACAGCAATGAAGCAGAGTCTACATTGACTTAGGACAGTTCATGCAAGCTTGCAAGTCATCACTTCTATTCTGACTTCTTCTAGGGGTGGTAATGTAGGCCTGATACTGCAGGATGCTGACGTCCAGACACGTAGTCTGCCCCTTGGTTAGGCAGGTTCACCGATCACCATGGAGCTGCTGCCCATCTACCAAGCCTCAGTACACTCCCATGATGCCAGTGTGAAGCAGTCGTGCTGGGTTTAAAGATGTGTTGCATCCTACATCATAGCAGTTTAGGGTCATTTTCTGGGCGTAGAACTTTGAAATAGTGAAAAGTACTTTTTTTGCAGTTTTATATAGCACAAGTAGACCTGAAGGTATTGGAGCACTTTACCTGAGCACCAGTTACATTAAACAAGTACACATTCATTTGTTCGTTTTTTAGGCACAGGAAGATTTAGGGGGTGATTCCTACCCTGGCGGTCTGAGACCGCCAGGGTAGGGGACGGAGGAAGCACCGCCAACAGGCTGGCGGTGCTTCTGGGGCAATTCTGACCGCGGCGGTAAAGCTGCGGTCAGAAAAGGGAAGCCGGCGGTTTCCCGCCGGTTTCCCGCTGCCCCAGGGAATCCTCCACGGCGGCGCTGCAAGCAGCGCCGCCATGGGGATTCCGACCCCCTTCCCGCCATCCAGTTTTCACCGCCAGAAACAGGATGGCGGGAATGGGTGTCGTGGGGCCCCTGCAATGCCCATGCCACTGGCATGGGCATTGCAGGGGCCCCCTAACAGGGCCCCATTGAGATTTTCAGTGTCTGCTTGGCAGACACTGAAAATCGCGACGGGTGCAACTGCAACCGTCGCACACCAGCAACTCCGCCGGCTCCATTCGGAGCCGGCTTCCTCGTTGCTGGTGCTTTCCCGCTGGGCGGGCGGGCGGCCTTTTGGCGGTCACCCGCCAGCCCAGCGGGAAAGTCAGAATGACCGCCGCGGTCTTTTGACCGCGGTACGGTCTTCTGGCGGTTCCCGCCAGGCGGGCGGCTTCCGCCGCCGGCGGGGGTCAGAATGACCCCCTAAGTGATTTGCCTAGATTGACAGGATGTTGTGCTGAAGCCGAAATTTGAACCTGGTTCAAAAGTCAGCAGATTTGATTGTTACGCCACATCCTCTCTTTTTTTGTGCCTGCCGGAGCAAGAATATTCTTACTTTTGGGAAAATAATTTAGGCTGATGGCCATTTTTACTTCCAACTTATGCACTGCCAGAATTGCTTCTGCCTAGTCCACTATCCTGTTTTACATATATACATATACAAAGGATGCACCTTACAAAATGACATCATAACAAGAGCAAGAGTGCAGCACTTAGCTCAAGAGAACGTTTGTCCTTATCGTCTAACCAGCACTGTCAGAATACACAATCTGCATGTAATGACTCCTGTTTGGTGTAAACACTGACCAATGCCCTGGCTGTACACCTGCTGGTCAAAGATTCTGATGCCAACTCTGAGTTTCTGTTGTAAGCTCAAAGTTCATATTTCTCGTTTAGTCAAATCCTTCTATGGCACAATTGTCCAGAATTCTGGCAACATCCTACTTCTTTCGTCTGGTCGCCTGAAATGTTGTACCTTGGAATCTAACCTCTGCGCTCCACCACTAATGGTCAGGAGCATTCATCTGCCATCCGTCTCCCATGATACTAAAAAAGGTGGTCCTGTGTATAAGGAGCATGAGGCATCCTGTGCATTCAACACTGCCACTACATATGCCTCATTAGATGTACCATCTTCTCTAGGTCACACCTTTGCTTCTCTAGCCTTATAGCCCACTTACACCTACCCAGAATGAAGTACCCTCTGGTTGTTCCATAACTCCTTCCCTGATCCTTTCAGGATCACTGGTGTAATAGTAATGTAACAGTCCATCACTTTTTCTTGTGTCTTGATATTATGCATTGCAAGCTTCACCTCCAAATCAACTTTGCGTTTGAGAGTATACGAGGACAAAAGAAAAAATAAACCATGGTGCACTTCAAGTCACACTCTGCCCACCCTTAGAGACGTCAACAGCCCAGGAGTGGCCAGGGGGACTGTGAACCAGAATGAAACATATACTCAGAGTGGGTGAGTTGTGCCCATTCCATGCTCTGCTTAAAGCACAGAGGCCCTGATTTATACTTTCTTTGTGCCGTGTTAGTGTAATTTTTGACGCAAAAGCGGCGCAAACGTACAATTGTATTTTGTACGTTTACGCTGCTTTTGCGTCAAAAAATGACGCTAATGCGGTGCAAAAAAGAATAAATCCAGGCCAGAGTTCAGCAGAAACCCTGCCAACCACAGTGTGGCGGAGTTTACCGCCCACCTCCAGCAGATACTTGGTAGCCCTGTAAGTTACAATTTTTCAGGTGAGAAAATGAAGCCACTTGTGAAGGGATACTTACAGGACTACAGCTGATACATTTTGTTTCAAAACATTTAAAAGACTACAATATGTACAAAAAATAAACACAAACTATTTTGAAGCAGTTTCACAATAATGATAAATGAGACAAATTTAGGGAAGGTATAATTTATACTTAATGCAATTAACTCAATATTTTGGATAAATAAATCCTTTGCATTTTATGATATTTGTAAGCAACAAAATAAATATTTCTGATACAAATAAATCAAACTGCATAAAATGTATGAAACCTAAAAAAAGAGAAGTGCAATTTATAGAACTATTATGCAGAAAAAAGAGCAGTACTTTAAATATGTTTAAATTAATGAAGCAGAAAATTAAGGGGGTTTTAAACGTTTGCACAGTATCAGTACAGAACTGAATATGAAATAAGAGTTTTAGATTAGACACAGTGGGAGGGCTGATTCACACGTTGAACTATAGGCAGATTACTTTAATATGGATCGCTTTTCACATGAACACTACAGACTAAGGTAGCGCTCTGACCAAATGTAAAACCAGGCACTTTTGCCCTCTGTCTGCTACCTTACCTAAAATTCAAGAAATTTATGCACGAATAAGTGACATAAATGATATTTATTTTATTCTGCTATTCTTTGCCCAGGCCCAAACTAGGTGGGCCTCGTGAAGACTTTTCGTTATTATCAAATGCACCATCAAGCAAGTATGTGCTAGCTGATGAAGGTTTCCAGGCTCTAGAATCCCCTAGGCTGCCTCCTGCGACATACTACATGCAACATTTAAGCATGTGCAGTTCTGCAACAAAGAACGACATATTAGCTTTTTGTTCTGAAGTTACATGTTTAATTATTGTTTCTTCAGAAAGATGATGAGGTGATGCTTAAAGGCACCAGTAAAGCCTTCCTGATTCATTCTGTGAGCTCCAGGGATGGTCTGCTAGGCCACACACAGACCTCCAAGGGGACAGCTGAGACATTCCTGATCCCCTCACATCCTGGTAAGAATTCAAGGGATGCACAGTCCATCGTCTCCTTGGTGTGGGGTATACTCTTCTGACGACCCTATAACATCAGAGATCATTAATGCAATGATGGGAATAAGATTCCTCTTAATACCCTTGCAGCTGCTATTGAACATTAGCGCGGCCATCTTGGATGAGTCGAAGGCTGATTAACTGCAAGTCATTAGAATGCTTAATAACTGCTCTTTGAAAATGCACGACGTGTAAAATTCGAAAATGTGTTACTTCTAATCCAACAGAGCGTAGGATGCATCTAAGATATGTGGTGATTAGCAGCTGCTAATGAGATATAAGCTAATTGTGCATTCCGGTGATGTCAGCTAGGTTAAAATCATTTAATCCTGAGCACTCCTGGGGCAAGAGGCAGCTTTTAAAAGCCTCTGTACATCTGTGTATGCTACTTCGAATTTAAGCCTTTCTGGCCCAGAGCATCCATGGACAGATGAGTCGTCCCTTATCTCCTCTCATTGCCATGGTTTGACTGTAAAAAGAGAGAGGACCCATGCTCACAGAATCATTGGAAGATTGATGAGACTTTTTGCAGTACTGTTTCATCCACTGAGAGTCTATTCCCACCTTTCTTTCAGTCTACAAAGGGACTGTGTAATGTGACCCCAAAATCTATGTCACTCTCTTGGTCCCAAATATACACCTGTACCCTTCATCTTTGCACTTGTGCGTGTTACAACTGCTTTCTTTGCTTACTATGTGTATCTAACAAGCAATTCAGTAACTCTTTTCACTGTTATTCTAGTTTTTCTGGACATGAAGGAAAACTCCATGCACATCACACACAGCGTATTGTCCACTCTTCGCACCTGGGCTTATGCGCACTTTAATAATGAACTACGTTTTCCCACTTGAGTCTAAAACGTTTCTGGTAATTGGACCCTGGACCCCATGCTGATCTTTATTAACCACTCTGTATTGAATGGAAACCCTTAGGGATAAGACATTTGCATTTGTGTCACATTACTCAGAATGGAGGAGATGAATTCTGCTCCGACAGCCGATTTAGTGGAATTTCGGCCACTCCTTGTTACGCTCGTTACACTGAGTTCTGGCCAAATTCTGTCAACCGCAGCGTGGTGTTTTATTTTTCTTGCACGCGGCTTGCCAACGATAAGTTGTGGAGCGCGAGCAAAAAATGGCGTTCCCTAGCATGATTTCTGGGTGCAAGTGAAGCGCACTGTGAGATTTTTTCACAGTGAACAGTCGTGGATGGTTAAGAAAGCTGCCGCTCAAGTAGAAAATCTACTAGAGCGTCAGAGAAATCAACTCAAGCAGCAGCGCCCTCTGGCGGACCATGTGGTGCTGTTCCTGCTGATTTTTCAGCGTGGAATGAGCTTCTAGTGCAAAAAATCTGCACGAGCAGTACGACATACTGACTTCTGCCCGTTCGCAAAACTTTTCATTTAACTCTGAAGAATTCTGCGGTGTGAAACTGCACATGTTTTGTCCACCCCTACTAATAATCATACATGCAGGAAGCCATTATCATTATAGGCTGGGTCTGTACGTTGCTTTCATGTGTCCCTTGCCAACTGGCTGCTCTCCTCGAGGCCCCTCCATTTATTAGAAAAGTAGTCTCGATCACAAGCATAGAAAGATGCCATTCCCCAGCCACTTACAAGTCATTAAGTCAAAATTATTTTGAACACACATACTTCTGATCAGCTTGAGAAACCAGTTACCGCCACCAGAACACATTTAGACCCTCATTATGACATAGGCGGTATTTTTCCAATACCGCCGATTCCACGGGTGCCAACATGCCGCTGCAGAGGCGAAAATCCGTCCGCCAGATTATGGACACTGCGGTACTTCCGCCACACTTAGGGCGGAAATCCGGAAGTAGCCATGCCTGCAAATGGTGATGTCCTGGCGCTGCTACCACCTGCACTGCCCCACCAGTAGGATGCCACCAGCTGTATTAAAACCTTTAATACGGCCTGGCGGTGTCCTGTTGGCAGGATGCTGCTGGCGGTAGCAGCGCCCTTTCCCGTTCCCTGAAGGACGACCTTCCCCCTGGAACAGGTAAGGTGATCGTCCGACAGGGGAAGAGGGTGGGAGGGTGGGGGGTGTTGTGTGTGAGTGTGTGGTGCCTGCGTGTGTGTATGAGTGTGTGTGTGTGAATGTGAGTGTTGTGGTGTATGCATGGTTGTATGCATGTGAGTATGTGTGAGTGAATGTGTGTATGGATGTTGAAGTGAGTGCGTGTTTGGATGTCTATTTGTATGCGTGCCTGAGTGCGTGTTTGGGTGTCTGTATGCGTGTCTGAGTGCGTGTTTGGATGTTGGATTGTATGCATGCCTGAGTGCGTGTTTGGATGTCTGTGTGTATGCATGCTTAACTGCCTCTGAGTATGTGTGAGTGAATGCGTGTATGGGTGAGTGTGAGTGTGTGTGTGCGGTGTGTGCACAGATCTGGGGTGCGGGGGTTAGTGTATGGATCGGGGTGGGGGGATTAGTGTATGGATCGGGTGAGGGGGTTAGTGTATGGATCGGGTCGGGGGCTAGTGTTTGTATGGGGGGTGGTGGGGACAGGGGCTTGCTTGGAGGGGAGCCATCTACTGGTGACAGGGAAGGAATTCCCGGAATTCCTTGTCACCGGTAGCCCTACTGCCATGGTTTTCGTGGCAGTGCTACCACCGCAGAAAGCATGGTGGTCTGCTCATAATGCCACCGGCGGTATTCTGTGGACCGCCGGGTCGGAGATGAACATCTTCGATCCGGCGGCTCATACCACCATGGCGGTCTGAGTGGAGATGTGGCAGGTTGGCTGCGGCAAACCTGCCACGCTTATAATATGGCAGTATACACCACCAGCTTGTTGGCGGTGATACCGCCACATTTACCCTGGCGGTCAAAAGTCCGCCAGGGTCATAATGAGGGCCTTAGTATTTCAGCATGTTTGGGTCTCGGTTCAGTGTAATTAACAGAGATGACGTTCCTAAACTCACCAAGAGTTGGCTGTCCCTGGAATCATTCCCTCCTTTTCCTTACAAAGCCAATCATGGTGCAAGAATGATAAGCATCTCACCCTTTCGCCTAGCATGCCCTCCTTTACATCTTTCACGAGCCGCTCCACTGCTTCTAATAAATATTGTGGGTGGATCCACACCCCATGTCTCCAATGCATGAACTCTCCCTCTAGGTTATCCAGCACCACCAACACTGAGGCCCTGATTATTAGTTTAGTTTCCGCCCACTGACCCAGTGGGAAACAGCCCACAACATTGACACTGGCTCGTAATCGAGTCGGCGGCAATGTTGTGGTGCGTTGGGTGTAACAGCACCCATCACCCTTTTCACTGTCTGCTTAGCAGACAGTGAAAAGTGCGACAGGGCCCCCAGCACCCCGCCTCCTCCAGCTTTTACATGGCGGTGCAACCGGCATGTAAAAGCCGGCGGAGAGGGGACTGTAATTCCCAGGGCAGCGCTGGCAGATTAAGACCGTCGGCTGGTGAAAAAGTGGCAGTGGCGGTGCCGGCGGTCCGACTGTGGCGCGTTCACCACAGTCATAATGTGTTTGGCCGGACCACCGCATTGGCGGCGGTCCGAGCATCACCGCGAGTCTGGCGGTCCTAGGACCACCAGACTCGTAATGAGGGCCTGAGTCTGTGTTCAGCCATCTGTGGCCCTGTCTTCTGCACACACCCTTCGGATCCCCTCTGCAGAGCCACAGAAATCTAGTAAAAACAAAAGCAATGAGCAAACCCTTCCTCAGGCTACAACTTCTTCTTCAACCACTCTCGCTGATCCCTCAGGCTTCGGGTTACAGGATCTCAGTTATGTTGAATGCCTACAATCTTTAGGAGTTTTATATGTGTAGGTTATGAATAAAGGTAAGGACAGTAAACTTTAAGATAAGTGTCTATCTGGGAGAAAAGTTGGATTTGTTTAATTACAACATACAAAAAACTACAATGGTGACCAAAGAATGAAATGGTGCTGCTGAATGAACAATTTAGAAGAATGGGTTCCAGCAACAATTAGATTCTTTCATAAAGGCAGTGAGACATGTGAACTTTGATGCTACCCCTAGTGTTTCTTGAATGATGCTAAAATAAATATGTTTAAAACATAGAGCCTGATTTAGAACTCAGCAGAAAGGTTATTCTGTCACACAGGTGACGGATATCCCATCCGCCACAGTCTAAAGCTCATTCTGTCCCGTGGGATTTAGATGTTGGCAGACAGGATGTCTGCCACAGTTGTGAAGGATTAACCTGTCCGCTGAGTTCTAAATCAGGCACATAGTGCAGGAATTGCTTTGCAGTATAATAGTCACACACAACACAGCTGTGCCATATGCTCATTTGAGACAGAAAACATGAATTGTCTCTACCTTGTCCCCTCGCGCATTTTCAACACTCATTAAGCCTTTGCTCCACTTCGCTAAGGTTATTTCTACACACTTTCCCAACACTACGCCTATTACCGACACTTCATGCCTCCGCGTTCGCCAGTCTCTTCACTTACCACTCATAACAACTCGGTTACTAACCGGTAATCTTCATTACTCCAAGTCAGCGTCTTCTTCACCAGAGTACTTAGGAAATGAGCTACTCCGTGCCTCGCTCACAGTGTTCACTCATCCTAGAACAAAACTGAACAAAGTTTGAAGCAAAATGTATTTCTAATTAACATTTTCTAACTATTTACCAACACTCTTTAAATTCCTATCTTTTCAGCAATTGTGAGAACATTTTGGTACTTTTGATCCCTATATGAAATCAGTCTGGAGCCAAGATTTAATATTGGGCCTTCTATTTATTTATCTAAAATTAACTTGTCTTTTTATCAGTTTGGGATCCTGTCAAATTGACAACTGTTCAAGTTGACATCTCCAGCTCTTCTACAGCCTGCAGACCTACAAAGGAAGAACCACAGGAGCATGCAGGGTTCACTTGATAGGACCTTGGTTCACTTTGGGCAAGCAAGAGAGGTGCCTACTAGACTTGAGAAAAATAAACAGAATTCAGGAGTTCGTGCAGAGCAGGATACACCTCTCTCCAATGTTCTCTAGCAGACACGCAAGAATTCTCCAGTACAGTTTGTAGGGAATGCTAGAACCAATCCTTCTCTGGATGTACTTACACCAACCATAGCATGCACCGGGTGGTACAGGAGAGCCCCAAGTCAAAAAAGAGAGTACAAAGAATCAAACTTTTCCTCCTTTACCATGGCCTCATGGAAGTATCTCACATTTTCCCAAGACTGGCACCTTTGCTCTTGATCATCAGTGAGAAAATCAAAATCTTCCTGGTATTGATGTTACAGCGGAATCCAGGTTTCAAGTACCAAAGTTGGTTTTATTGCTGAACAGAAGTTACAGCTGATAGGAGAAACCTTCAGCTACTGTATGTATCACCATACTCTTAAGTAAGAGTACAAGTCTCAGGAACTGCTTTTATTTTACACAGTTTGCTCGTAAATAATTCTATTGATAGTTTGGTGATTACTAAACGTCCTTGTACAATTGTATGTCCATAGGAGAGGATAGACAGAAAAGATATCCATCATAATCCCCGCCTACACCATGGTTCCACTATCTGACCAGCAGTATATTGGAGTTTATATAGGGAGCCTAACAAGGTGGATGTGGGTGTCCCTCCCCCTTTCCTTTCCTGATTGGCCGAGCATGTTCTGTGGGTGTGTTCTGTGACCAGATCTGTGGCATGATTGGTTCTGGTTCCTCCCCTTGCCTCCAATCTTCTGTCTGTATCAGAATTCTCTGCCCCTTTCTGTCTGTATCTGTCCATCATGGCAAGTGTGAGGGAACTCCCAGGCAAGCTAATGGGCGTTAAGGACCCTTTGCCCTATGTCATGTGCTTCTAAATATCTATTCCTCTTATCTGTCTTCTGTGAATTAAAGTACAGACTCCCTACCCTTCCTATCGCAGACATGGCCCTGTCCATCGGAGCCAGAAAACGTTGCAACAAGTCTACCACCAGTGAGACGCACATCCATCAGAAGGACTCTGGTGGTGGCCATGTGTGCCTGGCAAGTGCACAGGGAAGTTACTGCCCTCTACCACAATGTATCATTGGTGCTGTGGTATGCAATACTTAAAGGGTGAACCCTACCGCATGGACAGCATGTCAGGTCATAGAACTGATCACACTCCTCTTCAGCCTCCACCTAGCAGCTTCTCTCCTGTGACAGACCTGTTTACATGTATGTGATCTTTGCCTGAACTACACATGCCCTGTGATGCCTTTGTAACAGCACACATCTACTTTTCAGACTCTGGCCATCACTATGCAATATTCACCTGCTGAGAAGGTAAACATCAATTCATGCTTCTGCCATAGGTCTCAGTCTATACCTGGCCTCTCCAATGAGTAGCTTGTGACCTACTGGAATGTCTCCACCTAACTGTAAGTATCTCTCCTGTGTGCAGCTTGCCAAATTAGACACTTCTGCTTAGTTGAATTAATACAACTACATCAAAATTGGGAAGTGTGTATTCTTGACACAGATGTGTGTGTGTGTTTGTCAGAACATATGGGCAGATATTTGAAGAAAAGTGGCTGAATTTTCAATATATATTTAAAGCTGATATTTGAGTGGTAAATAATGTGGTCTTCAGAAGACATGTTACTAATATTATTAACTTGGTGCTGAGGCATTCCAACAATGGCTGTTACATAGTATAAATAATTTTTATATTCTTTCTGATAAGCGTCTCTTTTGCACTGAGATAACTGCTACTGGTAATCTTGCATTTGGTGGCTGTTTAGGTAATCATGTCTAATGTGGTCACTATCATAACTCAACTTTTATGTTGTTCTGGATGCTTTTAATTGAACATAACATAGCTCTTAGTACAGAAAACATCGGGCGCCCCTCGTCCATAAGTTCCAGATATATGTAGAGCACTCTGCTGCCCTTCAGTACCAGGACACACTAAATAAATACACAAGAAACACATAAATACTTAGTAAGTGCAGCAGGACTAGAAAGCATTGATAGTTTTTGTCTGTCATGAGAAGAGGTTTGTCTCCAGCTTGGATAGTTGCTGGCTGAGTTCTGCAGCACAGTCTGAAAGAGGGTGGTGTTGGTGCTTCTGACACTTTCAGGCCAGAATAACTGCAGCAACAGACCTAGCCCATAGAGGGTGCTGCACTCCCAGCTGTAGGGCACATGCTCCAGACTGTGGAGTATTGGTGAAAGAAGGGGAGCCCTAGCTTAGTCTTTCTTTTGGAAATCCTAAAATGTTAGGGTCAGTCCTTTCTGAAAAAGCCCCTTGAGGAAGCTGCTGCCCTTCTGCAGCCCCCCTCGCACTTTCTTGGGTATGTTGGTGGTGCCCCTGCCATCCTGGGACCATCACATTTGCCAGAACTTTTGATTGCAAAAGGCCTGCTGGGCATTATGGGGCGCCCCATCATGAGTTCATGAATAGCTGATGCGCGGCTCCAGCGACTTGTTTAGATGTGTGTCACGCTGCTTTGTGTCATTCAACATTTTCTTTTTGTTCTTTTCTCTTTTTTCTTCTTGGGGTGCCCGGTCCTACAGGGACACCCCCTTGTGTTCCAGACTTTGAGGCAAGTCCAGGGAGTCCACCCGGGGCTCTACTGGCTGGCTCGCCGGGCAAGCATGAGAGCGAGGCATGTCCACCACCGCTGAGGATTGGCTGCAGCAGCACTCCACGCTCCTCACGGATGTCAGGGCCTGGAGCTGGAATTAGTCTCTACCTGTTCTTTGAGGTAGCGCGACGGCGCTCCTGCCTTCCTTTTGGAGGCAGGGAGCCCGGAATTGAGAGTCTCGGCCTCATTGATGCAATCTGGTCTGTAGGGATGTGGTCTGTGGAGAGGGCCCCATGCATGCCCCCCCTCCCATGGGAAAAGTTACAATTTACTCCTTCTAGTGACCCCCGGGCCCACCACAGGGGAGTTTTGGCAGCTGGCAGTGGAGCACCATGCTCTCTGATTTCACTGGTGGGGGTCATAGCTCTTGATCATTTGGTATTCAGTACAGGATTCCTAAGAATACTGACATCCTGTCAGGTCTTGAAGTTGAGTATGAGACAGACAGCAGTATTTTGCATGATTTGAAATTGATTGGAGAGGTTATCAGGGACAGCTACTTAAAGGCCTCAATGGAATGACACTGACTACTGTTATGTACCAGTTGTTGATTATAGAATGTAAAGGTTTCTTCGAGATCTTGAGTTGGCCAAAGCATGTATCGGGCACTTTCGACACTTATATTTCAAGCAATAGATTGGTGTCGAGATGAATGCCCAGAATGCGTGTGTTCTTAGGTGGGGATGAAGGAGTTTGCGTAGATTCAGGCCATTAGGCTGTGAGCCAGGAATGAAATGCATTGGTCATTAACAGCACTTTGGTTGTGGTAGGATTTATCTTCAGGAAGTTAGAAAACATCTTCTAGTGTGTTTACAGTAAGGCAATTAGGGACTCATTTACCAGGGATTTGCGCCAACGGAACGTCACTTTTTCAGACATTCCGGTGGTGCAATGCACTGCTCTATCTTAACAAAGCGGCGTTAAGCCACTTTTTGTTGCTTAACGCCACCTTGTAAATACAGCGCCTTTACACACATCACTTTGCGTTAAAGAGGCATCCAATTGGTGTTTCTGTGGGCGTTCCACCACAAAACCCATTGCATTTTGATGCTGCCCCAGATTTACGAGAAATCGTAAACCTGAAGCAGCACCAAAAACTAATGCCACCCTAGGGGTGGCGGTAGAGTGGCGCAACAAGGAGAAATACTTTTATTTCTCCTCGGTTTAGCTTTTTCTATGTGTGCTGCAGAATACAGCACACATAGAAAGAGCAAAACGCCATTATTGATTGTTAATATGCAGGAAGGTGTCCCTTCATGCACATAAACAATTATTCCCTGCAACGCAGGCACCCGTGCTCCATTGTGTAATGGTGCCCACGTTGGCATTAGGCAGCTAATTTTAACACCAGTTCTAGGGAAAACACAGGGTGTGCCGTATTGTAGTAAATACGGCTCATCCCTGTATTTCTGATATAACGCAGCATGGCACTGCAAACTTTTCCACAAGTATGCGCCACTTCTTTGTAAATGAGGCCCTTAGTCTTTCCATCTTGTGCAAAGTGCACATTTGCACTCAGATTAGACAGGCTAAACATGATTTGAGTGTCAACCACATACATGTAGAAACTGCCCTCTAGCTCTTGTAGGAGAGTGGATTATAAAGCAGTATGGACGCGATTGACCTCTGCGGGACACCACAGTTCAATTGCTTAGGTGTAGAATGGAAAGGTGGTAACTAAGTAATCTGCTGACATCGAGTAGAAATTATGTAATCTGTCTGACTCAGCAGCCCAATCCCAGTCTCACTTCTTCTAGGACTTTTTTCAGGATGGAACGAAATATGGTATTGAAGGCAGCTACAGGTCTAAAGTACCGGTGACTAAACACCCCGATTGTCGACCCAGTGTATAAGATTGAACAAAACCAATAGGATCACCAGATCTGTACTGTGTCCAGTCCATACATGTCAACATTTTAGAAGAGGAAAGTGGGAGATTTAAAAAATAATAATTGGGATAATGTATTTCCTCCATTGACCTCTATGGAAGCAGACGCAATTCCAGGTGGGAGACAGACAACATAAAGCTATTTTCCAAATCAGGAGTTTCCGGTCTGAATCAGGTCTGTTGGCATGTGTGCCTGTCTAGAATCATACTTGGAAGGTATCCAAAAGATTTTCTTTGCCAAACTGCTTCTGCTGTTAAAAGATACTTTTTCAAAAGTACTGCAGAATGGTAGAAGACAAATTTGCGAAATGTTGTTGAGATCTTGTGGCTAAAGGGTGTTTTTTTCTTTTAAATTGATTTCACTGAGGTATGTTTCCATGCGTTTGGGAAAATATCTTGCCCAAAAGAACGGATTAACAAGTCCAGCAGTTACATTTTGAGAAAGGGGAAAGTAAGTTTAATGAATTTAGCTGGGCAATGCCTGTCACAACAGCTTGCAGCAACAGAATCAAGATTGGCCCATCAGTTGGTGTGAAAGAGTTTAAAGTAATCCCAATTTGGATATTTTGAGTTATCAGAGAAAAGTTATTGGGTGCAGGAATTTGACCTATTTGGATTCGCCACCTAATAGTTCTTGTTGAAGAAAAATTCAGCAAGATTATTATATAGTTTTTTGGAGTGTTGTAAATTACTTGAGGGGGCTGATGGAAATTGTAGTTCTAATGCAATATGGAATAATTATTCTAATAGTGCCAAATCCGATCAGAGAAGTAGCTTTTCTTGGCTTCGCTGATTTTAAAATTATAGGTGATAGCAATGTTCATAACTTTTATTTTTTTACATACAGGTTTTTGTTCCTTTATTCATCTACAAAGCCATTGTGCATGTGGCACCCCTACCTAATTGGATGATAAGTTCTCCATTCCTGGTAGCTCTCCGCACACGTTCAGGAAGGACACCTTTCATACGGAAGATGAAGTGCAAACAAGAAAAAAGCAAGGCAAAAGGCAATCTGGACATCCCCAACCAAGCACCAACCTACAAAGCATCTAGAAATGCACATCTTTGAAGAACACTACATCATGCTGCAGTAAAAGTCCACAAACCAGCACCTCTCATATCACATATTGACCGAGTCTTTGGCTTTGACTATTTACATCTCTCCTCTGCCTTTTGGCTAGTTTTGTACTATGCAAGTAATACATGCATAATGCATATATTAATGCGCCAACCTGGAAACTATTTGTTAGCATTTGGATAAAGGTGTAAGTTTTGGAGAGACCTAGAGGAACCCTTTCTACCCAGTGTGACTAATATAATATATTTTTACTTACCAGAACTTCATAAAATACATGTCCTTATTTTATTAGGGTTAATTTTTGGTTTTATTGTTTTACTGATGTCCACAACAGGAACTTTGCTTCTCACAAAGTCACTTCAAAATACAAGGAGGTTACAATTGATGGCACTTCTGTGATGTCATTTCCTGGATTGTCACGCTGTAAGCAAATTGGAAGGGCCATCTACATCCCCTTCCTGCCTGGGGCCCGACAAATTCTAGAATCCAATAATTAATCCTGTTATGCTAAAAAATAATGTTACATACCCCAGTGTGCTTCAAAATGCTTATTTGCTGCAAGTAGTCCAGGTAACAGCCCTTCCAAGAATCACGCATCAGGGGTTATTATAACGCATTTTAGTGCTAGTGCCCACAACACCTCATTAAAATGCTAAGTCACGTATAATTCAAGATCCTCTGTGAATTTCGATCAGGGTCTGCAGCTGTGGGAGTGCTAGTCCTCAGTCAGCTTGCTTCGCTACTCTAGACAGAGTGATACAATTTTGAGATGGGCCCAGGATGAGGAGAGTGAGTAGTTACTATAGATACCACATCCCGGCTTAGGACAGACTTGTTTCCTTTATGTGTTAACACTTACTCTATAGACAATAACATAGGAAAGTGGCTGCCTCCGGCCCTCCTCAATGGCATCCTGATCTGGGCCAAAAGCCTGTTCAAAATTTCTCACATCAACATTTCATAGAACCACAAATAAAATGTATACTAGAAGTGTCACTATCGCGTGCGCTGACCAGTTTGTGGAATTTTGCATTACAGTTTTATTGCACTACATTGTATAACCAACAGCTAAGAGTTGGGTAAAGTACCTGAGGTAATTCCTTCGCACTGACTTAAACATCCACCAATGCAAGGTAAGGGAATATCAGAGAGCCAGCGGAAAAGAAAAGGATATGTTTGGAGACAGAAACCAGAAGAAGTGGGCAGAAGAGAAGACACAATGAAACACAAGAAGCAGCCGATGTGTGGGAGACCAGAAAACCAAGCCGCAATGCACATGGATACTCCAGGAGGGGCGCTTGGTACAGGCCACTGTGCAGTTCATAGAAAACTTTGCTAGTCTCTGAGAGAAGACTGAGACCTCTACAGCCATACACATTCATTTCATGCCCCAGAGGTCACTGCAACTCCAGTCACTGAAAAGCAGGGATGAGAAGTATGGATGATGTATGATGGATGAGAAGTAGGGATGATGGATGAGAAGTATGGATGATGTACGATGGATGAGAAGTATGGATGATGTATGATGGATGAGAAGTAGGGATGATGGATGAGAAGTAAGGATGATCTATGATGGAAGAGAAGTAAGGATTATGGATGAGAAGTAGGGATGATGTATGATGGATGAGGAGTAGGGATGATAGATGAGAAGTAAGGATGATGGATAAGAAGTAAGGATAAAAAGTAGGGATGATGGAAGAAAAGTGGGGATGACGGATGAGAAATAGGGATGATGGATGAATAGTAGGGATGAGAAGCAGGGACAAGTGGTGAGAAGTAGGGATGATGGATGAGAAGTAGGGATGATGTATGATGGATGACAAGTAGGAATGATGGATGAGAAGTAGGGATGATGTATGATCGATGAGAAGTAGGGATGATGGGTGAGAAGTAGGCATGATGGAAGAGAAGCAGGGATGATGGATGAGAAGTAGGGATGATGGATAGAAGCAGGGATGAGAAGCAGGAATGAGAAGTAGGGATGAGGAGTAAGGAATGAGGATGTCATAAAATGGATGCTGTACGCTTGTTGTGTGTTGCAACGCATGCATTAAACGTATATGCTAACAATGAGTCAAGCCTGTGCACAGATTGCACCCAGGTTTCTCCAGCAAGTACCTTAAGCACCTATTAAGTTTGTGACATTCCATTTCAGTGAGCTTGCAGCACTTTCAAGCCCTTTTTAGAGCTTCCCATCGCTCAAAAAAGGTAATTTCCGATATTTATGCTCTTATATGAACTTCATTGCTTGATTTTGCCTGCACAAAAATGTCACTCAAAATGTCACAAATTTGGCCGTAGAATGTCACTCATGAGTAGACTGAAACCATGGAAATGTCACAAACCAGCCATTTGAAAATTCGGCAGCTCTGAGAGAATAACAACAGAGTCACCCACAGTTGAGTTCCTAAGATCCACTTGCTCAATGTGGAAGACCAAATATTGATCCAAGGCCAACATCAGAGATCAAAATTTCCAATGATGTTCTAATTGGATCGTCATTGATTGAACCAATCACAGCAGAAGGAGATCAGAGAAGGGCTCCCTTGGACTCCAGTGCTGGCAAGAATGTGGAGTTCTGTTTCGGCGTGGCGTCTGACATCAGACGCATGGCGCCTTGCACGCACCCTTTTAGCTGCACAAGGTCAGGGGACAGTGAAAGGAAGGGTGTTAGTGCTCACATAGTTAGGCGGCGCTGCTTTGTGCGTGTGTTTCTGCACCAGGGGCTGGGGAAGCACAGGCCCCTTTTCCTCTGATTTAAGACTTTCGGGCGGGAAGGTACAATAACCAGACCAGTAATAAGAGTAAAAGACCGCTTTATTGGAAAGGTTAACATATTAATATAACAGACTCATTGACATAACAAAACATTCTTAAACAACCCCGGCCTCACTTATACACTGTAACAACTTGACATCCCCCGCCCATAAGACATCCCCCCCAGGATAACAAACAATGCCCCAAAGTCATTCAACCATTCATCCCTCCTAATCACCTTCCTTCCTACTCTGCCCACCAGAAGTCCCCCCAACCATCTGTACCCTGCATTCCCTGAACACCACCTACCCAGCCAGCGCCCCAACCCTTCCGTCCTGCCTTGCTTGTTTTTCTTTTTCTGCCACCAAGAAAAAACCCTGTACAGGTCTCCCCTTTACTGTTCACTTGGCAAGAGTGAGTAAATTCTCCCCCCCCCCAACACTAGACTGTCGCTATAACAGTCCTTCTAGTGTGCCCACCTGAAGAATGTTGAAAAGCAAGATTCTTCAAAATTGAGGTAGGTGGGGGAGGTTGTAGGCTGTTGCCCCAACAGCCTCTTATCTGCACCTGTCATTGCCAAATTCGATGTTGTGTCACTGTCCAGATCAACCTGGCTATTGCTTAAGTCTTAGAGCCAGCCTTTTATCCTCAGTAGCTGTGCCAGCTTGTCTCTGATCTCTAATAAGTAAAACATGTTCCCCAGAAATAATAAATGAACCCCATCTTGTCTAAAAAATTCAAAATCATCTCGCCGTATATCCTTATGCTCGATAAAATCCAGACCCCTCTACAAAATTCTATCAGGTCTCTATTGACTTTCCTTCTGGCCTTTTCTACCGCTGTATATTTTAAGGCACCCCTCCATACCCTCCGGGGATTGAAAACTGACCAAATCAACCTTGTACCTGACCATGACCTGTTAATGATGTCTAAATCTGTTCTCTTAGCTTTTATTACACCCAAACCTGACTGTTTCATCAAATTATTTTCCCCCATGTGTAACAGTAACACATCAGAGCAGTTCCTGTTAATTATTAATTGCGATAAGCTAAGTAGCAGTTGTCCCCATTTCATGCCCCCATCCCCACCAGCTCAAAGACACATCTTGAAAGCAAAACCCCAGTTTTTTACCCCAGGGTCTCTTCTCGGTGTGTTTCGCTGCCCACTTCATGAAGAAATGCCCTATGATCCATACTGAAAAAGCTGCCATAACAGGTCCCACTACACAACCTAAGGGAAGAAACAAAACTTAGCTGCCCATTTATTACCCCTCCAAAATCCTGATATAACGCAAGCAACAATTTGAAGACCATCTACCCAACCTTCTCACCTCATATAAGGAAAAACCTAATCTAGCAGCCCCCGAAGCTGCACCGATTGTGAATGAATGCGTCCCAAAATTACCTGGCATTTCCCCCATAAGACCCCAAATTTGTCTCAAGATAGCCAAAGCCCGACCTGCTGTTAACTTACTCCCATCCTGGTGGCGGAATACAAATTGTCCTTGAGCTACATCAACTAATATTTAACACTACAATTCGCCCACAGGATATATGTCTTGCCCAATGTTGTTAAAAAGAATAGCGGTTCCCTTACCTTCTTGATCTGTCTTGGAACAAGTCAAAAAGATCCTCACTGACTTACCATCTGACTTAACGTGTTGCACAGCCAGACCGTCCCCTTGTTTCCCTCCCAGTAATTCTGAAATACGGAAGGCACCAAAAAACATCCATTTAATGCAAAGCTTAAATAACTTTATCTCAAACATTGAGTGACAAACTATTTGCAGAACTGGAACAAAGGTGATTAACTTATCAATTGTGATAAGTTCTGTTATGAACTTATTTTTGTTCAATTCTCCAGACCAGCCTGTGAGAATTCTCCTCCCTAACTAACCTGCAGTTGGCTCATACGCCCAAAACATTTTTCCATAAAAATCAATACCTGACAGCTTCCCCCTGATCTAATTCATGTAAACTTTGTTCTCTATATGTTAGTCATAGTAAATGTAATGACATCTTGTTGTCTCTGTTGCAAACCTACAGGGGTACTAGCCCTAAAACACGCTCTGGTTCCTATAAACTCCTCCCAAGCGCTTCTGTAAGTGGCTCTTGTGGTTGGAGTGATTGATTTTTCAACGAGGTCTTGATCGTCATTGTGCCAAGTTCCAAACCTCTTGAGGTACGACTGTCTTCTGCATATCTGCTCCGGGCAGCAAACCATTGAATCTTTACCTCTGCGAACAAGATAAAGCATCCGCAATGTTATTCTCCTGGCACATGCCTAGCCTTAAAATCAATGTTTAATATAAGGCAACCCAGCATGAACCTCAGGAGAAACTTAAGCAATCTTCTGACTGTTGACCAGATCTACCACTGTTTTGTTGTCAATGTGAAAAAAGCCAGACTCGTTGGCTAGATGTTTGCCCCAGACTGCTAAAGCCACTAACAGTGGGAAGAATTCAATAAAGTCTATGCTCCTGCCTTCATCTTTACAATGAGCAGCCCACTGCTCTGCACACCACGTCCCATCCCAGAACATCCAGAAACCTGCTGCACCTGCTGCATCAGAGTACATTTGTATTTGCCATTGGAACTTGCTTGCAAAAGACCACAGAGACACTCTGTTAAAGCCTTGAGGGAAAATCAACCAAACTTCAAGATCTGCCTTAATGTCCAAAGAGAGCCTGATCCTGTGATGTGGAAGAGAAGCACTTGCCATCCCAAAGCCTAGTCTGTGGCAAAAAGCTCTACCTGCCCTCACTACGCGACACGCAAAATTCAAGTGTCCCAACAATTGTTGCAATTGCCTAAGCTGCATCTTGGTCACTGCTAGAGATCTTTCTCAATAAGATGACCAATTTTTAAACTTTAGCGGGAGGGAGCCGCACTTCCATGTTTATCGTATCCAACTGAATGCCAAGAAAAAAATCAGTTATGTACCTGGACCTTCAGTCTTCTCAGATACCAAGGGAATGCCTAAGTCCTCTGCTATGACCTGAAACTTCTGTAGTGCCTGTGCGCATTTTTGTGTACCTGCCTTCCCAACAAAACGGAAGTCATCCAAATAATGGGTAACACCTTCATGCCCTAACCAAAAACTGTAACACCATTGTAAAAAAGGAACTGAACAATTCAAAAAACCTGTAAGACACCGCACAACCCATTGGTAAGACTTTGTCAACACAGAACTGATCTTGAAATGAAATGCCCAACAACGAAAAATCTACCGGGTGAACCAGTAATAACTTGAAAGCAGATTTTATGTCACATTTGGCCAATCGTGTGCCTGCCCCCACCTTTCAAATCAAATTCCTTTACAATAAAATCAGTGACAGAATTGCCTTCCGGCCACGACAGATGGTGAATTATCCAAAAGTCACCTGGTGTTCTACTTGGTACTACTTCCCAAAGCTGACACCATGAGATCCTGCAAAGGCCAACTATTAAACGGACCTGCCATCCTGCTCTCCGATACCTCTTTGTTCAATTTGCTTTGACCACTGGGTGATGCTGATAGCAAATTTTGAACAAAACATCTACCTCTAGGGCCTAGATAACCCAATCTAAAACCATTTTCAAAACCCCAGCGCAGAGAAACAGCTGCTTCCTTTTCCGGATAAAACAATAGCCAATGCTTCAACCTTTGAATCTTAATTGGAGTAAAAGCTCTTGTTGCCAGGACCGCCAAAACTCCTGCCTCTCCCCTGTCCTGCTGAACCTCCTTGGTATAGTTCCCCAAAACATTGGAGGACCATATGCTTTCCTCCGCACTTAGAACATTTGTGTTTATACTTGCACATGGCTCTGTTGCAAAAGCCTCTATTGAAATTCCAGCATGCTCCAGTTGTGTTAGCCTGTCCTCTGCTCCATACCCCAACCCCCCAGAGGAGGGCCTACCTTGAAAGGACCAATAAGGTACCGCAAGACCACTCGCTGTATGCATAGTTGGTGGTGGCCTCTGGGGATACATCCACTGTACCCATACCTCATTATCTACTTCCCCCCATGGTTTCTCAGGTGCCAGAACTATTCTCGCTCTAAATTCTTCATCATAATGATGCCCCGAATTCTGCCTGGACCTTCCTAATAGTATCCATATACCTAAACATGGCCACCGCCCTATCAGGGTATTTCTCACAATAAACGCTCACGAATATAAAACATCCTGAGGCCCAAGTGTCCATATTAGTAGGAACCCGCAGCCTCCTCGCTAGCTCCCATGCCTTTTCTCTCGACCCTTCTTTTGCCTGCCATTCCCTGCATAGTAGTTTGTATACATCTACAAATTCTCCTTTCCAGATGTTTTCTTTTGTTTTGGAGGAGAGATGAACCCCGAGAGACATTGATACTCCCATGTATTGTAGCCTGCGATACACTGAAGCTGCCTCTTTGTCCTGTGGTACCTCCTGTGTTTCGCTGTGTTTCTTGGCCTCATCATCCTCTCTTGAGACCAACTTACCTTTCTCTTCTGGTATAGCGCACTTACCTTTTGTATTATCTGGTTCTGATTGTATGTTAGCGGCTGTTACTGACTCATGCTCTCTCTTTTCACTGTCACCTGTGTTGTTTTCGGTACTGACCCCTGTAGGAAGCTGGCCTGGTGTGTGGTGTGCACCAATGGTACTTACACCTTATACCAGGTCCAGGTATCCCCTCTTAGTGAAGTGTAGGCAGTGTCTAGAAACCAGGCTCTCTAGAGGTAGCTGTGGATGAGCAGCTAAGGCTTATATAGGACACATGCAAAGCTGATGCAATACCACAATAGTCACACAGTACTTACACACAAGAAAGAAAACACTTGATTGTACAAAAATAAAGATACTTTAGTTTTGTAACACAGTATTAGAAAATACTAGAGAGGCAACCCTCCAATAGGAGGTAAGTAACTACAGTGTAAAATAGCATTATGCAATGGTGGCCCTAGGGGGAGCCCAAACCATATACTAAGAAAGTGGAATGTGAACACAGGGCCCCCACCTAGGTAAGAAAATCGTGTAGAGAGGAGCTGGGAGCACTAAGAAACCACACAGGTAAGTAATACAGTAACCCCCAGCGACCAGGAATACAGGAGTAAAACACTGGATTTCCCCCAAACCACCCCAGAGGATGAAAAGAAGAAAATGAAGACACCCAGAACAGCCTGCAAGGAACCAGCTGTGAAAAACTGAAGATGGAGACCTGTGGAGAGAGGGGACCAAGTCCAGAATTGTCTGTGGAGTCCAGGAGGAGTTGGAGATACTACCCACTCAGAAGTACCTTTTATAGTTGGTTGACGAAGCAGGAAGACAGGTTAGCACTGCAGCACAGAAGCTGAAGAAGAGTTCCTGATACATGCAAAAGATGTCCCACGCCTGAAGCTGGATTGCAGATGGGTGTCGGTGAAGGATTTCCACCAACAAGCCTTGGCAAAGGCAAGCTCGCGGTTGGAGGAAAAGAGGTGTTGCCGGGGTCTAGCGAGGTCCAGGATCCTATGTATCGCAGAAGGCCCACAGGAGCAGAAGCAGCACCCACAATCAATCAATCAATCAAGAAATTTGTATAGCGCGCTACTCACCCGGAGGGTCTCAAGGCGCTGGGGGAGGGGGGACCGCTACTGCTCGAACAGCCAGGTCTTGAGTTGCTTCCTGAAGGAGAGGTGGTCTTGGGTCAGGCGGAGGTGGATGGGGAGGGAGTTCCAAGTCTTGGCTGCCAGGTAGGAAAAGGATCTTCCTCCCATGGTGGCTTTTCTAATCCGTGGCACGGCAGCGAGGGCGTGGCTGGTCGATCGTAGCTGGCGGGTGGGAGTGTAGAAGGTCAGGCGGTTGTTGAGGTACCTGGGGCCCAGGTCGTGGAGGGCCTTGTGTGCGTGGGTGAGGAGACGGAACGTGATTCTCTTGCTGACGGGGAGCCAGTGCAAGTCTCTCAGGTGTCCGGAGATGTGGCTGTGACGGGGGATGTCAAGGATGAGGCGTGCGGAGGCGTTCTGGATGCGTTGGAGTCTTTTCTGTAGTTTGGCCGTGGTTTCGGTGTAGAGGGTGTTATCGTAGTCCAGTCGGCTGGTGACGAGTGCCTGGGTGACCGTCTTCCTGGTTTCGGTGGGGATCCATCGGAAGATCTTTCGGAGCATGCGTAGGATGTTGAAGCATGATGATGAGACGGCGTTGACTTGTCTGGTCATCGAGAGGGAGGAGTCCAGGATGAAGCCCAGGTTGCGTGCGTGGTCCGTTGGTTTGGGTGCGCTGCCCAGGGCAGGGGGCCACCAGGAGTCATCCCAGGCAGAGGGTGATGATCCAAGGATGAGGACTTCCGTCTTGTCTGAGTTCAGTTTCAGGCGGCTGTTCATCATCCACTCGGCTACGTCTTTCATCCCTTCGTGCAGGTTGGTTCTGGCGGTGGCTGGGTCGTTGGTGAGGGAGAGGATCAGCTGGGTGTCGTCGGCGTAGGAGATGATGTTGAGGTTGTGTTGGCGTGCGATGGCTGCGAGGGGGCTCATGTAGACGTTGAAGAGGGTGGGGCTGAGTGATGATCCTTGTGGTACGCCGCAGCTGACTTTGGTGGCCTCGGATCTGAACGGGGGGAGGCGGACTCTCTGGGTTCTTCCAGCAAGGAACGAGATGATCCACTCTAGTGCCTTCTCTTGAAGTCACTCCAGGGACACAGAAGTCACAGAAGCAACCCACACAGCACCAGAGAAGTTGCTCTCACGTCGCCGCAGAACCACGCAGAGGCCCAGCAGTTACAGGAGGGAGTGCTGGGGGCTGGAGCTACACATCGCCTGAAGTTCCCCTTGGAGGTGAAGCAAACAAGCCTTGGCAGCTGCAAAGGATGTGGTGCACGGGGTGCTGTCTTGCATGGAGTGGAAAGGACTTACCACCACCAAAGTACAACAGCTGGTAGAGAGGACCAAGGGAGACTCTGCAGACCACCACCCATGATGCAGGACCCACACCACTCAAGATGAGGGGAGATACATGCAGCCGGTCTTCGATGCAGGCCGGTACCTGTAGTTACAGGGGACTGATACCTTCACCCCAAGGAAGATTCCTTCTTCTTCTTGTGCAGGCTGAAGAGTTGCAGTCTTCTGAGGATGCACAGCCGGGGAAATGTTGCAAAGCTGGCAGGAGTTCCAGATACAATGTTGCAGAAGAGTCTTCCTCGTGGATCTGCAGCTTGTTGGTTCTTGCAGGGTCCAGTTGCGGTTCCTGAGGCCAGAAGTCAAAGCAGAGGTTGCATAGGAGTCCTGCTGGAGTCTTGCAAGCCGAATCTGAGGACCCATCCCAGAGGAGGGCCCTAAGTAGCCCAAAGAGGGGGCTTGGTCACCTAACCAGGTAACTACATATCAGAGGGTGCCTCTGACGTCACCTGCCTGGCCTGGCCACTCAGACGCTCCCAGAGTTCTCTGCCAACCTTGGAATCAACATGGCAGAACCCAGGGACCCTCTGGAGGAGCTCTGAGCATCACCCCTGGGGTGGTGATGGACAGGGGAGTTGTCACTCCCCTTTCCATTGTCCAGTTTCGCACCAGAGCAGGGACTGGGAGTCCCAGAACTGGTGTGGACTAGTTTATGCATCGAGGGCACCAAATGTGCCCTTCAAAGCAAAGCCATTGGCTTTGGGAGGCTACCCCTGCCAAGCCTGTCACACCTTTTTCCGAAGGGAGAGGGTGTTACCTCCCTCTCTCAAAGGAAATCCTTTGTTCTACCTTTCTGGGCTTGATCAGATCAAGCAGCAGGAGGGCAGAAACCTGTCTGATGGGTGGCAGCAGCTGGGCTGCTCGAGAAACCCTGTAAGACTGGTGGTAGCAATACTGGGATCCTCTAAGGAGCCCCCAGAATTCAAGGAAACATATTTCCAATACTTGCAACAGTATTGGGGTATGATTTCGACATGTTTGATACCAAACATGCCCAGGTTCAGAGTTACCATTATGTAGCCGGACATAGGTAGTGGGTCTATGTCCAGTACATATATAAAAGGGCGTCCCCGCACTTACGAAGTCCAGTAAAATGGAGCTGGAGTTCGTGGGGGCTCCTCTACTAGTGCAGGGGTGCCCTCACACACAGGTACCTGCACCCTGCCCTCTGGGCTGAGAGGGCCTACCATAGGGGTGACTTACAGTGACCTGGTGCAGTGACCTGTAGAGAAACTGGGTGCGGGCACCCGGTTCACGCAGACTGCAATGACAGGCCTGCAGAACCCTTGGCATGGGCTCCCTATGGGTGGCAGAATAACTGCTGCAGCCCATAGGGATCCCCTGGAACCCCAATGGCCTGGGTACCTAGGTACCATATACTAGGGACTTACATGGGGGACCAGTAACCCAATTGTGGGAAGTAACAGGTACAATTTAGCAGAGAGAGCAAAGTTACTGGGGTCCTGGTTATCAGGAACCCAGTAAACACAGTCAAACGCAGTCAAACATACTGACAACAGGCAGAAAATGGGGGTAACCATGCCAAGAAAGGGGGCACTTTTCTACAACCCCTTTATCCACTCCCCCAGGCCCAACATCTATGTCCACCGTTGACACTTGCAGCCTATGATCAACCCCCATCCCTTCCACCATTGTGACTCACATGTCCTCAACCGTTGCATTCCTTTGATGTTCTCCTGACGACCCTGTCCAGCTTGCACCTGCACAGACACCTTCCCTCTGGGTGCCTGCTCCTTGACCGATTCATCCTGTGAAATGACATTAGCAGAAACAGTGTGAATTTTCAACCCCCCTCAACTTCATTTTATACTGAGGGACCTGCTCCTGCCAGTGTGGAGTTTCAACCTCCTCCAAATCCTCCTCTTCGTCGTCATAATCCAACTAACATTCCGTTTCCATCTCATCCATTCCACCACTCCTGCCCGGTCTTTCCCCATCACCAACCCCACAATCACAGGTTCGCCAATCAACAGACTATGCGGCTTGCTGGTGTGATGAAGATGTTGCCTTCCTCACAGTCGGGAAGGTCGTCTATGTCCTCTCCCTCCCTTCTTGCCGGGTTGCCAAGGCCGTTCCCCACCTCTCTGGCCGCTATTTGTCGCAGCTCACCCACGTCTGCAGCCTTGTCAGGTCGCTCCAACCTGTGGGATGGGTGGTCCTGGTCCCTCCCTGCCTCACCAAACTCTGCTCTTTTACCCCCACCAAAGCTTCAACTTCAACCCATATCCATCGTCCACCTATGCCCTTTAGCTGGTCCCCAGTTAGCTGCCCTTGTATCGTTGGCTGTCGTACTTGTGTCTCCCCAGTTTAATTTCTATTGGTCCTACAACACGCTTCTGCCATTGTAGGTTATCTAGTTTCTTCATAGGCAAATGACTTGCATCAGCATTCATCGTGTGCCCTTCACTGCTACCAAATGCCTCACTTGCTTTTAACCTGCCACCAATACCTGTGAGTGGACTGTCTTACTTCTATATGTCCATGTACATTCCCTGAAGCGTACTCACGCTAGGCCCCCGCACGAGCACACTACTGCCCCTGTGTTTCAGGCCCTGCCTCCACACTCTGCGAAGGAGGAGCTGACGCCGCTCTGGGTTCACGCTTCACCGCTTCATGAGCACATGGCTGCCTCCTCATACTAGCGGACCGCTACTCGTGGGTTGATCTCACCCTGGACCTGCCTGAACCGCATATACCAGCACCTCCCGCCGCCTCATTAGCCATCAGGTAAGCATCCTCTAATTCCGCTTTCAATGCCAGTTTCACTGCCTTTCGCCTATGACGGATGCATCTTGCCCGTGCTCCAAATGCTTACTTTTTGCTCTCACCGTGGCTTCGGCGGTGATCAAGCCAAAACTGCTGCAGCGACTCCGCTAGCCGCAGAGCACTTCGGCCTTGTCAAACCCACCCAGGCCTGCGATAAAACTTCCGGCTGCAACCGCAGGGTGCAACTTCCGGCTGCACCCAGCCAGTGAGCTCCCAGGCACACTGGGAGCCTGTGCAGGGTCTCTCGAGCCCTGGAGAAAGCCTACAGCGCATGTGTGTTTGGCCGGCCCGAGACGGCCGGCCAAACACACATACGCTCTGAGGGGAGTGCTCTGTGCACTCCCCTCCGAGGATGTCATCCCCTATGCCCCGCCCCTTTCACCACAAAGGAATAATAAACCTAGTTTATTATTCCTTCCTGGTGAAAGCGTTGCAGCTTCTGCTGCTGGCGGGGTGGGCGATGCTCCTCCACCCTATGGAGGAGCCGCCCCTGGTGAGATATCTGCCAGGTTTCACCAGGAATATGTACAGACACACAGACAAAAATGCACACACACTCTCTCTCCCTCTCTGTTTTGAAAGTCTTCATAAATATTAGTTATTTGACAACATATTGGGTTTTCTCTCTTACTACTCCCACCAATCCGCCTCCTCTCCCTTCCCACTGCCCCTTAGGCCTCTCTCATGCGCCCTGCTTGTCTCATAAAGTATGTAAACATTATGGGGGTCATTCTGACCCTGGCGGCCGGTGACCGCCAGGGTCACCGACCACGGGAGCACCGCCAACAGGCTGGCGGTGCTCCCGAGGGCATTCTGACCGCGGCGGTTCAGCCGCGGCCAGAAAGGGTAAACCAGCGGTCTCCCGCCGGTTTACCACTGCCCTTGTGAATCCTCCATGGCTGCGGAGCGCGCTCCGCAGCCATGGGGATTCTGACACCCCCTACCGCCATCCTGTTCATGGCGGGTCTCCCGCCAGGAACAGGATGGCGGTAGGGGGTGCCGCGGGGCCCCTGGGGGCCCCTGCAGTGCCCATGCCCATGGCATGGGCACTGCAGGGGCCCCCGTAAGAGGGCCCCGCAAAGTATTTCAGTGTCTGCTAAGCAGACACTGAAATACGCGACGGGTGCAACTGCACCCGTCGCACCCCTGCAACTACACCGGCTCAATTCTGAGCCGGCGTCCTCGTTGCAGGGGCATTTCCTCTGGGCCGGCGGGCGCTCTTTTGGAGAGCGCCCGCCGGCCCAGAGGAAATGTCTGAATGGCCGCCGCGGTCTTTTGACCGCGGTGCGGTCATTCAGCGGCGGTACCTTGGCGGACGGCCTCCGCCGTCCGCCAAGGTCAAAATTACCCCCTATATCCGAACATTTGAAGCTCACACCTCCCACCGCAATCTCACTGACCAAACTACGCCCCTGAGTGAGAGATCAATAGCCAGCTGTGCTGATTAAGTAAAAGTCGATGCTGAGAAGGCCGGTTTGTAGATGTTTGCGTAATGTCGTCAGTGTTACGTCCTGCCCGCGAAGAGCTTTCCTTAGTTTTAAAGGTTTATTAGTGTAGGGTATCGCCACCAAGGTGCAGTTCAGGCAGAGTTCTGTCATCAACTGAAACAGACTTCTGATCACTGACAACATAGCATTTTACAAGTAAACACACAGAAACAACAACATGAAAGAAAAGACAGACCACAACAGTCAGGTCTGTCAGGGATTATATGTGCTTGGGGAAGAATTCCAATGGGAACGGTCGAGATTGCGTGGGATTTGCTTATTAACTTTGGCGGTTAAAGCTTTGTCGTTGGAGAGGCCTTGTAGTTTACACTTCTCTCAGTGGAACTGGTGTCCCTTTACTAAAACTGCAAAGTTCCTCCAATCAGCCAGACCTCATTCCATGGTAATAATGGCAGAAAAACATTGCCATCTGGTGGACCTATAATGACATGCAAGTCACACGATAAATATCTGTTTATTTTAAGGGTCGAGCCTGCGTCGCATGCGCTTGCGCATGTGTATCGCTTGCGAGATGCTGTAGTAGTTAGAAAAGGGCTCAGAGACCCGTCCATGTCACGTCAGTGTCTTTCATTGGTTCGTGGGCTTGCCTTTTAAAATCTGCTTGCTTTCATTAGTGGCAGGCGACCAAGTACTGAAAATATACGAGGCTCACTGTTTTCCATCCGGTTTGTGGACTACTTTTTCTCTTTTTTCGTAGCGCGATCTCGCTTGGCAAAAGTTGAGTGCTTTGCATGACATCAACCCTGTTACATAGTTAATTGCACTTTTGCCGGTTATGTAGATAATTGCACTTTTGCCGATAGGTTTCACTACGAGTGAACTGTAGCAGCACGATTGCGCTCTTTTTTCCATTTAATGAGGCAAGAAAAGTCCAGTTGGGAATTTACAACTGCTAATAGCTCTAACTCGGAGAAATGCGAGACCCGTTGCATTGCAAATGCTTGTTTATTTTTGCAATTTTATATAGCGGAGACATGGCCCAAAGGTATCAGAGTGCTTTTCAACAGTAGCAGGATACCAGTGTCTAGCGAGTTACAGTAATTACATCGAGATATTTGCATCAGTGGATGCCACCAGGACAATAGCAGCAGATTGGACAGGGGACGTTTAAGCATCAATTAAGATGAAGGAGTCACATGACCAAGGTAGTTTGTATGCTGGTGGAGAGAGTACTTAAGTATGGTTTACCTTTATTAAATTTTTATTATTTATGGATTTTTGGCCTCATGTACAAAGAGTTTTACCATTCACAATCCCTCTGATTCGGCAGATCAGAGGGTTTGCCAGCGCTAAAACTTTTCCTCAAATGTACAGTCTAGTTCACCTTTTGGGGAAAGGTTAAATGGGTTTAGGGATCCATATTACATAGGTATTTGGGACCAATGCTTAATTTGTAAATTTGTAAATAAAAACGTGCCTGTGCCCAAAGCTCTTCTCTGAAACACGCGGCTGCTGCAATCAACTGTGCAAGCACAGAATACTGGGGCAGCCTAATCCTGAAGCCATCTCGGGCCTCTTTCATCCATTTACAGCCACTCCTTGCCCCTTCAGCTCACTTTTGCAGCTTTCTGCTTTCTCCCTTTGTGACGCATTTCGTTTTCTTCTTCCTCCGTCTTTCCCTTATGTCTCTTTTGCTCACAGTAAATGCTTGAGGCAGAAAGATAAGTGCCAGCCCTCAAAAATAAGTGCCGGTGCCCCACACCGGAATCCACTGGCTCAAATTAAGCACTGTTTGGAATGGGTGTGTTTAGGGCGTCCCTTCCATGTATTGATTCCTTATGGTTTGTATTAATGTTTTGCTATTGACTTCCGATCTCAAAACATTAATATTTTACCAGTAGCACCAGGGGCAGCTCCTTCGCAATGGTGAAGGAGCGTCACCCCGCTGGCTGAGCCAGGAGCTGAAAGATAAAACAATATTTCTTTATCATTTTATCTTTCAGCTGCTGGCTGAGCCAGCAGCTTGTTAAGGGAGGGCCGGGGTGGGCCACAGGAGGTGGGAGAAGGAGAGAGTGCACCTAAACACACATGCGCACTTAGGCCCATATTTATCCTTTTGTAGTGCCGCATTTGCGCTGCTTTTTGATGCAAAAGCAGCGCAAACATACAAAATAAAATTGTATTTTGTAAGTTTGCGCCGATCTTGCGCCAAAAAATGACACAAATGCGCCGCTAAAAAAGTATAAATATGGGCCTTAGGTTTCTCCAGCATGGCTGGGTTGAACAGCCGCACTGGAGAAACTACACAGACCCCCAGGGCAGTGGCTGAGCAGCAATCCAAGCAGCTCACACCAATCCTGATGCTGCTTTCATGCTAGGTTTAGCATGAAAACTATGCCAGGATTGCTGGGGAGCCTGTGCTGGTTTCCCAGTGAATCCTGGGACACTAGGAGAAGAGGAGCGAGGTGGCAGGATGCGGAGGGAAGAGGTACGTTTTTTAAATTATTTTTTTATTACCCCTCTGTCTCTCCCCCCTGCCCGCCCCTCCCCTTGAGATTTGCGGCCGCTGAGTAACACACCGATAGCAGTAGCCCATTCGCAAACGCAAAGGTCACAAAGGGACCACTTCTCATAAGTGAATGTTGACAAAAAGATTTTTAAGGTCAAAATGACATTTGCAGCCCCTATACTTTTGGGTTGACGTGCAGTCTCCACCATTGTGTCAGAGGGATGGAAATTCTGTCAAACTCTTAATCACTAAAAATTGTTCTGCATCATTTTTGTACTGAGATTAGCTGCTACACCTCTGCGGTACAAAAGGCTTTTAATGCTTCCTATTTGTTTCTTCGATGCTGTCTCTTTGCTCACATCAGTTATGGCTTCCTCTGTCTTCCACTCAAATGAGTGACCGGATTGGGAGCCATGTAACTAGATGGTTAGCCTACATGTTATTTATTGGAGTGTTTCTGTTAGAAGCAGGAAGAGTGGTACTCATTGGATTTAGTTTAGTAATTATCTTTTCATATTTTTGCAGGCCATTATTAACTTTAGTTTGTGGATGTCACATCCCTGCAAGCTGCTCTCACTCACAATGTTTCTTCCAATAGCAATTGTATGCAAGCTGCCAAGATGGACCAGTGACTTAAACACTTTCTGCTGACATCTGGCCATGGTTGATAAATTGAGTGTCATCCAAATACGTAGTAGCAATAATTGTTATTTGCAGTGCTTACACATTGCAAACTGCTGTTGAACGGTCTATAAAACAAAGGGGCAGATGTATCAAGAATGCATTTTGCGAGTCGGAAATAGCGATTTTTAAGAAATCGCTAGTTCTGATTCGCAAAATGCAATGTATTACATTTGCGATTCGGTAATAGCGATTTCTGAAAAATCGCAAATCCTATTACCGAATCGCAAATTGCGATACCGGCCCCCATTCGCACCTATGGGCCTTTAGGCCCATATTAGCGAATGTTTTGCATTTCCAAAATTGCGAATTCCTAACTGGAATTCGCAATTTTGGAAATGCAAAGTCCAGGGTGCTGGGGGCCCAAGGCCCCCTCTGCTGCACCCCAAAATATTTTTTTTACAACATGTAAGGTGCACACATGCCAAAAGGGCATGTGTGCTTTACATGTAAATTTTAAAAATGCATTTTATATGCATTTTAAAAATTTGCACATGGTTACCACCAAGTTCAACTTGGTGGTAATAGCGATTCCTTAATGCCCAATTCGCATTAAGGAATTGCTTGTTACATGTGCTTTAGAAATCGCAAATAAGGAATCCTAATTTGCGATTTCTTATTTAGAGAGTCGCAATTTGCGACTCTCTAAACAGGGTCACAATTTTAAGGAATCGCTATTTTAGCGATTCCTTAAAACTGCATTCAGAATGCCTTTGATACATTCTGAAATGGCTTTTTGCATTCGCAAACGGGCATTCGCACCGTTTGCGAATGCAAAAAGCTTTGATACATCTGGCCCAAAGTGTCAATGGGAGGGATGTAGATATTGGACCAGCATATGAGCTCAGTGGTGCAAAGTGAAACTAGCATGGCAATGCCACAGCGGGGATAACAATATTGAACCTTGCATGGCAGCTATCTGGGCATAATGTGAAAATGGCATTGCAAGGTGGAAACTGGTCGGGACATTTCTAGGGGTTACCAAAAATTGAAAATGTGGAAACTAGCATGCCAGACTCATAGCATGTGAATGCCTGCTTAGCTGGTGGAATGGTAAACTGACATGACAATGTGTCAACTCCTGCCCCTGTCCTTTGTGCAATGTAGAAACTGGCTTGGCAATACGTTTTAAACAGAAGCAATGCAAAATCTGGAACAATGATGTGGGCCTAAGTACGCCATTTTAATGTGAAAATGGCATGTAATATTATGGGTGTAAATTGAACATAGCATGCCAGTTCAGAAAATGACAGAGCAGTTTCAATAAAGCTGATATGGCAATATGTCCTAAGCTGTGGAGATGTGAAGCTGCCTAGGCAATGTAGAAGCTGATATGGCAATATGTCCTAAGCTGTGGAGATGTGCAGCTGCCTAGGCAATGTAGAAGCTGATATGGCAATATGTCCTAAGCTGTGGAGATGTGAAGCTGCCTAGGCAATGTAGAAGCTGATATGGCAATATGTCCTAAGCTGTGGAGATGTGAAGCTGCCTTTGCAATGTAGAAGCTGATATGGCAATATGTCCTAAGCTGTGGAGATGTGAAGCTGCCTAGGCAATGTAGAAGCTGATATGGCAATATGTCCTAAGCTGTGGAGATGTGAAGCTGCCTAGGCAATGTAGAAGCTGATATGGCAATATGTCCTAAGCTGTGGAGATGTGAAGCTGCCTAGGCAATGTAGAAGCTGATATGGCAATATGTCCTAAGCTGTGGAGATGTGAAGCTGCCTTTGCAATGTAGAAGCTGATATGGCAATATGTCCTAAGCTGTGGAGATGTGAAGCTGCCTAGGCAATGTAGAAGCTGATATGGCAATATGTCCTAAGCTGTGGAGATGTGAAGCTGCCTAGGCAATGTAGAAGCTGGAGATGCATTTCTCAAAGGCATAGTCGAATTAGAATGGTGATGTGGAAACCAGCGATGCAGCATATCAGTCTGAGACAATATAAAAACCAACAGGGGAATGTGTGACTAACAGCGGCTGTGTGAATATGGCATGGCTGTTCTCCAGGGCCAGGTAAGGTGGACCTAACCTGAGCAATATATAACTAGCATTAAGATGTGAAAGCTAGTATATCAATGTGGTAAATGGTGAGTATATTTTAGCTGCAACATGAAAATGGCAATGTAGGTGACTACCCACCTCAAGGAATAATCACAAACCGTGTCAGGTTGAACCCTCAAAGTCACAAAATTAACATGAGCTTAACTCTCTGGTAGATTTGGCACTCAGCAGGCAGGCTTAACTTAGGGTAAGCTGTAAAGTATTTGTGCAGTTCCAAACAGTAATATCAAAATGCAAAACAATACAAATCCCAAACTGAATTGGAAAAATAGAGTAAAGGGAGATAAACAATACATCAAAGTGACAAAATCCCCAATAAGGCTAAATAGATGTGTGATTTTTTAAAGTTGTAGGTAGGAATACCACCAAAAAGCACAAAGTGCCAATGAAAGCCAATGGTCCTGGTGGACCAGGGCGAAAGCGCAATTTGAGGCTGACCATGATGGTGCACGAGTCAGAGACACCAAGCAGGTTCATCTTGGTCAAATAATTAAATTCCGATTTAGGGCCTGATTTAGATCTTGTCAGAGGGGAATATTCCATCACAAACATGCTGGATGTTCCTTCCACCGTATTACAAACCCATTATATCCTATGGAGATCATAATATGGCGGACTGGATATCCATCACATTTATGATGGAGTATTCCATCTGCCAAGATCAAAATCAGGCCCTTAGTCCTAAAAGTCCCAATGCTCCGCAGAAGTACACTTCTAAAGCCCCCCTTGACATTAAAGGAGACACTAAGAGACTCACAGAGTGTCAGGCAGAGCTCAGCAACAGAATCCAGTCCAGGTCTAGTTGCCACTGGTTAGGTCGGCAGTTGCAGGAGACGCCTGTTGTATCCCTGTAGCTTGAACAGAAGGTCAGCCTTATGGCCCTTGGAATCCATGTTGTTGTCCTGTATACAAGAGGGAGCAGGTTCAATCTTTCAGGGCTCCTCTCAGGTCACAGACAGCAGGTCCAATCTCCTGTTCTTCCTCAAGTCCAGCAGTGTTCTGAAGTGGGTGCTCCACATTTATACCTGGCATGAGCTAGTGGGTGGGAATGACTCCCGGGCATGCCCAACCAATGGGATAAAAGTTCCCAGGGCCAAACCTACCAACTTGGTGCATTTTAAAGATGGCAGAAGTCTTTGGCCACACTCAACGTGGGCTCTGAGGGTTGGAGGGATTGTGGGGAGTGTACTATGGTAATCCTAGTGTTCCCCCACATCTAACGCTAAAATCCAATTTTAATCAGCCACTGTGCAGTCTAAGGAAGACATGTGGAAGGACAAAGCAGGGTTCATCAGCAACCAGACAGTGGATACACTAGAATTGTCATGGCATCCTGTTCCCATACTTTTAAGTGTGCCCCCAGTGTTAAATGTAAAGCTAGCAGACCTGACAAGCAGGATTTTACACTTCAGCAGGATTTGACACTGCAGTGTCAAAAAGGTTGATGACAGCCCCAACTTGGCATATTTTAAGTGGTTTAGAGGAGTCATCTCTGCCCATTCAGGTCAGCCTATTGTGTGCTCCTGAGAAGCATTTCAAACTCTTTTCACACCTATTCAAGTGCTAATTACTGGCTGGGAGCGTTAGAGAGCAAATGCAAATTAGCATCCAGTAATTTCAGGCAGGGAAAAGGTAATGTTCTATAAATTACTTTTGCTTAGTAATTTATTAAAAATCTGATTTCACCATTGAATTTCTTTTTTAATAACTATTTGTTAGAAATGGGGTATTTGGTTGGCAGTAAGGTTACCCCTTGTCCAAGCAAGGACCCTCATTCTAGTCAGGGTAAAGGAGAATCACTGTCAGCTAACCCCACTCACCCCTTTGATAGCTTGGCACGAGCAGGCAGGCTTAATTTCAGAAGCAAGATGTAAAGTATTTTTTACCAACACACACAGTAACTCAGTGAAAACTCTACAAAATGACACAACACAGGTTTGAAAAATAGATAACATTTATCTAAATGAAACAAGACCAAAATGACAAAAATCCAACATACACAAGCCAAGTTATGAATTTTAAAAAGAATAAGAGTCTTAGGCCCTCATTACAACATTGGCGGTAAATGCTGCTTACCGCCGTGCAGAAGACCGCCAACACACTGCCGCGGCCACGGAATTCCGCTACAACTATTACGACCCACAGCCCGGAATCCGCCAAGATCCAGACACCCACACAAGTCCGCCACCCGACACCGTCACGCCAACAGGAATACACCCACACTATCACGACCCACGAATCCATGCGGCGGTCTTTCAACCGCGGTAAACCATTGGCGGTACACACCGCTGCGCTCAAAATACACACACACTAACAAAACACAACCACATTGGACAATTCGAAAATATACACACCTGATACACATACACACACCACACCCACACACTCAATACAATATAAAACACACACCCACATCACCCACAAACCCCTACGACCACAATAGCGACAGAAGGCCAGAGAGAGACACCACCATCAACAAACTAGCATCCACAGGCACTCTACACCATCACTCACACAACAGCCACGCACCTCACACAACACACACAAACACATCCTCTCACACATCACAACACACACCACCTCACACAACACCCACACCACATCATGGCACCCCAAAGACACCCCAGGTTTTCTGAGGAGGAGCTCAGGGTCATGGTGGAGGAAATCATCCGGGTAGAGCCACAGCTATTCGGATCACAGGTGCAGCACACCTCCATAGCTAGGAAGATGGAGCTATGGCGCAGAATCGTGGACAGGGTCAACACAGAGGGACAGCATCCAAGAACACGGGATGACATCAGGAAGAGGTGGAACAACCTACGGGGGAAGGTGCGTTCCGTGGTCTCAAGACACCACATTGCAGTTCAGAGGACTGGCGGCGTACCCCAACCTCCATCCCCACAACTAACAACCTGGGAGGAGCAGGACTTGGCTATACTGCATCCTGAGGGCCTCGCAGTAGTAGCAGGAGGAATGAACTCTGGTAAGTCATATCTTAACTATTACATCCCCCACCTTACCTGCATTCTATCACATACCCCACCCTCACCCTCACCCTCACCCCCATCACTCCAATTCCTCACATATGTCCCATCATCACAAACCACACATCCCAACACCAAGCCCTGCATGCAACACCAAAGCATGGACACCCATCACCAAAGCAGGTCCACCACAGATACCCACACAGACCCCAAAACAATCATCACACAAGGTCCTACACAAGAATGTAAGCACTGGGGTACAGGGTCACCCACCCATTGCACACCATGGCACACACAGATGCAATAATCATGCCTTTACACCCCTGCAGGACCCCTACCCAACGTCACCGGGCATGAGGTTCCAGACATGTCCACCGCCCCCCAACAGAAGAGGCCCACAGTGATGACAGCAGCTCTGTCCAACTGGATCTAGATGACCAGCCCGGCCCATCTGGGACCTCGGGACAGTCGGTTCCCCTGACACTGTCACAAGCCACCACAGAGCCTCCCCCCTCAGGAAACACCAGCACAGCACCCACCCAGCAGGCCCATACCTCTGTCCCCAGGACACGTGAAGCAGCAGTGTGTCCACCACTACAGGGAACCCAGGCAAACCCACCACCCCAAGAACAGCAGGGACCTGGGGGCAGTGGCAGTGGGCACACGGTTCAGGGGACAGAGGCACAGGAAAACAGGGGAACTGGGAGGTCTGCTGTGCGACAGGGGGAGGACAGGCCCATGGAACCCACTCTCCACGAGGCCCTCTCCAACATCATGGGAGCGTACCATCATTTCCAGGAGACGATGACAACGGTACTGGCCAAGTTTCAGGAGACCCGGCGGCTGCAGGAGGAACAGTATTTGGGGTTCAGGGAGGAACACAAGTCCATCAATACCACCCTGGGCACCATTGTAGAGGTGCTGAAGGACCTTGTGAACACCAGGAGGGACACTGTGGCACAACAAGGGGCCCCTGACACTAGCCTGGATGATGAACTGCCCACCACCTCCGCCGGCGCTAGTGGACAGGAGGCACCGCCACAGGAACTTACGGACGTGACAGGAATAGTGAGAACACGTCGTACACGGCCAAACGGGAGCCGATACAAGCCGCGTTGATGTAATGTGAAATAACAACCGCGTTTGCTTGCTTAAGATTATTGGATAGGATGGGTTTCTCCATTCTTCTTCCAGAATTAAGAACTATGATTGCCCTTCTCCAGTCCTGATGAGGCCATAAATAAGTTGGCCGAAACGCGTTGACCTTTTTGTATTGCAAGTACATTGGGCTTGTTAATTAACGGATTATATTGGAAAAATTTGAGATGCACGATATCACGCTTGTGTGAAAGAAATACACAAGGAAGTGATAGTTAAGTGCACGAGAAGCCCAGTGCCTTAGCAAATAACAGTGGATCACATGTGGAGTGACATAATAGTGACCACATTTCTAATACATAGGGCACCACCTCAAGATTGGTTTTTTCTCTTCTTCTGTATATATTGTTAAAATTGTATATGTAATTTATGTATTGTGAGTAATATTCTGTGTATACGTATTGTTGTAATATGTTTTAAGTCCTGTGTACACGTATTTCTGCAAATTGTTTTTCAGTCCTGTAGTATATCACCATAGATCCTTTTTGCAATATTAAATTCTTTTTGAAAATAAATATGGAAAAGAAATTAACTGAGAAGTAACAGAATTAATGGCTGTCCTTATAATTTAGTATCAAATTTGTCCCTACCTGTCATTTTTTGCCTTTTTATGTTGTATTTACCCTGGGCAGGAGAGGGTTATAGGGTTTCCCCTAATTTTGTGCACAGGACCACAACACCAGCACCCCACCCCCTGCAGATGGAGAACCACCCTGCAAGCGGTCCCTGAGATCCAGGACAAAGACAGAGAACAATGCCAAGACCCCCACCAAGAAATGAGGCCACCCTGAATGTCATCCTTCTGTCCCACTTTGTCACCCTGTCCATCCTTAAACTGCCCTAGCTCCACTTCCTATGCCCCTTTGGACAATGCACCTGTGAGAAAAATAACTGGACTCTGACATGGCCATTCCACCACCATCACCCCTGACCATTTTACAACCCCCTCCACTATCTTGCACTTAAATAAACACCCTTGAATCAGAAAACAATCTGGAGTCAGTCTGTGCTTCCACAAATGTGTATTTGCAATAACTTTGAAAAATAGCAATGTCCATTCTATGTACAAGATACCTATGTCACACAGCTCTAGTCCATGAGGTAACATAGCAGAGGTCACACAGTGGGACCCACATCTGTGAAATGAAAAGGCAAAGTGTCAATTCAGGGTCCATACACTGGGTGAAAGTGACAGACAGATGATAGGTCTAACAATTTAATCAGATGTAGGAGGCAGTGATGTCTTCTTACCTGTGTCTCACTGGAAGTATTGCTGGATCACTTTGTTTCTGTTGTCTATGTCCTCTTCTTCTGCCTCCTCTTCTTCACTGTCCATAGGCTCCACAGCTGCCACAAGACCCCCTTCTGGACCATCCTCCTGCAGAAAAGGCACCTGTCGTCGCAAAGCCAAGTTGTGCAGCATACAGCAGGCCACGATGATCTGGCACACCTTCTTTGGTGAGTAGTATAGGGAACCACCTGTCATATGGAGGCACCGGAACCTGGCCTTCAGGAGGCCGAAGGTCCTTTTTATCACTCTCCTAGTTCGCCCATGTGCCACATTGTAGCGGTCCTCTGCCCTTGTCCTGGGATTTCTCACTGGGGTCAGTAGCCATGACAGGTTGGGGTACCCAGAGTCACCTGCAAATGTCGAGGGAAATCTGTTAGACACACACTAACCCTTAGGGACAACCCCAGACCCAGACAACTATTCACAGGGTATAGTGTCCTTGTCCTCACCTATTAGCCACACCCGGTGCCTCTGGAGTTGCCCCATCACAGAAGGGATGCTGCTATTCCTCAGAATGTAGGCGTCATGCACTGAGCTAGGAAACTTGGCGTTCACATGGGAGATGTACTGGTCGGGGATACCAATGTCACATGTGTCCCATCAATGGCACCTATGATGTTGGGGATATGTCCCAGGGCATAGAAGTCACCTTTCACTGTAGGCAAATCCTCCACCTGAGGGAACACGATGTAGATGCGCATGTGTTTCAGCAGGGCAGATAACACTCTAGACAATACGTTGGAGAACATAGGCTGGGACATCCCTGATGCTATGGCCACTGTTGTTTGAAAAGACCCACTTGCCAGGAAATGGAGTACTGACAGGACCTGCACTAGAGGGGGGGATTCCTGTGGGATGGCGGATAGCTGAATTCAGGTCTGGCTCCAACTGGGCACACAGTTCCTGGATTGTGGCACGATCAAATCTGTAGGTGACTATTACATGTCTCTCTTCCATCGTCGACAGGTCCACCAGAGGTCTGTACACCGGAGGATGCCGCCATCTCCTCACCTGCCCCAGAGGATGTGCTCTATGGATGAGAACAGCGAACACAGAGTGAGCCAACACTGAGGTAGTAAAAAAACATTTTTATTGCACACATTTGTCAATACGCTATGTGCCTGTCTCTGTGTATATGCAAGGCCTATATATGTGTGACGCATTAAAAATTAATGCCATGTGGTCACCTGAAATGGCGGCTGCCTGACCTGTAATGTGGGACAAGGGGATATGAGGTAACTGCGCTGGCGTTGTACACCGCCACGGTAGGCGGTCGAAGACCGCGGCGCAATCCTGCATTGGTTAACATTGGGCCCTATGGGTTCCAGGAGCAAATGACGATGTATGCCGGCGGTGACGGTGCGCACCGCCACGGACGTGACTGCCATTTTCTGTCTGTTCACTCACTTGATACCTGATCTTCGACAGGAGAGGACCTACAGTGCAAGTGCTGCTGTGACATCAGTCTGGAAGCGACAATGGCTCATGTGTCTGGGGAAAGGGCTCCTGCCTTCAAATCGGAAGAGTTGGATAAACTAGTGGATGGGGTCCTCCACCAGTACACGCTACTCTACGGTCCTCCAGACAAACAGGCGAGTACACTGTGAGCATGCTGTATGGGCAATGCCTGTTTGGAGTGGTGTGGATGGAAAGTACAGTGGGGATTGGGCCTGCATGATCGGACAGGGAGTGTATGTGCATCAGGGCAGGGGTGGGAACGTGGGACAATGACTTTGACGGTCCGGACGGTTAAAGTCTTATATTTTACCCTGTACTATTCCTCTAGGTCAGCACCCACCAGAAGAAGGATATTTGGCATGCCATCGCCAAGGACGTCCAGACCCTGGGGGTCCACCACAGACGGAGCACCCACTGCCGTAAAAGATGGGAGGACATACGCCACTGGAGCAAGAAGATGGCGGAGGCCCAGCTGGGGATGGCCTCCCAACGTGGGAGGGGTGCCCGTCGCACCATGACCCCCCTGATGTTCCGGATCCTGGCGGTGGCGTATTCGGAGTTGGACAGGCGCTTGAGGGCATCACAGCAGCCACAAGGGGGTGAGTACCGTCACATCCATCTGACTCTGCGCGCATTGGAGGTGTCGGGTGGGGGAGGTGGGCAGTGGGTTCCCCTAGGCTAGGGCGAGCTTTGTAGGCAAGGACCCTTTGTGAGGCAGGCTAAGTGGCACCCCAACCCCACCAGTGGTAAGAGCCATCTACACCTAGTCAGGCTCCTGTGACTTCCATGTGTGCAGCAATCGGGCATAGGCCTTGTACCCCATGTCCCTGTGATTAATTAAGGAACTCTAAGTGCATGGCGTAGTGCAGAGGGCTGCTGTGTCTGTAGTGTCTGCCAACGGTAGCGGTATTGTATGCACTGAACATGTCTTTCTTCTTCCCCCCCCCCCTTTTTGTGGTCTCCCTGTTCTTGTGTGCATTAGCATCATCAGGTGGAGGAGCTTTGCCACCGGAGCAGGAGGGAGCTGCATCCACATGGCCCTGGAGGGCGAGACTACGGAGTCTGAAGTCACCAGTGGGACGGAGGGCGAGGGGAGCTCCACGGCGGGGACAGGAGCTGAGACCAGCGACACCGACTCGTCCTCTGATGGGATCTCCCTTGCGGTGGCGGGCCCCTCTGTGCCCACCTCATCTACAGGTACAGCCGCCACCCCCCCTACCAGAACCGCCCTCCCAGCAACCCCTCAGCATGTGTCCCGTGGCTGCTCACCCAGGAGGGTCAGCATCTCCTTCGCCCCAGGCACCTCAGGCCCTGCCCCAGTCAGCCCTGCTGCCCTCAGTGAGGAGGCTATTGACCTCCTGAGATCCCTCAGTGTTGGGCAGTCTACCATTCTGAATGCTATCCAGGGTGTAGAGAGGCAGTTGCAACAGACAAATGCATACCTGGAGGGCATTCATTCTGGCCAGGCAGCCCAACAGCGAGCATTTCAGGCTCTGGCCTCTGCACTGATGGCAGCCATTGTCCCTGTGTCCAGCCTCCCCCCTCCAACTTCCTCCACCCAGACCCAATCCCCAGTCCCTCAGCCTATCCCAAGGACACTATCAGACCAGCATGCACACACCTCAACACACAAGGGTGGCTCTGGCAAACATAAGCACCACACATCCCACAAGCACTCACACAAGCATCATACCCATGCACACATGCCAACATCCACTGCCTCCACTGTGTCCCCCTCCTCCACGTCTCCCTTCTCCCTCCCTGTCACATCTCCACTCACACCTGCATGCACTACATCTTCAGCCACTACCTCCATCACCAGCACAACCATTCCCACACACCGCTCACGTGCAGCCACCACCCCCACCACCATTCACACATCCCCTGTGTCCTCTCCCAGTGTGTCTGTGAGCCCTCCTCCCAAACTACACAAACGCAGTCACACACCCACCCAACAGCCATCCACCTCACGACAGCCTCCAGCCCATGCACCTTCACCCAAAGTCAGCATACGAACATCTCCGACAACCACTACCTCTTCCTCCACTCCCAAAACCCCTCCATCTACCCGTCCCGGTGTGTCAAAAAAGCTTTTCATCTCAAATGTTGACCTCTTCCCCACACCTCCCCCCCGTCCGTCCCCTAGGGCCCGCCTTTCCAGGTCCCAACCCAGCACCTCAGCCACCACATCACTGGGCACAGTGGTGAATGAAATATCCGGGTTCTGGAGTGCGCCAAGCAACAGGGCTGCCAGTGTCCCAAGGAGCGAGTCCAAGGACATTCCCCCACCTCCAAAACAGAAGAAGTTGCCCACATCCTGGAGGGAGAAGGCCAAAACACCTGCCACCAAGGGCTCAGCCAAGACAATACTTGTGAGTGGCAAGACAGCTGCGCCACCATCCAAGGTGGGGAAGGGCCTGAAAAAGAAAGGCAAGTCAACGTCGTCGCCAACCTGTACGGCGGACAAGACCGCCACCGGCACCGCCATGGACACCGCTGCCAGCACCCCAGAAACTGAGCCCTTTCCCAGCACCGCAGACACTGTGCCCTTCAGCAGCAACGCAGTCAGTGAGCCCGCCACTAGCACCGACGCTACGGACACCGCCACCAGCACCGCGGTCAGTGAGCCCGCCACCAGCATCGCTGCTACGGACACCGCCGCCAGCACCGCGGTCAGTGAGCCAGCCACCTGCACTGCTGCTACGGACACCGCCACCAGCACCGCGGTCAGTGAGCCAGCCACTTGCACCGGAGTCAGTGAGCCAGCCACCAGCACCACCGCCACAATGACCACCGCAAGCACCGCCGCTACTGACCCCGCCGCCAGCACCGCCAGCGGCCCGTGTCATCCTGAGTCAGTGGCACCACAGCAGACATGGCAGCCATCCCCATTGGTCATTCGTGCGAGGCTGGGGGTCAGTTCCAGGGGCCTGTCCAGCTTGCATGTTGCACCACCGTCAGTGGAGTGTCACATCCACTACCTCAGTCCTTGGCAGGATGAAGCACTCTGGGCACAAAACCCCCTCCAGAACCAGTGGAGTATCACATCCACTACCTCAGTCCTTGGCAGGATGAAGCACTCTGGGCACAAAGCTCCCTCCAGAACCAGTGGAGTATCACATCCACTACCTCAGTCCTTGGCAGGATGAAGCACTCTGGGCACCAGGCCCCCTCCAGAACTAGTGGAGAAAGGCATCGACTACCTCAGTCCTTGGCAGGATGAAGCACTTCTGGCACAAAGCCCCCTCCAGAACCAGTGGATTATCACATCCACTACCTCAGTCCTTGGCAGGATGAAGCACTCTGGGCACCAGGCCCCCTCCAGAACCAGTGGGGAAAGGCATCCGCTACCTCAGTCCTTGGCAGGATGAAGCACTCTGGGCACAAAGCCCCCTCCAGAACCAGTGGAGTATCACATCCACTACCTCTGTCCTTGGCAGGATGAAGCACTCTGGGCACCAGGCCCCCTCCAGAACCAGTGGAGACTGTTATCCACTTGAGAGACTGTGGCTTTGCACTCCCCAGGATAGAGCAGTGGGCAAACCACCCACTGGAAATACTTGAGAGACTGTGGCTTTGCACTCCCCAGGATAGAGCAGTGGGCAAACCACCCACTGGAAAGACTTGAGAGACTGTGGCTTTGCACTCCCCAGGATAGAGCAGTGGGCAAACCACCCACTGGAAAGACTTGAGAGACTGTGCCTTTGCACTTCCCAGAATAGAGCAGTGGGCAAACCACCCACTGAAAAGACTTGAGGGACTGTGGCTTTCCACTCCCCAGGATACAGCAGTGGGCAAACCACCCACTGGAGAGACTTGAGAGACTGTGGCTTTGCACTCCCCAGGATAGAGCAGTGGGCAAACCACCCACTGTAAAGACTTGAGAGACTGTGGCTTTGCACTCCCCAGGATAGAGCAGTGGGCAAACCACCCACTGGAAAGACTTGAGAGACTGTGGCTCTGCACTCCCCAGGATAAAGCAGTGGGCAAACCACCCACTGGAGAGACTTGAGAGACTGTGGCTTTGCACTCCCCAGGTTAAAGCAGTGGGCAAATACCCACTGGAGAGACTTGAGAGACTGTGGCTTTGCAGTCCCCAGGATACATCAATGGGCATGGAGATCCCTTGTGGAGCTGGCATCGTGGACTCATCCGGCTGAGGTGCCCCCCCTTCCCTTCCCCCTGAGGTGCCTGTTTTATTTGGATCTGATGCCCCTGCAGTGTTCTCTCCGTTTCCATCGGGTATCGAGTGTGGGCCTCGCCCATGCATTTTGGGCCCAGCGGTCCACGGACTATATAGGTACAATACCTGGACTTGAAATCTTGGTGTACATAATTGTTTATAGTGTATATATAATTTTGCCAAATGGATTTTTCTTGATTACAATCGTTCAACTCATTTCCTTTTGTCCTTGCGTTCTTCCGGGGGGGGTTGGGGGATGTAACAGCATGTATTTGTGTGTATGGTGGGAGTGTTGGAGTTGCGTGTGTGTGTCACTCTCTTTTCCCACCCCCCACCCCTGTGTTGTAGGTGCAGTACTCACCGTGGTCATCGCCGCCATCGGTCGTGCTCCTGGTAGAGGAGCAGGAAGACAATCGCAGGGAGTATTGGAGTTCTGGCTCCATGGCATCCTGGTTCCTCGTGGGGTGTGTAGAGGTGAGTGTTTTCCCATCCAAGTCCTGTTTCCGCCGTGTTTTTGTTCACGTTGAATCCGCCCTGGAAAAGGTGGCGGATTGACCTGTCATAATAGTGTGGGCGGTATATTGTCTTCCGCCTGACTGTTGGCGGTGACCGCCATGCTGTTTGTTTGTACCGCCATGGCGGTCGGAGTGTTAAAGTGGCTGTCTATGTTGGCGGTATCTGCCGTGGTCGTAATCCCATTTTTTCCCCGCAGGCCTGTTGGTGGTCTTACCGCCGCTTTCACACCGACCGCCAGGGTTGTAATGAGGGCCTTAATTCTTAGAAAACAGTGAGAATGCTGTTATTGCACAAAAGTACCTTGGTAGCTTAAAAATAAAGCTGCACGGGCGAGAGTGCGTCGGAAAAGGCCAGCAATGCATCGTTTTCTCACCCGCAAGCAAGAACGGGAGTCATTCCTCCTCCGGTCGGGTCGGCATGTGTCGTTTCTTCGCTCCTGCAAGAGAGCGATGCGTCAATCCGGATGGGCACCTCGGATCCAGGCAGGCTTTGCGGTGATTTTCCGCACCCAGCGATGTTGCGTTGAAATACGGTCGCACGGTTTCAAGAAACCGTGCTGCATGGGTGCTTGCGTCATTAACAGCACCCGCTGTGGATGTTGCACATCGTTTCTCTAGCCAGGTTGCGTCGATCTTCCAGCCATGATGCAGGTGAAGAGTCGATTTTAGCCACAAGGCCGGCGGCACGTCGTGTATCAGCCGCTGGGCAGGTGGTGCATCGAAAGTTTTTCCGCACAGCGGTCTTTGCGTGGATATCTTTTCCACCAGCTTCACCTTTCAAGGGCCCAGAGACAGGTTAGGGCACCACTTGGCAGGCAGGACTCTCAGCAGAAAGTCCTGTTGCTGGTAGACTAAAGTCTTTGATGTCCCTGAGACTTCAACAACATGAGACAAGCTCAGTTCAAGCCCTTAAAGATTCTTCACCAGAGGGAAGTCACACATAAGTCAGCCTTTGTGCTCTCTCAGGCAGAAGCAGCTACTGCAGGCCAACCCAGCAAAGCGCAGTCCCAGGCAAAGGGGCAGTACTCTTCCTCCAGCTTCCAGCTTTTCTCCTTGGCAGAGGTTCCTCTTGGTTCGAGAAGTAATCTGATTTTCGGGGTTTTTGGGTGCTCTTCTTATACCCCCTTCTGCTTTTGAAGTAGGCCTACTTCAAAGAGAAGTCTCTGTTGTTTTTAAGATCCTGCCTAGCCCAGGCCCGGCCCCAGACACACACCGGGGTTTGAAGACTGCATTGTGTAAGGGCAGGCACAGCCTTTTCAGGTGTAAGTGACCACTCCACCCCTCCTCTCAGCCCAGATGGCCCAGATGGCCCATCAGGATATGCATGCTACACCCCAGCTCCCTTTGTGTCACTGTCTAGAGGAGAGGTGTGAACAGCCCAACTGGCAAGATGACCGAGACAGAGAATCCATAAACAAGCAGAGTCGCTCAATGGTTTAAGCAAGGAAATGGCTACTTTCTAAAAGTGGCATTTTCAAACACACAATCTAAAAAACAACTTCACTAAAATATGTATTTTTAAATTGTGAGTTCAGTGACCCCAGACTCCACATGTCTATCTGCTCCCAAAGGAAATCTGCACCTTAATAATATTTAAAGGCAGCCCCCATGTTAACCTATATGAGACAGATAGGACTTGCAACAGTGAAAAACGAATTTGGCAGTATTTCACTGTCAGGACATGTAAGACACATATGTACATGTCCCACCTTTAACATGCACTGCACCCTGTCCCTGGGGCTTCCTAGGGCCTACCTTAGGGGTGCCTTACATGTATAAAAAGGGAAGGTTTAGGCCTAGCAAGAGGGTATACTTTCCAAGTCGAATTTGCAGTTTAAAACTGCACACACAGACACTGCAGTGGCAGGTCTGAGCCATGTTTACAGTGCTACTAATGTGGGTTGCACAACCAGTGCTGCAGGCCCACTAGTAGCATTTGATTTACAGGCCCTGGGCACCTCTAGTGCACTTTACTAGGGAGTTACTAGTAACTCAACTATGCCAATCATAGATAAGCTAATGTACACATACAATTTATGCAAGGGACACTTACACTCTAGCACTGGTCAGCAGTGGTAAAAGTGTCCAGAGCAAACAAAACAGCAAAAACAGAGTCCAGCACACAGAAGCAACCTGGGAAGTAGAGGCAAAAAGTTAGGGGAGACCATGCCAATGATGCCAAGTCTAACACTATTAGAAATAGTTGTTTATTTTTCTAGTTAGTCCCATTCCTGAGATACAGTATTAGTATTTTGATTTGTACTCTTGTTTTTTACATAGGACATCTAGGGCTGCCTTAGTGAAAAATAGCTAATATGGGCTAGTCACTGGAAGGACATGTTAACATTAAATTTCTACATGTGCTACTTTTAAATACCATGCTCCCTGTCTTGGGGACTAGAAGGTCTACATAGGGGTGCCTTATTAATATTTAAAAGGGGGCATTTGGCCTGTCAAAAGAGATATTTTCATTAGTCAAATCGCAGTTCGTTTACAGTCAGTCTACACAGGAGTCAACTTTTTCACTGTAGTAATGGCATTGTAGGTGCTGCAGCCTACTGGTGGCTATTAGCTTTCAGGCTCTGAGGCCTCTTTATACCATATACGAGGGACTTATAGTTAGTTAAGCTAAACAAGCCAATTAGAAGTATATCAATTTCATCATGTTGAAAGAAGGAGCACGGGCACTTTACTGGTTAGCAGGGGTAAAGTGCACAGAGTTCTAAAGCTAGCCAAAACGTAGGGTCCAGCAAAAAGCAAACAACCTAGGATGACCACCCAGAAAAGGAGGTCTTCCTACACATATGCTCCCATGAGTCAATGTAAAGTTGGGCTGGCATTGTGTGACCTGCTGGTACACTGTGAAACTGGCACAGCAATGGGTGATAATTTTTACTGTCATGTGAAAGCAGCATGTCAGTCTGGATCCTGTGAATCTGAAAATGTTATTCAATAAAAAAGATATCATAGAAGCTTATAAGGACAGTGAAGAAACTGCATCTTATTCTGTTTTACTTAGTGAATTTGACTTGCCAATTGTCTGAACGCAACATAGAAACTAAAATTCACTGGGGGTCATTACAACATTGGCGGTAAAAGGCGCTTACCGCCGTGCAGAAGACCGCCAATACACCGCCGCGGCGGCGGTATTCCGCCACAGCTATTATGACCCACATCTTGGAATCCGCCGAAATTCAGACACCCACACAACACCGCCACACCAAAGGTCAGTGATAAACTGGCGGAAGCAAATCCTCCACCTCCACGCCAACAGAAACACGCCCATGCTATTACGACCCACGAATCCACGCGGCGGTCTTTCAACCGCGGTATTCCATTGGCGGTACACACCGCCACGCTCAAAATACAAACACAGCTCCAGAACACCCCCACATTGGACAATTCAAAATACACACACCTGATACACATACAAACACCACTCCCACACACCCAACACAATATAAAACACACACCTACATCACCCACAAACCGCTACGACAAAAAATTCAGAAAGAAGGCCAGAGAGAGAGCACAGAATAGACAACTCCATCACACAGAGGCACACAACACCATCACCCACACAACATCCACGCACAAAACACCACACACCACTACACTCACCACACTCATGACCACATATACCACCCCACACATCACCTACACCACCCCATGTCACGCCAAAGACACCCCCGCTTCTCCGAGGAGGAGCTGAGGGTCATGGTGGAGGAAATCCTACGGGTAAAGCCACAGCTATTTGGCTCACAGGTACAGCACACATCAATAGCCAGGAAGATGGAGCTATGGTCCAGAATAGTGGACAGGGTCAACGCTGTGGGACAGCACCCAAGAAATAGGGAGGACATCAGGAAGAGGTGCAACGACCTACGGGGGAAGGTGTGTTCAACGGTCTCCAGGCACAACATCGCGGTACAGCGGACTGGCGGCGGACCCCCACCTCCTCCCCCACAACTAACAACATGGGAGGAGCAAGTCTTGACCATCATGCATGCAGAGGGCCTCGGAGGAGTCAGTGGAGGATGGGACACTGGTAAGTCACATCATAACTATCATATCCCCCACCCTACCTGCATGCTATCACACTCCCCTATCACTCCAAATCCTCACTAATCTACCCATAACACAAACCACACATCCAACACCAAGCCCTGCATGACACAACTAAGCATGGACACCCCTCACTAAAGCATGCCCACTGCACATACCCAGAACACCCACCCAACCATCATCACACAAACCCACACACAGGAATGCTTGCACTGGGGTACACAAACACCCACCCATTGCACACCATTACACACACACCTGCAATAATCATGCTCTTATGCCCCTGCAGGAACACGAAGGACCGTCACCACACCAGAGGGACCAGACAACACCACTCCACCCCCAGAAGAGGCCCACAGTGACGAGAGCAGCTCTGCCCTACTGGATCCTGATGACCAGCCCGGACCATCGTGGGCCTCGGGACAGTCGGTTCCCCTTGCACAGGCACAGCCCAACACCGACCTTCCACCCTCTGGTAACACCAGCACAGCACCCACCCAGCGGGCCCAAAACTCCCTACCCAGGACAGGTCAATCAGCGGTGTGTCCACCACTACAGGGAACCCAGGCTAACCCCCCACCCCAACAACAACAGGGACCTGGGGGCAGTGGTAGTGGGCACACGGTCCAGGCGACAGAGGCACAGGAACACAGGGGAACTGGGAGGGCTGCTGTGTGACAGGGGGCGGACAGGCCAAGAGAACCCACTCTCCACGAGGCCCTATCCTCCATCATGGGAGCATACCACTACTCCCAGGAGACGATGGCATCGGTCCTGGACAAGTTGCAGGAGACCCTGCGCCTGCAGGACGAACTGTATTTGGGGTTCAGGGAGGAGCTCAGGACCATCAGCTCCGCCCTGGGCACCATCGTAGGGGTGCTGAAGGACATACAGCAGACCTTGATGGACACCGTGGCACTCCAAGGGGCCCCTGACACTAGCATGGACGATGAAATGCCCACCACCTCCGCCGGCGCTAGTGGACAGGACGCCCCGCCACAGGACCAACACACCAGCACCCCACCCCCTCCAGATGGACAACCACCACGTAAGCGGTCCCTGAGATCCAGGAACAGGACAGAGCAAGATGGCAAGACCCCCGCCAGGAAATGAGACCACCCTGATTGTCATCCCACTGTCCCACTTTGTTACCCGGTCCATACTTAAACTGCCCCAGCTCCACTTCCTATGCTCAGATGGGCAGTGCACCTGTGAGACTAATAGACTGGACTCTGCCATGGACATTCCTCCGCCATCACCCCTCACCATTTTACTAACCCCTCACATTTCAGAGCACTTCAATAAACACCCTTGAAACACAAAACAATCTGGAGTCAGTCTGTGATTTAGAAAATATGTATTATCAATGACAGTGTCATAATGGCTTTACCATTGTAAGGCTAACATACCTATGTCACACATCACAAGCCCTTGAAGGATGCAAGCAGTTGACACGTAGGTAACCACACCTGTGAAACCGTAATGGAAGGGTACAACTCAGTTACCAAATAGTGATTTAAATCGAGAAACAGGACAGAGGTAGACGTGTGAAAGTTAAGGTAATGCTAAAAATGAAACTTTTCTCACCTGTGTCTCACTGGAAATATTGCTGTATGACTGACTCCCTGTTGTCGTTGCCTTCTTCCTGAGCTTCATCCTCATCACTGTCCACAGGCTCCACAGACTCCACAGCTGCTACAACACCGTCATCTGGATCATCCTCCTGCAGAAAAGGCACCTGGCGTCGCAAAGCCAAATTATGGAGCATGGAGCAGGCGATGATGATGTTGCACACCTTCTTCGGTGAGTAGAATAGGGATCCACCTGTCATATGGAGGCACCTGAACCTGGCCTTCGGGAGGCCGAAGGTGCGTTCGATCACCCTCCTAGTCTGCCCATGGGCCTCATTGTAGCGTTCCTCTGCCCTGGTCCTGGGATTCCTCACTGGGGTCAATAGCCAGGAAAGGTTGGGGTAACCAGAGTCCCCCAATAGCCATACACGGTGCCTCTGGAGTTGACCCATCATATCAGGGATGCTGCTATTCCGCATGATGTAGGAGTCATGCACTGAGCCAGGGAACATAGCATTTACCTGCGAAATGTACTGGTCTGCCAAACAGACCATCTGGACATTCATTGAATGATAACTCTTCCTGTTCCTGTACACCTGTTCCTTCCTGTGGGGGGGGACCAGAGCTACATGGGTCCCATCAATGGCACCTATGACGTTGGGGATATGTCCAAGGGCATAGAAGTCACCTTTCACTGTAGGCAAATCCTCCACCTCAGGGAAAATGATGTATCTCCTTACGTGTTTCAGCAGGGCAGACAACACTCTGGACAACACGTTGGAAAACATAGGCTGGGACATCCCTGATGCCAGGGCCACTGTTGTCTGAAAAGACCCACTTGCAAGGAAATGGAGCACTGACAGCACCTGCACGTCAGGGGGGATTCCAGTCGGATGGCGGATTGGTGACATCAGGTCAGGCTCCAACTGGGTACATAGTTCCTGGATTGTGGCACGGTCAAACCGGTATGTGACGATGATATGTCTCTCTTCCATTGTCAACAGGTCCACCAGCGGTCGGTACACCGGAGGATTCCGCCATCTCATATGTCCCAGCTGACGGTGTCTACGAAGGACAACAGCGAAGAACCAGTCATTATTCCTCCAAGTATGTACCCACAGTTACACACAAGACTACACCACTCACAAAACCCTTCCTGTATGTGTGTTGAGTGTAGGCCTAGCTATGTGTGACGCAGAGGTAACTGAAGCCATGTGGGCCCCTGAAATGGTGGCTGCCTGACCTCTAAACTGGGACAATGGGATTGTGGGGTAACTGCGCTGGCGTTGCACACCGTCGCGGTAGGCGGTCGTAGACCGCGGCGCAATTCTGCATTGGTTAACATTGGACCCTATGGGTCCGAGGAGCCAATGAACAGGTGCGCTGGCGGTGATGATACGCACCACCGCTGACGTCACCGCTGCGGACGTGACCGCCATTTTCTATCTGTTCAATCACTAGATACCTGACCTTCGACAGGAGAGGACCTACACTGCTAGTGCTGCTGTGACCTCGGTCTGGAAGCGACGATGGCTGCTGCGTCTGGGGAAAGGGCCCCTGCCTTCACTGCAAAGGAGTTGGAGAAACTGGTAGACGGGGTCCTCCCCCAGTACACGCTACTCTACGGTCCTCCAGACCAACAGGTTAGTACACAGGGAGCACGTTGTATGGGCTAGGCCTGGGTGGAGAGGGCTGGTTGGAAGAGGGAAGGGGGCAGAGTTCATAGAACAACAATGCATGGGAATGAAAGGGCCACATGGCCAGAGTAGGGAGGGGGCCACTCACAACGACGGTGCAGTTGGTAATGACTGTTCCTCTTCCCTTGTGCATGTCATGTAGGTCAGCGCCCACCAGAAGAGGGACATATGGCGTGCCATCGCCAAGGAGGTCCGGACCCTGGGGGCCCACCAGAGACGGGGCACCCACTGCCATAAGAGATGGGAGGACATTCGCCGCTGCAGCAAGAAGACGGCGGAGGCTCAGCTGGGGATGGCCTCCCAACGTGGGAGGGGTGGCCGTCGCACCATGACCCCCCTGATGTTCCGGATCCAGGCGGTGGCCTACCCGGAGTTGCATGGCGCTTGAGGGCATCACAGCAGACACAAGGGGCTGAGTACAACATCATTCTGCTGACTTTGCATGCAGGGGAGGTGTCTGGGTGGGGGAGGTGGGCTGTGGGTGTCCCTAGGCCAGGGCGAGTTAGGTAGGCAAGGCCCCTCCGTAATGTAAGCCATGTGGCACTCTACCCCACCTCAGCAGAGTGCCAAGTCGAGGTACAGTTGTCCCTGTGGCATACATGTGCGCAGATGTCCACCATTGCCATGTAGGCCATATCCCAGAAATTGCATGTGCAGAGGGCAGGAGCACGGCGTAATGCAGGGGGCTGCTGCGTCTGTCTTGTCCGCCAACGGTAGCGGTAATCCATGCACTAAAACTCTCTTTCTTCTGTCTCCCCCCCTTTTTCTGCTCTCCCTGTCCTTTTGTACATCAGCATCAACAGGCGAAGGTACAGTGGCACCGGAGCACGAGGGAGCTGCATCCCACATGGCCATGGAGGGCCACACCACGGACTCTGAATGCACCAGTGGGACGGAGGGCGAGGGGAGCTTCACGTCGACCACCAGATCACCAAGCAGCGACACGGACCCGTTCGCCGATGGGGGCTCCCTTGTGGTGGCGGCACCATCTGTGCCCCCCACCTCTACAGGTACAGCCGCCACCTCCCCTACCAGCACCGCCCTCCCAGCAGCCCCTCAGCGTTCGCCCCGTGCCCGCTCACCCAGGAGGGTGGGCATCACCTTCGCCCCAGGCACCTGGCACCTCAGGCCCTGCCCCAGTCACCCCTGCTGCCCTCAGTGAGGAGGCCATTGACCTCCTCAGGTCACTCACTGTTGGGCAGTCTACCATTGTGAATGGCATCCAGGGTGTAGAACGAGAGTTGCAACACGGTAATGCATTCCTGGAGGGCATTCATTCTGGTCAGGCTGTCCTTCAGCGAACCCTGCAATCTCTGGCCTCAGCACTGATGGCAGCCATTGTCCCTGTGTCTAGCCTCCCCCCTCCAACTTCCTCCACCCAGACCCAATCTCCGTTACCCCAGCCCATCCGAAGCCCACCTACAGACCAGCATGCACACAAGTCAACACACACAAGTAGCTCAAGCAAACATAGGCACCACACACACCACAGGCACTCACGCAAGCCTCACCCACGTACAGACACAGCAACATCCACTGCCTCCACTGTGTCCCCCTCCTCCTCTTCTCCCTCCTCCCTCCCAGTCTCGTCTACACACACACCTGCATGCACCACATCTACAGGCACCATGAATCGCACAAGGACACCCAGCACCACACGCCGCTCACCTGCACTCACCACCCCCACTGCCATTTACACGTCCCCTGTGTCCTCTCCCAGTGTGTCTGTGACGCCCCCTCCCAAAGTACACAAATGCCGGCAATCACTCACCCAACATCCATCCACCTCACGACAGCCTCCAGTACCAGCACCTGCACCCAAAACACCTAAAGTGACACCTCCTACAACCTCCTCCTCTTCCTCCACTCCCAGACCCCCTCCAGCTACCCATCCCAGTGTTTGTCAGAAACTGTCCCTCTGTAACGTTGACCTTTTTGCCCCCATCCCACCCCCTCCAATTCATCAGTCCCGTCGTAGCGCCTCAGCCAAAAAGCCTCCAATACCAGTGGTGCCTGTTCAAGGTTTGTGGAGTGCACCGGCCACCAGGGCAGGCAGTAGGACCCGGAGCCAAGGCACTGGCAGCCCACCACCTGCAAAGGCTCAGAAATTGGAGAGTGGACGACGGGACCGTGTTAAGACTCCTGGTGGGAAAACAACTGACATGGGTTCCAAGGGGATTGGAGAGTCAGCTGTGACTCCACCAAAGGTGGGGAAGGGCCTGAGGAAGTCTGCCCAGCCTGTTGTGAGTGTCACGGCGGAGAAGTGCGCCATCATTTCCGGCGGTCGACACACAACCGCCAGCACCGTTGTCACTGGTCCAGAGACCACCGCCGGAGTCACAGCCCAGGAGGGCCCAAGTATCGTCACTGGTCCAGAGACCACCGCCAGAGTCACAGCCCAGGAGGGCCCAAGTATCGTCACTGGTCCAGAGACCACCGCCGGAGTCACAGCCCAGGAGCGCCCAAGTATCGTCACTGGTCAGGAGACCACCGCCACCGCCGGAGTCATAGCCCAGGAGGGCCCAAGTATCGTCACTGGTCAGGAGACCACCGCCGGAGTCACAGCCCAGGAGGGCCCGAGTATCGTCACTGGTCCAGAGACAACCGCCGGAGTCACAGCCCAGGAGGGCACAAGTATCGTCACTGGTCCAGAGACCACCGCCAGAGTCACAGCCCAGGAGGGCCCAAGTATTGTCACTGGTCCAGAGACCACCGCCGGAGTCACAGCCCAGGAGGGCACAAGTATTGTCACTGGTCCAGAGACCACCGCCGGAGTCACAGCCCAGGAGGGCCCGAGTATCGTCACTGGTCAGGAGACCACCGCCAGAGTCAGTGCCCAGGAGGGCCCAAGTATCGTCACTGGTCAGGAGACCACCGCCACCGCCGGAGTCAGTGCCCAGGAGGGCCCAAGTATCGTCACTGGTCAGGAGACCACTGCCGGAGTCACAGCCCAGGAGGGCCCGAGTATCGTCAATGGTCTGGAGACCACCGCCTCCGCCGGAGTCAGTGCCCAGGAGGGCCCAAGTATCGTCACTGGTCAGGAGACCACCGCCGGAGTCACAGCCCAGGAGGGCCTGAGTATCGTCACTGGTCAGGAGACCACCGCCACCGCCGGAGTCAGTGCCCTGGAGGGCCCCGGCTGCCACAGCCCCGCTGGGCAATGATGGAACGTCATGCCACACACCAATGCCCAGTGTAGAGAACGTCATGCCACACACCAATGCCCAGTGTAGAGAACGTCATGCCACACACCAATGTCCGTATCAGAACCGCCATGTCAAAGCACCGCTGAACAGTCTGGAACCGCCATGGCAAAGCACCGCTGAACAGGGCAAAGACCGCCATGGCGAAGCACCACTGAACAGGGCAAAGACCGCCATGGCAAAGCACCTCTGAACAGGGCAAAGACCGCCATGGCAAGGCACCGCTGAACAGTCCAGAACCGCCATGTCAAGGCACCGCTGAACAGGGCAAAGACCGCCATGGCAAAGCACCGCTGAACAGGGCAAAGACCGCTGAACAGACCAGAACCGCCATGTCAAGGCACTGCTGAACAGGGCAAAGACCGCCATGGCAAAGCACCGCTGAACAGGGCAAAGACCGCCATGGCAAAGCACCGCTGAACAGGGCAAAGACCGCCATGGCAAGGCACTGCTGAACAGTCCAGAACCGCTATGTCAAGGCACCACTGAACAGGACAAGCACTGGGTTGGAATGAATGGCCCGCCACATCAGGCATCCTTATCCCATGTGCAGCTGGGACAGTGACAGGACAGGAACTTTCACGGGGAGACTCATCCAGTCTGGGCACCAGTCCCCCCCAGTACCAGTAGAGACCTGCATCTACTTGTGAGACTGTGGCTTTGCACTCCCCAGGATGGCACAGTGGGCAAGCCACCCACTGTAGAGACTTGTGAGACTGTGGCTTTGCACTCCCCAGGATGGCACAGTGGGCAAGCCACCCACGGTAGAGACTTGTGAGACTGTGGCTTTGCACTCCCCAGGATGGCACAGTGGGCAAGCCACCCACTGTAGAGACTTGAGAGACTGTGGCTTTGCACTCCCCAGGATACATCAATGGGCATGGAGCCCCGTCGTGGATCTGGCTTTGCAGTCATCCGGCTGAGGTGCCCCCCCTTCCCTTCCCCCTGAGGTGCCTGTAGTGTTTCAATCTGATGCCCCGGCACTGTTCTCTACGATTTTGGTCTGGTATCCTTTGTGGGCCTCGCCCATGCATTTTTGGACTGTTGGTGCACGGACATTGTAATTTACATATCTGCACCACTTCTCGTATTGTATATGTTTATGACTGATTTTCAAAGATATATCTGAATATTTTTGTATGACATGTATATTGCCACATTACAATGTTTGACCGAATTTCGCATTGTCTTTTCATTCTTCCGGGGGAATTGTGGGTTGTTACTGTGATTTTTGTGAATGCATTGGTGTGTATGTTGTAATATGCGAGGGTGGGAGTGGGGGTGTTTGGTGGGTGTCGCCCTAACTTTTGCCTCCCCCATCCCCGTGTCGTAGGTGCAGTACTCACCGTTGTCTTCGGCGCCTACGTAGCTGTTGGTCGTAGAGGAGCAGAAACACAAGGGCAGGGAGTATTTGGAGTTCCGGCTCCATGGAGTCGTCGTTCCTCGTGAGATGTGTTCAGGTGAGCGTTTTCCCATAGCAAAAGCTGTTTCCGCCGTGTTTTTATCCACGGTGAATCCGCCCCGGAAAAGGTGGCGGATTGGCGGGTTGTAATACTGTGGGTGGTACATTGTCTTCCACCTGTCTGTTGGCGGTGACCGCCGCGCTGCTTGTTTGCACCGCCGTGGCGGTCGGTGTGTTAAAGTGGCTGTCTTTGTTGGCGGTTTCCGCCAGGGTCATAATTCCCTTTTTTTGTCCGCCGGACTGTTTGCGGTATTACCGCAGCTTTAACACCGTCTGCCAGGGTTGTAATGACCCCCACTGTGTCTTAAGGCCAGTTCTGCTGCAGCCAGTGATACCTTGGGTAGTTCAACAATGAGTTGGCATGGGCCATTGTTGTGGGGAAACCCCAGGTTACATACTCAAATAAGAGATCAAAGGAAGAATGAAGTGATGGAGTGGAGACATGTTCCATATGTTATAGCCAGTTACAGCACAGATTCTGGAGCAATGATACAATGCTCCTGTACAATCCAGGTCAGATGACCTATGCCCTCTAAGGAGCTGAGCCGTATGTGCTCTAGTGTACTCTTGATCATCAAGACCTCTGGCCATTTTTTGTGTGTATAAACAACTTGTCCAAGACACAAGATGTAGGGCCTTATTTTGAGTTTGGTAGAGCAGAAGTATCCTTGGAAGTCAGTGCTGCTCATGCCCGCCAACCTGTGCGTTTCCCTCACTCTATTCAGGCTCAGGGAAGTGCCCGGTTTAAATCATCAGAGCCTCCGCTGGCTGTACTAGTGTTAACCTCAACTTTGTGGCCCATCCAACAAGTGCTGCCAGGTCATGGTGATGGTTATCCTGCACTATTGAGGGCAGGGCAGCCAACATTTATTTTTCCTGTCCATGCGATTAATGGTAGACACAATCGGGGAAAATGATGAATGGTCCCCCTGCTTAGGATAAATCTCCTTGCATGTCAGGGCCATTTGTTTTTTGTTTAGGAAAAACAAACTCTCTATTTGGGAGATTGTTTTCTCCTAACAAAATATTTGCCAGGGAGCTTTTTAAACATGACACCAGCTCAGGAAAACATCAGAACTATGAATGAAACTGCCACTGCTCCCTTCACAGCACAGAGTTCCGGTGCAGTCAGAGATGTCTTAATAGGGGAGACATGCAGAATGTGTGCCTTCCATCCCTATGTGGGCATCTCATAGAGAAGAAGCAAAAACTGGGTGAAAGCTGGTGATCCTGCATCTTCAAAGCAAAAAGAGATCAAGTGGAAGGTCTGGGGGTTGCTTGCTCTGTGTATTACGGTGCCTGTCCCTGTATTCACAGTCTCCTTGCATCTGATTTGCATTGTGAAATACTAGCATTTTAAGTCTGTTTTCATGAGGTGATAAAACCAATAAAACTGTGAAAAGAAATTGAACACCAGTACCACTCCAGTGGTATCCTGGTCAACTCTGGTGGCATCACTATCCAGAGACATCTGAAGTTTACATATAGGGCCTGATTTAGATCTTGGCTGGTTGAATACTCCGACACAAAAGTGACGGCTGTCCCGTCTGCTGTATTAAGATCACCATAGGATATAATGGGGTTGTAATACAACGGACAGGATATCCGTCACTTTTATGACAGATTATTCCCCTCCCCGTAGACCTAAATCAGGCCCATAGATTTCCATCAAGCAAGTGCCCCTTTTGGCATGGCCAATCCCCACTTTTTGCTTGGTATTGATGCTAACTTGACTGAGTGTGTGCTGGGATCCTGCTAACCAGGCCCCAGCACCAGTGTTCTTTCCATAATTTGTACCATTGTTTCCACAATTGGCGCACTCCTGGCACACAGCTAAGTCCCTTGTGAGAGGTACCAGCGGTACCAAGGGCTCTTTGATCAGGGAGGGTCCCTAAGGGCTGCAACATGTATTGTGCCACCCCAAGGGATCCCTTGCCAAGCACATGCACACTGCCATTGCAGTTTGTGTGTGCTGGTGGATAGAAAAAGGCAAAGTCGACCTAGCACCCCTTCCAGGGTGCCAAGCCCACAAACCACTGCCTGTGGCAGAGGTAAGTCACCCCTCTAGCAGGCCTTATAGCCCTAAGGCAGGGTGCACTATACCAGGGGTGAGGACATAGCTGCATGAGCAATATGCCCACACAATGTCTAAGTCCATTCTTAGATATTGTAAGTGCAGTGTGGCCATATTGAGTACATGGGCTGGGAGTTTGTCATTACGAACTCCATAGCTCCACAATGGCCGCACTGAAGGCTGGGAAGTTTGGTATCAACCTTCTCAGCCCAATAAACCCACACTGATGCCAGTGTTGGATTTATTGTAAAATGCTCATAGAGGGCATCTTAGAGATGTCCCCTGTATTTTACCCAAACCTTTAGTGGAGGATTGACCAGTCTGTGCCAGCCTGCCACTAACAGATGAGTTTCTGACCCCATGGGTAAGCGCCTTTGTGCTTTCTTGGGTCAGAAAACAAACCCTGTCCTGGGTGGAGGTGCTTCACGCTTTCCCCCTGCAGGAACTGTAACACTTGGCTGTGAGCCTCAAAGGCTCAGGCCTCTTGTTCCAGTGTCCCAGGGCAATCCAGCTAGTGGAGATGCCTGCCACACCCCCCCCTCCCCCCCCCCCCAGACCACGTCCCACTTTTGGCAGCATTTCCGGCAAGAAAATTAGGTAAAACAAAGAGGAGTGACCACTGCAGCTAGGACCACCCCTAAGGTGTTCAGAGCTGAAGTGACACCCTCCTTGCAGAATCTTCCATCTTGGTTTGGAGGAGAGGGACCAATAGGAATAGGAATGTTTCCCCTCTCCAAAGGGAGTGGGCACAGGGAGAGTGTAGCCACCCTCAGGGACAGTAGCCATTTTCAACTCTCCTCTGACCACTGTAGCCCCTGCCTAAATCTAGTATTTAGGGCACCCCTGAACCTTACTCGCCAGATTCCTGGCAATTTCAAGAAGAAAGAAAGGGACTGCCAAGCCAACCCCAGCAGTGAAGACTCCAGACAACAACTGACTTCGCCCCAGCCCTACTGGCCTGTCTGCAGCTTCAAAGACCCTTGCTCTAAGAAGGCAAAGCATCCTGCAGGACCAGCGACCTCTACAAACACCCAGAGGACTGCCTGCCCTGCAGAGGACCAAGAGGACCAAGAACTCCGGAGGACAGTGGCCCTGTCCAGAATAAACCTCCAAAATGGACTCCGGATCCATGAGCACTGCTCACTCTGCCCGAGTCCAGTGTGCCAACCAGTCCAGAGAAGGTCCCCAGGTGACGCCGACCTCGAGTCCACCTTGGGTTTACCCCTCCTGGCCAACACAACGACCCCTGCAGCCTGAATCCAGAAGACCAACCTGACCACGACCGGATCCTACGAAGATTCCCGACATCCAAGGAGACCTCTGCACTCGCAGCCCCCTGTCATTGGGTAATCTGACTAATTGGTCCAGCAACATCCAGCAGGCACCTCTCCTGCCTGTCCAGCCTTTGGTTTCCCGGAACCGACCCCCTGGACCCAACCTGCAGCATCTTTTGTGACTCCCGGGGTTCCCCAATTGAAAAGCATTGGATGCCCAGCTCTGTGTTTGCACCCTGCACCCAGACCCCCCTGTGCTGCTGACGGTGTGTGTTTGGTGTGAACCTGTGGCCCCCCCAGTGCTGACCTAAATCCCACAGGCCTGTGTCCTGGAACCACGGGTACTTATCTGCAATCTGCTTTCTACCAAGCACCCCCAGTTCTCCGAGGATTTCATAGTGAACCCAACACCAAATTTGACCTCTGCACCCAGCCGGCCCCATGTTGCTGGTGCTGCACTTTTCAGGGCAGCCTAAACTTTGACCTGTGGACATCCTAACCTCTGAAGACTGGAATTGTAAGAAAGTGTACTTACTTGTTAACTGTGCTAACACTCCCTCCCTACACCCCAGGACTCTATTGACTCAAATTACACTGTCAACTTTTGAAATAGAAAAGTGTTACTTACTTATAAACTACTTTACCTGCAAAAAACAAAGTACATTTGATAAATATGCCTGATACCTATTGACAACTGTACTTACCTGCAACAAAGACCTTCTGGTTCTAGTAATAAAGTAACAAAATATATTTTTTGCTATATAAAACAATTGGCCTGGAGTTATTCATTGAGTGTGTGCCTCATTTCTTGACTGTGTGTGTACAACAAATGTTTTGCACTACCCTCTGATAAGCCTAACTGCTCGACCACCCTACCACAAAAGAGAGATTAGTATTATCTACTTGAGCCTCTGTTAACCCTCTGGGGAACCCTTGGAATCTGTACACACCATACTTCAAGTTGGTATAGTATGTAGAGAGCCTGCTTCATACAATGGTGGATTACCGTGGTGTCTACGACTTTGCATTTGCTGGACTACTTAGTCAATATCTGATCACACGACTAAGTTCCAAAATTGCCTTTAGATTCAACTGATTTTTTGGAAATGACAATTTTTCTAAATTTTTTAAAGTCCTGCTAGCACCTTGGCTAAGTCCCCTTTAGCATTTATTTTTTAGATTTAAAAATTACCATAGTTACGAGTAAGTAGCTAGATGTAGTTTTTAGTTACTAAAAGTAATCCCCAACTTTAGTAACAAAATGTGTAGCTCTTAAGATGAAGGAACTAAGGTCCCTCTGTGGTTTAAGAAAAATTCAAACTGGTTCCAACCCTACTAACATTCCGCTCCAGGAGCTCCTGGCAGAGTATGCACAGGAACACCCTACTGAGGAGGAAGCCTTCCCCTCACGTGGGGAAGAAGTTAGGGATTAGGAGGATGAATTCCCTCTCCCTAACCTAACTATGGAGGACAGGGCCCAAATGCCCCTGACTCCAAGGATAGTACTCACAGGATCTAGATCTCCCACAGGAGAGTCCAGTTCCTCTGGGTATATTGAGGGTAACCTCAATTAAGAGGACCTCCTTTTAGCAAGGATGGCCAAAATCAGATCAGAAATGAGGTTAGCACCCATTAGCGGTGGCAGCAACTTAATAATTAGGGACAGTGATCACGCTGACACCCCTAAAATCCTTAAAGGGATTGTCCCCAAGTATGAGGATGGTGAGGACATCGCCAAGTGGTTCACAACCTTCGAGAGGGCCTGTGGAACCAGGAAATTGAAAAGGTCTCACTGGGGAGATCTACTTTGGGAACTGTTCACTGGTAAGTGTAGGGATAGGCTCCTCACACTCACTGGTGCAGATGCTGAATCCGATGACCACATGAAGGCTACCCTGACTGTGGGCTTTGGATTCACCACTGAGAAGTAAAGAATTAGGTTCAGGGTGGCTCACAAAACCTCAAGCCAGTCCTGGGTTGATTTAGTAGACTACTCAATGAAAACACTAGATGGTTGGATAATTGGAAGTGGAGTGCAGGACAATGATGAGCTTTATAATTTGTTTATGAAAGAACATCTTTTAAATAACTGCTTCAATGACAAGTTGCATGAATATCTGGTAGACAGAGGTCCATTTTCACCCCAAGAATTAGGAAAGAAGGCAGGCCAATGGGTCAAGACCAGGGTGACCAAGACTTCTACTGGGGGTGACCAAAAGAAAGGGGTTACAAAGCCTCCCCAAGAAAAGGGTGGTGAGGCAAAGATAAAAGTAAAGAGTCTTCTAAAGGCCCCCAAAAACCTGAGCAGGAGGGTGGGCCCTGAGCCTCTTCACAATCATCACATGGGTAGAAGCGTAAAAACTTTGATGCCTGGTGTTTCAACTGTAGGCAGAATGGACATCAAACTGGAGACATGGCCTGTCCCAAAAGGAATCTGCCTTGTTCTGCACCAGTTAGCACTGGTATAGCCAATCTCCAGGTGGGATCAACAGTGTGCCCAGAGCAAATCAGGGTCCACACTGAAGCTTACTTTAGTTTCTAAGGGTGGGGTAAATGTTGCCGCTCTTGCTGTCTGACCCTCACATGAACAAATACAATAGCATCCCTTGATTAATGGGACTAACGTAGAAGCCCTGAGGGATACAGGTGCCAGTGTCACCATAGTGACAGAAAAAACGGTTTCCCCAGAACAGTATCTGGCTGGACAAATTTATCCCGTCACCAATGCTGACAATGTAACTAAGTTCCATGCCATGGCTATGGTGACCTTAGAATGGGGAGGGGTTACTTGCCTGAAACAGGTAGTGGTCTCTTCTGCAACCCCAGTTGAATGTCTACTAGGGAATGACCTGGAGTCCCCAGCTTGGGCTGGGGTAGAACTCCAAACCCATACAGCCATGCTGGGAATCCCTGAGGTGTGTGTGAAGACTTGAGCATAGAGCCGAGCTCAAGGTGAAAAAGAAGTGTTGGAGCCCGGAATAATGGCTCAACCTTCTGAGAGAAAGGGCAGGAAGACTGGGGGACCATCTTCTGTACAGCTAAAAGCACAAGACTCCTCGGGAAGAAGTCTTACCATCCTCTGAGAGAACTGATCCTTGATCCTTACCAGGTAGAGCTCTTGGGCCCAGGGGGGACCCTCTGGGACCAGCTGTGTCAGGGACAGAGAACCTGTCCCAATCTTGAAGGCCTGAGGCAGCAATCAGCTGCACAGGAAAAGGGAGATGTCAGTGGCTCCTACAGGGTCTATTGAGAGGAAGGACTCCTCTACACTGAGGCCAGAGACACCAAACCTGGCGCAACCAGGAGAGTGGTAGTGCCTCAGCAGTTTAGGGAATTCATCTTCATTTTAGCACATGACATCCCCCTAGCTAGGCATGTGGGTCAAACTAAAATTTGGAATAGGCTTGTCAGCAATTTCTACTGCCCCAACATGTATCAAACGGTGAAGGAGTTTTGCAGCTCCTGTGTCACCTTGCAAGCCAGTGATAAGGCAGGTGGCTACCCAAATGCCCCCCTAATTCCTCTACCAGTGGTTGGGGTTCCCTTTGAAAGGGTTGTTGTGGACATAGTTGGTCCACTTCAACCACCCGCAGCCTCAGGAAACCAATATATACTAGTAGTAGAGGATCATGCTACCAGGTATTCTGAAGCAATTCCCCTTAGGTGTACTATAGCTCCTGTAGTAGCCAACGCCCTCATTGGTATCTTTCCCAGGGTATGGTTTCCTAAGGAGGTAGGGTCTGACAGAGGTGCCGCCTTCATGTCAGCTTACCTAAAATACATGTGGAATGAGTGTGGGGTGACTTACACGTTCACCACACCATACCATCCACAACCCAATGGGCTTAATGAACAGTTCACAAGAAATTGAAGGGAATGATCATTGGGCTCCCCGAAAAACTCAAAAGGAGTTGAGATGTCCTCTTGCCATGCTTGGTTTTCGCCTGCAGGGAGGTGCCTCAGAAGGGAGTAGATTTTTTTCCCCTTTGAACTTCTGTTTGTCCAGCTTGTTAGGGGACAACTTGCATTTGTGAAGGAGGCCTGGAGAGACCTCTCCCCGAGCCTAAGCACCATGTGCTTGGCCTCCGCTCTAGGATGGCAGAGTACATGGAAAAAACATCCCAAAACATTGAGGCCAGCCAACAGCTCCAGAAGCAGTGGTATGACCAAAAGGCTGCACTAGTGGAGTTTAAACCAGGGCAGAAGGTATGGGTTCTGGAGCCTGTGGCTCCCAGGGCACTTCAGGACAAGTGGAGTCTCCCTTACCCTATCCTAGAAAAGAAAAGTGAGTTCACCTACTTGGTAGACCTGGGCAGTAGCAGGAATCCCAAAAGGGTGATCCGTGTCAACCGCCTCAAGCTTTTCTTTGACAGGGCTGATGTAACCTTGCTGATGGTTACTAATGAGGAGAAGGAAGTAGAGAGTGGGCCTCTACATGACCTCCTCGCTCACAACCCTAAGGATGGGTCAGTTGACGGAGTTGTCTACTCAGATACCCTCCCTGCCCAACAGCAGGTTGACTGCAGGCAAGTCTTGCAGCAGTATGCAGAGCTTTTCTCCTTAACCCCTGGACAGACACACCTGTGTACCAATGATGTGGACATAAACAACAGCTTGCCCGTCAAATCCAAGATCTATTGGTAGTCTGATCAAGTTAAGGAGAGCATCAAAGTTGAAGTCAACAAGATGCTAGATTTAGGGGTTATTGAGCCCTCTGACAGTCCCTGGGCTAGCGCAGTGGTCTTAATCCCCAAACCTCATTCCAGGGTGAAAAGAAAGAAATTAGATTCTGCGTGGACTACTGAGCTCTGAGCTCTGTCACCAAGACAGATGCTCACCCTATTCCAAGGGTGATGAGCTGATAGACAAATTAGGTGCAGCAAAGTTTTTCAGTACCTTTGACCTAACCGCAGGGTACTGGCAAATTCGCATGGCACCAGGAGCAAAAGAAAAAGACTGCACTCTCTACACCTCATGGGCATTATCAGTTCACTGTTATGCCATTTGGTTTAAAGAATACCCCTGCCACCTTCCAAAGGTTGGTGAATCAAGTCCTTGGTGGCTTGGAGTCCTTCAGTGAGGCATATCTAGATGATATTGCTGTCTTTAGCTCCTCCTGGCAGGATCACCTTCTCTACCTGGGTGAGGTTTTGCAGGCTCTGCAATTTATCAAGGCATCCAAATGCCAAATAGGGCAGGACACTGTTGTATACTTGGGCCACCTTGTAGGTGGAGGGCAAGTGGAACCCTTACAGCCCAATATCTAGACAATTCTGGGTTGGGAAGCTCCAAAAAGCCAAGACTCAAGTCAGGGCATTCCTTGGCTTGGGGCATTATTACAGGAGGTTTGTGAAGGGGTATGGATCCATTGTGACCCCCCTCACAGAGCTGATCTCTAAGAAGATGCCCAAGAAATTAAACTGAACTGTTAGTTGTCAAAAGGCCTTTGACATCTTGAATGTGGCAATGTGCTCTGCACCACTTCTTAAAGCTCCAAACTACTCTAAGCAGTTAATTGTGCAGACAGATGCCTTTGAACATGGGATAGGAGCAGTCCTGTCCCAAACCAATGATGATGGCCATGACCAGCCTGTTGCTTTCATTAGCAGGATGTTGCTCCCCAGGGTACAGCTTTGGAGTGCCATTGGGAGGGAGGCCTTTGCTGTTGCTTGGTCCCTGAAGACGTTGGGGCCATACGTGTTTGGTACTCACATCATTGTTCAAACTGACCACAGACCTCTAAAATGGCTAATGAAAATGAAAGGTGAGAACCCTAAAAGTTTGAGGTGGTCCATCTCCCTACAGGGAATGGACTTCACAGTGGAACATAGACCTGGGACTGGCCATGCCAATGTAGATGGACTTTCCAGGTTTTTCCACTTAGACAATGAAGACTCTTTTGGGAAAGGTTAGTCTCATCCTCTTTCGATTGGGAGGAGGTTGTGTAGGAAAGTACCCATTTTGGTATGGTAACACCCCCCCACACTTTTTGCCTGGCATTGATGCTAACTTGACTGAGTGTGTGCCGGGATCCTGCTAACCAGGCCCCAGCACCAGTGTTCTTTCCCTAAACTGTACCACTGTTTCCACAATTGGCTGCTGCCTGTTGACCCAGGTAATGTCCTTAAATCTAGTATTTAGTGGCACCCCTGAACCTTACTCACCAGATTCCTGGTGATTGCAAGAAGAAAGAAGAAAGTCTGCCAAGCCGACCCCAAAAGTAAAAACTCCAGACGACAACTGACTTGGCCCCAGCTGTACTGGCCTGTCTGTATCTTCAAATAACCCTGCTTCAAGAAGGTGAGGCATCCTGCAAGACCAGCCATATCTACAAACCCCCAGACAACTGCCTGCCCAGCAGAGGACCAAGAACTCTGGAGGACAGCTGCCCTGTCCAAAAGAAACCTCAAAAAAGGACTCCGGATCCACAAGCCCTGCCCACTCTTCATCCGACGCCCACAGCCCGATTCCAGGTAGCTCCCCCATCCAGAGAAGGTCCCCAGGCGATTCTGACCTTGAGTCCTCCCTGGGTTGACCCCTCCTGGCCAACACAAAGATGCCTCCAGCCTGAATCAGGAGGACCCCCCCTGACCTTGACAGGATCCAAAGATGATTCCTGATGCCCAAGGAGACCCCTGCACCTGCAGCCCCCTGGCCTTGGGGAATCCGACCGACGGACCAGCAACATCCAGTGGGCACCTCCACTGCATGTGCAGCCTTTGGTTTTCCACCTACCTGAATCCTCTTTTGTGACCCCCGGGATACCCCCATTGAAAAACATTGGGCGTCCAGCTTTGTGTTTGAACCTGCACCCGGCCGCCCCTTTGCCATTGAGGGTGTGTGTTTGGTGTGAACCTGTGGCCCCCTCCCCGGTGCTGACCTAAACCCCCCAGGTCTGTGTCCTGGAACTGCTGGTTCTGCAATCTGCTTTCTACCGAGCATCACCAGTCCTCATAGGATTTCATTATAAACCCAATGCCAACTTTGACCTCTGAACCCAGCCAGCCTCATGTTGCTGGTGGTGCACTTTTGGGGTCAGCCTAAACTTTGACTTGTGGCCATCCTAACCCCAGAAGACTGGAATCCTAAGTCATGTACTTACATGTTAACTGTGCTAACACTTCCACCCCCTGCCCACACCCAGGACTCTATTGACTCCTATGAAAAATTGCACTGTCAACTTTTGAAATAGAAAAGTGTTACATACTTGTAAACTGCTTTATCTGCAAAAACCAAACAAAGTAGATTTGATACATATGCTTGATATTGACAACTGTACTTACCTGTAATAAAGACCTTCTGGTTCTAGTAATAAAGTAACAAAATATATTTTTTTGCTACACAAAACAATTTGCCTGGACTTAGTCATTGAGTCTGTGCCTCATTTCTTGACTGTGTGTGTACAACAAATGCTTTTCACTACCATCTGATAAGCCTAACTGCTTGACCACACTACCACAAAAGAGAGCATTGGTATTATCTACTGTAGCCCCTGTTAAGCCTCTGGGGAACCACGGGACTCTGTACACACCATACCTCATTTTGGTATAGTATATACAGACCCAGCTTCCAACAGGAATTACAGAATTTGAGCTACTGAACCTTGTGCATTTTTGAAGATCATTGGCCAAAACCTCTACCATTACTGTTGGTACATAACATAATTGTTTGTTCCAAAGGGAACCCATTTATTCAAGGTATGAGGACTGTGATCTCAATATGTCATAAAGTCTGATTGTGAGAAGCTCCCTAGGGTACACTGATATGAAAGACACAGTATTATGGACTTTATTGAGATGTCATCTGGGACTAGAGCTCTGTGAGAGAAGCCATTTAGAAACTGGTTCCTCACTTGGAAAAGAACACTTGGTGATTAAGGGTCTGATTTAGAGTTTGGTGGAGGGGATACTCCATCGCAATGATGACAAAGTACCTTATCTGCCAGACTGATGGTGCTCACCTTATTTACAGTTGGGCGGACCTTAAGTATATCAGTGATGGAGACTACTCTGTCTTCGTTGCTGACATACTCGTCGATGGCCCAACAGGGTAAGGGCCGTTGGAGGTTTGCCCATTGGATCGCCTGCCGATTCAGAGTGGGCTGCCAAATGGCCAGTTTTTACTTTCCTTTATCGCCACAAGAAACGTGGAGGTAAGGTACAGTAAAAATTGTTAAATGATACCCCACTCCAAAGTGTGGGAGTCATTAGTTTTTGTTTTTTCAAAAACAAAGTCCTACTTTGGGATTTTGTTTTTGAAGAAAGAGAAATGTCTTAAAAGTTTGATGGGCAGCCATCACGTTTGCTGACGACGGTCCCTGGTAATGACTAGAGTTGTCTGCTGGGTCTGTGGACTACTCTAAATTCGGAGGATGAGTACTCTGTCAGAGTGAAAGAGTACTTTACTCCTTTGCTGTGAAAGAGCAAATACAGTCCTCCACAGGCTAAATCAGGACTTATGGTAGAAGGTTTTGGGAAGGAACACTAGGTCACTGAAAAGCATGCCCAGAATGTTTCTGATTCTTTATAATACAGGAAAAGCACCTTCCTGATGCCACAGGGCCACCGGTTTAATATTTTTTTCCAATCCCCTTTCCTCTGGCACTTTCACATTCACTTCTGTATTTCCTTGATTCAGGGATGGTGTCAAGGTGTGAGAACACAGGGCATTTTGTGCTTCAGTGCTAGCTCGGTACACCTCTCCACCATGCCAAGATGTACTTCTTAGGTGCATTGTTGAACCAGCATTTCAAGTTGGAATCCAGAATAGTAATGTATAGACCCAATGTCAAAAAACAGGAATTTGGAAGCAGGTATGAAAGTTTATGTATAAAATGCAGAATTTAGTATAAGAATATGTGCTAAGCTGACAAAACATGAAAAAGTGGTGCATCAATTGGAAAAGTGTTGATGCAGTTTTAAAGACCAAAGTAACACGCATTTGCAACACAATAGGTGTAGCATTTTCTTGAGTTAGAGCTATTTGCAAAGTAAATTCAGAATTGGACTTTTCATGCCACATAAATTGGTCAACTCTGTCTCATAATTTTGTCTTTTCCTGCCATGTTTTGGTGGTCATTGGCCGCTACTGACATCAGAAATCACAAGCCCTTAAGGAGAGACGAGAAGATGACTGCACCACCGCAAGTTGTGTAAACATCTGAACAGAAATTGGAAAATAAGGCCGGAAAGGTATTTTCTTTTTATTTCAAAAGAATGAAAAGTCTTGCAAGCATTCTTGTCTTGCACTTCAACAAGCAGAGCAGCCTGAGAAGATATATGGCCCCAATAAAGGAGATAAACAATGCTGCCATCACTCACGTGCGATGTCGTTAATGCTGGTGGGGAGAGGCCCTGGAGAGAGAGACTCCGGATGCGAGGTTAGCAAGTTCCACATAATTGCTTCTAGGTTTAGCTACATTCTACCAGAAAGTGCATATTGTGGCTTTCATGAGCTAAATGGCAGGGTGTTTCTTTTGTAAAATAAGTTTATTTTAGGAGCCTGAGGTACATGAGGAAAGCACTGTAATAAAGCTAAAACAAATGTCAGCGACATGGGAGGAACGGAATGCTGCAATGAAAGGCAGGCAGCTACCAGCCTAAAACACCCACAGTGAAAGGGGAGCACCAAAGAAATAACAAAAATAGTCCTTCACAACAACAGATAAAGAAACCAAAGTGGAATAATACAGTAGTTGGTCATTGCTCTGAAATAGAAAAAGGAGGGATAAAAAGGCAGTACTGACCACTAGCAAGCAAGAATTTCTAAAGGACACTGCAACCAACAAATTAAATCTTTTTAAGCCATAAGAAGTATACTGAAAGTATACATGAGGTCGAATGCTTAGGCTTGACCTAAAAATGGAGCCCAGTGAAGAATCTGTCATGGTGATCTGTCAGTAAAAGGAGCAATGTGGCTATATGACACAGGCGTGGTAATGTACAAACTGATGTGGTGATTGTAGGGACAATGTCAAAATGGCAATGTGTAAACTAGCACAGCACTTTTCTATTGGCATTATAGACCCTGGCTTGGCAGTGGGTATTTAACTGAAGAATTGTGGAAACTGACATAACAATATGGACACTGGCATAGCAGTCTTCTTGTGCAAATGAAATACCTATCCTTTTTTAAGGAGTGATGTCAAATTGACACCCATTGTTTGGTTAAATGACCACTGCTGGAATTGCCATACGTGTGTTCTGAGGAAAGTGTGAATCTAACATGAGACCAGAACTTTCTGGTGTAAAATACAAGCTGCTTCAGTGTGTGCTTAACTGGGTCAGTGTGGAAAGATGCAGTGCAAGTCTTCCAGAGCAATGTGGAAACTGGTATGAGAACTTATGCATAACTATATAACTATAAGTAGTAATAATATACATACCTTGTGATGTAGCAGTAGGCAGTGTAGTGGATACAATGTTGCAGGTCAGTATTGCTGACCTCAATATTGTGACATTCGCTGATAGTTATTTTCAAGTATCAGATTTTTTTAAACTCTGAGGCCATCAAAGCTTTGCCTGTGTATGATTCTGCCGACTCTGGGAGAGGAATGGGTTTTACTTTAGATCTGTTAAAGAAGGCTCCATTACCCAAATTTTTTAAAGCTGATTCCACGAGTTTCAACCACAGGTTCTGCAAAGATTATTGCACAAATGCGAAATCTAGAAACAATGCTTTGATCTAGTGAATAAATTATTTGGATAGGCGCTTCGATGTTCTCATCATTCTGACAATCATATGTAATGCCTTAGGGTCTATGTAAAGCGCACTGGAGAAATAAAGTCATCTTTGGTAAAAAATTTAAAAAAAGAAAAGAAAACAACAAATTCGTTTATTTCTAAAAAAAAGTCCGAACAATGATATTGATGATATATTAAATTTAAGATCCTTCCTTCCATGCTTCGTCTCCCTCAACAGATATCAGAAATCTCCTAAGAAGAGCTGGGCCCTGCCCAGAAGGCAAGAAATTATTTTAGGACCTCTGTTGTGAGTCTGAAATAAGGGATAAGTCTTATGAAGAATGTTCTGTGACTCTCCTCCTCTCCGAGAACTCACAGTTGTTGATTGTGAGAGAGCTATTGACAATTTATGTAGAGTTTGTGTGATGAAAGTTAACTCTTTGGGGCCTTCTTATATCCTTTCTGGTAGCCTGAATGTTTTTCACAAGCTTCAGTATGTTGACTCAAGACAAAGATAAATAAAATGCCCACACAAAGTATATTTTTGTAAGAAATAGGATAGGATATAGCAACAACTGGAAATAAACAAATCATCTCAAGTAAAAGTTTTAAAGCCCAAAAAAAGGCACTTAAAAAGCTTTGCTGCTTGCTTGCCAAAATGAAATGATAAAAGGCATTAGTTTAAAGCTTGCTTGAAGTGGGAGTCATTAGAAGACAGGACGTGGAGCAGTAAAAATTACTTACTGTGGAGTCCCAGGAAGCTTCTCTTAAATTACCCCCTGCTTTCCTGCATCTTTATTACACCTCTGTGAGACCTGATAGGATGTCTGTGGTGCTTTGTCTGCCAGTATGGCAGCAGTAGTCAAGATGTAATGGAGGGTCTGGGATGGTCAGATAACTACATCAATGACCGTTGTCCTGGTCGCCTTGAATGAATGATGTTCAGCTCTTTAAATACTCTATGGGCCACACATGTACAAAGCCTTTTGTGGTCACAGACAGGCCAATTTGCTGAATCAACCTATTTGCAAATGCGAAAAGGCTTTTTCAAATGCACAAAACCCTAATTGCGATTTGGTAACATAGTTCTGAATTGCAATATAGGTTTGCGATTCAGTATTAGGAAGGGGTATGTTTAGGGTGTCCCTTCCTAGTACCGAATAGCAGTGGTATGTATGAATATTTTTTTACCGAAATGCGGTCGCAAAACTTCACATTTTGCCACCAACTTCAAGTTGGAGGTAACCCATTCACAAATGGGAGCTTGTCCCCAAGGGACCTCTTCTCCTTTGAGAATGGTTGGAAGGTATGTTCCACAGACCAATGCCTACTTTTAAAAAACTAAAAGAAAATTTCTCATTTTTCTTATTGGAATTCATCCCATTTTACTTTAAGGGACCCGGGCTGCACTTTAAAAAAAATGCTTTATTGAAATGCAATCACAGACATGGTGGTCTGCTGACTCCAGCAAGCCACCATCTCTGCGATTCCCAATGGGAGGTAAACCAAGACCTATCTCATTAATATTACCAATGGGAATTGCACAATGTGTAAAATACACATTTGTACACTGCTGTTGCAATTACCAAATAGTGAATCGCAAAATGTCACTATTTGGTAATCCCAAACACTTACCTTCATACATCTGGCCCTAAGTTCCTCAAAGAGTCATCTTCTTTGACTAAACATCGCCACCTCGAAGCTGAACTCCAGCAGAGCCATATGTAAAATCAGGCCTTGTAAGCGCAATGGCCCAAATCTTTAGGAGCCCATCGCCAGTGCTGCAGACTGCTAGGGTTGCTGAATGCTAAATCTGCCTGGTCTTGATTCCACCTCATGCTTCTTTCTTCCACCACCCAACACTTCCTGTCTCTTTATCTCACTCCTGCAGTCCTTCTGCCCGCTTTCCCCCTTTATCACTGCTTTCCTACTTTCCCCTCCCCCTTCCTACTTTTCTGATGTTCTCTCTTCATTTGAGGCATGTTCCAGTTAGGAAGTCCTGGTCCCTACAAATGAGGGCCAGTGGCCTCCACCTTCTAACACTTGCACACATGAAGTGCTGTTCATGGTGAGAGGCAGGAGGTTGGAGTTTTCCAATAGGATGACAGTACTGCACCATGTCACCGGCGCACAACCCTACCAGTTGGGGTCTTAATATTGCAAACTAAAGAGTTCTTGGAGATGTTTTGTGGTTTTCTTATAATAAAACCAAAGGGCTACAACTCATAAATGACAATGTTTCACAAAAGGAAGATGTGAGACAGGTAACATAGTTTCTGGAGTCATCGTGCCATATGGTCATCATGCCTACCAGTGCACTGAGAGGTTTCCCATTGGGCCAGAGGCTCGGGCTAACCAGTCCGGCTGGGTAAAGTAAGTCACATGTCACGGCCCAGCTTTTTGACATTTCACAATGCTATTTTTAATACATGCATAAATGATAAATTGACCACATCATACCTTATCCCTTTTTGTGTTAGTGAAAGCTTTTGATGAAAAAAATCCATAAAAAAATAAAAATACATACAGATACTTTAAACCTGTTCATCCACTGGCCTGTTGTAGTGTCATTCACCTGCTGCTTCTGCCCACCACAGCATACTGCATAGAGCAAAGGGTCAGCTCAATTCAGCCATTGATTCTCCTCTGTGTGAGAGAATGTTTTCTGTCCAAGCACAATGTCATCATCTATACAGAAAATAGGGCCAGATGTAGGAAGAGTCCAAATTGCGAGTTGCAATTTGCGAGTACCAGCGACTCGCAAATCGCAACTCGCAATTTGGAATGCAGAAAGGTGTCTCAGACACCTTCTGCGAGTCGCTATGGGGTCGCAAAGACCCGCCTCATTAATATTAATGAGGTGGGTCGCAATTTGCGACCCCATAGCGATTCAGGGCACTCACGGGGATGGTGGCCTGCTGGAGACAGCAGACCACCATGTCCGTGACTGCTTTTCAATAAAGCAGTCTTTTTTTTCAAAGTGTAGCCCGTTTTCCTTAAAGGAAAACGAGCTGCACTTTGAAAAAAAAAAACGAAACCTTTAGTTTCGGTATTTTTCAGGGCAGGTAGTGGTCCCTTGGACCACTGCCTGCTCTGAAAAATTATTTTTTTATCCAGACACAAAGGAGAAGGGGTCCCATGGGGACCGCTTCCCGTTTGCGCCTGGGTTACCATCCACTTCAAGTGGATGGTAACTGCGCTTTCATTTGCGACCGCAATCGCGGTCGCAAATGAAAATGCATAGCATTGCGAGTCGCAAATAGGAAGGGAACACCCCTTCCTATTTGCGAGTCGGAAATGCATTTTGCGAGTCGGTTCCGACTCGCAAAATGCATTTCTACATAGCAAAGTGGCTGTAGCGACTCGCAAACGGCGATTTTCGCCGTTTGCGACTCGCTAAACCCTTGCTACATCTGGCCCACAGTCCCTTTCAGGCCCAGGGACAGATGTGCCAATGCATCCATTAAAATACATCCTTACTCCCTTTTGTTTACCTTTTTTATTATTATTTTGTGATTGCCCTGCATCTTCCTGGGTACAGCTGCTGGGCTCTCACTGCCCCTAAAGTGTGCCACATTTCAAGACGGTACTGCAGATGGTGCCCTTCTTTGCATGAGCTTTAAAACAATCCAAATATGGATGCCCGTGGATGTGTACCACATACATGTGCATGCATGGGTGGCAATCTTTAAATGTTTTTGTATATGCTTTGCCAGAAAACAATCAAGGAAACAGCCACTGGTGAAGACAGTATCCCTGAAGCCGATATTGACCTATTGGTTTTGTCAATACTTGTTGCAATGGGGAAACTCTTGAAAGTTTTGGGGATTGAATAAATAAAAAGAGCACTCTGAGACAAATTGTTGAGATAGGGGATTTCCTTTATACGGCACAGGTCAGAATCACAGACGCATTATCCTTGCACTGACTTACAAAGAAATATCAAAATACTTTTCACTTGAACTCAGTTTGTTCCCCCTTGTTTTACCAGGAGTTACAATCAGAAGTAAACATTGTATGTGAAGTGTTCACATGACATATTTTGGAGGGTCCAATATTTAATATCTCACTCTCCCAGAATAAACACTGAACACACAGAAAATAATACATCCCACATATCAGTCTATAGAATTTAGAATATGTACATGCTCAAGTGGCTTGATCACCACCCTTGAAATCCATCTGTACCCACTACATGGGTGTAGCAGCATAGGCGTGGCATGCATGTCATGGCTGCAGACATGCCACACAGTAACATTCATCAGTGCAGAAGGATTGCACCCTAATAGATTCCGCACACAGCTCAAAAGCAACAAAAGGACAGCAACTGCACACAAGTCCAGTTTTCTGGAACACCAGCAGTCAATAAAAAGTGCTTAATGGAAGAACTTCTTCAGCAGAAGTAAAGTATGTCCAAAGGTGGCAGTCTGGTTCTGTGAAGGTAAGGAATGTTTAACTGACCGCTCAGCAGCTTGAATGTGTTTGATGCTGACCCAAATAAACTGAAGAAAGTCCCCACTGACTACCAATGAAGCACAGAAGGCTGTAGGCTGCAGGCAAAGAACAACTAATCCACAACTGTGTTACTGACTTGGAATGACCTGCCGCGGCTATGAAATGGAGATTCAATATATTGGTTTCCAGAGATGGACTTGTCCTCTGCCTGTCCTGAAAATCCCACTAGGTGTTCCCTCCTTAATATCTCTGCAACAACACCTCAGGCTATACGCCTCTCAGGAGCTGTCTTCCCAACAGAACCATCCTCTTTTTAGGCAGGTCAGGAAGACACCCGCTACATAGACAAAGAGCCCACCCTATGCAGTGACCTACACACCTGCGTCCGCTACCAATCCAACCATTTGATAAAATCCTGAAAACCTCAACCATTCCCCAAGGCCAAGACTCAAACCCCTCTTGCCATATGGACATGGTGCCGACCCAGTACCAGAGGCTTATCCGCCACATACTGCTGTCAAAAGAATGCGGTCTTACATTGTGATGACTGTTCACACCTGCTAGTCATACTGCTAAATATGGAAGTCCAGGGAAGACTGATATTTACTACTGGGCAAAGTGAGAGGCTTTGCGACAAAGTCAACACCATCAACAGAGACTGTGATGAACCTGTGCCTGATGTCCTTCATGTCCTCAAGCAGCAGGATTCAGAGAGCAGCAGGGTCACCTACTCAAACATTCTCACAAGACAAAGTCAAGAGTAATGCACAGCCAAAATGCTAGACAGCTGTAAATGCTGATTTGATGACAGAATTTTGCTTCTTTGCTCAATAAAAATCTTTTAGGGCCCCAGATATGTTCCCATCTCACTACAGCTTATTTTGCTGAGTTTATTGGCATACCTCTCTAGGTCCCAGGCACGTCACAAAGGTGACTTGGTGCTCAAGGATTTGTAAACTCTAAGCATATGCTGTCAAGCCTCATTCACAAGGCCTTCCTCCTACGGCAGATGCCTTACATGGCCCTGAGTTCCAGAGTCCTGGGAGCCTTCTTAAGAGCCGAATCATACTCTCTACATTGATTTACACTGGGCGACACATACTTCCAATCAGAATTTCTCTAGCTAACTCCAAGGTTTGCGCCTCTCTTCCACCAGCACTCAGTCCACACTGCAATGTAAGGGCCTGTAGTAGTATGTGTGTGATGACAGGTTAGAAGAGAGTTTCAGTAGATTTGTGGATGCCGGGCGAGTATCACTGAGCCAAGTATCACTAAGGGTAAATCTTTAGCATTTGAAAAACAAATGATAACTACCTTGTATGTGTTGTGGCATTAAATGTTCTAGGTCACATTTGTAAACTATTGTAGGTTGAATTTTTGTTGCAATCATAAAATGTGTGCTGGATACTCTTCTATTATCAGATTCCTTTTTGACTCTAGGAACAGCATTAATGTCATCAACACATGTATGCAGGCCTGAACACCACAAGGTACCATCTAGGGCAAGTCATTGTGCCTGAATATTGATCAAAGTAAATTAGTTCCTTATTGAGAGTTAATTATTATGTGTAACCATGGTGCTTATGTAGCATGGTATGTACTTATAAAGGAGACAGCGAATGTATAATATATCCTTTCCTCAACCACAACCTGCCTAATAGTTTATTTAAGAGATATCATCCCTTTTAGGGCGCTTAGGGTGGATACTAGTCTGACCGCTTGAAGTAAGGGGCAGCTACACATCTGTACCATTATGCAATACAATGTGAGGAAGCATCCAGATACTCATACCTTTAAGAAACTCAGACTCGAGTATGGACTGAGTACCACTATTTAATACATTGTGAGCAAGAGGTCAACTACACATACCTTTGAAAAACCTCAGACTCGGATATGGACTCAGTACCTCTATGCAATACAATGTGAGCAAGCAGCCGACTACACAAACCCTTGAAAAACCTCAGACTCGGATATAGACTCAGTACCTCTATGCAATGCAATGTGAGCAAGCAGCCGACTACACAAACCCTTGAAAAACCTCAGACTCGGATATAGACTCAGTACCTCTATGCAATGCAATGTGAGCACGCAGCCGACTACACAAACCTTTGCAGCTCCAGTCTCAGATATGGACCGAGTGCCAATATTCAATGCAGTGTGAAAAAACAGCCAACTATATAGTTCTTTAAAAAACCTCAGGCTCGGATATGAACTGAGTACCACTATTCAATAGAATGAAGTCAAGACATTATTTATTTCAGAGTATCTAACAATTCTGTACCATTGAGGATTCAGAGTGAGGTTCATAGTTCACTTTGCAATAACCAACCTAGCAGTGAACACCTTGAGTCAAGATTCTGTTGTGAGCATCTTTCCCTTGATTGCTCTGCACATCGCAGTGCGGCTGGCATGTTATGTGCACAGAGGGGCTGAACTATGATCTTACTTTAATGCTCACCCATGGCATGGATTATCTATATGGGGCATCTGAGAAAGAAGAGACAACAGTGTCCCTTCCCAATAAATGCCGGTGGTCGTGAAGATCCATCGGTGCGTGCAGCACAAGGAGCAGAGTTTTGGACATCTAGCTCGGAAATGTAAAGAGAACACTATATATACACACAAGACATAATATTCCTAGACCTCAAGGCTGGCTGTGCTCTAGCTAGAGGTGCTGGTGCTGCTCTCAGGCTACAACAGGTTATCAAGAAGTGGGGTGGATTGCACATTCACAGGATCTAGGGAAGACAGCATCAAGGGAGGCTCCAGTCTATCTGCTCATGCAAGGGGGTCACAAGTAAACCTAGATCCAGAATCACAGGAGAACGACAGTGGTCAATGCAAGGCCCAAAGGTAGAAGGAGGTGTTACACCGACAGAGCTGCAATTGGCAATGGCACAACATTGAGAAAAAGGACATTAAGCATAAAGTCCCCCACCATCTCCTCCATTGAAAGGGGTCTACCAATAGGGTAGCGTACCCCGCACACTCACCCTACACTCACGTCCTCACACCCGAATCATCTGAAACAGCTAGTAATAGATCTGTTTACACTGTCATTTCATTTACATGGCACCTACTACCCCTGACAAGGAGATGAAGTGCTTTATGCCGGACAGCCCTCTGCTCCAGAACCCAAGGTTAGTAGTTAATTCAGTGTTATTGGTTCTTGTTAGTTATTAGGATTAGTCTTGTGCACTCAAGGAAAAACATTCCATGCATTCACTCCAATTTCTTTATGGTGCATGAAATTGATGAGAGTTGAGCAGGATCATTAGGGGAGGAGGGATGTGTGAGTTCTTGCAGATGATTGATGGGGTTACTAGATGAGTTTGAGGAGATAAGGTACTGTTAGATTACAGGGGTATGACTTTCAGAGAAGGAGAGGTTGTGATCTTTGGTACGAGTTGCAGGAACTTTTCAGAATTACAATCATAGAGATTAAGGTGAAAATGCATGTGACTTTGATAAGGGTGTGTTCACGGGGAGGAGACATGCAGAGATTGGAGGGCATGGAAAAGGTAATTTAAAATTAAAATGGAGAGGTGGCAGTAAGAATTAAAGGCCAGTTTTTCCTGTGAGATTTAGAAATGCTGAGTTTGCTTTTTGAGACTGCAAGACCATAAAAAGAAATATCATAATTGGTATTCAAAGATATATATTAAGTCCTTTTGAAAGGCACTATCAAGCAAACAGTCTATCCACTGCTAGGCTACTACTAGGTCACTCTTCCAGCAAGGTCAGCTGATAAGCTCAGGGTTTGGAAGCATATAGTCATTGTAGGATGCATATACAGGGAAGTAGCAAGAGTTTTAGGCTGTGCTCAAAGGAAGCAATAACCTCAAGATCATAACAATGTGAGAAAATATATGGGTAATTCATGCAAAAATTTAGAACATTTTGCAAATGTTAAAGTGGATGTATTGTGATATTTATCCTCACGTTTGGCTCAGACTATTATTTATAAAAGCAAAGCGGGATAGATTTTGGATGCATCTGGGTTGACATGGCACAAGATGGAGGGTGAGGACAGCTTTCCAAGGCAGCAGGAGTATATTGCCTTCATTCCCGAGGTTGGAGAGTGGAGATCCAGACACCGAGGTGAGAAGGATGGTGACTAGACTTCCCCTAGAATTTAAATTAAGACTTGGTTAGCAAGTGGCTGCTAAATAAACTTCTTGAAACCCTGCCCTTTGGTGAATGAAAGCAGGTGGGTTGGGACTGCAGAATCTGTCTGTGAAAGATGAGGGAGACCACTTAAGTGAGGCCAAGCCTTCTGTCTTTCTTGATTGCAGGAAAATGCAAACATCTCACACCCCTTTGCGTGGCCTCTAGGCCGAAGACTACCCTGCTGTGAAGGTTATCTCTATGCAAAGGCTTGGTCAGGTGAGCAGCCAGGAAAAAAACATTCACATTCTGGTATGCAGAATAAAATATATATATTTATCCTGGAAATCTGGGTTTATTGTGTAGACAATGATAATCCCTTCCTTCCTTTGCACCATCTATAACCTGTGAGTGAGGCCATCACTCCCAACAAGGATGGCAGAGAGTGGACACCCAACACCCTTTACATTCAATATTCCCAGACAGCAGTAAAGAATACTTTGACATGACTCCTGTGCCGGAAGAGCATATGAGAGATGCTTGAGAGACCCCACTGAGTCATGATGTGCATTACTATTATTACCCCTTGACCTCTTTTAGACCCTGTTTTTCATAGGCGTCCATGATCTGAGGTCTTGCTAGATGCCCCTACCCAGCTTGTAGGACCCAGTAGTCATTGCACCAGCTTCATCATTGGGTGTATTTTTCCTTTTCTCCCCTGGTGCCCAGTGCTGTAGCCAAGCCTACTTCTTTTGTTGTGTTTTGTGAGCTGCTGCATGTAGGTCTCATGACAGTTTTAGCTCTCTATCCCTAAGAGATGCTCAAGTTTTAGCTCTCTATCCCTAAGAGATACCCAAGTCTTTACAGGATACAAGCAGCGGTTATAGGCCATAAAGGAGTACTGCACTCATCCAAGGCCAGGAAAGCTGCACTGAAGCCCGGCACATAACTTTCTGTCTCCTTCATGACCGCAGCCCTCCCTAGTTGAGGAGTTCTAAGTTCTTTATCACACCTTCGCCTTGGTTCGAGTCAGTGGTAATGGTATCTGGGAGTGATGGTGGTGCAAAAGATGGAGACCGCACTGATGCCCAAGAGGAACAGCAGCGCCACCAGGAGTGGCCAGAAATAACCAGATTCTTTCAATGGCTGAGACCAAATTCCAAACTGTGTGTCTACAGGAGAAAGGACCATATCTCAGCTCCAAACGTTTTGTTCTTTTTATGACCCTGGTGCTTTAAAAGGAGACCATGCCAAGGACAAAACCCTCATGTGAGACAAATAATGCATGTGAGACAAGACCAGGGACAAATTCTTGCATGTGAGGCAGGATCAAGGACAAGGTCTTGCATGTGAGGCCAGACCAAGGATAAAGCCTTGCATGTGATGCCAGACCACGGACAAAGGCCACACGTAAGGCGCGACCAAGGACAAAAGCCTCATGTGAGACCAGACCAAGGATCAAGCATTGCGTGTGAGACCAAACCAGGAACAAAGCCATGCATGTGAGGCAGGATCAAGGACAAGGTCTTGCATGTGAGGCCAGACCAAGGACAAAGCCTTGGATGTGATGCCAGACCACGGACAAAGGCCACACGTAAGGCGCGACCAAGGACAAAAGCCTCATGTGAGACCAGACCAAGAACAAAGCCTTGCATGTGTGACTACACCAGGGCCAAAGGGCTGCATGTCAAACCACAGCAAGGACAACAGCTTGCATATGAGACCAGACTCAGACAAGGCATTTGCATGTGAGACCAGTCCAGGGTCAAACACTCATGTGAGGCCAAATCGAGAACAAAGCATTGTATGTGAGACCAGACCAAGGACAAAGCCACACCTTGAGTCATTAATACACTACATCTCTCTGTAATAAGAAAACTCACTTTTAAACAGGATCTCTTTATTCTGCCTGCCTGTCCCAGTCACCTAGTGCAGGGGTTTGTAACAATGTTATTGAGTGCTCAGGACTATGCATGACGCTCCCAATTCACTGCTGAGTAGTGACGTCTGCAGCACATGAACCTGCAGAGGAGAACCTGCAGAGAATGAGTCTGCAGAGCTGAGACCTGAGCAAGCAGCTCAACTCTGGTAAGAGAGAAGCACAGGGGCAGCCTGATGCACCTACATTAACTTTTTGTGGTATTCATGAGTTCCCCAGTGCACACAGATCATTGATTAAAGGTTTAGGAGAGCAAGCACCTTTGCGACTTAAGCTCACCAGTACAAACACAAAGAGGTTTCCTTTCAAGTCCCTTTCAAACCATTTGTACCAGTCCCAGTATTTCACCCCTCAAGGCATCTTGCTTTGGCTGGGTGGGTGCTGTCCATACCAGTACACTTTTTCCTCCACATGCTTTTTCTTCCATTTACATAGCAATAGCATTTTGAAAGTCTTCCTGAATGTCTTGTTGCACAGTGCGTAGCAGATGGGGTTGACAGTGCTGTTGACGTAGCACAGCCAGTACCCGAGGTGCCACAAGGTTGATGGGATGCAAACAGAGCAGAAGGTAGAGACCAGCACCATGATGTTGTAGGGTGTCCAGGTGATGATGAAGGCCAGCAGGATTGCGCTTAGGGTTTGTGCCGCCTTCCGCTCCTTTATGAGAACCATCCTCTTCCGTTTGGAGATCTGATTGCTCATATTTGGGTCCAGGCTTTTAATAGATGGCCCCTTTGCCACCATCGTTGAGCAAGGACTCACCTTCACCGTCCGACAGCCATTGTTGGCTTCTTGGGAGCCATCGGCACTGACAACAAGTCTAAATTTATAAGAAACACATTTTTGGCTCCTCTGGGTGTGACCCTTGGCCGGAGAGAGGAAGTACTTTTCGTTGTCATAATCCTTCATTGTGGCTCGTTCCTTGGCAAATATATGCTTGTTCTCCTGCAGTGGGCTGTCCTCTTTCTGAACTTTGGTCTGGTTCTTGAAGGCCACTTGAAAGACTGGTTCTCCTGTGGACTTATCGTCATCGTCAGACGAAGCATAGCTGCTGCAGGTTGTCATTGGGTCATCCTTGGACCACTCACTAGTGGGTGGTGTCTGACATGTCCTCACTGTGGCTGAGGTGCTCCTGCTGGAGGAAGACCAGGAGGCTTGGCACCTCTCTCGTTTGGCAAGAGTCTGTTGCTTGCACCCAAAGCACGATTTCAGGAGGGCCCTCTGAGGTCGGTTTGTCTCGTATTCGGTGACTGACTCTGACCCCTGTAGCTCGGCCAGGTCTTTGGTGCGCCGCTCTGTCTCTTTGTAGATTCGCCAGTAAAGGATGGTCATGACCGATACTGGGATGTAGAAGGCAGCGATGGCTGTGCCAAAGGTGATTATTGGTTCATACAGAAATTGAATCTGGCACTCTCCAGGGGGCACGGTCCTCTGGCCAACTAAATATTGCCAGCATAAAATTGCTGGAGCCCATAGGATGAACGATATGAACCAGGCTAGACCAATCATGATGCCAGCCCTTTTGGGTGTACGTTTCGCCCTGTAGGTCAAAGGTCGTGTGATGGAAAAGTATCGATCGAAGCTTATGACGAGCAGATTCATGACCGAGGCGTTGCTGGCCACATAGTCCAGGGCCAGCCACAGGTCACAGGCAAGGCTCCCCAGTGACCAGTATCCAATGAGAATGTACGAGGTGTAGAGGTTCATGGAGAAGATGCCAATGATGAGATCCGCAAACGCAAGACTGAGCAAATAATAGTTGTTAACCGTCTTGAGCTGGCTGTTCACTTTAAAACTGACCATGACGAGGATGTTGCCCACTATGGTGACCAGACTCACGATGGCAGTAACTATGGCGATGGTGATGACTTCCCCGAGGCTGTGTCCTTCAAATTCTTGCTTGATGAAGGACGTCAGGTTCTCGGAGGTGGAATTACTGTGTGGATTTAGTTCCATGGTCTTACCACGGGGATCCAGGGTCTTGAGGTCTTCACGGGTTGTGTCGTCGTCGTAAAGTTGCCTGTCATGAGAAAGAAATGCCATTGATTACTAATGTGCCATGTACTGTGGGCTTTATCATAAACATGCTTTGTAAACTTAGATATTCCTCTGCAGTGTTGCTTGACATTTTTAAGCAAATAAAACATTGAAACTGGAGTAAGAAAGAATGTTTCATATAAAATTCACCCATCTAGGCAGTGGAAAGGAGAAAACATTCTATCAAAGGACAGTACAGTATTCAACAATATTGGAAACTCAGGTCTTTGATCAGCAAATATTTTCATATAGTTCCCCACATATTCTCGTTATGAATGAAATATACCCAAATAACACATTATCTCTAAATTCTCTGAAAATGTGTACAAAAAAAGTGAGATTGAGAAAAGTGATTTGTGTCTGTGTACTGCTTAGACACAGTCCTACCTGTATGGATATCATCTGGGGGAAAGAACCTACTCATGGTTTCAACTTTGGTACTCTTGGCATTGCACTGGCCACCCCTGGTGTTAGGGGTCATGAAGGCAATGGTAAGAACTCAGGGCCTGATTTATATGTTGGTGGTAAACATAATCTGTCACAACAGTGACAGATTATCCTTACCGCCAACATAATGGTCCACCCGCTGAATTTAGATGTGAGCAAAACATAGTTTGGCAACGGCAGAGACTATTTTGATAGCCCAACGGAGTAAGGGGCATCGGAGAAATGCCTATATGTCCACCCACCCAATTTAGATGGGCAGATATATAGCTGTTTTACTGCCTGTCACTGCCAAGAAAACCCTGGAGGTAAGGGGGAAGTAAAAACAAATAATAACCCCCTCATCAAGGGAGAAAGCACTCGTGGCGAGGGGGGGTGGTTGTTTTTATTCCCAAGAGAAAAAAAAGGTTTTGTTTTTGAAAATGAAAAAAAAAAACTTTTGAAACTTTGCCATACGGCTCTGTCATGTTTGATGGAGCCGTACGACAAAGTTCCAATACATTGGCAGGACCCTCTTTGACAGCAGTTCCTGTCAATGGTTGAAATGTTTGTTGGGCTGACGGACATTTCAAAATCTAGCAGGTAGTTCAGGATGATGGAGTAATATACTCTGTCACCCTAATGAAGTAAAAACCATCCGTCAAAATATAAATGAGCCCATTCTAGTAATAAGGGCTTTAAAATCCCTCTTCGCTTTCTGTAGGTTCCCTTCCTTTTCCCTTCCCCTAGTTGTTTGTGGCAAGTGGGAAAGTTACCTAATTGTAATCTTCCCTACTCCATTTACCTATCCATGGCCCTGTGTATATGGCCCACTCGCCATCCCTTTCATCCTTGACCATGACCCCGGGGGCTTGGCGATGTAAGGCCTCCTCTTCAAGGACCTTTCTGGCAGAAAGGGGTCTTGGAGATAGGTCAGAGGGAAGGAGGGAAAGGTTTTGGTTCTTGCTAGATCACGTGGTGCCTGGGGGATGTGGGCTCACCTCAATGAATTTAGTACTGGGACAAGGAAGATTGAGGAGGTAATATAGGGTTGTCGCTAGTCTAAGGTTGGAACAATTTGTCTTTCCAGTCATTACATAGAAGGTCAAAGAGTGCTCAATGCCACATTTTCCCTGCAACCTTGACGTATTCAAGTGTGGTAGAGAATTTGCTATTGTCATTTTAAGGATTTTGGATGGCCCAGGCAAGGCATATGTAGGGGAACCCTCTTCAGACAGCATTGAATTTATTATGTATTTCCTGCTAATTCAAGCCTCCATAATCCCAAACTATTCTGAATTATATGTTAAATTTTCAGAAACTGAGTCACACAGAAATAAATGACATAGGTCTTGCCCGGGACCATAAAAATCCTGAAGATGACACTCGATAGAGAAAGACAGAGTAAGAGACACAGACAGGAAGAGACGGAGAGAGAGAGAGAGAGAGAGAGAGAGAGAGAGAGAGAGAGAGAGGGAGAGAGAGGGAGAAAGGGGTGTAGTTAGTAAAAATTGAACTAGTATATAGAGGGCAAATAGAATGTTCACTTTTCCAGGGGGGCCTTTGGAAGGAGGGGGCTCTGGGCATAAAACATCTGCCATAAAACATCTCCGCGATTTGCCTTTGCCTTTCTGAGAAGTGCTGATGAAGTACTGCTATGCTGCTGAGAAGCGCTTGTGAAGTACTGCTATGCTGCTGAGAAGCGCTTGTGAAATACTGCTACACTGCTCAGAAGTGCTTGTGAAGTACTGCTGCCCTGCTGAGGAGTGCTTGTGAAGTACTGCTACCCTTCTGAGAAGCGCTTGTGAAGTACTGCTATGCTGCTGAGAAGCGCTTGTGAAATACTGCTACACTGCCCAGAAGCGCTTGTGAAGTACTGCTATGCTGCTGAGAAGCGCTTGTGAAATACTGCTACACTGCTCAGAAGTGCTTGTGAAGTACTGCTATGCTGCTGAGAAGCGCTTGTGAAGTACTGCTACCCTTCTGAGAAGCGCTTGTGAAGTACTGCTATGCTGCTGAGAAGCGCTTGTGAAATACTGCTACACTGCTCAGAAGTGCTTGTGAAGTACTGCTGCCCTGCTGAGGAGTGCTTGTGAAGTACAGCTGCACTGCTGAGGAGTGCTTGTGAAGTACTGCTACCCTTCTGAGAAGCGCTTGTGAAGTACTGCTATGCTGCTGAGAAGCGCTTGTGAAATACTGCTGCACTGCTCAGAAGTGCTTGTGAAGTACTGCTACCCTTCTGAGAAGCGCTTGTGAAGTACTGCTATGCTGCTGAGAAGCGCTTGTGAAATACTGCTACACTGCTCAGAAGTGCTTGTGAAGTACTGCTGCCCTGCTGAGGAGTGCTTGTGAAGTACAGTTGCCCTGGTAAAAAATGCCTGTGAAGTACAACTGCCCTGTTGAAAAGTGCTTGTGAAGTATAGCTGACTTCTGAGAAGTGCTTGTGAAGTATAGCTGACCTTCTGAGAAGTGCTTGTGAAGTATAGCTGACCTTCTGAGAAGTGCTTTTGAAGTACAGCTGTCCTTCTGAGGAGTGCTTGTGAAGTATAACTGCCTTGCTGAGAAACGATTATGAAGTACAACTGCCCTGCTGAGGAGTGCTTGTGAAGTACTGCTGCTCTGCTGAGAAGTGGTTGTGAAGTGCAGCTGCTCTGCTGAGAAGTACTTTTGAAGTACTGCTGTCCTTCTGAGAAGTGCTTGTGAAGTACAGTGGCCTTGGTGAGAAGTGCTTATGAAGTACAGATGCTGTGCTGAGAAATGCTTGTGAAGTACAGCGGCTCTGCTGAGAAGTACTTTTGAAGTACTGCTGTCCTTCTGAGAAGTGCTTGTGAAGTACAGTAGCCTTGGTGAGAAGTGCTTGAGAAGTACAGCTGCCCTGCTGAGGAGAGCTTGTGAAGTTATGCTGCTCTGCTGAGAAGTGCTTGTGAAGTACAGCTGCCCTGCTGAGAAGTGCTTGTGAAGTACAGCTGCCCCGCTGAGAAGTGCTTTTGAAGTACAGCTGCACTGCTGAGGAGCGCTTGCGAAGTACAGCTGTCCTTCTGAGAGGTGCTTATGAAGCATAGCTGCCCTACTGTAAAGTGCTTGTGAAGTACAGCTGCCTCGCTGAGAACTACTTGCGAAGTACAACTGCCCTGCTAAGGAGTGCTTGTGAAGTACAGCTGCCCTGCAGAGGAGTTCTATGTCAAGTACAGCTGCCCTCCTGAGAAGTGCTGGTGAAGTACAGCTGCCCTGTTGAGAAGCGCTTCTTATGAAGTGTAGCTGCTCTGCTAAGAAGTGCTTGTGGAGTACAGCTGCCCTGCTGAGAAGTGCTTCTTATAAAGTATAGCTGCCCTGCTAAGAAGTGCTTACGAAGTACAGCTGCCCTGCTGGGGAGTGCTTGCGAAGTACAGCTGTCCTTCTGAGAGGTGCTTATGAAGCATAGCTGCCCTAATGTAAAGTGCTTGTGAAGTACAGCTGCCCTGCTGAGAAGTGCTTTTGAAATACAGCTGCCCTGCTGAGGAGTGCTTGTGAAGTACAGATGCCCTGCTGAGGAGTACTTGTGAAGTACTGCTGCCCTGCTGAGGAGTGCTTGTGAAGTATAGCTGCCCTGTTGAGAAGTGCTTATGAAATACAGCTGCCCTGCTAAGAAGTGCTTGTGAAGTACAGCTGTCCTGTTGAGAAGTGCTTATGAAATACAGCTGCCCTGCTGAGGAGTGCTTGTGAAATACAGCTGCCCTGCTGAGGAGTGCTTGTGAAGTACAGCTGTCCTGTTGAGAAGTTCTTATTATGAAGTATAGCTGCCCTGCTAAGAAGTGCTTGTGAAGTACAGCTGCCCTGTTGAGAAGTGCTTATGAAATACACCTGCCCTGCCGAGGAGCGCTTGCGAAGTACAGCTGCCCTACTGAGGAGTGCTTGTGAAATACAGCTTCCCTGCTGAGGAGTGCTTGTGAAATACAGCTTCCCTGCTGAGAAGTGCTTATGAAATACAGCTGCCCTGCTGAGGAGTGCTTGCGAAGTACAGCTTCTCTGCTGAGGAGGGCTTGTGAGAAACAGCTGCCCTGCTGAGAAGTGCTTATGAAATACAGCTGCCCTGCTGACAAGTGCTGGTGAAGTATTACAGCCCTTTATATTGAGAAGTTCTGGTGAAGTATTACAACCCTTCTCATGAGAAGTGCTGGTGAAGTATTACAGCCCCTTCTGATGAGAAGTGCTGGTGACATATTACAGCTTCTTCTGTTGAGAAGTGCTGGTAAAGTATTACAGACCCTTCTCATGAGAAGTGCTGGTGACATATTACAGCTCCTTCTGTTGAGAAGTGCTGGTGAAGTATTACAGCCCCTTCTGATGAGAAGTGCTGGTGAAGTATTACAGCCCTTTATGTTGAGAAGTTCTGGTGAAGTATTACAGCCCTTTCTGTTGAGAAGTGCTGGTGAAGTACTACCTCTCTGTTGAGAAGTGCTTGTGAAGTACTACATCCCTTTCTATTGAGAAGTGCTGGTGAAGGATTACCTGTTAGGAGATGCTAGTGAATGATTGCAGCCCGGGTAAGTAGTGTTGGTGAAATAGAATCGCTCTATTGAGAAGTGTTGATTACTTTTTACAGCCTATTTAAGTCTTGTTGATGAAGTATTACCTCTCTGTCGAGAAGTCCTGGTGAAGTATTACAGTCCTGTTAAGAAGTGCTGGTAGATTATTTCAGCCCTGTTAAGAGGTGCGGGTTAAGGATTACAGCCCTGTTAAAGAGTGGTGGTGAAGTATTACCACTTAGTTGAGAAGTGCCTGTGAAGTATTACAGCCCTGTTATGAATTGCGGGTAAATTACTGCAGCCCCATTAAGTAAGAGGTGCTGGTTAAGGATTACAGCTCTATTAGGAAGTGTTGGTGAAGTATTACGGCACTGTTGAGAAGTCCTGGTGAGGTATTACAGCCTTGTTAAGTTTTGTTGGTGAAGTATTGAAGGGCTAGTGAAGTATTGTAGCTCTGTTAACAGGTAATAGTCAAGTATTACAACCTTGATAAATAATGTTGATTAGTGATGCAGGGCCGGCTTTAGCGCTGGTGGCGCGTTGTGAGACAATCTTTGTTGGTGTCCACCAATGACCTTCCTCAGAGATTTCCTCACTACCACCCTCCAACAGTACCCCTCATCTCTACATAGCCCTTGTCTCACATGTATTATTTAACTTGCTTTATAGCACTACTCATAACAGTGTAGGGTGTCAGTGCACTTTACAGCACACACACACTTATTGATATCATTGTTTTAGGGCCAATGGCAGATATATATACCTTGCTCATACCTAAGACGACTAGAGAAATTCAAAGAAATAGAAGAGTAGTAAGAGGTTTGATCTATGCCATTCCACTTATTTGATATAGTAATATTTCTTTGACTGGCTTTTTTTTATAATTTTTTTATTGGAAAGTTATCTAATTCTTTTCACATGGTGTTGATGTGCTGCTCTTACTTTCTGATTGGTGTCTCTTTCTCTGCTTTTGAATTATCAAGTGTGTGCAAAACTCAGGCTGCTTGCGATGTTTGCCCATGAATTGGTTTTGTCTGAAGTGTTTGTCTTTCGGGGTTTTGCGAAATCAAGTGTGGACTCCCCAACAAGTGTTATATTATGTCAGATGCAGGTGTGTCCTGAGAAAGGTGGTCTAGATGTTTATAGAACCACTGAAACATATGTTGAATCATTTTATGGGGTAACAGGCCATCTGGCTAAAGTGTAGCATGATCACAATTGCGCTGTTCACTGTTTTGTTTACAACCCATGTTTTAAACGTGTGGGTATGTGAGTATGCATGGATAATGAGAGTCCTTTTTATGTGAATGGTGGACATGCTTTTTACATGTTTATGAAATTGGTTTCAACACATTGTATCTGCAGAAAGAAAACTAATCTTGACTGCAGGTCTACAGCTAAAAGGTGTGTACTGTGTTTCCATTATTATATAGGAAATTGTATGACAGCCACAAATTATTTATTGTTTTTTAAATACGCGCTTGGCAAAAGTATTTCTTGTGGTGAAAGTTTATTTGGTGCCTTTCTGTCCTTACTTGTTTCCGTGGCTCCTTAATATATAAGCTTTTACACTTTGTTCCTACCACAGCTATCGAGGACTCCCTTTGTTTCTGTTATTTTTGCATTTATCATAGTTTTTTTGGGGGGTATCCTTACTTTTGCATGGCCTTAATGAAGTATTACAGCCCTATTTGTTGAAGTACTAAGGCCTATTTGAGCAGTGTTGGTGAAGTATTACAGCCGTTTTTAGAGGTGCTGGTGAAGTATTACTGTATATGGATCTGCCCTTTTACCTCAGGGGGAGAGGTGGACCAATGAACAAACAATGAACAATAAATATGCCTGTAATGTTGTGATTCGTAGGTTTCTACAAGTACAAAGCAGTTTATTCCATTGTCTCATATGAATAAATCAAATGAATGCATTAATTAATTAAAACAGATATACTTTTTATAATAAGGTATATGGAGGAGCATGTTTTTTTACATATTAGGTAAAAAAAATGAATATAATTTCTCAAATTCATTAGACACATGCATTGTAAAATAGAACGTTATGCATAATACAAATTCTTATTGACTAAAAAAGAAAAGGCAGAAAAGAGTGTCCTTCACCAGTAGGAGTGATCAAAGTAAGTGAAATGTGAATACTTAAAAAAAAAATCAGTCTAACACCTTTTTTAGTTGGTGAGACCAATACAACATGACAAGCACTTGATACAGCAGGTATGTGTGCCTAGACTTTGCCATGGCAGGTTGATTAATTGAAAATCTAGGTCTTCAGTTTCTTGTGGATTTCATGAACAGAGGAGGCGGTTCTGATATGGAGTGGGAAGCAGTTCTATATTTTTGGAGTGATGTAAATGGACGCCCAACCTCCTGATCTGGTTTCTGTGTATGTGTGGGATGAGAATGAGCAGGAGTCAAATGGAGCAGAGGTGTTTGGAAGGAGATGTGACTGTTCAGGTAGGTGGGGCCTAAGTTTGCAATGTGTGATACTTTATTTCATGGACATAATTCCTTTCTACTATTCGTTATAAAATGTCACTTAAAGCATACCACATACGGTACTACGTCACACACAACCACACAGAAAACTTAGAAATGTCCCAAGTAGACAAAACTGAAAACTGTGTAGCTATGCAAAATCATTGTCTCAATATCACAGCATTGCTTTTTATTTTTGCAGTTTTACATAGTGCGAACTTGCCCCAAGGGAGTTGTAGCGTTTTACACGAACACCAATTACATTACAGAAGGTCAAATTCATTTTCAGCTAGGCGGAGATTAAATGATTTTCCTAAAATCACATGATGTTGTGCCGACCCCGAGACTGCCACCAAGTCCCCAATTTCAAAGCTACTGCCTCTATCCGTGATGTTTCCTCAGTGACAAATAAATAATGACCTATATTTTAAAAACGAGTTAACTCAGCTTGGTGTGAAAGTTCTGTACTTTCTCCACACTATCCAAACAGGAAATGTTATCCTTTTATTTATAGAACAAATGATATAACAGCACGAGACGCCACTTCTCGGTGAGTCGCCGCGTGCTCCGTTTTTGTGGGACAGATTTCAGTGTAACACCGGCATTCCGTCTAAACGTCAACGGAGCACCGGTTCTAACATTTCATGCAGGGGGGAATGTTTTTAGGAGCGCGCATGCACGTTTTTCCGGTATGGGGGACGCCTGGGCCGTAGCACAGTACGCTTCTCACTTCCGGTTTGCGGAGTGCATTGGCAGTCCCGTAGCGTTCTGCAGTTCCGGCCGGAGGGACTCGTTTTCGGGGTGCACCGCTGTCAGTTCCTTGCCGCTCACCTGTCGGAAGCCGGTACCGAGAGCATGGAGCGCGGCGGCGGCGGCGGGAGGGGCAGGCGAGGCGGCGGGGGGCGCAGGAGAGGCGGGGACCGACCACCCCCGCCGCACGCAGAGGGAGATGCGCCTCGAGCAGGCGGGGGCCGCCGAGGAGGGCACAGGAGCCGGGGGTGGAGAGGGGGCCCTCCCAGGGGAGGCAGAGGAGGCCCCCCACCCTCCGACAGGGGCAGGGTAAGTGCCCTCATTGTCACTGAGGTGTGAACGAGGTGGTGGCTTTGAGGAAGATAGTGGGGCTGTGGCATGTTGTGAGCTGGAAGTGCCACGTGTTATTGTCAGGGCAGTGAGAGGGTGAAACAATGCTTGTTTATTTTGGAGATGGAGTTTGGATAACTTGGTTCTGACAAGCCCCCCATGTGTGTTGTGCCAGCGCCGGAGGTCCCTATTCCATCCTCGGACTCGTGGTTTCACTTTTACGATTTCACTGCTCTATATATCTATTGCACACTTGTTTCCTTCTTTCTGTAGGGTTTAACATTTTGCAAACGTAGATCTTATGTAACTATGTTTGGTAGTAGTTGGCAATTCTTGAACTCTCTGTAACCATCTTTTTAACAATATATGCTCACTATAAAGTGCTCTGGCACTTTTGGGCAGTGTTCGCGCTATATGCAAATGCATACATAAATAAACCACACCTTGCTGAGTGCCAGCATACAGAAAGTGGTGACATGGGGGACATTTAGCATGTGGCCATGCTGTAACACATGGGTCTCCAACCTTTTCTGTAACAAGAGCTACTTAAGTACAGTGAAAATTAATTTGAACTACTAATATGATTGGACTTGTAATAGTGACCACATCGAACAAGATTGTATTCGTGGCCACACTGCAAGAATACCGTCAGTGATCACCTCAGTGCATCAGGCTAGGTTGCCAGCACTAACTTGAAAAAGTCTTTGACAATTTATAATCTTTTTACATAGGTAATACATAACAGCCATAGTTGCAGTGCTCGTGGTACCAAAGTAGTAATATTGGTAATAACTCTCCTGAACGCCACATGATTTATCACTCAACTTTAAAGTTATTTTTCTCCAAACATTATCTTAGGAGTTTTGAAAATGCACATAGTTTTGTCTCAGATAAATGCTTTTCAGTTTTGGTATAAAGATATTAATTCAGCATAGCAAAATCTTCTAATTTAGTAGGCTGGGCTGTACACAGGAGTGCTACCAGCAGATCACAAGATACTCATTGAAGAAGCCTGTTGTATGATGTCGGAACTGAAATACTACTGTGGTGGGTTATATCAGATTATTTGGTAGGGGTATTGGCATATTACTAGGGTCACCAGTGCCACACCTTTGTGTTGTAGATGTATTACTATAGATCATGATGAGAAAGCAATTGTTAGCCATCCGTCTGTTTTTTTCAAGAGGTGAAGAGGAGTGATATGTGGAGGAGTTTGTTAGGCAGTGGGTGGGAGTGCCACATAGTACCATAGAAAGGGGTTTTGCGGTGAGGTATTATTGTACATTGCTGGTAAGAGGTGTGGCGCATTAAATATCAAAATTGATTTTCATTATCATTTTTAGGTCAAGCGTTAGCATTTGCCCTGGTGTATACTTCTATATTTAAGTATACTTATACTGTGGGTTAAAGTAATTTCATTTGTAGGTTGCCCTGTCCTTTAAAAATTATTGGTCGCTAGTGGTCAGTTCTGCCTTTTTCTCCCTCCTTTTTCAGTTTCAGAGCAGTGACCAAGTACTGTATCGTTCCACTTTGTTTTCTTTATCTTTTGCTGTGACAGACCATTTTTTACATTTCTTTGATGCTCCCTTCTAGGTTGGTAGCTGCCTGTGTTTTATTGCAGCATTACATCCCTCCCACTTCCTCCCATGTCGCTGATATGTTTTGGCTTTATTCCAATGCTGTCCCCTACCCTGCTTCTAAAAGAAGCTTTTTTTTTTTTTTTTACTAATAAGCTTATTTTACTAAATAAACGGCTCCTAAAATAAGCTTATTTTACTAAATAAAAACACCATATTCCCTCACGTAACATCACAGAAACTCTCTCTCTCTGCTGTGCTAACTTCATTAGAGCTTTTTTTTTATTTATTTTTTTGGCTTGTGGGCGCTGTTGTCAAAAGATGACAATTAACTTGTTTGAAATGTGCGAAACCTATTGCATTGCAAATGCTTGTTTTTATGTTAATGGTTTTTGGGAGGAGGCATGGAGAAGCAGCATTTGCAATTCTCTCTTTATTTTCCATACAAGGCTCTTTCGAAAACAACCATGCCTTTCTTTTCATCAGAAGGCTTGTTATCTACACTCTTCCTTTTCTCGGCAACTCCAGGCTTTGTTCCGCGTAGATGAAGACTTTGTGGCCACTTGCCTTGTACGGGAACAGATGGTTTGGTTAATGCTATGCTGCTGGACACTGGATTATTTTTACAACTCTGGTACGTGTCCAAAATGTATTCCGATTTATTGTCCTGCAGATTCAGCCAACATGTCCCTCACTACTTCGAATCCTGGCCCAGCCTGCGCAGTCAAAATGAGTGCAGTTTGGTATTTGGAATTAGAAAATAACTTTTTTTGTTATTCAGAATGGTGATGCAAACAAAAATTTAAATAGGAGCAAAACAAATCACTTTATTTGGTGATGTGCATATAACAAATATTTGCAAAACCTCGATTTCCAAATAATATACACTATATAGTTTTATCAGTAAAACCACGTCAGTGTGAAATGCTGTGGCCGTTTAAATGGAAAATCTGGTAACTGCAAATAAGTGTGCTACTATTTCATGCTTCAGGTATGTATTTATTAAAAGTGATAGTTTTTAAACATGATTTGAGAAACATTCCTTTCCCCGCCCTGATGACAATACAGATAATGAACTAAGAGGCAAGTCAGCGGTCATGAGGATCCTAAACATGGCTAGATTTGTATTGTATATGGAGCAAAATTTTAGTCTATTAAATGAAACAAAAGTATTTTTTTGTACAGCTGACATGATGAACTTGCGTATTCGAAGATACTCTCATGTGATAAGAAAATGGCAGCTCAGTAAATTAAAATATTTGCACATGATCACATAATTTTAAACCTGTTTATGGTTCAAACGCATTATAATTAGTTGAGTAGATTATTTAAGGCACTAGATCTCCAGGTCTAGTAACGTTTTTATGATTTGTCGAGGCCTGAGTAGTTCTTCCTGAGGAACTTTACAACTGATTGATGGTAAGGGTGTAGGACAGGGTTGCAATTTCTGTTTTGCAATGTGAAGACATTTCTAGGCCATGCCTGTCCTTTAGTCTGTCTCTTATTACTGATCAGGAAGTCTGATTAGAGCCAGGTGCAGAAACCTCACACTTCTCTTCATTATGGCCATGTGTGGGTGATCCATTTCAGAGACAGCCCCACTGTTGCCTACTGTGAGTAGCATCACTTTACACAGACTGTCTAGAGAGCAGCCTGAGATGAACACTTGAAAGAGAGCCATCTCTTATCGGTTCTGAAGTTTGAAAAAGTGGATCCACGTTACCTGTTTAAAATTTTTGCATAAAGTGGAACACAGACCACCAATTTTGTTCCAGTTCAAACTTCTTCTTGAACTAGAAAGGGAGATTCTACAGAGAACACAGGAGAAGAGACATGCCAAGAGGAAATGTCCACTGTGATCATCCAATATGATGATTCTGGCCCAGGGACAGAGTAAGGGCAGGAGGGACCTCTGCTTAAGAGGGTTTCAGTTTCTATCTGTATTTTCCAGCAAGAGCTGCATTCATCCACGTCTGGGTGCAAGTACCATCTTGGCATGTTAGAAGAGATGTTTCAATGAAAGCTTATAGTAGGATGAGAACCTGCGCATAAAGCTTCACCTTGGACTCTGTTTTAGGGATTGCAATTCTTTGTGAATTATTTACAATTTCTAAAGTGTGAAATCCATTGAGCTTCATTTTCGTGATTCCTAGTGGAGTCACAGTCAACCTACCACCTGAATGTTAATGAGGTAGGTTGCTGTCCTGCTGAGGTCAGCACACCACCATATTTGTGATTGTTTTTAATTAAGCAATCTTTTTTAAATAATACAGCCCATTTTCAAGAAAAAATGAAATTTTGAAGATTCTTAAGAGTAGGCAGTGGTCCCTTTGGCCACTGCCTGCTCTTAAAAATTATTTGCATCAACATTTGCAAAGGGGCCCATTCTCATTTTGTGAATGGTTACTACCACCCATGAGGTTTTGGTAAAAAAATTAATGTTTTGCAATGGTAATTTGGTAGCAAAATGTTCATACATACCTCTGTAAATTGGTAATAGGAAGGGATGTCCTAAACCCACCCCTTCAAAACATGTTATTGAATCGCAATTTGGCTTTTGTGCATTTTAAAAATATTTTTTGAGGTCGATTTTGTGAATTGGGCCGTTTGTGACCCCAAAAAAGGTTTGGTAACTATATGGCCCTAGGTGACCATCTGGGCAGCAGAATATATGCATCTCCTGGTTGCTCCAGCTCCACTGGGCATTTTTGAAGGTCACATTCTAGGCAGAAGTGGGTGAAGTGATTTAGAAGTTTGTGAGTTCTAAATTATAAATATGTTTGTCAGAGTTACTAGGGACAGACTCAAGATGCGTCATCCACTTCATTAGTCCTGGTGGTTTTTAGGTGGTGGCTGCTTTGAGAGTCCTGTAGGCTTGCCGGTTGATAAATCACAGAAAATAGAGTCAACTGATGTGGACCTGGTTAATACCTGGATCTGTGGAAGAATGCATCAATGAGAGGAATTCTAACTTTAACTGCATAGAGGTGCACAACTTGAGAGCACAACAGTCTTGGGCCGTCATTTGTGCCCATGAGCAGTTAGGTGCCTGTGAGAAAATGGGCTCAGCATTCTGAATATTTGCAGAGTTAATTTAAAAGGAAGGGAGGTAAAATCCCAGGAACAAGCTGGCCACTGTAAAACAGTACCTTAAATGACTTCCAATAATGGTGTAAGAAAGAGAGTTCCCAGCGAAGGAACAGGGCCTAAAAGGTAGCGCATGTTCACTTTTTTTTTTTTTTTTTTAGCCCATCCTTGGGTTGGTAGACAATGCTGAGCATGATATTTGCAGAAGGATACACCAGGAATCCCCTGATGTGGGTTAACCTGACAGCACGCAAAAGAGATCTTTCAAGGAAAGTTTGAAATTACACTTGCAAGCAAGCTTCTCTAAAGACTTTAGAAACCAAGAAAAGTGGTCGCAAATTCTCCGTTTTCTGTAGTGTGCCCTCCTAAGCAATAATAATATTTTTGGGAAAAAGATAACTGGACAAAAATGTGACAAATGAGATGTTTTGAGATTTTCATGTTTTATTTAGAAGGAAGCAGGCACACAAAGGTTTGAGGCTTCTTTTCAGTCTCTCTCACAAGGCAATGCTTATGGTCATTTTAAAGTGGCTCATGTAATTCCAGTTGAAAAAATAGAGGCTTCTAGGGCAATAGATGTTCATCTCTGTTATATATTCCTTCACCCTGCAGCCTTTAGGATTATGAAAGCCCACATAGCCAAAAGCTTCTGTGACTTTCTTGAGCCCTATATTTTGATATTTTCCTCATAAGCTGGTCTTCGTCCAGACCACGTGACTGAGTCTATGCTCTTCGATGTTTTGGACAACAGCCTCTCTGATGGTCCAGGGTAGTTTATTAAGGACATTACTATGACCCTGGGACCCCGACTGCCTGTGAACCAGTCCATGCCTGTGGTTTTTCCTCCTCCACTTCTGGGTAGTCCATGAAAGAACATTTACTATTGGTGCCTCTGTCTGGTGGATGTTTGTCATAATATCAAAAATGAACATATCTATGTGCAAAAATATTGTGACCAGAATATTGACTAACAAAGTATTGTGAAGGTCAATATGCTTAGGTACGTACAAATATAGTATTTGTAATGCTGTATCAACGTGCCATGTAAATCTATACTTAAATATAGATTTTTTTTAACCTTTTATGATGGCCGCCTGTATCCTGTGCATGCCCATGGGTTGCTCTATTTTTGCTTGTAAGTGAACCTGTAGAGCTTTTACTTTGCCTGCTTTGCATTGTCCCTGTTAATTTGTAAAGCTCATTAATGCAGCTGCTTTTCTCCCACACGCCTGTGGTTTGCGTCTCTTTGCTTTTGGATGGACTCTCAAGCTCATTTATCGTGGCAGTCTGTATTGGGTGCATGCCCTTGTGCCAATTTACAACTCCTCTGTGGATCCTAGTTGACTTTTCTTCGACTAAGCAACCAGTGCACTCCTCTGTCAATCAGGGGAGACCCCGAAGAGCGTTCACTGTAACTGCATTTAGGATGGTGGGCCATCTACGGGGTATGCATATGCAAGTTGCTCACCTGTTGTTCTGGGGGATTATATAGAGCTTCAGCTATTCACTACCCGTTCAGCTCATGCCACAAACCTCTCCTCTGCCATACCTGGATGGAATCTTTCGAAAGCCATACACCCACATACAACAGTTAATGGCATTCACCCTGTCCTGTGCTCCTGTTTGTACCAGTACATGTTTAGGCGCAGTGACCAAAGACAGGATACTAGCACCACTCTGGTCAATCATACACAACACCAAAGAGCTTCCCAGGTAGGTCCCATTTCAATGCAACACACTTCAACTTCTCTGCTTACTAGTAGTATCATATTGTGGAGCGAATACATTAGAATTCAGCTCAGTTACTGGCATCCTACCCAGGGCTTTACCTCGTGCTGGGTAGTGAGGGTAGAAGCCGATTATGTAAATGAGGTTTCTTTAGATCAGTTCTTTGGAACATTTTCTTCCTTGTTCTTTGAGAACATTTGTCAGGTATCTAGTGCTTGTGAAACCATATCAGAATGAAATCGTTCATCAACTTTTGCTTGAATCTTGCATCATGTGCTGCTGGAGTCTCCCTTACTTTAGTTTCAGATACTATATAGTTGGAATTCATCCTTGATAGCACGCTGCGTCTAAACTTTCACGCCAAGTAACGTAATGAAGGGAGTGGAGTTTCAACTAAACACATTCAGGTACATCAACACAATATCAGAGCTGGACTTTAATGCTCTCTGCCATAGGTCTTGGTTTTCTTCTAGTAAAACCAATGCTACTGACTTTTGAAGGGTTTTCCAAAAAGAGCGTGGCAATGCTAAATGCGGTAAAACGCTGAAGCCCGGATGGTTGCTCCTGCACGCGGGCTCGGTCTTTTCACCCTGCTCCTAAGCACACTTTACTGGCCTACATCTCCAACATGCACAGTATTTAGAACAACTTGTCTCAAATGTAGGACATACTGTCTCGAGCACCTTTGAATATACCTCAACGTTTTCCTCTGTAAGAAGTATCCACATCTCACGCAGTGACCTTCTGATCTGTCCCCTCCCCGTTTACTTTTTCCCAACCAAACCTCCCCATTTAATGCATTTGGGAAAACCAGTCTCCCCACCATCCCAGTCTCACTTGGATTGTACCACCCTTGGTTACTATACTTCTGATGTCTTGACCGCCTCCCCAACACATCTCTTGACTTCTGTCAGTTAAATTCGATATAGGTTGTATTTCCAAAACAGATCTCTGATTAACTCAAGGTCTCTTTACTCAAACTCAAAGTTTACTTGTAGGTGAGTTAACATGTGCGCCAGTGCCTCTGCGTACTTCCAGCCCAGGAGACATATTTCCCCAGCTTGGGGGCTGCTCCACTTGCCTCTACCTTTTAATTCATTTACTGTTAGATTATCCACATCTGTGTTCAGGGCTTGTTCTACTGTTATCCCATCTATCTGTTCCTGCTTTCCTGGATCTTCACCTCTATGGGATGAATCCAGTGATATCGGTTGGCTGTTTCCAGCTGGTTCACTCTTTCTTCCTTGCCTTGTTTCATTTAACTCCCTCACTCACATGATAAGGGTTCTCTTTTCCTCACTCTCTCGGCCTTTCTCCTGATTTTCATTTCCACACTGAGCCTAGCCTTCTTCACTGCTGTCAGATTTGGTTCACTTGGCTAACTGTGTGCATTGTTCCAAAAGCACTATCTATGTGGATTTTCCCTGCCTCCTGATCCTTGTCAAAAGGTATTTTGCTTGAAGGAAATGTATGAGAGGAACACTTTCATCTAGAAATATTCTTTCATTTGTATATTCAAAATTATTTAATATCAGAATTATTTGACGTATCCCTTAAAACCTTGAATCTTTGGTTCCTCCTGTAACCTAGGATGTTGCAATGACAGTGGCAACAGAAATTGGAAATAATGGCTCCTACTCAAGCTTCTGTTTGCCGCTGTAATGGTTCCAGTGAGTTGAATCTATGGCACTCTCAGATGCATCGGTTCACACTGCTCACAATCTACCTCTGTTTGGACCATCTGATACCTTAGATATGTTCAGTAATGTTCTATGATTTTTTTCCCCTTACACTTTCAAATGTATTTATTGTTTGATGCTATGGCATTTTTGTTACTCGAGCCTTTCTGCAGCACTCTGATGTCCTTTTGGGGCCTGATCCATGCTTCAGACAACCCTAAAACAATACTTCCGACAACCCTAAAAAAATATTAACATAAAGTGTTATGAATTATTAACATAATCCTTTGTTTTTGTATGTGAGTAAGCAGAGTGCGCCTTACTTCCTATTCTGTTAGAAGACATGGTAATTGGAGTTATTTCACCCCAGGTTAGATACCTCACTGGGTTGCGCACCTGATCTGTAGCTACATGTAGCCTGTATGTCGTTTCTCTTACCAGGTTAATAAAAATCGTCCCATAGAGATGGGTCACAAAACCATCTCTTCAAATGCCAAAGACATTTCTGTTCTTGATGTGCATTATGAAAATTATCAATTTCATTATTGTATTTATAAAGCACGTGTACGCCCCAAGGCTTCATGGGGCTAGATACCCAAACGGAAAACTTATCATTGTATCTTTCATGAAAGGTAAATGCTCCACAGATCATATTGTGCTAGGCAAGGACGGGTTTGGTATTGTTGAGTCCATCAACAAAAATTTCCACCATCTGGCCCTTAGTTCCTAAAATGAGTAACATTCAACAGGACCCCTTTTGTTGAGAGCAGACCCTCAAGCATCGTTGGGGGAAAAATTGAGAAACAAAAACGGAATTGCCACGTGAAAGTATACTCTTTCCGTTAAAAACAGGCCTTTTAAACGGTGGCCAAGCCAAGTGTCATCAAGCCATGGAGCAATGGTTGGGCCCCCTGAAATCCCATTCCAGGCAAACAGCTGTGTTTTCAAAGTATTTCCGTTTTTTTTACCAGGCAAAGTGCGGCATGCAGATACAGGGTTCTGTTGTAGTCGAGATGGGCAGAAATAAAGACATTAACCAGCTGAATACGTAGAGTGGAAAATATCTAAAGAGACCACTGAAATATTGTGTTTCCATCTAGAGGTTTTGGTCCAACTTAAAGGGGCTATCCAGTGTAGAACATGAACATTTCTCTTTACTCAGTCCTGCATTGCTAACTATCATCAATATTCAGGATGTCTACTTGGGCTTTGAGACCTACTGTGACATCATTCACCACTTGGACCCTTTAATATTTGGACTTGTTCAACAACATCGGCTGAGAAGAGAGGGCTATCCAGGCAGTACTGGACAAGCCAAAGAATGTGAGATGTTCTCCTTCTCTGTCTGATTATGTTGCTTTTCCAAAGGGATTCCCGCATCCGGTATTTCTTAGCAAACTGGCTATATCTAAATTGGAATTAGGATATTTTATTATCATCCAACTAATGGGCTCTTTGGAGACCACTGGTGGATGTATAGACCTAAAAGCCAAAAAAGCAGAAGGGGGACTTGCAGTAAAATGTATTGTGGAACTAAAGTAGTTACAAGAATTAGGTGTCATAAGTCTAGTATACATATATATATTTTAAATGAAATGCTCAGTGTTTAAAAGGAATTTTAAAAATTGTATTTGAAATGAAAATGCTTTTGCATATAAAAAAATCGAAATGAATTGCAAAATATTCTTAAATGATTGTTCTGGCCATGGGCTAGCATATGTTATAAGGATGAGGTTAATGTAGAGGTTCGGTGTAGTTTTAGGGTTAAAGTAAGGAATGGGTTACGGTTAGGGCTAGGTAAATGTACGGGGGTTAGGAGAGGGATAGAGTTAAGATGAAATGTAGGAGTAGAGGTATGCTAGATCTAGGTAGGGTGACCAGATTTTGAAAAGAAAAAAACGTTAAAGGTTAGACATGAAAGTAGGACTAAAGCCTTTAGTCTTACTTTTATATCTGGCCTGTCCTGTAAAAGAGATTGTGTTTGTTTGTGTTTGTTTGTGTTTGTGTGTGTGTGTATATATATATATATATATATATATATATATATATATATATATATATATATATATATATATATATACACACACACACACGAGAGCAGGCAGCAGAAGTATTTAAGACTCTAGAGGTGCATGTGAAACGGGAGCATACCTATAATTTCTGATGCATAGGTTGACCTGACCTTTATCCCAAATACCGGGACATTTATTTCAAATTAACAAAAGCGTTAGCAGGCTGACATGACCTTCGCCTCAAAAACCGGAACATCTATGTAAAATGAACAAAAGCGTTGGGACATCGGGAGAGTCCTCTGAAAACCGGGACTGTCCGGGGAAATCTGGGGCGTCTGGTCACCCTAGATCATATGGGACATTAAGAGAATGGGTGCAGCAAGGGTTAAAGTATAGTGGCTATGGTAATTTTAGAGCTGTGTTTAGGGTAAGGATTAAATGGCCTCCAACAGACATCTTTACCTTCAACATTTTCATATTTCAAATTTCATACTTGTAAACAAAACATTTTTTGCAACTATTTAGGTCTTTATTTTTGGCCAGAACTTTAAGTTATGGGACTTTTTAAGGTACAATCAGGTGAGTATGCAAATGATTGGACATAGACTGTTAACATAGCCAGTGATGACTGAGGGAAGTCCTGAAAAGATACCTTTTAGAAGAAAAGGCTGTGGAAACAGGCATCAAGATCCATCTGTCAGAAATGTAATGAAACATGCTGTTCCCTGAACACCTGCTGAGACAAGGCATACATTCCCTATTCTGAGGTCTGTGATATCAAAGGCTGCTGAGAGATCTCAAATAACACTATGCAGCACACTAGCATCTGCTATGAGTCAGAGGTCCGCAAGTCTTGCAGCAAGACCTGGCCGTTCGAATGAACAGATCACCACAAAGCAGTTAGCAACTTCAGCGCCTTGAGACCCCAAGGCAGGTTCCCAATCTGTGCGCCGTGGCACCCCAGTGTGCTGTGAAAAGCAGCCAGGGACTCCGTGCACCAGGGGTTTCTAATTTCGATTTGAAGAAATAGTGGCTGGTTAACATCTAGACAGAAATTTGAGGTTTTCAGTAAAAGCATAAAACCTCTAAAAATCTTCCACTAGATGGCAGCAGAGCATTACTTATAAATAGTGCAGCAGTGAATGTTACTGTTGCCTCCAGCCTGCAGCAGTGGCTCCTGCTTTGACCTGCATTTCATCAAAGAGATACATGGAAGCCTCAGCTGCTTCAGCTTTGCATGTGAGAAATGTGGGGATGGAAGCTGGGCGCAGCCCTCTTGAAAGGTGCTCACAGGCTTGCGCTGCCCTCCTCCTACAAGGCAATCAGTGAACTGCCTCCTGGCTGTATAAAGCCATCACTTTCTGGGCTGGACCAGCCATGCCTGGTCTTTTACAGGATACTTTCAAGGAACGAATGTACTTTTTATAAAAATGTTCCCTTTATTCCCTTCACTCACATTGGTTTTCTCGCATTGAGGATGGCCTCTCATTTCCTGTCCAGGCACCAAAGTATTTTTTGGGCATATTCAGCTTATTTTGAGCATGACAAACTGCAACAGATCAATACCAAAGAAACACACTGTAAAAGATATTAAATGTACACATTTCTATTGTTCCTTTCATAACTTCATAATTTTTTTGTTTAACACATACAATTAATTGTGAGAGCTATTTTTTCAAACAAATTGACATTTTCGTTTTTATTTAAAGTAAGACATTAAGAAAGCAAGGCAGGATTAGTCATTGTCTTACTGTCTATTTAGGATCCAACTTCCTTCCTTTATAAGGCTGCTTAACCTCCACAAAAGACCAATCCTCTCCAGTCACAACTATGCCAGCCCAAAAACTGAAAACGCAGAACTATATACAGTGTCTCCTAACATGCGGGTGTAAACAATTTTTATTGTTCAGTAACTTGTTGTGGGGAGGAAATGAATGGTAGTGTGTAGAGAAACTAAGGAGTTTGTTGTTTACCTGTCTCTTTTAAGGAGCACCTAGTAGTGAGCCTACCTCTGTCCCCCTGCATGCCCTTCAGGTAGGTCATCAACCCTGGTAGTGACTCAAGTTCACACACCTTTCTCCTGTGGCATGATCCAAACTATTTTGGAGTGAATCCACCTTCTTTAGGAATATGAATGTGCCTGCCATCGAAAGGAATTTGCTTGCAACATGAAATTGTGTACTTTTATTGGAAATGTTTATACTGACTTTGTACAGTGCTCTGATACCTAGTTTTGCGGCCCAGTATGTTACAATCAGACTGGGGGGGGGGGGGGAGGGGGGTTAATAAAGTGCAAAACCGAAAAAACTATCTATCAATGCCCCCTAGCGCTGAAACAACATTCCTCTATCAGGGCCTCGCAACCACGTGTCTTTCCAACCAGTTGTTGACGCTGCAAGGGGCTCTACAGTGGATAGATCTGTGATTGTAATACCTTCATTCCAGTTATTTTCAGGGAGAAAAATGGAAGTACTCCCCACCCAATTACCAAAAAGTAACACAAGGGGGAGCCGCAGCCACTGCCAGTAGGTTAAGGGGGCCGCAGGTAAAAAAAAGTTTGGGAACCACTGCCCTAGCAGGTGATTTACAGCGCTTTATAAATGCTTGATTGATTGATTGAAGTACTCTGTCCGTTCCTCCACTCGGTTTAAACCAGCTTGCGGTATGTCAAGGCATCAGGGTTATTCAGTATAGTTTCTTTTTTAGTACAGTAACTTTGTATTATAAGTTTTCACCAGCCGTCTCAGCTCACATGGAGTGAGGGTTGTCGCTTTGAGGCAAACACGAACAGTATGCTAAATAAAAAGGCTTCCGGTTTTTCATTTTTTTAAGCTACCATCCAATTCCTCAAGTGATTGGGTTTTTGTGTTGTAGTCTGGGGCTTTAGTTAATGAACAGTGCTTGAAATTAGTTTTTGTGGATTTGTGTTAACGCCTCAGGACTTTTTTTTAAGTATATGGTACTTATTAATTAAATTTGCTAAAAAAAAATATATATATATATATATATATATATATATATATATATATATATATATATATATATATATATATATACTCACATACAGATAGCACCACCATGTGTTAGACTGTCATAAATAATTGTTGGTGTTTCGTAATAAGTGTGTTTGAGCACTGCTAAATAGTTTCTCTACAGTTACAAAGTTTGAGGCCAAAAAGTATAAAAACACTTCATTTAGAACCCTTATCGCCCTCCCAGACACAGGGACATGAAGAACAGGTCCATGTTGCTTTGGACTTCATAATTGCACTTTGCGTTGTTTTATCTTTCTCGCTGGCAATATTTTAGAAACTAATAATTTCACAAGGTTTTTGGGCTTCCATTGGAAGCAACGTCCGCAAGATCAAAAGAAGTGCTCCACCTTTTTTGTTGCTGCCCTGGTGCCTGCTGCACAGGAACCTTTCACAGTGCCACCTCACTTGCATTGGAGCCCGGCCCTTTCCTCTTCACCAGGTTACCAGGTAAGTGATAGTTGGAGTAAGCTGGCTGTAGATAGGAACACAGGCCTATTTATCTGTCCTCCTGGAAGATGTGCCTACCGATTCTGTTCAAGTATAGTCAGTCATACAGAGCTGAGCCAATGCGCAGTCACATAGGGAATAATTTGAGACCAGATGCTTATGAATGGGGTCTTCCTCAAGGTTACAAAAGATGGAGGTTTCAAACAGTTGTGTCGAGGCCATTCTTGTTTCCCTGTCCTTTGAACAGGCCCTAGGGCCTGTGCTTCAGAGACCTGTACTGCCTTCACCCATCTCTGATTTCTGGGCTACCATTCACATTCATACTAGAGAGATGACAGGTAACAACTCCTGGACACAACAAGTTTGACTGCCTGAAGTAGAGCAAGTCCTGATCCGCCCAGTAACAAGTTGACCCCATTTGGAATGCCTGTCATGCTCTTTCCCCTTCCCGAATCCATATCTGAGGGAGTGAGGGATTCCTAATCTCTGAGATAGCCGGAGTTTGTACCTTCTTATGCCTTCCCCAGTGGGCCAGTGTCCTCCAGGACACAATGGACATTCTGCATCTCAGTGGCCAGTGAGGGTAGCTTGATGCATAGCATACTAACCAGTGAGCCTGTCCCAATTTTCTTTTTTCGATCACGAAGTGGGGCTCGCATGAGACTGATTCTCCCCAGTAGGGGCTTGTGAGACCAAAAAACAAGTGAAAAATCAGGCACTCCAAAGCCACCCCTTTCCAGAGATAGAATAAGGGTCTCAAACCTCCCTCAGGGCTGCTTGCCCACCCATATTAGCCTAGTGAACAAGGACTGAATAAATCAGAAGAATGATGTGTTAAATTAAATTGGGATATATACAAACAGAATATAAGGATTTAGGGAGTAGAACCATTTTAATAATGGGAATGTGTCCAGCCTTCGTTAATGACCATCTGATCCATTTTCAATCTCGAGTTTCAGTTTATCTACCATTGAGTCATAGTTATGAATCAAGCTCATGTCATGACTCACTTATCACGAGATATTTAACTGAGCTGTCATTCCTTTTCAGTGGGTATTCAAAGCTTTGTTTTGTTGACAGGGAGGTAAGCGAGAAAAGCTCAGATTTGTCCCAGGTAATAGTGAGCCTGTTGCTCTTAACATGCTCACTATTAACTCGGACAGTAATCCCAGTTAATAGTGCCCCGAGTAGCCGCCATATTGTATTATTTACCAGATTAATGGTGGCCAATTTATGTCTGAATGCAAAGAGCAGGAGGTTATCCATACATATGGGGATAACCATTTTCCTCCATGTGAACAAGATCCCTCTCTGCATGTGCTGCTGTCACATTTTACAGACTGAGGTCACCAGTGCCAAGGCAAACACAGGGGACACCCCTGACATGTACCCCTTTTGTCAGGAAACTTGCAGATAGAGAATTATTGACAGAGACGTTGTAGGTTCTGAGTATAATAAGCCTATCTGTTGAACCAAAGGGCGGCCAAGTGCCATGCGCTGTGACAGTATAAAAAGTGGACACTGCAGGGAGTCAAAAGCCTTCTCCTCGTCTGAAAATTGTGATATAGCCTTGGTCTCCTGGTGTATCTTGCAACAGTGCAAACAGAGTTCTCAAGTTCCCGGAGTTTGCTCTACCCGGGACGAATCGAGATTGCTCTAGGAGAACTAGTTTGCCCATGTAGGGGGCCTATCTGGTAACAGTAACGTTTTCCAATATTTTGTTATCCATATTCAGGAGGGAGAGTTGGAGATATGACTCACACTTAGCATTTTTGCGAAGTTTAATGAGGACTGTGAAAAGGGCTTTTTTTGGAAATGGCTGATAAGTGGCCAGGTTTGAGAGCTTCATTACAAACATTTAGTAAAGGCAAGGCTAAAATGTCTTAGTTACTGTAAAATTCATCCACTAGCCAATCAGATGTTTTCCAGCCAAATGGAGTGCCTCAGGGTCTTATGGTCAAAGATTTAAATGATTGTTTTCTGTGTCTCTCTGCAACATGTCATTATTTTTTTTTCATTATACTTACATTTCACCTAAGCCCTTGCATGTGGTACACTAACATTTCACTGTAGCATATATCACAGATGTAGGGAACAATAGCAGGTTACAACTCATGATAGAAGTCTGGTTAAAAAAAAAAACCCTTTTGCTACTGGAGTGTATGCGCGCTGGAGCTTTTTCCAAAAGGTTGGGAGTAAGTTATTGAAGCAGATGTTCCTTTTTGTGCTCCCAGACGAGCTGTATGTTGTTTTATTTTCCGACATAATAAAGGCTTTGTATTGGTGCAAACTCTACTTTAGTATATCATTGCCCCCTGAAATGAAAAGTGTGGAGGTAAATGGGGATTGGGGGGCGGAGGGGTTGGCGCTGACCACCTTCGCCGGGATTGATTGGCTGGGACATTGCACTGAACAAGACGTTTGCCAGATTTTCAACATGTTTCCCTAAAGCATGGACTTGGGTCTTCTGCAGGTGCGGTTATCAGATATGGCTGCACCTTTTGCAGACATTAAACATTAGGGAATGTTTTTGGCTGTAGAGATGCCATGGGAGATGCCTGCAGCATTTAGGTGCAGGCTCAGCTGTCACACAGGAAATGTGCGAACCCTCGGCATTTCTCAATCAGTCAATCAATTAGCATTTATATAGCGTGACAAATCACCTGTGAGGATCTCAAGGCGCTTGAAAGCTAGAGAAACGGGGAAATCCATTGCTTTTGACCTGCATGAATACCAACATGTTTTATTTCTGAGAATCCCTTGCACATTTTTAAGTATGGGTTAGACAATCACAATACTGCCTTTTTCCGCTTGAGAAAGTTCCAGAACTTCAGGCAAATGGCAAAATTCCTACCATCCAGTGTTAACACACCTCTCCTATAAAAGAAGGCACCTCACGTGTGTGGATGGGGCCTGTTGCCTAAGACCGGAATAAGTCAAAACTGTGTCCAGGTGAAGAACGCATTGACACTATATTTACTTTACAGGGCAAATATTTCACCTATTCCTGTCAGTAACGATAGGCTCCATCACACACATGAGGTACAGTGGGAGTTTGTGGTTTCCAGCACATTCCGAAACTTTCATCATATATATTTTAGGAAGTGTTTTTTTCTAATCAATGTTTGACCTGTGCAGGATAAAAAGCAAAAAGTGGTGTCCTTTTAGGAATCCACACTTCCTAGGAAGCCTCCAGGTGTCGCGTGTTCAGAAATGTACAGGGTTGGTAAGTTTCCCAAGGTGCCAGTCTGGTGGTCTGTTCTCCCGCGAGGATCCATGGATATATGTGATATATGTGAAGGTGTGGCAAGGAGCCACATCTAGTTGAATTTTTTCATTGGGTAACAAAAAGTCCAAACACCTTCTGGGTTCCTCACTAGGGCTCTGTTGTGTGTCTGAGCCCTAGCAAGGAGACTGGTGCTGTTTGAAAATTGTCTGAGGCTAAGAAGAAATCTAATTGGTGTCTAGGCTCCTTGCTGAGGCTATCACATGTGTGTCTGTGTTCCATTGAGGAGGCGGGTGGTGTTTACATTTTTTTATTTTTATTTTTATTTTTATTTATTTTTTGTTAAGGAAAAATTCTGACAGCACCCAGCTCCTTGCTGGGCACATACTCCGTTTCAGGCAGCTACTTTGCCTCCTAATCTGTAATCTCTCTTTGGGTTTACAACCACACCCATGTCACGTCAGTCACTTTCATTGGTCCGTGGGCTTGCCTTTTAAAATCCGCTTGCTTTCATTTGTGAAAGGCATGCATACGTGCTGCCTTTTCCGGTGTTTAGCCCACCTACACAGCACCGGTAAACTACTAAAAACCTACGAGGCTTGCTGTTTTCAGCTTGATGTCCGGACTTCTTTATCTGTTTATTTTCCACGCAGCGCGATCGCGCTGCATTTTACATAGTGCGATCGTGCTACTTTTTTTTCTTTACAACGCTAATAGCTCTAACTCAAGCAAATGCGAGACCCGTTGCATTGAAAATGCTTGTTCTCTCTTGGAGTGATTGTATTTTGAGCTTCTGCTGCTCCTCCTGCCCACCTATGCTCCTGCGCCCTGTGACCCTTTGGCAATCACTTTTGTCGTTGGCCTCTCTAGCAAGCCTGAGAGGCTGGTGTTTGCTGATGATTCTGTAGTCTGTGCCACTTCAGGTCTCCTGTGTGGTCAGTCTCACTAAACAGAGTGAAGTACAACCCGCAAGCAAAACTTTGCAACAAAAGAGATTAACATTTGTTCTACTAAACTGCCTTTGAGCAAAAGCTAAGACTCCATCCTTTTCAGACATGAACCCGACATCCTCTTCCTAAGGGAGGGGCCGCTTTTTCACTCAGTCCACCGCCTCGTGGAAATGATAATTCCTCAAGGATACAAAATGTTGCAAATGGATAGAGAAAATAGACCAGAAGGCATAATGGGTATAATACAAAGAGAACACATTAAATGTACTCATTGTGCAACGCCACACGGCTTATCCTTCGAGTGCGAACAATTGAACATTAATATGCACAGTGAATGCTCTTTTTATGCACCTCTCTCGTGGAATAACAGAGCTTTCACTGAAGTACTCATCGACCCCCACCATCACAACCTTACTGTTCTATGATGACCACATCATGCTTAGCGACTTCAGCATCGAGCGTGCATGATTTGTCATCCTTTGTACTTGAAAACCACTTAGTGCATTTATCAACCACACTGACGCAATCCAAGGGAGCTACTCTGGGCCTCATTATTGCTGACCCCAAGCACATTCCAGTAGGAATTTGATCATCATGGATAGCTCAAACCATCCTCTGTGCCCCACTCAAAATACTGAAGCTGAACCTGGGTAATGAATAAAAAGTTTGTTTATATGGAAAACCTGAATTCATTGATTAATAAAACAAAGATGATGAAAGGTACTTGTGGAGTGCAAAACTGGTTCCCCCCCATAAGGATGCTTCAGTGCTGTTAAAAGATCCTACTAAAACAACCATGGTTTAAGACCTTGAATTTAAGATGTTTAACTTCCGAGCAAAGATTTAGACAGAGTGAGTCCCAGGCTTTCAGTGCCCAGTAGGAGAAAGATTGTCCTCCTTGTCGAGTTTGAGAGCGTGCAAATGTGAATCTTCAACTGTGTACAAACCGTGGCCTTGCTTGAAGAAGGCTCTCGTGACAACTAGAGAGGGATTTAAAGGTAAGGAACTGCTGCACCAGGAGCCAATGTAGGTGTCTTGAGTGAGTAGACATGTGATCCTGTGGGGAGGGACCTAATAAGGTTCTAACAGCAAGATCCTGAATCATTTGAGCGGGCGAATGTAGCTCTTAAGAAGTCCCAGACACAGTTGTGGCTTCTGCAAGGGAGCAAGGAAGCATTTTCTGTAGCCAATGAGGTTAATAGAAACAAACAGAGAAAGCAACTTAGTTTTCTTGACAATTTATAGTTTAGCATCAGAAAGTACCTCCAGGTTATTACTGATCCCTGACAAGCGGCTGCTCCAAGTGCTGGTGGCCACTGAGAGAGCGACGTTTTAAAGACGAACCTCCAAAAAGCAAGAGCGCAATCCCTACCAAGCACGATTTGAAATTTTAAGTGGAAGCTATACATTTGCCTGCGAACAAGACCACATTCTAAGTGTCATCCACGTGTAAGAAGAAAATCCTTAACTTCGGATCAGGTCTGCCAGGGGACCCGTATGTTAGAGTGTTGGGATCAGTGAGGAGCCCTGAGGGACGTCGCACATTAACACCTTGCGTTTGAGTAGGCCTTGGCAAAATTTAAATTACGGCAGCATAATTTACACTTGTTATGTGAAATTCCTGAACATATCCCTTTATGCCACATTGTGTAATTATGAACTTTTCATTGTAAAAATTTACAGTTTATGCACCTTTTGCTCTAACAATTTACAGTGAACATGTGGTAACAATGGAATGCAAGTGACTGTTGTTCGCAGTGTTTATTTTTTTTTTTTTTTTTTGCATGAAACGATGGATTTGCATTTCACATAATTACGTGCAATTTCACCTAATTTTGCCCAAATTTTGTGTAACTTTGCAAATTATGTACATTTTGTACACCCCTAGTTTGAGCAGTAGGGCTACAATGTAACCAACTGGGCTTAATTAATCAAGAATGAGAGAAACCACCTCAGCGCTTGAGCACGTGTTCCGACAGACTGTAGGTTTAGGCAGAGCAAATCACGGGAAAGAGATTCGAAGACAGAACTTCAGTCTAGAACAGTGAATCCCACACTTACCCTTGACGAAGCAGCATATGGACATCACCAGGGACTGGTAAAAGTGCTGCCTCCTTGCCATGTAAAGTCAGAAGCTGGCTTGTGCGGTGTCTAGGATGTTGTTTGATAGAATAACTGATTATAGTTGATTGCTGACTGTGCTTTCAGTGATTTTAGTGGGAAAAGGGAGATAAGAATTGGTCGGTAATTAGTTCGTACCAATGGATCATCAGAAGGTTTCTTAGCAGAGTAACAACCAAAGCTTCCTTAACTAATTGGGGAAAATATTGCTGATTCTAGGTGGCACTACAGAGGGAAAGGAGGTGAGGTGCGACTGTGCCGCCAGTCCTGCTAAATATATCAACTGGACACCGATCCTTCTGGGACGAACTGGCCTTACAAACTGTCCTTAATGATTGTAAGAGTTGAAGGTAGGAGATGAATCATTGGGATTATTTACCTGCACATTAATCAGCCCCTAGTGGGTTCACATCACCTATTGAGTCATGGATTTTCTGATTTCCCCTGAGTTAATACAGTCATAAAGTTCCAGTAGAGAGGAAAAGTGAGAGGATACTTTGGGCACGTTGAAAATATGTTTTTACTATGTTAATAATTTATCTCGTGGGATTCTCCACATCTTTCTTAATCTTAGATGCACAATAAGAAGCTCTCACATTTAAGATTTATCTCAGCCTGGACTACTAATTTGTCCACATATAGCCAAACAGCAGACACTTTCTGTAGTGAACTGACAAAAAGCGTTGTTGATAAGAATATACTTAATAAATTAGTTTGCAGATTGTGTGATCACTTCCTGCTCAACTTTTGTAACTCACAATAAGAACTGATAACTGGACACACTTTGCATTTCTTATCAGAGGACTTCTTGAGAAAAGTATTGCTCAACCAAACTATTCAGTTATCAAATTGACCTGCGCCGATTCCACCTAATGCAAGTAAATCGTTACTTACCTCCTGACATCTTCCCTTAAAAAGAAACATTAGGAATGTCTCACTTGTCCAGGGATTGTAATCACCCTCTAAGGAAGGAAATGAACAACCCCGTTCCCAAAAACCCAATGCTGACCCTGACTGGCATGAAAATGACTATACCATCACAGGACTCTCTGTTTTGGTGAAAATCATGACACAGTGCATAGATAAATTGTTGAATCAGTTCATCTGTGAATATAGTACCTAACCCGCTTCCTTTTGGGTTTTGCTCTGAAGATCTGGAATAACATCTCTGCATGAATCAGACTTAAGCACTTTTACACATCCTGCAGAAAAACTGCCTCAAACCCCACCTATTCTTGAAACTGAGTAGCCACCTCAGATTGCATCTTTTACATTCTGCCGGCATGAAATTCAGGATCCAGCCATAAAAAACCCTAACTTTGAGCTCCTTGGAATCCCATTGATGGGCTACGTTCAAGGACCTCTGCAGCTACAAAAATTTAAGGTACCTTTTGGCTTGAACCTTACGTTTTATCCACTTACGCGCCTTATGATTGTAATTTTGTCATTGTCTTGAATAATTTTAATAAAGTAAATGAATGTGATATATTCACAGAATGACTGAGGTGATCTAAAATATTCTTGGATTATATCTTGTAACAAAAAGTGTAAATTAAAAGTTTCTTTTTGCACCTTCCAGCGGAAAGGGTTAGATGAGGGAGAGCAGCCTTTCTAGACGCATGTGGAAGTTTATTAATTTAGTTGACTCAATCAGTCAAAGAAAGCTTTATTCTGCGATCTAAACAATGCCATACAAGCACAAAAAAGAGTCCTAGGAGTAAGCATTACAGTATAACACACACATGCAAGAATACTGAAATCAGGAGCATCAAATACAGTACATTAAGAGTTGGGCTACCTAACAACACATTAAAAAAAAAATCTGTTGCATAACAAGCAATCAAATCAGACAGCATCTGTAAGTCCATGATAGCGGGTTGCACCTCATAAAACCATGTGCTGTAAGCAACAGGATTAGAAATCCTAAACATCTATATAATTTACAAAGAAAGGTAAAGTGATGGACTGAAGCCTCATCACATGGACAACACCAGGTGGAATCAGAACTGTCCTGTCCCTTGGGGGAAAAAAACAATGCAGTAAATTGAGCCCAAGCTGAAGCCACAAGTAAGACTTCTTTCCCAGCGGTGAATAAGTATAATTCCTGGCCAAATGAGTTCTGCAACAAAAACTTAGTAATGAACTGAAGGTTTAAGCAGCTCAAAAGCCTCACATGAGCTGATCCATTGTTAAGAAAATGCTGCCCAACCCGGTGTTAACTAAGTTAGCGATGTTCTCAGGGTTAGAGACCAGAGATAATCTGCTGAGGTTATTGAAAGAATACATTTCAGCCGATAAATTCCATGATCCAACGTAATAATAATAATGGCCGTCTTTAGCGAGACTTTAGGGTTAGACAAATTGATAGCTATAATAAAGCATTCAACAGAATAAGATCCTAAACATGTGGCAGACCAAACTCCTCATGACAAAATCATTTAGAAGTATTATGCAGCAAACTCAGTAACCTGCGGCAGCAGTGATTTTTTTAGATTTTTTTATTTCTTGTAATAATTTGGCACTGGAAAAGTAACCCCAAACTCTGGCGACTTAGCACAAAATAGAGCCACATTTAATTTTGTAAATCACCTACATCTGATTGAGGTTTTTGGACCAGTTTAGAGGTAGATTTAAAAACAGTCCCTGTCTGTTGTGCAAATGTGATACTTCTAAGGCTTGTGTGAGGCGACTAGGTGCTAGCAGAATGAAATGGAAGCCCCAGTGATTTTGTTTCTAATAGTGTCCTGGTGTTAGCTGTTTTTTGGCCACAGATCATCACACGAGTTTAAGAAAGAGTGATATCCAAATCTAGATTATCAATAAAAGTGACAAAGGCCGTTAGTAGTGTGTGAAAGTCAACCAGTTCCATCTGCTTAAATATGCGCCAGGATAGGGAAGGGCAAAATTATGCGGCAGGGTTGACTAAATTGTGCTCCAGGAAAAGGCAAATTACTCTGCGTAATGCAGCACATTTTGTGATTGTATTACTTAATTATATTCTCATTTTTTTACTTGTTAACTCTGGGCATAGGTTGCACCTCATTAGTACTGGTTTAACACCCAGATATAGCAGTAAGCAACACATTGCTTTGCAAAATTTGCAAAGGGCGTCCACTGCACAGCAACACGTTTAGCTGCATTTTTAGTAACTTTTCAACCGTTTGAGCTACAAGCATTTTATTTGTTAATCCAACATCTTCTGCAAAATCTAGAGATTTTATGTGGCAAATGCAGCAAATCCATAGTTATGTGGAAAAACGCCACAATTACACAGTCACATAATTCCATTGGCCCTGCTTATGACCAATATGAGGCATGTCTTGCCTATAGAGATTTGATAAGAATTTGATCTGTTAACACAATCAAAAGCACTGCTGAAGTCCAAAAAAGCTAAATGAATGGAAGCATATTTTAACACAGTGGTCTTACTGACGATTAAATGCAGATTGAAGCTCTTCTCCACGGTCCCAGAACCTCCATAAAGCCATGTTGGACACCAGGAAGAACATTTTCATCAGAAACAGTTCTTTTATGATTACGCTTTAACAACTGAATCAATTTCCAAGATGGGCCTATAGCATTTTGAATAGCTGCTAATGCCCTTCTTGAACAGGGAAACGATAATTGAGTTGGTCCAGGAACACGGTAATCTCGAATGACTAGAAGAGTTCAAGATTTTGGTGAAAAGGGAGGCGGCCCTGAACTCCATGTTAGATTTAAACAAGACCCTATGGACAGCTTCCTGTTCCAGTTGCGTCCAAGCATCTGATCTGACATTACCCCTTTTTAGGTCAAGCATCGACGTGTTTAACCACGCCCACCGCTCGCCCATCACTATCACTCGTTCATAGGCTTGCCCTTCAAAAATACTTTATTTTCATTGACCTTACGTTTGTCCCTCCTTGGGGCGGTGTAGTTACCACCTTGGACATCGCCCCTGTTACATAGCTAATTGCACTTTTGCCAATACGTTTGACTGCGAGCGAACTTCTTTTTCATTTTGTGTGCTCCTTCACGCTGATGCCATGGCGCTTTGAATCGGCTCGCTCATGTGAAATTGTATTACTTTTCATTTTCAATTTATGTGGCAAGAAAAGTCCGGTTAGGAGTTTACAAAGCTAATAGCTCTAACTCGAGCAGATGTGAGACCCATTGCATTGCAAATGCTTGTTTGTTTTAGGGACATCTGATAAGTTTATGTTTTAGGCCCAGAGCTTTCAATAGTTGAATTACTGTACTCCAGTAGTTCTCCTTTCAAGAGACTTGGCTTAAATCTGCCGTGAGCCTCTTTTCCTAATGGATCACAAGTTGCAGTTCTTTTATGCTGGGGAAAGGGTCTGTTGGTATTGTGGGTCCAGGTCCTCTTGGGATTTCAAAACAACCGAGAACCCTTTGGATTGTATTTTCTGAGCCCTGGGATTTAACTGTTTTGGGGCTGCTGTGAGGTGCGTTGACTTTCTATGGATCAGGCAGAGTCTGGGTTTTTGGCTGTGCAGTCCCCGTAGAATCAAGATCTCTTTTGTTGGTTCTTTGGAAGAGAAAATGTAAAGGGTGTCGAACCTCATCAATACGAACTTCAACAACACAAAGGCGCTCGTTGCTTCTATGCGATGAAATAGAAGTAAAAATTGTAATTTTTTAAGCTCCTTGTAACTTGGTATTGTACCAGATAATTTGTTTTTGTTTTGGTCAAACCATGCTCACTAGTCCTTTTTTTTGTTTACTGCATGAGTAGGGCGATTGATGCAGCCCCTAGTCACTTAAGTCATATGTGCCATTTTTTTTTTTCTTGGTGATCAAGACTTTTTTCCTTATTTCCAAACACTTGAGTTGTTTTTGCACTGAATGAGAATGGATTTGAAGGGCTCCTAGCTCACTGAGCCGTGTGAGTGGTAAGGCTCCCATGTCAGTCAGTTCTGACTCAGAAGATCTCAGTCTTTATTCCGTTACAGCGGGTGGTTTAGCTCTCCCTCATGAAGGGTTACACGTTTTAGGAGATGTTTTGAATATCCAGACTTAAGTGGAGCTAATTGGTATCAACATACATTTGAAACTATGGGTGGCATTGAGATTTAACCCCTGCCAGAAATCTAGTAGAAATACAATTCATAAAAAGGTTGATTATTACATATTTTGTGGCACTGGGAAGTCCATTTGTTAGAACGAGGCATTTGGGATATATCCTACTTCCGGGTCAAGCTTAAGAAAGTGAACTAATGGCAGAAACCGGGCAGTACCATCTTTCAAACCGTCTTCCTGCCAAAATTAAATCAACACACTTCAGAGGATTTTCTTATACTGGGAAAGATCTCTAGATGGCGATGTTTCTCTATTTCTGACGTCCCTAAACACAAAAGAGGCACCCTTTTTAGTACGAAGACCAGGTTAGAACCAGGCAAGGGAAACTCATTCAAGCTTTAGAAAGTTTTTTTAACCAGTGACACCAAATTAAAAAGAAAAATGTAAGTGTTGTCCAATGGTTCCAATTGTTGTACAACGTCTCCAGCAAACTGTGGCTTTGCAAGCGCCAATAATTTGCAATATGTGAAGCCCAGCTTCTTGTCTTATTACAGGTATGGCACTACAAGTCCTAGAATACATAGTGTTGTTGTCTAAAAAGCTGTGGCAAGCAGAAAGTGACAGCCATTCAATGGCTCCTTTAGGTGCACCGAATGATGTTGTGGCTGTTCCTTAAAAGAAACACCAAACGTGACAACGTTTTGATAAAAAATTTGGGGGTTGATTTGAAATAAATTCAGCCTTCATGGTTTCAAAACTTCTTTGGAATAGTGACAGCGCTTCACAAATGGATGTCATTCCAGCTGTAGGTTTAGTAACTCATTCTACCCTGCAGCTGGACAAACCTGCACACTCACAGCACAGCACGAGACAGGAAATGTCCAAGCAACCGAGGTCCAAGAGACAGTATATTGAACAAATAAATACACACTGTTTTGTACGTGCTTTGCATTTTGTTGCTTGCCCCAAATGACCTGGCGTGCAGCTCTGCCAATCAGGTGGTGGGAAACGATTCTCTTTGTTCCCAAAGGAATACATACATGTGGTTAATTTATAGGTGGTGTATTCAGACACACCAGATTCACGGTTTTGTAGCAGGTTGCACCACCTCTACAGAGTTTGCTTTTTCATGCTTTTGTCACTCGAGACACGTTTCCTTCTTGTTTGTATAAGGAAGCCACCGACAGAGGAAACACACATTCACACTGTTATACAACAGATTTGCGGCAATAGAGTAAGGGCTTCTGTACTTAAAAGGCCCGCGTAATCCTATGATTGACTACTTACTTTTCAAGGCGCCCTGATTTGGAGGGAGTCATCCACATTGTAATCAGTTTCATTCTACATAGACTTCAGTCTGGCCACCACCCTGCAAGCCTTCTCTCCCACCAAAAATGTTTCCCATTCTAGACTTCAGTGGGATGACCCTCTGAGAGAAGCTGACTAGACTTTCTTCGGTGACTCTCTAGGTTGAGCGGTCTTGAGATGTTTTTTCCCTTAAGTAATAAACTAACATAGTTGGTCTGCAGCCTTCTGGGTGACACTGATCTGTTCTTCAGGCAGTTGTCTTTGAACTGAAGTTGAATTTCCATTTGAAGCCCGGGGAAGGCTGACATGCAGGCAGTTTGAATAAATTGCATTTTACAATTCCTTTCCTTCAAGAGTACATGAAAGCATGGGATGTGTTAATTTCCAAGTGCTGTTATGAGCAGCTCTTAGGGAGGTGAGCGCCGAGACAGGGTGAGAAATGAAAATTGCCCAATTGTTCGCAGAAGACAAGCTGCTCCGTTCTGTGCCTAGCTGGGAAGGGAAAAATAGCATCTTGATCAGTGCTAAACAGTGCGAGGGTGCCCGGTTAAACAAGGAACATGTAAGGTACTCAATTACAGCGGATATCCAGGTCTTTCAATGATAGTCGTATGGAGAGCGGCGGTAAGTTTTTAAAATGCTTCTTCTTTGATGCAACAAGGCGCCTTTTCGTATGCAACAGGCGATGATAATAGCCCCCACTCTCCAGTTCTCTACAGTTCTTGCCTGCCTAGTTAATTGAAAGTATGTTCTTTATAAGCTTCTGTAGCCAGCCCCTTCTTGAATGGTGGAAAGGCACTTGACCGCGCTGAGTAGGTGAATTTTCAGATAAATCAGTGTTTAACTGGAGTTGCCTTGTTGGAAAACCTCTGACAATTTTTCTATCTGCATCATTGAAGTGATTGACACTCGTACAGTTGAAATAACATCAAAGTATTGTGACGGAATTATCCACCTGCACGTTTATGTTCTAAAGCAGTGGTTCCCAACCTGTGGTCCGTGGACCCCTGGAGGTCCGCGAAGCCTTCTGAGGGGGTCCGCGACTGCTTAGAAAGTTAAAAACATATTAACAAATATTGACAAATTAGGTCCCCAGCTTCCAATAATGACTCAGGCAGGGGTCCCCGGATTCCAATGATGATTCAGTGGGGGTCCTTGGGTTCCATGATTGTTTAAATGGGGGTACACATAAATCAAAAGGTTGGGAGCCACTGTTCTAAAGACTTCTGAGTTTGGAACCCCAACGTTTATACCCATGCAAGCGTCTGCCAAGGTCCGTAGAGCCTATACAGTGGCCCGGAGTTGCTTATGGTGGGAAGCCAGTTATAACAGCAATAGGTCTACTTGGTGTGCAGCAAAAGTTGTGAAAGATGCCACAGGTCTTGCCTGTGTAGGATCAAACGTTATTAGAAAAACAGCAGGCCTGGCTTATTTATTGCGAAAAGCATATGGTAAATAGGCCTTGCTTACTTATCGTTAAAAGCGTGTGTTAAAGACAACAGGCTTTTAAAGATGGATTGTCATTACATGATGCTAAAGCCTGTTGGCAGATATTTTGTTATATGGAATCTCATAGATTACTATAATGGGCAAAAGTTTTAGTGTCAGTGACCCACCCAAATAAGTCGAATATGATAGTCCTTATTAAGCTATACTAGTATGTATTCTATATAGTTCTGACAACTGTATTATAGTATACCTGGTAGTTACCCTGTGGGAAGGTGTACAACCAACACAGTAGGTCAGAGTTGGTTATGATGGCAAGTCAATGATGAATGTTACAGATCTGATGGTGTATAATGAAAAGTCATGACAAATGGATTGTGAAAAGCATATACGTTAAAGTTAATAGGCATTTATCAGTGGATTGTTATGTCTCTATTAAATCCCGCAGACAAATATTTTGTTACATGGACTCTCACAGATTACTGTAGCAGCCAAGGGTTTATATGCTGGGTAAATATAGAGGATTTGTACTGTCAACATATTTGTTAGGCCCTCTTAGGAGGGTTAGTATTTTGCTTTGCCAACTGTAATTTTGTATACTGTGTCATTTTAGAAAAGCCTAAGTTCGGTACAGGAGGCCTCAGTTGGGTCTGGTAACAAAGCAAAGATAACAGCTAGGGGCCTGATTGATACTGGGAATAGTTTTCCTAGCGACCCTTAGGTCTGATTTGTTTATTACGGCAAGTCCTAATAATCACAGTACGCCTGACCTAATAATTATGAAAAGTAGGTGTTAAAGTCAATAGGCATTTAAAGGTGGATTGTTATTTCTCCGTATTAAAGTCTACTTCATCAACAAAGGTTAAAGTGGTTTTATATTTGCCAATGTCAGTTGCAACGTAGCATTTTAAACTTAAAAAAACAGAACAATTCAGCAATTATAGTTAAGTGAAGAACTGAAGTACTTATAGCTCGAGCCCTCAAGTAATTATAACTCATGCCTTCCCATGCACACTGTGGTACACATCAGCGGGGAGCCATAATCAACTGTCTATATATATGAATTAACCCATAGACCTTCACTCTTTGCTTTTACTTTTATTGAAAAACAATTTTCTTTTTAAATCCTCTTCCAAAAAACCTTTTTGCTTGTGTTGATATGTCTTTTATCCCTGATGAATTGCTATCGTAGTAGTTTTGCACTAAGATGATCTTTCAGCACAAAATAGCTGCCAGTTCCATTTAAATATTTCATAGCCACGTCATAATACAGTCCTTCAGTCTATATCATGGTTTTAAATTCCACCTTGAATCTGCACGAAGTGACAGTCAGCCTCCCGTTCCAGGAAACCAAAAGCATTCAGTGCAATCTATCAGATTTGATTATGAGACCTGCTTGAAGGTGCCTTATTTTTAACCTTTTAATCACTTTTCCATTTACTTCCCCACTTGAGCCCTGAAGAAGTGGACAGTGAGCTGCAAAATACATGTTGGCGCTGACTATATCAGGATACTAAGAACTATTCATGTAACTTTTACTTTGTTGTAAAAGTAGATTAAAAACAAGCTGGACTGGCCGTACTGGTCATTAGGCATTTTTCCGCAAGACTGGAAGGGTGGGGTGTTGCTTTTGTTACTTGGGGGGCCGGTTTTGTAGCAGTTTTAAAAGCACTGGAGTGTTCCTTTTATATCCAACAGTTTTCAGGCAACAACAAAAGTGCCAAGATAATGGTAAGTGATTAATGTTCCTGCTAGAGAGAGATCAGAGTTATGTCTAGTATCAGTTTTGACTCAACTAAGGTAGCGCAGAGGGTTACTATGCCTGCTGCAAAGAATGTGTACTGTGCAGATCACAGAACAGTATTTTATGTGCTGAGGGTTACTGTTTTTGTCACAGAGACTGTTTTGTTACTTGCAGTTATAAGTTACAATCATAATCTAGCACAGTGGGCTATGAACTGTCATCAAAGAACTGCATGCCAACTACATGGTACAGGATAGAAGGTTATGTTTTTTTCCCAATCTTTGAATATCCTAATTTTGCTAAAAAGGGTTTGTTTAGGTAGCAATAAATTATTATTAAAGGCAACTCTAACCACTCTGTTACGTTCTGAATCCTGAATTTATTTTTCTTCAGATCAAGCACTTTAAAAAAATGCCTACCAGGACGGATGGCCTGTGAATCCTACTGCTTGTAGTCCATTTTGTCTTGTGTAACATTTTCTATACTCTGAATTACAAACGTATGATTCATTCCCCCCACCCCAAAACCTCATTGTAGTGGTCAGGCTCGCTTGCTATGGGCCCCATGGGGGCTGGTCTTACCAAGTTGCCATGGCTGCTTTGGGTTCCCAGTCAGCCCTGGATTAAAAAGTTATCACTGTAAAGTAACTTTAGATGAAATGTTCTGGCATTGCAAGTAAAAATGTTTTTTGAAGGAGGATTGTTAAAAAAATATGTTTTTCAATAAAAGATAGAGAAAAGAGTGAAGGTGTATGGGTTCATTAATATGTAGCTAGTTGATAATGGCTACCCGCTGCTGTGTTATGTTTCTTTAAAACATAATTGTTTATTAGGTTACTGATATAGTGGGTAAGTAGCCTGGCACAGGGCTGTTCACACCTATAACCCATAATATAATAAAATTTGTCATAAATGATGTCAAGTCAGAAGTCGTCAGCCACACCCGGGCCTCCTACAGTTTCTGCTTTTTGTTGGAGTCTGCGGGGTGGGGGCTCTAGTGCCCCTGCAGCCCCATTGGCTCCCTGCACTGAGTGGCATTCTGTGGGGCCACGCAGAAGCCAGCCACACTTTTTTTCTTATAAATTAGGTGCCCTGGTCCCATCCGTGAAACCCAACATTTTTCATATATTTTTAAGCGGTATAGGGGTGCATAACCCTCTCCCCGAGCCTTTTGAAGTCATTAGGGACCTTATCCTCCTCGGGCCGATGCCTTTTGTAATGGGGAGGTGGCGTGCGTTCCCCTCCTTCTCCCCACCCAGAGTCTTTTATAGGCCCAAGGCACCCCATCACTCAGAGCTGATCTATTGTTTTTTTTTTTTTATTTGGGGAGGGGAGCATAGGGCCCCTGGCCCCAAGCCATACTATGTCCATGGGGGCTCCACCCCTCGTGTCCGATGGCAGCAGTGTCCCATGGACCCCATCCCCTGGGACACTGAGCTGTTCCCTGCCTGGGAGATCACAGGCAGGGAACAGAAATCCAACTCCTTGTCTGCACTTTCCCAGGCAGAGAACTTAGGTTTCCTCTTGCTGGGTGGGAGCAGAAAGAAAAGCTGCCCCCGCCAGTCCTGAAGAGGACACGGGGAGCATCTTTCATCTGCATCACAATCTACTGCGAAGTGTCTGCTTTTTAAAAGACTGTGAATATGTTTTAAATAGGGTAATTTGCATTTCTAAAGACTTCTGGTGGGAGCTACAGATCACTGTCATCAAAGTATTACCTCCTTAAACTCAGAATATTTGTTTTACTGAAAGAAAAACCTCCCATTTCAAATGTACCAACTTGCCTTATGTCAAAGTTGTTTTAAAATGTTGTCACTTTGAGTAATTTATAAGCTCAGTTAGCCAGAAGCTTGTGAAACAGATGCTCACTGAAATACATAAGGTAAAACCACCTTTCTAACGTCATGTTGACATTTCTCTGTGTAATCATTACATTACAGCTTACACTGGACACCTCAGAGCTCAGCATCTTGCTTCAGTGTAGCACCTCTCTTGACTTGGGAGTAGACCACAACAATGATGTGGTTTGATTGGCTCAGGTTTCTGGTATGTGAAAGCAGCAGCCAATCAAGCTTGGTCTTATTCCTTAATGAGAATCCACGTACCCACCCCTGTAAACATTGTGACCTTAGCTGTATGCTGGTGTCTGGGTTCTAATGCATGGGTCCTGAATGCTCCATCGCATATGTATATAATCATATTTTATAGCTATGAAACAATTGCCTGATCCCAGAATGCAACAGTGCTAAATGTACTGGGTTGGGTACTAATATCTTGTTCATGGCCTGGAGGCTTGAGCGCTTTCGATTTTGCAGTGCTGTACTTACGGGCTAGGTGGTTGTGCCCATAGCAGTCACCTTCCATGTTGGGCCTTGCCCATTCCAAACAGTTCTGTGGCATCCCTTCATCTTTTTGTGTGGGTTTATGCATATTCTATTATGTGCTGTGCCACACACTGATGACTAAACTGTTTATTTTCCTAATGCAATGTATGCACATGCACTGTAGTCCAATTCCCACCAGCATTGGTAAACTGGATGGTTGCCTATTGTGAATTGAACAAGGTACTTAATGTATTGTTTGTCACGATATCCATTTACCTGTATTGTACGTCTTTTAGTCAAATCTTGCTTGTATTAATGAAAAAGCCGATTGTTTCATTGAGATTGAATGCGGTTAAAATGCTGTTAGTTGATCACATTGCATATGTTTTTGTGATGCATTTTTTAAAATTAATGTTTTATTTACTTGTTCCTATTTGTCTTAATATTGTTTTAACTATTCTGAGGCTGATAGCTGAAACTATAAACAAAGTGATATGGTATGTAAAAGCAGAATAAAAGGGGGGTCTGGCAGTTGCCTTTCTGGGGACAGAGACTGACAAGTGGGAATTTAGGCTCAAAGCCAGTGTGTGACTTCAACAGTCCAAGAAGGCCCGGGTACCTCTTATTGGGTAGAACAAAGTGCTCTTAAAAATTAGATTCCCACAGTAAATCCATGGTGTATTATATGTGGAGAAGTGTGGCACAATGGTTAGAGCGGCAGACCCTGATGCAGAGATCTGGCCTGGGACCAGGGTTCAATTCCCACCTCGGGGGGGGGGGTGTCTTGGGCTCAATTCCCTTGTACCAGATAATTCTCGCCTCGGTGCCTAATCTAATGAATGGGTCCCACTCTGTAACTGGGCGATAGCTTGCTTAATCTCCACAATGGCCCTCACAGCTCTTGGATGCCTGCCTTCACCCTGGGGCTGTCCAGGAGTGGGCGCCTCACAGGGAAAAGCCAGGAGGGGTTCCACAGCGGTATGCGTACAGCGCCTTGAGACCCTAATAGGTGAGTAGTGCACTATACAAGTGCGAAGTTTAGAGTTTACAAGTGCGAAGTTTACAGTATTACCACCAATCACAAATACGTTTACCACACTCTATTACTGTTGACTGAGTTTCAGGGTAAAGAAGTCCACGAGGTGTAAGATGATCAAGTCTTTGCCCACATTCTTTTGCTTACTCAATTCGATTCTAGCCTTCTTGCCCCTAGAATAGAGGACCTGTGTAATAACAAAACTTTAGCAGGAAAAGTGATTTTTAAAGACTCATGAAAATTAATGGCTTGAAACACAAAGCCATGTTCCACTGTAAGCATGCTTAGGGCCGAAAACCATCATATTTATACCAATAAGGATTTCACAGTAGGATTCCTGAACAGACATAAATTGTTTCACTGCTATGCAGTTCTTTGTCAGGCATGCATAGAATTACTACACATTAGGAAAACCATGCAGTTGGTGAGGAGGGGGCAGGCCATACAGTAACTTGTCTTCTAGGTTTGTCAATGCACACAAACGCCGATCCTGCCATTTCCCGCAAAGGGCGGGGTATCTCCAAGATGGGAAGGCAAGCGGTTCACCCCAAGCCCTGCCTCACCACCCATTTTACACCATTCACAGGCGATGCGCGCATCTTCAGAATCTTCTCAATGACAAGATCAAAGTCTCCATCCCCCATCTCAGGCCTCCTGCCTCACTGGGTTCTCAGACTTGACACAAACTTCGCACCTCACTTTAAACGTTTTTCCAACTCACTCTCTGTATGTAGATGCTCCCCACTCCTAGTTAAGAAGCTCAGTCACATCTTCACCCCAGTGCTGACCTTCCTGTGCAGGCTTAGCTTCTACTGGGGTGTATTCCCAGTCCCGCAGAAACTGGTATGGATTAAGGAACCCTTCCATGACCGACAGCCCACAAGCCCTGGAGTTTCTGCCCAGTAGCTAATGCCTTTATTTCTTGCACGTGCATTGGTTCCCTCCCCACCATCCAGTTCACTTGTCGGACACAACGATGGTTGTTATCGCTGATGATCTGTTATAAGTTATTGTCTCAAATGGTTATAGTGTTCTTATTCTCCTGAACACTGTAGCTGTCCTTGATGTCCTGAACCACGTCATCCTCACAGAGCATCCACCTGCAGGGGTAATCGTGGAGGTCCATGGGGACAGCATCCCGACCCTTTCATGTGTTGCACTGACTGTGTGCCACCTCTTTGTGCCTCAGTGTCTAAAGTACCACATGAGTGCAGAGGCAAAGTGTTCTCTCATTTGCATGAGTGAAAGCTTTCAGAAATTGCTCCTGTGGACAGGTAGCGTTGATGCTATCTGTATTACAGAATGAGCTGCGCGAGCATCTGCAGTCCCTTCTGTAAATCCTAAACACACCTCGAATGCAGAAAGCGGGCACACACACCCCTTGCCGGGTCCCAAACCCCTGTTTTCCCCCTCCCAGGCTACTCAGTGTAAGGTGGCCCGTGGTTCCCTTTTCTTTGATCCTGAGATATCCTCTTTTATAAAATTACAGTTCAACCCCTAGGTTCCCCAGATGTGCCAACTGAGTCGTAGTTTTACTGGCGTTCATATTTGTTCTGCTTGTTATGCACACATATGGTTTGTGATCTGTGTGCTCTCAGTTTGAACGTGACTCTCGTATAATGATTCAAAATATTATACTGTCCAAGCGAAGACCAGTAGCTCCTTCTCAATAACCACGTTTTGTTTCTCTGGCCCTTTAAAGGTACACAGGGCTAATGCTGCTCTTTCACTATCTTACATTTCTTTTCTGTTACAATCTTTCCAATTTAGGTCAGGTGAGTGATGGGACAATAGTTGGCAGGTTCACCAGGCCCCTGTTATGAGAGTTTCTGGTAAGATGCCTTGAGTGAGGGATGCATGGACCAAGCTGTTTAGGCGTTAGTGGGTTGTTCTGAGGGGGCTTTGATGAACGATGAAGGTAAGACCACATCTTTATGGGAAGTGACGTTGGTAGAGTTGATGATGTCGGTGAGGTAGGTCTATCATGGGCTGCAACTCGGAGGAGTGGTTGTAAGAGGAGAAACAGGCTGAGTTCATCTTTCTTCCTCCTTTCATCCTATCTTCAGTTATTCTTTCATCCTTTCCTTTCTTTAGTCCTTCTGATGTCCACTTTCATCCTCAAAGAAACATTTCACGCTCATCTCTTACTCCCCTTCATTCCTCCATTTCCTTCCTTACTTCCCACCCATCCTCTTTCTATTTTTCCCTTATCCTCTCTTGATCCCCTCAATTTGTTTTTTCCATACCGCCTTTCCACTGCTTTGTATATCTTTCCCTTCAATTCCTCATCCCTTCCTTCCTTCCATCCCTTCCTAGTTTACTTTATTTTTGTTTTGTCCTCCTCTGGTTCATCTCCAGTTTGCCCAATGTTCCTTACCTCATGACCCATTGACAATGCACATGTCCTTGTGAGAAATTTACGTTTTTGGCTACTAATGACATTACTCTGTTTGTGCACTTGCTGCAGAGAGTTGCTTGTTATCTGCCTTTCACCTCCTGACTTTCATGGAGGAAAGGAATTCATGTGGACCAGAGGGAGGAGATGGAACACTGCCAAAGTTTTTTTTTTTTTTTTTTTTTTTTTTTTTTTTTTTTTTTTAGTTGTGTTGGGCAGGTTGCATGCTTCTTATAAAGCCAGGTTGAACCATTGAGGTCAGTTTCTTTGTGGTGAAGGAGATCTCTTTGCTTGCTCTGTTTGCAAGAGTTGTGATGTGAGACCGGTTTGATGGACATTTTAGATTTAGAACTGTCAGCATTAAAGACCTGCACCTACTGCCGGTTGCATCGTTTGATGGTTGGTTCCTTCAGCCACAGGGGAGAATGGTGGAGCTGCTAACACACAACCAGGCTAACAGTAGAGGTGTCCGCAGTCTGCAATAGCAGTTTAGTGCATTTGGATGAGCTGATTTAGTGTGAAGAAATGCTTCAGTAGTAATGAACAAAAATGTAATCATTAATCACTATGGCGGGCAAATGGTTTATTTATCCCAGTTTAAATGGTGGTCTAGTGCAGTCTGAAATGGGCTAGTGTAATGTTTCACCTACTTCATCCATAGAATAGAGCACAGGAAAGTCAAACTTGATCCCCCAATAATACAGCTGATACCCCATCTGGACTATTGCCAACTTATGTTTGAAGATATTTGGAGCATTGTGGTTCAGTTCAGGAAGACATACCCAGAGAATGAATGCAAGAAAGTAGCTCCGATTCTAGTTGATGTACTTCTGGTTCAGGAGTCTGCATATGCGCATCAACAGCCAGTGGCATTTGGATGGTGGGGCCAGGTCAGACAGTTCATGCCAGTGATGGCACCACAAGGGGGCTGATAGAACTCTGACTTACGCCATGGCTCGCCCCAACCTTACATGTTTATTTTCTGTGTAATGATGATGTAGGCACTCTGGATGAAGATAAAACAGCAGCTTCATCATCTAAACGTTCTTACTTGGGGAACTGCAGGATGTGGGCAGACAGAGCAGGGTCATGATTCTAGGTGTCACTCTTTCATTGACAGGCAGGTATGTTCGAGGTTAGACTCATCTTTGTGATGGTAGTCACTGAAGTGTGGCTGTTGCTGTAGACAGACATGAGCAGAATCCTGAGCCTGGACCCTCGGAGATCACAGACTTACTCTCTGCCATTGAGATAATAGCATCTTCCAGATTCTTATTCTAGGTAAGACTTTTGTATTGGTGAAGCAAATCTTCTTCATATGTTCAGAAGAATACAACCTACTGGTCCTTGAGTTCAGTATTTCTCTAAAACTGGGGCTGTTTGTGGGAAAATGTCAGGCACTAGCAGGTTTAATATGACTAACCCTCACGTATAAAAGCTGAGGGCATCTTTGGAGACTGTGTGCAGGCCTTATATAGGGTCAGGTGTGTTTATCCAGACAGACCAGGTCAAGGACTACAGATGACTGCAAATGACCACAGGATGTGGATTGAGCTCCTACAAGTAGGACACCCTGGGCGTTCCGGTGGCACAGCTTACAGATTTGCTCTGGTGGGTAAAAGTATTTAGGTCACTCCTGTGTGTTCATTCATCGCTCTAAGCTGAATGCATATTGCAACTAGAAACTAGGCGAGGGTGAACCTGCGTGGGCGATCTCTGAGGCACATCCGCAAACGCTTCTTCAAGGACATGAGTACTGGAATGGCCTTACACTGTGCCCAGGCCCATCTTCTTGTGCTGCATGAGGGTGGTCTATTCATGGCACACAGGCTGTTTGTAAACAGAAACTTGCAATGGCACACTTTGCAGCTGTAGAGGCTCAAGTAGGCTACTCTCCTGGCAGTACAGCTAAAATTCCATTACCCTTCATATGGACCTTCCGATCAGGGGAAAATACCAGGTTAGCCAGAAATCTGAATGAAAGTACAGGAATACACACCTTGGGCCCAGTGCAGGGGCTTCCATCCCTACACTCTCAGTGGAAATCAAGCAAAATGCATGCTCTAACCAGCATTTTATACTCATTTTAATATAATCAAAACTGACACTTTTCCTCTTACAATCCTCTAAATTATCCTTTCCGTTCATTGCATTTTAATGAAAAGTTCAAGAGGAAGCAGAATTTTAATGTCAGAAGTGAGTACCCTCATTAAAATTTGATAGTGTGAGAGCTATGCAGCAGGCAGCGACATGGGAAGAGGGCGAGGAAGCTAGTGAGGTCAACACAGTTCATTGTGCCGATACAGTGCTGGTGGGATTGATGTACCGGGGGTCTGGGTGTGGCTGGTGGACTGGTGCTGGTCCCCTCTGCTGAGATATGTTCTTCCCCATCTGCCTTGCTTAATGCATTATTGCTGAAGTACTAGGTTAATGGTGCTGTATGTTTGATAAATACGTTCTTCCTTTATATAGAGAGAGAGAGAGAGAGAGAGAGAGAGAGAGAGTGTGTGTGTGTGTGTGTGTGTGTGTGTGTGTGTGTGTGTGTGGGGGGGGGGGTAGGGGGGAGTTGTGTGTGTGTGTGCTACAGAAGTCATTACTCACAGCATCTGCCATATGTAACTCTTGCTCAGTTACTGTTTTTCCAGTTCCATTTGCGAATGGGGTGTTTTGTACCTGGTGGGCGGCGTCAGTTATGGTGTGTGTTGTGGGTGTTGTATACCATAACTGGCAAATTCTAATTAATAACAATAAGTAACAATACCTCAAAGCACAGTGTAATCAAATGATAACACACACCTATACCTCACAATAATACTACATTCATAGTCTTCTCTTTCTTAGTGTTAATGGTAATATGATTTGTAATCTGATCTTTAAAATTATTTATGACTTCTGTAATTTCATCTGCCATCTCAAATGTGAGGTCCTTAGCATTGCATTCAGTGGATGAGGTATCTTTTACATGGCTATTGTGAGAGTGATGAATTACAGAGGGTACATATCTTGCAAGTCTGTACGCATTTCAGCATAGGCAAATTAAATTAAAATATAAAAGATAATTGTTGTAGGGAAGGTGGATGGTAACAGGACAGGTTGCATGCAAACGGGCCTTTCCAATGTCTTTCTGGCTCAGACCACCCTTATATATTATAAGCCCCATGTGAGTTCACATTACTGGGGCAGTATGTTAAGCAGACTTCCGTGGGTTCATCAAAACCCACCTGTCAAGAAATGTCCAAATCACTGCTACCAACCAGACGCTAACCTTGTAAGGGTGGTTGGGGGGCTTGCTTTTGAAGAATATCAGGGGGACTTTTGGAGATGTCTGTATTTCTGTAAGTGCTTTATGAAGGCAGAACATGAGCTGAAATCCTGGTGGTCACCTTGATTAAGTCCCACCAAATATGCCATAAATAGGATAATCTGCGAGAGAACATGGCAAAAAATGCAGGCTTGCATCTGACAGGCATAGATTTTCATCCCTTCATCACTCAGTCTCCTGGTGTTTCTCATACTCCTCCCTTTTCCTCGCTTAGAACGTCCCCAAATTTAAGCCCTTTCCTCCACTAAGTCCCTCCCCCTTTTCTTCTGCCTGTCCCTACCCCCTCTCTGTGCTGATAACAAACACATGTTCTCCGTTCCATTCCTTATGCCAACCTTGATGCCAGAATATGTGACTGTTTAACCACTTCCAGCCACTAGGAGGCCCTCAGCTTTCTCATACCAGGGGCCCGATTAGGAGTCTGGCAGTCCAAACACCGCCAGACTCGTGGTGGAGGTTGGACTGCTGCAGCTATGGCAGTCCGACCACCATATTACAAGAAAGACCACCGTCTCTGCCAAGATCTCTGATCACAATGGGATGACGGCAGTCATGGTTGGAATGCAATTTCCCCAGGGTAAGGTGAGCATCCTTTAACCCATCCACTGCAGGCAGCCTCCAGTGGTGAAAATTCCCAATTAATCTGTCCTCACTTTCACTTCCTTATGGCCGCCCTTTTTACAGATTTCCTTGTGAAGGAAACCTTTGATTGCTTCAGTAGTCTGCTTGTTGGCCTCTCAACATATTTCCTCCTCCATGCTGGGAAAAAAGCTTGTTGGCTTCTCGCCATATTTCCTCATGCGTGCTGGAAAAAATTATAATTGAGTTGCAAACTGGGGCTACATTTTTGGGGTTATTTTTTAATTAAATAACAACTAGGAGACAATCCTCTGAAAACATGCTTCTCTCTTTGTGCTTCTGTTTTGCAACCTACGACTTCTTGGCAGCTAATATCTCTCTCTGTTTATAAATTCAACCCCTGTGTACTAATTGAAAAATCTGCAATTTCAAACACCAGTCTGGTATAATAGTTCTCATTTTTCCCTTGACTTTATCACCGGTTTCTCCCACAGTGTTGCCACTGGTGTGATGTCATTAGCTTTCCAGACGCCTCTGGGGCCCTGCATGCCTCAGCTTATAAAGTGGCTCCTGGTTTGATGGTGATTATAATCCACGTTTGTCATGTAAATTAATGGATTCCAGTAAAAGCTAATGTACAAAGGGTCCGGATTGCAGGGGTCATTCTTCTGAGAAAAGCATGAAGGCTCCCACTTCGACGACTGAGATGATTCAAGCATGTGAATCTATGAAAGATACCAATACTGGAGAACTGTAGATACAGGTAAGTAACTCATTTTTTCCCTGGAACTCTCCAGTGAATCTTTTTCGGTCTAGTGGTTAAATTCTTATAAAAAAATAGCACCTATTTTTATACATTGGTGTTGGACTCCCTAAATGTTGTTGATTTCTACAGTTGTTTTGTGCTATTTAAATGCTTAACACTTGTTCCTTTGTGTAAGCCTGGCAGTGTCTCCAGTCTCCAGTTTGCTTCTGCTCATATCAGAAATAGTGCTTGTTATTTCCCAAGTTTATCCTGATGTGTAAATTCTAGACCAAGCTAGGTCCTGACTACTATCTCTCTTGTACTGTCTAAACTGGATTACGCCAATGGCCTCTACCATGGATCATCTCTATCTACCATGAAAAAACAACAAATCATTCAGCAATAGTCTGCCAGACTACTGCTACATGTAAAGCCACAAGCCCACATCTCCCCTGCCTTGAGGGCACTATATTGGTTATCGGTTGCCAGGAGATCCACCTTCAAGCTGCTTTGTATCGCCCACAAAGCAATACATGGGACAGGACGTCTTTTCATCAGGAAAAAAAATCTCCAAATACATTCAACAAAGAAACCTCCGCTCAAGATTGGCACCTTGCCTTAAACGCCAACATACAAGAAAAAGACAATGGGTGGTACATCTTTCTCTGCTGTCGCGGCCAAACTATGGAATTCATTACCCCCAAATATTAGATCCACGGATAACTTTCTTATCTTCAGGAGACTACGTAAGAGTTGGCTCTTTCCTTCATAACTACCATATCCAAACTTCAATGGACTGCATATGCCTGTGATGGTAAACATTTCTATATGTGTATATATCTAGATATACATATTTCTTAAAGAAATACACATAATTACTATTTTATAATAAAATATATATATATATATATATATTAAATGTATATATGTGTTTATGTAAGTACATATGTGTGCATATATGTACATATGTATATAATGTATGTATTTGTGTGTACGTGTGTGTATACATATATGTGTATATTCTTCTTCTATGTTTAACATGCTCATAGGTCATTGCTTAATTCCTAGGTAAGTTGTTAGATTAGATACTTATGAATCTCACTTTTCATTTTGCCTACCACAATGAGCAAATGTTATCTTAACTATTTATCTGCAAGCATTTCACAATTAAAATATTGAAGAAAGATAAAATAATGTTAGAAATGCACACAGTTAACTTCAAATATTGCAAATCTTGAAAGCCTGTGTTTATACAATACAGCTTTAAACTTTAAATCTCAAAATATTATATCCATTAATATATTCCTTACACATATATTCCCTTACTCTGTATTTACGTATCTATTTATTTATTACTTAAGTCCTAGTGTACAAGAGAAAGAAAATACTCTCTTGTAATCTTTACTCTGTGTCCCCATCACCCTATATTTCTATCAGTCTATTCTCCATCCCCACTCTCTGACTCATCCCAAACCCATTCTACTACTGTAATCTCCAAAACAGCCCTACCTAAACTCTTCCCTCCTCTACCGCTCCTGGCTCACCCCAAACCTCACTTTAATACCATGATCTCCCAAACAACCGTACTAAATTCTCCCTCATTTCCTTTGACGCATTCAAAAACCCTTCTACTACTGTGATCGCCCTAACCCCTTTCTAGAGCCACTTCCCTCCTCCATCTCTCCTTTACTCATCTAAAGCCTCATCCTATTACTACAACCCCCCCAATTAACACTTCTGGTTTCTTCCCTCCTCTAGCCCTCCATTACTCTATTCAATCCAACTTACAAACTCACATATCCTCCGCTCAAATTAACTCATACTAATACTGTACTCATATTTCCCTATACTAATTCACAACTAATCCTTTTGGGTTCCAGACTAGCGTGCTACTCGTCGAAAAGCACTTCGACACCTCTTCAGGGGTATTTTGCCCTATATAAATACAATTACAATATTATTGGAGCACGCGGAGGCCCAGTTCTCTGTCCCTACACTGGTAATTGTGTTTATTGCAAAGGAACCACCACTGTTCTGTATCGTATTTTGAAATTAAATGGGCACTTCGTGTGAATGCCTGATCTCTTTGCCTAAAGAGTACTTGACTTAATTTTCTTGTATATATTCAAAATGCTCTGCAATTGTGTTTTGTCCGCAACTAGTGTCCCTTGCACTGCTTGTATTTAGTCATCTGGCTATTTCACTGAATTCCCACTCACACTGTAAATCACCAAGTATGTGGTCAACACATGGGAGCCTGTTCAAGGCTCCCATGTGTGGCTTCATTTTCTGAGCTTCCGGTCGATTCTACTGTGGAGCAGCACAAACAGGCATATCCATACTTGCGCTCAATGTCTCGCTGGCTTCATGGTCACCTGAACAAGGCTGGGGAGCTAAGAAGTCCTCCTGATCCACAGCCAACTAGTACTGAAGGGAGGAGGGCATGTCCCTACTTTATATTATACTGCTTCATGGCCACAGTGCACGGTTGTTTGCCATGCCAAGGCCCAAACTTCCCAGTTGCATCTCCCTTTGATATGCGGTGGTGCCAAAAACAATCTGCCTCACTCCAATCCAAAACAATCTGCCCCAGTTCAAACCAAAACAATCTGCCCCAGTTCAAACCAAAACAATCTGCCCCAGTTCAAACCAAAACAATCTGCCCCACTCCAATCCAAAACAATCTGCCCCACTCCAATTCAAAACAATCTGCCCCACTCTAATCCAAAACAATCTGCCCCACTCCAATCCAAAATAATCTGCCCCACTCCGGTCTGCTCCACTCCAGCCCACCCTCTCCAGTCCAAAACAGTCTGCCCCACTCCAATTCAGAACGATCTGCCCCACTCCAATTCAGAACGATCTGCCCCACTCCAATCCAGAACGATCTCCCCACTCCAAACTGCCTCACTCCAGTCCAAAACAGTCTGCTCCAATTGAATCCATCCTGCTCCAATGTGCAGCAGGATGTCTTGGATTTCCAAACAAACTCATAGCACTTGCTCCCGGAATTCACCCTACTGTACAGTGGCATCATTAATTCTAATAAACGAACCAGGGGGCATGCCCCTGATAGTGGGCACTGTGTCATACCCACAATCTCCAGAGGAACAGAGTTAATCTCCTGAATGCTTTTTGGCCCCTCTATTGCAACAGTTTTCCCCAAGAGAGGTTGAGTAATACCAAATCTAAAAAACTGCATACTTAAAGAGGAAAAAAACAAAACGAATAGTTTTCTTGCAGTGAAGGTTGGAGAAATGTGAACTAACCTCACAAATGCTATTAAGGCACAAAGTGAGAAGGTTGAAAGTGGCGAGGCTCAATAGCACGATGAAGGAGAAAAACAAAGTCAAGAGGGTGGATGGAGAAAGCAACATAAAGCGGTAACCCCAACTAACTACTCAAAACAGATACCCTTTAGATTGTAGTATAGTAACATGTTTTAGTATATAAATATCTTTACATGCGACAGGTTCACCTAGAACCAACATGTCTATTGCTTCTTACTGAGATGAGTGAATGTTCACAAGTGACCAGACCTGGGTCCTGTTCTCACTCCGCCACTAGATGCAAGCTAGCCTAGCTGATGAAGGGTGATCCCCTGAAACCGGTCCTAGGATGCTTGTTTCCGGTCCAGGAAGGACCTGGCTTGGCAGTTCTGGCTGGACTGTTCCCATGGGGAACAGGGTCAAAACTGATTTGCATATGGCTGGGTCCAAACTGGGGAGGCGTGGTGCGCAAAAAAACGATGGATTAAACCCAAGTCTTTGTGACTGGGGGTGAATGTTTGCATTGTTCAGCATTCCGTCCATCATCTGTTCTTTTTGCACTGCATTCATTGGTCTGTTCAACTGACAGTCGCATTTTGCGTCTGCCAATCACAGCATGGGCACGAGTGGTCATCACTCTGCAAATGATGACGTTTTCCAAGTCACATGTACACTTCAGTGCCAGGGCTCGGGCATATCACCAGCTTTTTACCTTTCCATTCTTTGCTGGTTGTGTTTTTTTGGTAGTCATCAGTGTATGTTTAAACGGTGTCTTCACCTTACAGAACTTCAAAGCCAATCACACCTTTTCTTTGTATCAATAAGAGCCATATTTTGCTGTGATGTGCATTAGATTGAAAAAGGATTCTATATGATTTTGTACACATGCCTGCTAGGAAGTATCCATGCCATTCATTCTATAAAAAATATATCCGGTGTTTTTTTTGTAATTTTTGTTGGAAGAATACTGTTGAAGCATTTTTACTTTTGATTTTGTGGTATGTTTGCAGTAAGAAATAAAAAAAAGTGTAATGATTGCACAATCTTGCATTCCAAACATATGATATTTGTCATCTGTGATTTGTCGGAGTTGTCCTGTGGTGTCTCCCTCCCTGTTACTCTAGTCATCTTTAATGGTTTGTGGAGTCCAGACTACTGCATTATTTTAATCACTTCCTGGAACAGCATTCGATTGATTCTGGGTTTATTTGTTACTTTCTTTATTTCTGATAATCATTAAACGCATGCCTGCTCCTGGCTTTACTGAGACTAGTGCTTTATTTGTGCAGGTATTGAAGATGCTGGTCACCAGCACTCATTTTTGGGGACTGTTGTTTACTTTTCATGCTCAGGATTTGATTCAGAATGAACGAAAAAGGGCGGAACACTGACATACGTAAACGGAGACCGAGATAGAAAGCAGAAATGTAAAAGAACCTGCAAGAGTGAGGTAAAGAGACAGGAAGTTTAATATGGTGGAAGATGGGGGCACGAGGTGTACCCACGACCAATCAGTTTTGGTAATTGGCAATCCTGGTATTCAGCTGCACTAGTAGGGGCTCCTAATAAAACAAGCATTTGCAATGCAACGGGTCTCGCGTTTGCTCATGTTAGAGCTGATCGCGTTGTAAACTCCTAACCCGACTTTTCATCTATCGGCAAAAGTGCTTTTATGTATGTAAAAAAAGTGAAATGTGTAAGCGCTCGAGTTCTGCCAAGTGAAATCGCGCTAGGAAAATAGAGAAAAAGTAGTCCGCGATCCGACAGAAAACAGCGAGCCTCGCATGTTTTCTGTACTTGGTCGCTGCGCTCGAGGAGGGCTAACCACCGGAAAAGGCATGACGTGTGCATTCCTTCCACTAAGAAAAGCAAGCAGATTTTACTAGGCAAGCCCACGAACCAATCAAACACACTGACGTGAAGTTGACAGGGCTCCGAGCCCTTTTCTAATAACTAAAGCGTCTTGCTGCGATACGCATGCGCGAGGGCATGCAACGCAGGCTCGACCCTAAAAAATTGGGCCCGTTGTTGCACCATCGCCAACTATCCCTCTGATAGAGACAAATGGACGCAAGATAACGAAGGGCCATTCACTTATAGTAACTACAATACGATATCGCTGTACCATAAGGTAGTGTCCAGCATTGCGCAATCCCATCTTGTTCAGTTCCGAATACTGCATACACCCTATTCTCATCCCACAAACCATACAGGAAATTTACCTTTTCAGGATTAGGGATGCCCAAACTGCTAAGGCAGACATCTTGCACATGGTGTGATCCTGCCCAGTGATCACAGGCTATCAGAAGCAACTTGTGACTGCCATAAGAAAGGTGTTGAGAGCATCAGTAATGTAGTCCTTGGCACGTTTTATACTGGGACTCACCTCAAAGTTTAGGAAGGGAAAGAATTGTTGTATATTTGCGGCATTATTACTGCTTTTAGTTAATCGGGGGTCAGTGGATACAGGCACAGGACATCTTGTGCGAACCGTGGAGAAACGATGTTCAAGAGTGGGTGTTGACTGAGGAAATAAGGATGACCAGGGAGCAAAGTGATGAAGGGATGCACTGCTACCCTATGACTTACAGGAATGGTAAGGGATGTCTAATGGACTAGTTGTCCGGGGACCACAGGGGTCCTACAGCCCTACTCAGGTGGTCTGTGACTGCTCAGAAAATTAAATAATATTAACAGATTATTCAAGTGTGTTTATAAATGAAGAAGCAACATTTTATAGTTTGAAAATTTTAAAATATTCTGTAAATGTGAAGGAATTTGAAATTGGAGGATAAAATTAAGGTAGCATCTAGATTGTTATGTTGGAGCAGTGCAATTCCATCAAGCAGAATATAGTATGGACGCTGAGCGGCAATTTGAATTTAGAAAAGCTCCAACCTTCCCATTAAAATTCAGATTTTTTTATATTTGAGAATTAATAACCTTCCCATTAAAATTCAGATTTTTTTATATTTGAGAATTAAAGGGCATCATTTATGTATTTGTTTGATGAATGCTCGTTTCCGTATTTTTTGTGTATTGTTCTGTCTCGGGTGGGTGTTAATGGGGGTCTTTGAATTGCAATAGTGATTCCGTGGGGGTCCCCGGGTTCCAGTAATGATTAAGTGGGGGTTCACTGAAGTCCAAAGGTCAAGGACCACTGTATAGATCGTTTGAGGATGACAATAGGATTGACCACTTTCGAGCTCCATGAATATGAAACTTTTCCCTACAGGGAAAGCCTCTGTTATATTGAAAAGTTTGAATATTGTTGCTTGAGCCTTCGTGATATTTGGGCTGTAAAAAGTGTAATTAACACTACTCTCTTGTGAGCATATTTATGAAGTTTCTTTGTTTCTAAAGCAATAAAAACGGGTTCTTGCATGTATTTACTATTTTTATTTACTTATTTTTTTATTTATTACCAACTATGCAGAGGAAAGACATTCAGAAAACCCCTTCTCTGGACCTCCTCCAGCTTCTCACACTAACACCTGACCTTTTCACCTTACTACTTTATCCACCTGCACAAATAATCACCTACCAAGAGGCTGTATTAATATCTTTTTGTAATTTCTGTAATCTTCTCAGTTGCCTCGCGCCTTACCTGATTTTCATATTGTAACCAATCTGATGCCCGAGCTGCTCTTGCTTGAGCTAACAAAACCCGTAAAATGAATTCAGTCCTGAAAGATCTATATACCGTTGATCTGTTCCTGTGTGGCGGATACTGCAACTGGATTCCCCTGTAGCGGGGAACATGGTGCTCCAGTTTACCCTAAAACTTAATTTCATTGACTCCGTAACACACTTTTGACAAAGCATCATTCACAATTACAAGAGAATATGGTAGAAGTCCTGAACTAAAAGCAATATCACTGACATCAGGATGAAAGTGAGTTCTGGAAATGGAAGCAAGCCACTGTTTTTCAGAACAGAGGTGAGATTAGGACAGTGAGGAGGCGTCGCGAACAGACTGTGATGGAGCGGTCCAAATTTTAAGCGAGAAGAGGAAATAAGTGGAAACAAGTATGCTTAGGGGCGACCGGATCCTAGATATAGAATGAGGAATAGTGAGGAGGAACCACGACCTGCAAAGAGAAGGGAGATATACAGTGGAAAAGCACTGAATAAAACTGAAAAATATATTCTTGAAGCTGATTTGGAGGTGACCTAGAGGAGACTGTGAGCCGAGAGGAAAAAACAGGGGACTTGTGAGAAGTCATAGCACGATTAAAAATATATCAAATTGCTAAATTAATGGGCAGTTGATCACTAGCTCCCAGATCCCTTCAGAGTAGCTCACAGCGTGGAGTTCATTTTTAAATAAACACAGGGTCACGTTGTTGTTGTTCCTTTTAAAGTTAAGGGAAAGCTTGTGTTTATTTTACATTATCAGGCTGCAGATAACAGGGCCTGATAAGGAGCAGTGCTGGAGACAGACTTATGACACAGGGCACAGAGGTGAAGAACTGAAGCAATTAGGTATTTAACTCTTAAAGTCTTTATCAACTCCTAATCGGAGGTGGAAACAAAATCATGTTTCCAAATACTTTTAAATACGAGAAAATTAAAATGAGCAGTTACCATACGATTAGACAACTTTTCATTTTCTCAATTTATTTTTCAAAGTATTGCATTTACAAACAGCAGGCCTCTTGCTCCCAGTGGCCAATATAATACTGTGCATATTTATAACTGAAAAATACAATCATTTTTTTAAATAGGAACAATTTAAAGTGCAGAAAAATATTCTACATCATGAAACCTTTGTTCACTTTAAATTTCTCCCATTTAAACATTTTTTTTGTGTTATACATGTAACAGTGCTACACAGGGTGAAAGGTGTGTCCTGTACCACAAGTACATATGATGCAGGCTGTCAGTTATTCATACAAATATATCCCATTCATATGCTCACATGTTCATACATCCCCAAAGACCACGCTCTCACTGACGCACATAGCAGCCCTGTCATAGTGACCGTAGTTAAAATATTTTGTATCTGGTTCTATGGACATTAGGCTAAATTTCAAGGAAGCTGGGCGTGGGGACGTCTGGTATTGATGCACAAGTTGTTTAGCCTTTGTAGCACACAATGATTTTCACTGATCAGAAGTAGCTCTCGCTACAGAAAAAGTTGGTGACACCTGGTTTAAAGTGAGTAGCCTGGAAGGAGTGAGAGACGTAAGCGAGGTTTTTAAAAGACCAGGGTTAAAGATGAGTTTTTGCACCAGGCATGTGCGACTGTCAAATTGTGAATGGGGGCATGAGTGAAAACTCCAAGATGGCACATAGTTTACTGGCACAGGTTAAAATTTGAAGAAGAGAAGTACCAAGCATTGTGGGGGTCGCAGTGAGGTAGGCATGAATTGATGGACCATTGGAGAATAGAATTTAAGTTTGTTAGATTCAGGGTCTGGAAGTGAAGCACATAAAATAAATGATATTTGTGGAATAGAGAGCTAAAGGAAGGAAAAAACAAAGGTCTGGGAATTGTCCCAGTGGAAGCTCTAGAAAGAGCAAATGATCACTTGCCAGAAAGGGATGATGTTGATGGAAAATTTGAGTGGCTTAGGGACAGGTCGCTGATGAACATCATGATGAGAAGGACATCAATCAGCAGGTGACTCATAGTAGGTACTGCTGGCTAGGTATGAGAAGAACCAAGAACCTCCAAAACCCAAAATAAATTCTATTTTAGGAAGGAGTAAAACCATATGGAGCAGTTGACTATTCCGAACGCTGCCCATGGGTCCTGAAGAATACAAAGATATGATATTTTACAACGCCATTCATACATCAGGGAATTGGTGAGCGAGGAAAGAGCATCGGTGGCAATGGGAGAGAATGTGTCCGGTGCACATTTCTTAAGGAAGAACTGTGCTGTATGTAAAGGAGAGAGATGCCAGTGGAACGTGATGGATTGAAGAGATATAAGAATAACTGGGTGGAATGAGTGAGGAGGAGAGCCAATTCTGTTTTAAGGGTAGAAGCAGAAAGGAAGAACTGGAAAGAACATTGGTGAAGAAAAGTGTCCTAACCTGCCAAACACATGCGCATGCACACACGCACGCTCGCCATCACACATTCCCAAACTCTTCCGCTAGTCTCCGGTGTGAGCAGCGATGTATTTGGCGAAAAAGAATGGGCCTTGTTTGCTTGAACATGTCAGAAGGATCGTCTTGGGCCTGGCATTCAAAGTGCTTTGTTTTCTAGTGTGTTTAATGTTGAGGTGGACTATGGCTCGGCTTTACACCAACCTCTAGTAATGTCATCCTTTGATTAGACAACCATGTCTCTTTGCTGTACCAGTCAGCCTGTTTCCCTGGGTCAATCTATGCGAACACGCGCAGAATGGAGTATGCTGCGTGCATTAATTTCAGCCTACAGGAGGCTGAATGGCATGGCCTCATCATGGTAGTGGTCTTAGATTTCCAGCAGCCGCAGTGCGTGCTGCACATTAGGTGCACTTTTGAAAGATCTACACTAGAAAGGATAGGGTTAAGGCAGATTGCTTGAAGAAATGATGCCGCGAATCATATACATTCTGATGTTTGTCATTTCCACATCCATTTTCCTTAAAACTTGCTGATCTGTCTATTAACCACCAATCTTGCAGTCTTCTGGTCTGTCTATCAGGAGGCCTCACAGATAGCCAATGACTCAAGTAAGATTAATTTTGGCTTCAGAGTGACAACGCAAACAGACTTAACTCTAAACGGAAACGAAGGAAAGCATTCACTAATGACCATTGACATAGAAATGCTGACAAGCCTTTTTAAGAAACTAAAAATGGAAGGGGCAGCAGGTCAGAACGGCATTCCAAATGCCTTGTTTAGAGGAGACCCTTAATTCTGGGTGTATTATTTGGCGCTGCTTTTTAACGAGCTCCAAGGCACTACGGGTCTCCCAGATGCATGGAAAGCCAGCATTAATCACCCATACAAAGCAGGTAACCCAGCAAATCCTTCAAACTACAAGCTAATAGCATTGATAGACGTGGAAGCAAAACTCAACGCATCCTGCCTACTGCAACAACTAGCAGAATGGATTCATGACAGACAGTTAATTCCACAATGCCAGACAGGTTTCAGAGCTGGTATGGGTGCTTCTACCAACCTGGCAACCCTGGCCCTGCTGAGAAACAAAGCCAGGCTTAAGAAAAAAATGCTACTAGCATGCTTTATTGATCTAAAGGCAGCTTTTGATTGCGTACCAAGAACCCACCTATGGGAGAAATTGAAAGGGTGGGGCTTACCATGCAGCCTCCTTGGCGCAATGATGGACTTGTACACAGGTACTTGGGCGCCAGTAATAATTGGAGAGGGCAGCCACCTCACCAACAGAATATTAACAGCAAAAGGACTCAAACAAGGGTGTGTATTGGCTCCCACGCTGTTTAACTTATATCTTGCAGACCCAGCCGAGGCTCTAGCTCCCGTAAATAGCCACCCGCCAGTATTGGCCAAGAAAGGAATTGCATGGCTACAGTACACAGATGACATAGTTCTACTCAGCCAAACACCTGTTGGGCTACAACATAGCATCAATGCATTTTACACATACATAACAATGCAAGGCCTAGAATTGAATTTGAGTAAAACTAAGGTTGTCCGCCTAGTTGACAGGAAGTTTAAATCTGCCTCATGGTTCATAAACGGATCCTGGGTGGAGGTTGCACCCACATATAAGTACTTGGGATTCACTATGGACCGCCTCCTGACTTTCAAGCCGCAGCTTGCTGTCGCTCAAGCAAAAGCCCTCTCATTGACCTATGGTTTTAAAGTTCTAAAACAAAAACTGAGCTGCCCTTCATACTCCCACCTGCTTTCTGTCATGGCAGCGCGGCTAATGGCCACCATCACTTATGGTGCCGAAATTATGCTGGGGAAGGAGGCAGTTTTTTTCAATCAAGTCCAGACAAAGCCCTTCAAAACAGTTTTTCGGATACCACGACCAGCATCTCCAGCTCAGGTTCATTTAGAATTGGGTCTGAAAACTATGAATTTCAGAGTAGATGTGCCTTCATTAAACTATGCTGGAGATTGCGTGCAGCTGAGACTGGTACTCTAAGCAACCTATGTTGGATGGAAATTGAGGAGCAACAGCGACACAATGATAAAAGCACCTGGGGTCATCACTTAATTAACTAAAGCACTAGGTTTGCTAGAAGCCTGGAACCAGAACCCGGACAAAAAGGAGTTTTTTGGGAAGGCAAACGCTGTCACTAAGAAGAAATCTTTAAATTCTGATAAACAAAAACTGGCAACCAGACAGCACGCCTGGACTATAATAACATCGTACAAAACTTTACGGGCACAGAAATACCTAGCAGCAACCTTCAACCAGTCGCTGAAACATCGGTTCATGCTTTTCCGCTTTGGGTTGATGGAAACGAAGGATATGGTCCCTTCATGGAGACAGCAGGATCTGACACATTCCTGTCGACTGTGTGGGTACAGACACGAGTCACTAGAACACATTTTTTGTGCGTGCCCGGCTTTGCTAGGCCTCAGGATATTATATCTAAAAAACATTTTTAAGACACTGAACATACGCTCATGCAGACCGGCCATTAGAAGCTGGCTCAGCGGACTTTCAAAGCAAAACACAAACGCTGTGGGATAGCGTAACTGGATGGACGGAATGCGGAACCAATCAAACATTCACCCCCAGTCACAGATCTGGGTTTAATCCATCCATTCTTTTGCTCACCATGCCACCCCAGTTTGAACCCAGCCATATGCAAATCAGTCTTGACCCTGTTCCTCATGGGAACAGTCCAGCCCGAACTGCCAGGCCAGGTTCTCCCTGGACCGGAAACAAGCATCCTGGGACCGGTTTCGGGGTTTCACCCCTCATCAGCCAGGCTAGCTTGAATCCAGTGGCACAGTGAGCCCGGGACCCACGTCTGGGCATAGCCGGCACACTTAGGGCGGCAAAAGCAAAGCAAAACACAAACGCTGTGGGATAGCGTAACTGGATGGACGGAATGCGGAACCAATCAAACATTCACCCCCAGTCACAGATCTGGGTTTAATCCATCCATTCTTTTGCTCACCATGCCACCCCAGTTTGAACCCAGCCATATGCAAATCAGTCTTGACCCTGTTCCTCATGGGAACAGTCCAGCCCGAACTGCCAGGCCAGGTTCTCCCTGGACCGGAAACAAGCATCCTGGGACCGGTTTCGGGGTTTCACCCCTCATCAGCCAGGCTAGCTTGAATCCAGTGGCACAGTGAGCCCGGGACCCACGTCTGGGCATACCCGGCACACTTAGGGCGGCAAAAGCAAAGCAAAACACAAACGCTGTGGGATAGCGTGTGCAAGGGCCATTATTTTATGATTAGTAAAGCTCCGAAAGTTTAATTCCAGCCAGGAAACAGCCCTATGTACTACTTAGGATTCTCACTCAGCTTCACTCATTCACTATTATAGTGTTCGTAAGGGAGTAAGAAAGTCCTAAAGTTAAGTTCTAGACCAAGGTTGGTATTAAGTGGAGAACATTTTAGCTATGCACAACTCTTTACCATGATATGTTTTAGTTTCAAATAAGCTTCTATGTTTTTATTATGGGTTTCTATTAACATAATGAGTAGGCAAAGTATCTTTATTATTATTATTATGCATTTTGGAATTGCGATGGTTTTAATTAACCAAGTCAATAAACTTAAACTTGAACTTGAAACTGGTCTGTCTATCAAACTACCTATCAGGTTGCTTATCAACAAACCCAAACTCCTACCAGCTTCACTATCAACCTGGTAATCAGCCTATCAAACTGCCTACCTACAACCTGTGTGCCCACCACCCTCCCTGTCTGCTTACTGTCCTGTCAGTTTACTTACTTAGTTCTCTGCCTATCAGTCTGCTAGTCTGTCTACCAATGGGCTTACCTGCCTTTTCACCAGCTAGTCAACTTGAGTGCCTGTGTGCTAGCTTGCTATCTTGGTACTGTACCTACTAAACCAGCCTGCCTACCATCTCCAACCTTTTTACTAGCCTGTTTACTAGCCTGACAGTTTAGCTAATAACCTCCCTACCACCAACCTACTCCCTACTTTCCCTGGGAAGAATACAAATGTGCCAGTGGTAGATACTCTGTCCAAGTTATGTGCAGGTCTAATGTGCCTTATGGTAAATTGGTCTTGCATTAAAAGGTCAAGCTATTGGTAAGTTCTAGTCTTATTGGTAACATACTTAATATTTTAAAATAATTTTATGTGACAAAAACCTTATGCACACTTTGAGAACATCTCTACAATTCCATCTGATTCATATGGACTATTGCGAGATTCAGCTAAAGGAGGTAGCAGGTTACTGCGAAGAGAGTTTAGTAAACTCTGCTAGCTACAAAACTAGACAATCCTTTAAAAATGGACTACTAACGAACAGTGTAACTGGGTTAGATCCTAACTCTGTGATGATTAAATGACACATTTTGACTAGTTTACGCAGATTATCTTTCAAGTTAGATCTGTATCCAGGTCTGTTCCCTATTGATCTTTAACAAATCCTGAACCTTTCACAGGTAGATCAGGATGATCCAGAAAACAGAGAGGAAGAAGGCGAGGATGAAGAATCCGGAGGATACGGCTTCTCCCGGAGAAAGATAGTTACCAACTGGAACCGCTACGAGGAGGCAGAGAAGGAGTTGCAGAGTGAGAGCGTGGAAGCGCAAAGGGGGACCGACTACAGCGTCCTGCTCAGCTCCGCCGGTAAGGATCTTTGCCTGGCCATTCTGTTCTCAGTGTGACATTCCCATGAGTCAGTTGTACACAGGCTTCTCTTGTGCTGTTGGCTGGTGATGGCTAATAGCCTTTGCATGATTGCACAATATAAAACTTGCCTTGGGAACAGGTTGGATGTGATCTTGGCCAAGTTATCTAATTTATGCGTTCTCTGATTTCTTGTAAGCCAAGATGTCTTTGCCGGAAGAGTATGTTTCGAGCCTAGGCTCACCTGTTAACTTTTGAATGTGTGTCTCTTGACTGTGTGCACATTTACAGGCACACGTTATGGGGGTGTTTAGTCTGTGCTTTGCAAGTTTACTTTTAATGTGCTTATGGTAACAGAAGACTTCACTGTTAACCCAGTGCTAACTAATTAGGCTGAGTGCCTCATTGAGAAATTATTTTATGAAAATTAATAATTATTCTTAGGATTCCCTCACAGACTATAGGATTCAGAAGCTGCATGAATTGCTGTGAAAAGTTGCAATTTCTTATTTGGGAGGCAGGTTTAGCTCAGTCCACTTATTCAGCATTTCATTATCATTGAACTGTAGATGTCACTTATGTCACTAGCAGAGTGATATTCTAATATTATATGGCTTAGGATACGATCATTCTGCCCACCTGGTGTAAAGTTTATGGGTTTGAAGTAACTATGTGTTAACAATACTTGTTCGCATGATTACCCGCGAAAGCAAAGTCCTAAATGGTCAATAACTCTTTTTTTTAGGGGCATTACGTACACCACACTTTGCCACGGATATAAAAAACGTTCTCTATGCAAGGACTTGAGTAGTTTCTTCGCTTTAACAAGAGTTTGGTCAGGTCAGTGCTTGTTGTTAGCAACTTTGACACCAAGCACATACTCAGCAAGGTAAATGGAATGTCTGATCTGTGCTGATACTTCAGTGAATGTTCTTTTCATTAAGTGAATTGAGGCAACTTTAGAGATTGTTCTAGAATACGATGAAACATACAGTTGACGTCCAGGAAGTTAAAATATCGCTAGACCAACTTAATCATGGGTTGTAGACATCATTTGGAAAGAGAGAGCATAAGACCAGCAAGGGCGAGCAGGATCAGTGGTTTCACAGTCCCGTTTAAGTTCTTCCAGCATTAGACTAGCTACGATTCTTTTAAATGAGATACAGTTGAATATGGTAATATTTTGGGGACTACGGAGAAATATTCCATTTGAAGATTGTCTTGCCTTGTCTTACAGTAGAAGATGTCCATGCAAGTGCTGTAAGAAAGTCACACAGACAAGGTTAACCAAAAGGCACTCTGCATTTAGAACTGAAAAATAGAGTAAAAGCTTAAGGCATTGAGAAATGATTGTGCTAGTACATTGTCAGGGTCCATGGCGTGCCCGAGGACACTGATACTTTCAACGAGGATCAATTTGATGCACATCTCTATTTCACTTTATTGGTTCTTCTATTGTATCTCTTGGTTCTGCTTGTCCTCGCAATATGTTATTGAAAGCAGTTTGGAGCTAGGCCTGTCTGTGGTAATTACTTTCAGGTCTACCAATTGAACAATTCCTCAAGTACACGCCCCGCTGCACAGCTTACAGAATTTCCAGACACCTAGAGAAGTCAACTCCGTGCTATGTTAGCACATCATAAATACAAGTTAACATTTTTTTTTAAGTTTCTGCACTATAAAGGTTAACTCCTTGTTTCAGAGGCTCACAAGTCTTGTGATTTACTGCGCCTTCCATGGTGAACTCTGTGCACTACTGTTTGCTTTGTTGATGCTTTATTCAGGCCGAAAGTAATTTTTAGGGACTCAGCTTTAGCAGATGTTCTTATCTCTGCACATTTTTAGGAGAAGGGAGGGGCAAGTGCATTCTGTTATTCTTGCCACAGCAATATGAGTGTTGCTCTCAAAGTGTAAGCCACAGTGGTCGGTTTTGGACAGCTGGTCCCTGGGTATTCTGTGGGCGGTTAGGAGAGAAGTTGGAAGAGGGAGGTGGAGAACCATGTGTGTATTGGGGAGGGTGGCACCTGGGTATCTCACTTTTGTGTGTATTCAGTTTATGAAGCAGCACTGCATTGTGTGTTTTTGTGGACGGACATGTATTGCTTTGTTTTATTTGTAACTGACCATGATTAGTGATGGAGGAGTACTGCTGTCATTCTTATTCTGATAAGAGGGAGTTCTCCGCAATGCCATTAAGGCCCAGTTTTTTTTTGCTGCTGTTGAAGGATTAGCTCCATAGAGCATACGATTGAAGACCCCCTTCCAGCCTCCAGTCAGATGCTCGCCATGTGCAGTTAGGTTAGCACCTCCGCGGTCCAAAATGGTCCTGAGATGGGTAAAAACTGAGACTTAGGGGATAGAGGCCATTTACGCAGGGGCAGTGAAAGTTGGGACATGCTTGTGGCGAAATGGGAAGGTAAGGATGACACTTACCCACCATGATAGGGGTTGCTTAACATTGAAACATCTCTTTGCCTCTGGACTTTCACATCTTGATGATACGGTACCACATACCCTACAAGTGCCAACCCCAACTACATTATAAACGTTACTGTAAAGCACTAGATCGAGAACTAAGTGTAGATGTTTTTCTTCACACTCATACCCCACACAGACAAGAGCCTCCCTTATAAGAATTACTGCCCCCATAAGGCTGTAATATGACCTGTAAGATACTTATGCATTTTGTGGTGTCCAGTGGAGTGCCCCGGTGGATGTAACCCTCCCCAAAGACGCTGCTCCTACGTCTGCGAATGTTTTTGTTTGTTGTATGTTAAACCAACAAAAAGACCAAAAAAAAAACAGGTTAGCATCTCCGTGTGGTTAAAATAAGACGGGGTTTCTACTTGGCCCCAACTGCAAGGGTCTTAATGGCCCACATTTGTACTTAGCTGTTTTTGTGACTCAGTACACACCCACCCACGCAAACAAATACTGTGTTAGTTGTGAGCACTGCCACTCAAGTGTTGGCTCACCTTCACAGATAAACAAGCTGCACTTTTATACTTACCAAGTCCTTGGCAGCTGCTGTCCTATTGTGAACCAATTTGCAGTTCAGGGATTTAATCCACTGATGCTCCTCCACGCTGACTTCATATTCATGGTTCAGTTTGTTGGTATAATCCTATGTCCTGAAGTGGTAATGACATATCACCAATGGTACCAGTGCAGAAACCAGAATTGCAGTCTACTGAAGGGAGATTGTGATTCACCAACGGGTTCGCTACTCCACGTCACGACTCTTGGAACTGCAAAACAGAGGAGGCATGAAAGGGGCCCCTTTCTTCCTTGCAAACTGCAAGGACATATGTTTGCAGCGGCTAGAATCCATTAATTGGATAAGAACACCTAAGATGAGGTGAGGTCCTTTTGCAAAGTAGGAGCCGTCTGTGGGGCGCCGACCACTTTGAAAGTGTGGGGGTGGAGAACAGGCGGTGGTGCAGGGCACTTATGCAAGCTTTCCCTATGTCCCTAGCATCCTGCTATGTTTTTTGTATTGTACTTTAGCCCTTGCCTCTTTAAAAGACCGTGACTGCAATTGACGTAGGTCGTGAACGTAAATGCAGTTCTGGAGGCCTGCTGTCCCTGGTGGGCCTCCGTTGCTGTATTCACAGCCATTCAGTAGGATTCACACAGTGAATCCTTCCTCAGTAACAAAGATGAAGCAGATTTTCTGTGAATCCTACCAAGTGGGTTTTTACACAGCAGCAGATTAGTGTAAAAATATATTTTTGTCACATTGCAGATGCAACAGAAAACTGCATTTCCTATTTGACACAAGATTAGTCTATTGGGATCTTAATTCTTTATGTGACGTGTACTGCACTACTTTTTAAATTGCCTGGCTGTGGCAGAGCTTTTGCTGGCTGTTGGACCAGACACAATGGTGTAAAACAGTTTTGAACAGACTGCTAAGGAAAGTGAACATGAAGACTATTGAGTACATTCAGCTGAAACATGTAAACAAATCTTACAATAGTGTATGCCACATCATATATAGACTTTTAGCTATAAGCACATTAATGCATCCCAAAACGTACTTCCAAGGTACAGACCGCTCAAGAGGCTGCACAATGATAGTAAAAGTAATATTGCCTTAGAGAATATTCAATACCTCTGCCAAAAGTACTGCATTTACACATTTTCTTACTCTCTAATGATCTCCCTCCTCTTGCATATTCTGGGATTGGTTCCACATCTTCGCTATTTGGGGTGGAGGTTTTATCAACCTGATATATATATATATTTTTTTGGCTCTAGCCCCTTTTAGTGGTGCCCTTATTTTTTATTCCACTATTTATCAGGCCTGTTCTTAGGAAAGAAGACTTTCAGAGAGCGAGTATCCTTGTTCAGAGAGCCTGGAGGGCAAGGCACATTACCTTAAACTCAACTCTTATTATTCATTGGCAACAAGTGCATGTTTGTCAGAGCCACCATCTTTGTCCACACTTCTTTTCACGGGCACACTGTTTTCTAGTATTTTTCTGCTTGGCAATTAGTGAGAGCTGAAGGCAGATGGTGGTCAGGTTTTTAGAGGCAAAAGACAAGAAAAGATTAGACTAAAGATCACACAATTAACGGAGGACAGAGTACTAGAGGCGCAGGACAGATGGACGTAAGAATGAGACGTATTGCAGATGGAGGACAGAGTGCTAGAGGCGCAGGACAGATGGAAGTGAGAGTGAGAACGCATTGCAGATGGAAGACAGAGTGCTAGGGCGCAGGACAGATGGACGCAAGAGTGAGAGTGAGATGCATTGCAGATGGAGGACAGAGTGGTAGAGCGCAGGACAGATGCACGTACGAATGAGAGTGAGAATGCATTGTAGAATAATGTCAGAATGCTAGCGGTCAGGACAGATGGACGTAAGAGCAAATGCTAAGGAGAGATCAGTCAGGATTTATAAAGCGCAGCTAAACACCTGATGGGGTATCCAAGCGCCTGCGGGTCCTGGAGGCTTATTCGAACAGTCAGGGCCATTCGGAATTCCGGAAGTGAGTTGATGGTCCGGAGCTGCGTGGGAATGCTGTTCCAGGTTTTAGCTGTGATGTGAAAGAAGGAGCATCCTCCACTTTTCCATCAGTAGATGCGGGGAACATGGGCAAGAGAAAGGGAGGCAGAGCGTAGTCTTCCTGATGGTTGGTGGATATTCAGGCGGTGGTTAATGTACGTGGGTTCTTGGTTGTGTAACACTGCAGGTTACACTGTTAGAGCAAAGGACAGATGGTGCTTTGCAGATGTGCTTTGCAGATGTAGGTCAGAGTGCTAGAGCCCTGAACAGATGGACTTTAGAGCAAAAGCTAAGGAGAGATGGAGGTTACTATGCTAGAGCAAAGGACAGATGGACATGAGAGTGCAGGGCAGATCACAGTCAGACTGCTAGAGAACAGGACAGTTGGAGGTGAGAGTTGTTAGAGCTCAGGACAGATAAAGGTGAGAGTTGCTAGAGCACTGGACAGATGGAGGTCTGAGCGACAGAACACTGAGTCAGGTTGCTAGAGTGCCAAATAAATGGAGGACAGGTTGGTAGACCCCAGGACAGATGGACATAAGAGCAATAGAGGACAGAAGAGATGCAAGTCGAATCAGAGATTTTTTAAGGTGAGGCCCCTGGAAAAGTGATATTTCTTTATTTGACCTCGGTCTATTCCCTTTCTTTCTCTCTCTCTCTCTCTACCCACCTCTACCCTTGACCCAGTTTCTACCGAGTGTCATCTTAAGGATTTTATGGTTCCTGGGCAAGACCCTGTTTAAGCTTAACACTTCATTGAGTATTGATTGGCATCAAGCAGAACATTTGTAGGTAAAATTGATGGAGTTAAAAGGCTTTGTGTTCCAGAGCGCTGGATAGATTTGCTTTGCTTATTAAGTTTACACGCTCTTTCAATATGTAGGTTGCATTGTACAGCGATGATCCTTGGGCTGGATGTAGAATGTGACTTGAATCAAACTAGCTATAAAGCATGTATGTCCTCGGTTGCAGGCTGAATGCAGAAAAAGACGCGTAAGTGTGATAAGATGGAGGTCTTGATGACTGAGGGATCTTTGTCAAAGAAAGTCCTTTGGTCTAGCGACTGGTGGCCGTTCGAGTTAGGCAACTGCCCCATACCAGTGGGACTGTGTGTGCATCTAGTTTATGGTTACTTCGCTTAAAAGTATTAAACATACCCTCTACTTGTTGCTTGGTTATCGCTTCCCAGTTATACTTGATACAGTCTGCTCATGTCTTTATTCTTGCAAAGCGCTGTGTTTACCGTCCCTCAATCTTCATATAATTAAAAATCTAGCTGACAGAATACTCCTCGGACCACATGAGTATCTGAGCTTAGAGGCGTAACTTAAAGTGATGAGGCCACCCTGCAGAATGTGAAGAGTGTCCTTTGAGTTTCCAGTATCTCATAGATTCTCATTGGCTTGGCTCAGAAGGTGTTGGGGGCTCCACTGCGTCACAGGGGCCTTCGTTATGCCGTATCTGAACTCTTGAAGAATAGGAAAATTGTTCAAAGGGTGTCATTTTACCACGGGTATTATTTATTACACTGTGTAATTATTTTGATGTAGTAATAATACGTTAGTATTATGACAAACTTTATTTGTAAGTTCTCTGATGACACTGAAATGTAGTGATATATTTAGTAAGAAGCAATTATGTGTGAGGTGTTTAAAACCCACCTACAGCTACTCCAAGAAGACTTCCACTGGGTTTTTATGGGCCAGGGTAGGCTATATGGGAAGAGTTATTTCCTCTCGCCATATTCATGATAAGTAAGATACAGGTGGTTCGATCATTGTTTAGCTCCTCCCAATGGCCAAATTGAAATGTGTGGCTTGTGCATACGCTGGTAGGAGAAGGCTTACCTCTTGGCACCACATGATCCGCCCTGTATGAAATTACTGCCCGGCAATTTACTCATTGGATTTGCCTTGCAGCAGTACCACCCCCTGAAGCCGCCACCGGCGTTGCCTTGCCTCACGTTGGACCCTCTCAGCTGTTGCTGGCACAGCTAAAATGTGATTCTGCCCCAGTTGTGTGGTGTCGCAAGTCTTGCGACATCGCTCTCCCTCCTTCCCCGGCTGCTGACCTTGGCTCAGTCAAGGCACTTCTGACACGTGGTTGATGTTGAACCAGTTGCTTTGTACTAGCGCAGCGCCTTCTACCTATAATGTGTCAATTAAATTGCACATGTTGGTACAAGGGAATATTTTGCAGCACAGCTCTGCTCATTAAGGTGTAGCTAAGAGACCAAAGTTGTATAGTCTTCATCCAGGCTCTGATTTCCAGGTATGTTGAAGGCTATTATGCTTGCATTTCAGAAAGACAGGCACATCTTTCATGAGTCCTCCTTTATCACAACGTTCAATAAACCCTTCTGATGTATGAAGTGCTGGTGAGTAAAGGCAACATCTCGGAAGCCTTCACGGCCCTCACAGAACCCAAGTGCTTCATCCCTGTGATTCTACAACCCCCTCAACGCCTCCATAAGCTGATGCACGCTGAGCGACCCATGGAAATGTTCAAACCTTGACTTCAGAGGATCCTTGTTGGAAGATGAAATATAATTCCTGGAAACTAAATGTAGCCTCAACGCTTCTAACAGCATGTCAGAGTAACGCTTCAGATCTATCGCTCAAGCATTGGTGCTTTCATAGTCTGGAGTTGCGTTGGCTTCTTAGCTGGCCGTCGTGCTCCTCGCTTGCACCTTTAAAAGCTGTACATTCTGCAGCAGCCTATCTCATCATGGGATCACATCACACCCATTTTTGGGGACCTGACCTGTATCCCTGGAGAAGCCAGGTCAACTGTAAAATATCCTATGTAACCTACAGTGCCTTTCATTTTGGTTTACATTGGCAACTGAACAACAAACTACACTTCGCAGGAGGTGCTTCAGAAACCACAAGCATATTTGTCAACTTCTTGAAAAAGCACAAAACGCCACTAAACCCATTTTGAAAGCCTAATTCTGACATGCACCCATAAACTTGACATGTTCTTGTCTTAGAAAGCAGGCCTAACGCAATCAGCATTTTTGGATAAATAAACTTCTGCAGGGAGAGGAAAGTTCTAGACTTTTCCTTTCTTGTTTGTTCAAAGTATAAGAGGCTGAGACCAGATGGACCGGGGACAGAGAGTGTTTGCAGATCTCAGGCACATCCAGGACTCTGGAGTGTGCCATCCTTCCCGTGAGGATAATTGATATCTCTCTCCTCGATCGATTCTGGGATCTGGCGATCTGATGCTGAATAGGAGGGAGATGAAGCAGTGATGCCCTTTTCTCATGGTGATGCATATTTTTTTATTCATTATTTGCTTTGCATTATAATATAGATACATACATCTGCTGTGTATATTGCAGTGAAGAATCATTTGTACATTATTTCATTGCTGTGACCATTTTTAAACGTTTGCTTTCAGCATGCTAATCTCCCTTTAGGAACCTTGAGTAGTGAAATAATAAATGTCTTCTTTGGACTAAGAAGCGCATTCCAGAGATTTTTTGTCAGTGCATGAGTGTTTCAGCTCGGTCATTATTGAAGCAAAACACAAGGTAGTGAGAAAGGTAATGCCTTAAAATCAAAGAACGGGTTGTTAAGCACTACAAACAGTGCATCAACAGTAGATGATAGCACTCCTGGCATGTTGGCTGAATTTGGCTGTATTTACATGGCCCCTTATTCTCCTTGTCTGTCCCCTAGCCTGTTTTTTAACCTGTGCAGCTTGCCAAGAGGTGCCTTTGGCCTCCTGCATGTACCACACAACATTGTCTGAGCCCAGTGTGCAGGCAAGACTCTATATATGATCACATGGAGGCCACATCCCTTAACCCAACAATGCCATATTTAAATAAATAGTATCTCTATAGGTATCTTCCATTCCAGGAACTATATATCATACGCATGGGTGGCTATGTGTCATGCTCAGGTCTTTATAATAGATAGCATCTCTAACACAAAGGGGTCCCAACACATGTGGTCTCACTGCAGGAAAATATATATATTTACTGTACCATATCTGTGACCCTTTGGAAAACTGTGTCTCTGGAGCTTATGTCAGTCACAGAGGGATCTAAATCTTATCTGGCATTAGTAATCCTATTCACTCGACGATGTTCAAGTGGATTTGGTCTCTGCATGGGGACTGGGGCACATCAATCTTCCCTGCAAGTTTAAAATGGTCCTTTGAGTAAGTGAGACTGAAGCAGCTCTCTCTAGGCAGCTGATCGTGGCTGGAGAGCCAGTTCAATGAATACCCTCGTCTGACCCTCACAGATTAACCAGTAATTCATAAATCTGTCCTCCTTGTTGTAAGAGCATTGGAGCATGTGGGAGGTCTCATGCAGCCCCCTTCACCTGGTAGTGGTGGAAACCCCACCTGACCACTTTTCATCAACCTGGGTTGCTAGCCCTCTAAGAGTGATCTGCTGTTCCTCGCCTGTTTACTGCTTTGCTACGCAAGGGATTCTTGTAGAACTTGTACCTCACCTGCCTTGCCAGTGGCTGCAGAGATAGAGTGTTCCAATGAGTCCCTTTGAATCTCCCCGACGAGCTCTCCTGGTGGCGCAGGGAAGCTGGTTATTTTATCATCAGTTTGCTGGATCCTGAGGATTCTGCCCTATATACGGAAGGGTCCCACTTAGCATAGGGCCCTATAAAAATAATCTAACCTTGCCCTTCCCTTGGGATGGGTGTTCTATTTGCAGACCACTCTACGTTGCTGCTCTTCACAATCACAAGAACCAACAAATCACTTGGACATTCTTATCCACCCCTGTGCATGTCCTGTGCATGGATACAGCAGGAAACCCCATTTCACCCCCCCATTTGCTAACAATAATAGCAGATTGTGCCTATGTACAGAGATTCTCTTCTTGCCCACAACAAAGGAATGCAAGAACACCTCACTCCCATAGGCACACAGGCCAAAGACCCTAGGTACACCCAAATCGCCTCCAGTAAACCGACCATACGTGGTCCCTTGTCATTTTCCAGAATATATGTTTGCTACTGTGAAAATAATCCCTGCCTTATCAAGTGTAAGTGATAATGTCCACTTTTTTAAGGTAGTGTGCCTTAATATGCATCATTGAATATGCAAGTTTAACTTGTTTTTAAGGCTTTTATTTGGACAGAAAGGCAAGAAGAAGCGCTGTAAGAGTGCACCGTCTGTGACATGTTAGGAGACACCTATAAAGAGTGTAACCTCACTTGTAACTCTTAACTAATTATTGTATGTAAATTGCATTACATCCAGAAAATGGAAACCTCTGTGGGGATGAGTGTGGCACCAAAGGCTGCTAACTAGTTTATGGAAAAACGTAAACACTTCAACTTACCCACAGAAATGTAGTCATAGACACCAACTCAAATACCTGTGAATAAACCTGGAATGCTCAAGAAAGTGGCAAATGGCCATATTCCTCTGGTGGCCACATGCCATCCACAGCTGGGCACCCTCCATAATATACCTTAGAAGTGGAGAATGATAGGCTTTTTTATAGACACTCCAATCCTTTCCATAGGGGCCAACCCAGCCTCAAAGAAGAGACTGTTACACGGGAAAGGTTTCGTACACACTATGCAAGACAGTATGGATCAGGCACTTATCACATAGGTGAATGAATGAATAATAGCATTTATTAGGTGCACACCTTATGGTGCAAAATGTGTACAAATTTTGTGGCAAGAGAAAATTTCCACACAGTCCAAAATACTTCAAAAGACTTCAAAATTGAGAGTTTATTAATGTACACTTCTGGTTTTTGTCATTAGGTCCTCAAAAAAAGCCAACAAGCATTTGCTGAGATGGTGAAATAGTGCAGACATCAAACAATTACCATTCATGGTTACAGTATTAATCACTAAGGCAAGCGCTCACCAGTTGGCGAAAATGTGACTGGACTGGAATTAGAATTTAAAACTTGAAGGAGGCAGACATTACTGGGAATTTCAAGAAAGAGATGAACAGGGTAAACTGTGAATTGAAAGTGATGCAATCATATGGTGCTCTGGTGATTGGGGGTGGGGTGGCCCTAAGAGAGAGGGGAATCGTATTTTATTTTCCAGCATGATACCCTTGTTTGCAAGAATGAAACTTAGAAATAATGTAAGGGGTCCCCTTACTCCCCTTGTTCCCAAGGCAAATACAACTCTCTTGTATTTCATTGGTCTTACTGCTGCCATGCAGATGTGAGCACCACAGGTATTTGTGCATAAAGTTGAAAATACAGTGTGTTCTGCATTTGTGCTTCAACATAGTACTAGACACACTTATGCACACATCCCCAAAACAGCCATGCAGACAGGAAATTGCATGCCAAGTGCACTGTTTACAGGCTTCAAAAATTATTCCCATAGCAAAATATACAAACTGTTAAAGCACATCATTGCGATTAACGACTATTAAATAGGGCAAACATGATACCGCCTCCCTCAAATCATTGCATACGTATTTTCATCACACCTGGATGCATCAGTATCAGCTACACTGCCCCAGTACCTGTTAAAACATATATAGTGGTAGAATGGTGTACAATGGGATGGCCTCTAAATGGATTAAATCATTCATTTATATCTTTAGGCGGCATCACTCACTCAAACTGTAAAGAATATTATATTCATTTTCTTCTTGTTGCTGGTCTTAATGTTATTGTGACTTGTGACGCCGGATGCATCCAGGAGCTGATTAGCTACTAGTATAAAAGACAGACTGTACCAGGACATGTCGAGGTTCGAGCGGTAGTGATTGAAAGCGGAAAATTTAGACTGATTTAATTAAAAGCGCTAAACTGCTGCTGTTTCACGTTATCAAAATCCAGCGGATGGCCTTCGATTCACTGTCCTCAAAGAGATGATTAAATTAGAGTGCTGCTTCAGAAGGTGTATCCTTTGTGCCTGGACCTTTTGCGATAGGTTCAGCCGCTTTGATACCTCCAAAAGGATCCGCAGACGCGTCTCATACAGACTGAATTAGGACATCGCTTTGTGCGCTCGTCTTGCCTGGGCTGCGACAAAAGGCGGACGACCGTCTGAGAAGGTTGCTAAGCATTCTTCAAAAAGAGATCACTTTGCTTCTAGTTCTTAAAGAAACTTGACTGGTGGACCACAAAATGTTACTTTCAATTAGAAAGCCTTATCAAATCAAATGATCTCCAGCAAGCGATGCTCAAGGAGTATCTGATCTCTTCCAATTTACTTATATTCTCACTTTCACCAGGGACGTTCATTTTTTGGTCAATATTGACATTCTCATGAAATGATATAACCGATCAGAAGACCACAGGGCTGTAAAAACCTCAGGTTTCCCATGGATGACTTAGGGGAAATTTGAGTGAGTATGCTCCGTTGTACAAATTCCAACAGCCAGGTGCGTTAACCACATCTAGGTATTTTTTTTTTTTTTTCAGAGTAGCCACACCCTTGAAGAATACATTTTGGACAAGGTTAAAGACCCAGGTTGCCATCTGCAGTGAATAACAGAAGACCGTATGTGAAGTGCTTTGCTGGAGAGCTGGTTTCCATCAGAAGGAGGTCGTGCCTTGCACCGGTTGTGTCATGCACCAGATGTTGGCCAGTTCCCAGTCGCACAAGAGCCCCCTCTGGTGGATGCTGGTCCATGCAGATGACGGTGCAATGAATGCAAAGCTACCTTCGTTGTCGGACAGTGTAAGCAATAGCCCAAGCTTCTTTTCAGAGATAAGGACTGAGAAACAACTACACTTTCCCAAAAATGAGGACATTTGAGGGAGAAGTCTCATGCCTAACCCTTAGCCACCAGTGGATCCTGTTTGTGGCATTTGTGGTGCTTTGAATGAATTTCTACAGTGGTGTGTGCCTCCAACCCCCAATTTAAGTCAATTAGAAAATCACTAGCCACTCCGAACCAGAAGGCCTGACTAGTCGTGAATCTCACATTTTAAGGATCATGACCCCCCCCTCCCCCCCACCCATCGGACCTGTAGTGTGGTTTTAGCCTGTATATGCACCTGTGCCACTAAAGTTTTTTTTTTTTCTATCACGACTGCAATCTTGGGGGAATTGTTGGTAAGCGTTCATGCGCCCCCAGCATACCTAAACAAGGTCGCAGCACAAACGTGACCTTAGAGACCTTTCGTTTTGACATGCATTGCTGATACTAAATCACTCTTCTTGCTGCAAAGTTTCCAACGTATGTGCATATTTATATTGTATCTTTGTTTTTTGTTAGTGCTACCAACTAGTGATTGGGGCCCATTTTATAATTTTGTCACAATTTATACTTGGGAAGGAATTGGGGAATCCTTTTAATTAAAGTGTGTGTTTTCAACCTGTTAACACACTCGTGCCACTTTAGTTGTTTTTCTTCCAACATAACTGGGAGAACTGTTGTGAAGCGGTCTAGTTGCCGTTCCTCATGTGCCGCTTGGCCTGCTTAAACAAGGCTGCAGCGCGGATGTGTCGCTGAAGCCTGTTTCCATCCACACCCGAACACGCTCAGCATCCAGCCATGTTCCTCATTCTCTTAACCGCCATTGCGTTGCGCACTAGCTGAGTCACTTTAACCTACTCCTCCGCACAAGTGCAAGCACTTCCACAGGGTCATTATCTGACACTAATGCTTCTTAATTGCTAGGTGGGCTAGATCTGCTTCTACCGTTGGCTTATCATGACAGTTTGGTCACTTATTGTTGTTTGGTCACTTAATGTCCAAGGCTCTCCCAGCCTTTTTAAACGGACAGGAATTGATGATTTTCGTTGTAATGCTCACATTGCACTTGCTTGTAGACTTTAAATTTATGATCGCCTTACAGATTTTAAACCTGAGTTTTTTTTACTGAAACCTTGTTTACTCCTCATATTGATCCATTTATCAATGAATTAGTCCTTGGTGGATTTAAAAGTTTGTATAAATATCATACTTGTAAACAGGAAGGCATGGTTGTCGTCCTCTTTTGTGAAGATTTTGCACTAAAAACAGATTGTTTTTAAATCTAACACTTTGTCTAATCACCTTCTCGTAGAAAATGTATAACACAGTTTGCATTTTCCTCTGCATCTGTTCCCCTCCTAGTTTACCTACCAACTAGCTTGATTCTTTGACTGAAGCAATAATCTAATGTTAAGTAGGAATAAAATAGTTAATGATTTATATTTGTGGCTAGAAGACCCTCAAGGAACAGCTCTTCAATTTAAAGAGATCTGGAACTTTTCAAACTAATGCTATTTCTGTATTAGCCCCTCCTAGAAAGTGTCATCTTCTAGATCCCATTTTTACTAACTGGGATAATCTTCAGTTTCGCGAGATGTTATCACTTGCATGGAAGGATCATTCTTTCAGATCATTGTCTTATCTTCTCTCCTCAGAATCTCACCCCTTCCACTAATGTCCAGGAGTTTAAAAACAGAAGCTGAAAGATTACCTCTCCTGCAACTGTCCTAAACCAATCCAGTCAACAACGTCTTAATCTTAATAAGAAATCATTAATAAATGCAACTCTATCCCCAGTTGTTTGAACTCTACAAAACAGTCTGGACATTGATTATCCACTCCCCATGATTTTGAAGAGCTCTTCCTATTGCTCTAGAAAACAAATCCATGGTTTTACCGGGAATTGGCCAAATTGATCCTGTAAACCTGGCAAGCTGAAAGACACTTGAGAAAAAAATTAGTTCATAGCTAGCCATTTATCAAAACCAAAGAGTACAAAGAGAGGATAAAGGAAGCCAAATCATTATACAATAACTCTTGCATTGTTCAGGCTCCTGTCGCGCTAAAGAGCTCTTCTATATAATTAAGGAGCCTTAATTCTCTTTTGTTATGTCTAAAACAAAGTTGCCCACTTTGTAAAGAATAGGCTTACTTTTTCACAAACAAAAGCTCTAGCATTAGGCAAACCATCTTGTCTGAATCTATTCCAGACTATAATATTCTGTCCGCTGTGTCTACTACCATCAGTCCCACTTTAACTTCTTTTGACTTTGCTTCCAAAAAAAGGTTTGACTGTATTAAGTAGTCAGAGTCAACCTTCTGGTTCCCCTCTCGATCCAGGAGCTGCAAGCTGGCTTTGAGATCTCCGTTTTCTCTTTGTTGAGGAATTTACAACTCTATTTAATCCCAGGCCTTGTCACTAATGACTGTAAAATGACCACAGTAAAACCTCTATTATTTTTATTTTTTTTTAAACGGGTTTTGGTTCATCTGATCTGAATACTTCCAGGCCATTTTCTCTTCTCCTGTATTTGTCCAAACTACTAAGGAAAATATTCTTTAAGCAGCTTTAAAAAACCTCATGGTCTCCTGGAACCTCTTCAGCAGGTTTACATGTTAGGGGAAGCATCAAACATGATGGTGCTTTCTGTGGCTGATGATCTGTGCACACTAGTGTATAGCAGGGAGGTTGCTACCCTGGTCCTTTTGCACCTTTCGGGCACATTTGACACTGCTGACCAATCTATTATTATAACTAGACTCAAGGCGTTTGGCATTTCTGGCTCAGCACCGAATTGGTTGACCTCCTGTCTAACTGGTCAGCAACAAAGTGTGCCTGTTCTTCCATATACATCAAGTCCCAGAGCTCTTAGTTGATGTCCCTCAGGGCTCTAATCTATTGCTGCTATTATTTAGCAATTACATGTGCTCCTTGTACAACTGTTAACACTGGTTGCTGCAAAGTTTTCTATATAAGCAGCTGGCAATCAGCTAGTCTTTGGGCTTGAACTGGACTCTCCTTCAATGCCATCTCTGCACCGTACCCTACACTTGGCATATTGGTGGATGTTACAGATTTCTTAACATTAAATCCTTCCAAGAATGAGCTTTTGATAGTGCCAGGTGGTGCAGTTATTGCTGTTGCCTGTCTCTGGCCTTCTATAATGGATCACTGCCTAGCGGCCTCCACCACAGTTTGGATATTTACCTAGACTTAAACTTTGCATTCTGTACTCATGCAAACAAAATTGCCAGCACTTATTTTTTACTATTTAAAACAATTTACAATACCCTTCCTATATTGGATTAGTGCAATCATATATTTGTGTTATAAATGCCCCTCGCCAGTAACACATGATTACCAAAACACCATCTTGTTTTCCTCTCTGTCAAAAACATTGAAACAACTTCAAATGATTCCAAATGCTGCCGTCCCTTTAGTTAGTCGAGTATCCAATCGTCAGCACGTCACCCATACTCAAACAATTATCAAAGCTTTGGCAAGTGTTAATCAGGCAATTTACCATCAGTCTCCTGATTTTTTAGCTGCAAACCTAATTGGCATAAAAAGTCTCATCTAGAGTTCCAATGGTAAATTCCTTCTGATGATTCCCAGAACTTCCAGTTTTGGGGACTGATCCCTGTCAGTCGCTGGTGCAAAAATTTGGAATACGTTACCACTAGCTATCACCCCTGAACATCCTGTGTGATTTGGACAACAACTGAAAACCTTTGTTTCACAAGTAATCTGATGGCAAAATCTATTAAGATACTTGCATCTAAGCACCTCAATACTTCTTTGTTTGAGTACTTTATAACTACAGTTAACATAACTTCGCTTAACTTACTGGAGGAACCATGTCTGACCACCACTGGAATAAACAAGTGACCATTACTGGACGTATCATGCCTCAATAGCACTGGAAGGATCTTGAGTGACCCGCGTTAGAGATGCAACACCTTGACATTTTTTTGTAACAACTTAAACTAGCTACTAGGTAGAATGAATCCCACCAGACCCGCACTGCAAGGACCTGAGCAGCATGGGGGAGGGGAACACTGCTGGCCAGTACTTGGATAGTCCACCTCACACCAGCACTTGTGACCACCTCCAACCAGCACTGAATGGAGCATCTCAGACCACTTCTGATTGTGCCACATCAGGCAAACACTGGAGGGGTCACGTCATATCCCCTCTGACTGGGATCTATCGAGAAATTAACTGTATCCCTTTTCCGGGGGTGTTATCACTCATTTTCAAACCTGGTCTGGGCTGGTTGTAAATGTGAGCAAGGGGGCTGCTGTGGAGCCCGGGGTGGAGACCTGTTGAGGAAGGCTGGGGGGACTGCCGTCTGGTCCCCAAGGCCCATGGCTGATGGTCGTGTGAAGGACGGGAAACTGGTCCAGGCTACAGAGCTGTAGGTACCCAAAGGAATTTTTACTGCCCAGATTTTCAAGTCGATGAAATTGGGTCTCCTGTTTTCACACCTGGTAAATCCAGTGCGAGAACACCGGCCCACTCATGATAGACCAGAGTAATTTCATACCGAATGTAGCTCCGCTCAGCTCATAATCAAGGCCTATTTAGCTTTACAGAACGACGGCAAAATCCAAGCCTTGCTGGAATCCAACCCCTGGCAGAACAAGAGCCCTGGCATCATCAGAGAAGCTATTAGCAGAGCTTCTCACATTATAAGAACGCCACCACAATTTGTCACCTCTGTGCATGGCAGCAAAAGACACAAGTGTATTTTTTTCTGAACAAGTAGATGTCAGAAGTACCCTGTCCCTTGGCCAAGTATATCGTTTATAAAATTCCAAAAGTTTCAGTTTGGAGCATAGAGCAGGATGTGGCGAGCATCCAGGTGCAGTGTCCTGGGCGAATGAGAGTCTTAATAATCAGTAATACATTTTATTGTTTTTAGTTATATAAACCATAACACTTTTGACATAAAAACAAGGTGCTCACAAGCTTCATTCTTAAAATGAGATATAATAAACATTTCATCTAAAATGAATTCAGTGTACAAAAATGGTCCAAAAGCTGTTCTTATTATGAAAGTGTAAAGTGCATAGTGCTGCCTGGGGCCATCACCTTAGACATTTGCTCTTGTTTTGCTTGCCCTGTAGCCCAGGTGACTTGCTAAAGACTGTTTAAGGTGCAGTGATATTAAAAAGGTACACTATGCCATACTGGGCGAGTGAGATGCATTTCTGTCCTTCTGCTTCCAATGTCATTGTGAGCTGGCTGGGCTCCTCTGTTTTTGATGGACGTTATCAAAGACCCTGTTCTGCATGAACAAGGGCTCGTGTTCTAGGAAGCTGGTCCAGGCAGGTGACGGGACTTCATTAATAGATAAGGTCTCTGAAGAAGGCCTTGAGTTGCATAAAGGACTCTAAAGCAGTGGTTCCCAACCTGTGGCCCGTGGAGCCCTGGGGGTCCGCGAAGCCTCCTCGGGGAGTCCACAACTGCTTAGAAAATGTAATAATTTTAACAGATTAGGTTCCCATCTTTAAATAATGACTCAGTGGGGGATCCTGCATTCCAATAATGATTCAGTGGGGGTCCCCGAGTTGCAGTATTGATAAAATGGGGGTCCACAGAAGTCAAAAGGTTGGAAACCACTGCTCTAAAGTACAGAACAGCACTGGACGTGGGAGTCGGAGATCGTTTTGGGGAAACATCTTGGCAGACAACTTCGGGACAGAGGAGCTGTGATTTTATATTGATGAGGACCCCGTGAACATGGCCCTTTGCGAATCGGACATTCATTCTCTCCTCCACTTTTACCCAATCTATGTTTCTGTCCTTTTGTCTCTCCCTTTCTTCCTGTGCTCCTGTAGGTCTCTCTTCATCTTGTCTTCTCCCCTCTCTGCCTCCCACCTCCCCCCATTTTCTCATTAACTCTCTATTCGTCTGCTTGATTACTCCCTCCACACTCTGCTTTGTTCCTTTCTCTGTCCTCTCTCCCACTAACCTGACCTGGGCTTGAACTAGAACTGCGCTCACCCTTGCCATGGCCAGCTATACATTTGGCGCCAGCATTTTGCGCTACTTGTAATTCCTGGGAGAGTGTTGTGGTAATTCCCATGCACAAGATGTTTGAACACCTCCACCCGAAAGAGCTGCTTTACTCACCGCCCCTGGCCTCAGATTGGCAGAAATAGATCGGTCATTACGACCCCGAACAGACCTGCATACGTGCCAGCACACCCGGTCCATGCGGAAGATTCCGGAAGTTTAAAGCCAAAAAGAGCTTTAATTTAGCTGTTTCCCCACCTGAAATTGTCCACTCTTAATTACCAGTCTATGGGGAAGCTACAGCCTTAGATTATGTCACGAACGCAGGTGATTAATGTTTCTGTTGGCGATCGAACTTTTGTCTGGTGGTCGTTTGCTCTTTATAAATTAGCGCAGAGGGTTAATATGGCTGCTGCAAAGAACGTGCACCGAGCAGATTAGAGAACAGTAATCCTCAATCTTTGCGTAACATTTCATGCAGACTGATTTACAGAAGTAAGATTCACCCCTCAGTATAACGTGTGTGTGTGTAAAGTGCTGTGACCCTAGGGTTGGTATGAGTAGCGCTATAAAACAAAGCATCAAGGGGACGAGCTCCCAGGCTTAATGGCAGCGGCCACCTTGAACTGACATGGGCGTCCGGTACCCAGGAGGGTGCACCTGCGAGCATCATGTTGGCCCTTAGAAGTGAACCCGAGACAGACCCGAACTATTAGGTGAAGAATTCTTCAGCAAACTCAGAGAATTGTTTACAGTGAGTGGCCCCTGCTCCATGAACCGGAAGAATTCAGCAGGGAGCGGGGATTATTTCGTGCACGCTTTCTCGCTCTGGATTAAAGTCCCTCGTGGAGCATTACAGCTGAGGTTCAGAGGGAAGTAAGAACCTTTCTACTCAGTAAACTATTCCTACGTAGCTGTGAATCTCGCAGCTAACCCAACACCCACTGTCAGGATCTGCAGATCTAGCGCCTACATGCTAGGGGTGAATGAGCGCTCTAAGATTTATCAATCACACAGACATGAGTGAAAATCGCTCACAGACCAAACAACACTTCCTCTGAAATTTAAAAAAATATAGCTAAATTGTATACAGTCTGTTGTTCTTGTCAGAAGCCCCTGGCGTTGACTTGCTTAGCTGTCCAATGCGGATATTTTGAAGGCAGCCACATAAAATAAATGGGCGGGTTATCCAGATGGAACCCATTAACACGATGGTTATCCTTAAAACCTGGCGTGGATTCGGGCCTCCTGGATCAATGTTGGACACCTGTAGTTTGCAGCTTTCCATTTTTGGGGGTATCAGCAGTTGTGCGCCGGTAGGAAACCTTTCCCAGCACAGCCTGAGAAGCCGGAGGTCTACCATGTGGCCACAGAGGTCTGCAGGTGGCCAGTGCCGCCTGTTTTTCAGACTCCGACAAACAAACGTGCATCAAAGTCATTGTGGCGCGCAACGGTGCGCCTCGCCACCTGGGGTGGCCAGCTGCCCGGTGGACCATAGCAGGATCCACGGTGGCTTAAAGATTCTTCTCTGGGGGCTGCGAGGGAGAGATGGACACACCAAGTGCGACGACTTCTGTCAAATTTAGTCTCACCAGCGCTCCGAGGGGACAGGAGGGGAGTCTGGGCGCATTAGGCATGGCATGATTTGAGGCAGATTACTGCCCAGTGAGACTGCCCACATGTATTTTTCACACAGTGTGGTTAAGGTGCACACCTGTGACTGAAGGGTCCTGTTCATCCGAGTCCAGGTGACCCCAGACCCCCGTTCACTTGTGCCCCAGTTATTCGCCATTGTGTTCGAGTTGAATAAAGTTCAGGGACTGAGCTGGCCGAGATTGGTGACAGTGGGATTGGGCGGCTCTCTTACTAGACAGAAAACATTAAGTACCAAGTATCAGAATGCTTTTGGTGGGGGGAGCTAGCAGCTCTGCCACATAAAGTGCCTTGAAGCGCGCTGCCTGCTTCTGAAACTCTAATTTGAGTTGTTGTCCGCCTCCTGGCTCCGGTTAGGAGTCGGGGACAGTGGTATCCCTGGACGAGATACCGCTCTGCCTGATCAACCCTGGCTTGGTGCTCCCACGCAGGGCCGTAGTTACCATCGGTGCAGCAGGTGCAGTGGCACCGGGGCCCGGAGCCCTGCCAATGCTGTGTTTTACCGCCTTTACATCAGTGACATGGTCCATTTTCCTTGCTGCATTAGTTTCCACGCCTGTATTGAGGGGCAGCTGTGAACAACAGGACCGATTTTACTGCCCAGATAAAAACGGGGGGTAACGTTGCTTAAGGGTCGGGAGTGCGGTCACATGCTGAACCCCTGCCCTAACTCCCAAGGCATGAGTGGGACATTGATTACCCGCCACCCCAACCCCTTTCTTCTAGGCCAAAGCCTGAGCGGCCTCCAGACACCCTCCTCTCCACACCGCAGCCCTCGCCCCCCCCCTCCCCCTAAATTACCTGGAAGTGGTGAGGCATTGAACCCTGCGGAATGGGGAATTACATGCAGATTTCTGACAAGTAATCCTGGGTCCTCACCGTTATTCCCCATTCCTTGGGGTTTAACCGGTAATCGCGAGGTGCCGGCAATTACCGATGCGGAAACTGCACCTCCCCGCGCAACTCTCACTTGAGCCCTCAGCCGCCTGCGCTACACTGTTTTCCAGGTTCATAGTTGGCAAAAATTGAGATTTAAAGGGCAGGGTGCCAGGGTCCTTGCTGCGGAACTCCCACATGCTTTTAGGACACCCCTGGGATTTAAAGAGCCGGTCCTCACCACCCCCTGTGCTGCTGGTGGGCCTGTGCACCCCTGGGATTTAAAGAGCCAGTTCTCACCACCCCCCTGTGCTGCTAGCGCGCCTGTGCCCCCCTGGGTTTAAATAGCCAGTTCTCACAACCCCCTGTGCTGCTAGCGCGCCTGTGCCCCCCTGGGTTTAAATAGCCAGTTCTCACAACCCCCTGTGCTGCTTGCGGGCCTGTGCACCCCTGGGTTTAAAGAGCCGGTCCTCTCAACCCTTGTGCTGCTGAGGGGCCTGTGCACCCCTGGGGTTTAAAGAGCCGGTCCTCACCACCCCCTGTGCTGCTAGCGCGCCTGTGCACCCCTGGGATTTAAAGAGCCGGTCCTCACCACGACCCCATGTGCAGCTGGTGGGCCTGTGCACCCCTGGGTTTAAAGAGCCGGTCCTCACCACCCCCTGTGCTGCTAGCGCGCCTGTGCACCCCTGGGTTTAAAGAGCCGGTCCTCACCACCCCCTGTGCTGCTGGTGGGCCTGTGCACCCCTGGGATTTAAAGAGCCGGTCCTCACCACGACCCCATGTGCAGCTGGTGGGCCTGTGCACCCCTGGGTTTAAATAGCCGGTCCTCACCACCCCCTGTGCTGCTAGCGGGCCTGTGCACCCCTGGGTTTAAATAGCCAGTTCTCACCACCCCCTGTGCTGCTAGTGGGCCTGTGCACCCCTGGGTTTAAAGAGCCGGTCCTCTCAACTCTTGTGCTGCTGAGGGGCCTGTGCACCCCTGGGGTTTAAGGAGCCGGTCCTCACCACCCCATGTGATGCTGAGGGGCCTGTGCACCCCTGGGTTTAAAGAGCCGCTCCTCACCACTCCCTGTGCTGCTGAGGGGCCTGTGCACCCCTGGGGTTTAAAGAGCCGCTCCTCACCACCACCCCATGTGCTGCTGTTGGGCCTGTGCACCCCTGGGGCTTAAGGAGCCGGTCCTCACCACCACCCCCTGTGCTGCTGGTGGGCCTGTGCACTCCTGGGGTTTAAAGAGCCGGTCCTCACCACCACCCCCTGTGCTGCTGGTGGGCCTGTGCACCCCTGGGGTTTAAATAGCAGGTCCTCACCACCACCCCCTGTGCTGCTGGTGGGCCTGTGCACCCCTGGGGTTTAAATAGCAGGTCCTCACCACCACCCCCTGGGCTGCTGGTGGGCCTGTGCACCCCTGGGGTTTAAATAGCAGGTCCTCACCACCACCCCCTGGGCTGCTGGTGGGCCTGTGCACCCCTGGGGTTTAAATAGCAGGTCCTCACCACCACCCCCTGGGCTGCAGAGGGGCCTGTGCACCCCTGGGGTTTATATAGCAGGTCCTCACCCCCACCCCCTGTGCTGCTGGTGGGCCGGTGCGGTGTCTAACGCATCCCTGCGCCTTTCACAGTTTGCAGGAGTCTAACTTCAAGTGCTTGCTAAATGAAAGCAACAAAATGGATTGGAAAATTGAGGTAATTAGTATCGTCTAATCTTACTGCTTTGCCCTGGCTTGTTATTGCGGTAATTGCGGTGTTGTTAAAAGCCATTCTTGCAGGCTGCCGGTTTGGATGCGAAAACGCGAGGCCTTCCAGGCCTCGTGGGGCGGGCAGGGATGTCTTCGTCTGAAGTTTTTTTGTTTGTTGATGGTCTTCCCCGCCGCCTCAAATTAAGCACTGAGAGTTACAGGGAGAAGCGGTGTCTCGGCGCAAGCCCCCTCATTGCAATGTGTGGTGTGGACAGGTCACCCCAGGGGCAGGTCTAGGACCCCGTTCATAAAGCGCCTTGAGTGGATAGTTCGTGGCTCCACTTAAGAGAGTATATATTCAATCTTGAAGTTCACCGAGTGAGGGCGCCTCTGATGTTTGTGATGTGGGGAGCCTGGTATTGGGTAAGATGAAATACGGCTGAGTGGGTGTCACTGACCGGCCCCTGCGTGGCCCTTGCGGCGTTACCAGGACTTTGAAGATGGCCAGAGATGGCACTCGGGGTCAGACGAAGGGTCTTAAGGCCACAAGAACATCATCGTCGCCCCAGCTGACGCGCAGAGTTTGGCCCGTGGTTTGTAATCTGTGATTATTAAAGAGGCCGTCATTGGGGCCTTTGTTAACTCCAACCGGGGGTTACTGTGTTTGAATGTGAGATTAACAAGGAGCTCATTATAGGGGAATTTGTTAACTCTCCCCGGGGGTTACTGTGCAGGAGCGGGGGATTAACAAGGGGACCGCCACCGGGGCCCTTGTTAACTCCACCCAGGGATTACTGTGCACGAGCAGATATTGTCCTGACTTTAGACTGTGCTAGATTTACACCCAGGTTGCCAAGTGCCCCCCCGTCCGCTCGCTACAAGTGTGTCTCGTGTGACCCTTGATCGGCCTGCGCGTTGATTCTGAAGCGAGATGGCACTTGAGTGTCGGCCGCATACACCCGGGAGTGCACCGTGTAACGTGATGGTGTCTCACTCCCGGAAGAAGATGGTGCCTCCCCCTCTCCCCCCTCAGCCCTTGTGTTTCACCCTATGATGGTCCCTCGCCGGCCGCTGCCCGAAGCAGGGCACTGAAACCCCCGAACTACAGCGCCCACTCTCCCGAATCACATACACTGCACGTTCAGGATTCCAGGCGCCTTTTGCGTTTTTCTGTGAAACAAAATAAAGTCAAATAATGTCATATGACAGTAACATGAATGAATATATTACTTTTGTCAAGGTATTAACGAGCAAAAAGAGATGCTGAAGTCTAGTTTGTATAGATGTGCTCGGAAATTACTTTCTGTGCTAAAAAAAAAAATGCTTTCTGAAATGCACACGAACCACGGGCCAAACTCTGCGCGTCGGCTGGGGCGACGATGATGTTCTTGTGGCCTTAAAACCCTTCGCCTGAGCCCGAGTGCCATCTATGGCCATCTTCAAAGTCCTGGTAACGCCACAGGGCCCACGCAGGGGCCGGTCAGTGACACCCACTCAGCCGTATTTCATCTTACCCAATACCAGGCTCCCCACATCACAAACATCTTCAAAGTCCTGGTAACGCCACAGGGCCCACGCAGGGGCCGGTCAGTGACACCCACTCAGCCGTATTTCATCTTACCCAATACCAGGCTCCCCACATCACAAACATCTTCAAAGTCCTGGTAACGCCACAGGGCCCACGCAGGGTCAGTGATTCCTTACATGCCGCAGACAGGCCAGACTGTTCGAGGGGGCGTGCCGCGCGTTCTGTTTTTTTTGTTGGTCTTTCTATTGGTTTATTAAATAAACTTTGAGCCCATACATAGGCAGCTATACACCCCCGAAGTACAGGAGAGATAGGAATCTGAAAATAACACTTCTGAAATTTCATATAATATAGTTCTTGGGAAGCCCACCAGAATATGTAGAGGTCATCTGGTTTAGAGCATTGCATTGAGCCCTCCAAACATCAAGGAAATGCGCCCCCAGTGCCAGGAGGGAGTCTCTCAGGGTTACCATATGTCCTTAGGCCGGGATGTAGGTGGTCGCAAAGAAGTATATAGCCTGCTTGTGTTGTCACAATATATAACGCTGAACAGCCAAGTTTTAGTTATGGGAAATGTTTTAGAGCCCCTATGTAGAGCCATTTTTTGTTTGAAATACATAAGGTCAGATGTGGACTGTAAGCACTTCTCTTGTGATACACGAGGCCAGATGTGCACTGCAACGCCTCTCTTGTGATACACGAGGCCAGATGTTCACTGCAAGCGCCTCTCTTGTATTACACGGTCAGATGTGCACTGCAAACGCGTCTCGTGATAAACGAGGTCAGATGTGCACTGCAAACACCTCTCTTCAAATACACGAGGTCAGATGTGCTCTGCAAAAACCTCTCGCGTAATACACGAGGTCAAATGTGCACTGCAAACACCTCTCGTGATACACGAGGCCAGATGTGCACTGCAAACACCTCTCTTGTAATACACGAGGCCAGATGTGCACCGCAAACACCTCTCGTGATACACGAGGTCAGATGTGCACTGCAAACGCCTCTCTTGAAATACACGAGGTCAGATGTGCACTGCAAACACCTCTCTTGAAATACAATCTAGGTCAGAGGTGCACTGTAAACGCCTCTTTTGAGACACGAGGTCAGATGTGCACTGCAAAAAACTCACGTAATACACAAGGTCAGATGTGCACTGCAAAAACATCTCACGTAATAGACGAGGTCAGATGTGAACTGCAAACACCTCTCTTGAAATACACGAGGCCAGATGTGCACTGCAAGCACCTCTCTTGTAATACACAAGGCCAGATGTGCACTGCAAACACCTCTATTGTAATACACGAGACCAGATGTGAACTGCAAACACCTTTCGTGATACACAAGGTCAGATCTGCACTGCAAACACCTCTCTTAAAATGCAATCTAGGTCAGATGTGCACTGCAAAAACATCTCTTGAAATACACGAGGTCAGATGTGCACTGCAAAAAACTCTTACGTGATATGCGAGGTCAGATGAGCACTGCAAAAACCTCTCACGTAATACACGAGGTCAGATATGCACTGCAAAAACCTCTCACGTAATACACGAGGTCAGATGTGCACTGCAAGCTCCTCTCTTGTAATACACGAGGTCAGATGTGCACTGCAAACGCCTCTCTTGAAATACACGAGGTCAGATGTGAAATGCAAGCGCCTTTCGTGATACACGAGGCCATGTGTGCACTGCAAGCTCCTCTCTTGTAATACACTGTCAGATGTGCACTGCAAACGCCTCTCTTGAAATACACTAGGTCAGATGTGAAATGCAAGCGCCTCTCGTGATACACGAGGCCATGTGTGCACTGCAAGCTCCTCTCTTGTAATACACGGTCAGATGTGCACTGCAAACTCCTCTCTTGAAATACACGAGGTCAGATGTGAAATGCAAGCGCCTCTCGCGATACACGAGGCCAGATGTGCACTGCAAGCAGCTCTCGTGATACATGAGGCCATGTGTGCACTGCAAGCTCCTCTCGTGATACACGAGGCCATGTGTGCACTGCAAGCGCCTCTCGTGATACACGAGGCCATGTGTGCACTGCAAGCGCCTCTCGTGATACACGAGGCCAGATGTGCACTGCAAGCTCCTCTCTTGTGATACACGAGGCCAGATGTGCACTGCAAGCAGCTCTCGTGATACACGAGACCAGATGTGCACTGCAAGCTCCTCTCTTGTAATACACGGTCGGATGTGCACTGCAAACGCCTCTCGTTTTCGACGGACTAGCCTGCAGTGTTGCTCGGTCTATAATAAGGATCGCGGCGGCAGGCAGGGTGCGCATGACAACCGTCTTGCCTCTTAGTTTGCCATAGCACTGTCATCCGGACCGGGCACGAATGTTTCTAAGTTATTGTCTAAAACTATCACTTTTAATTGATGCCTCACAATGTAGCGATTTAATATAATGTACTAAGGTGAAAAAAGATTCGACATGTTAAAGTAATCCACTTTCTAGAATTTCGAAGAGAATTTATCGTATTTTTAAAGATGTCTGTTGAAGGCTCTACGTGCCAAGCATTGCAGCAGATGTTAGTGCCAGGCCAAACCCTTGGCTCGGCTCTCCCGGTTGGCTTGCTCGCCTAAGTGTCACATGCCTCTGTGTGCACTTTATTCAAGCCAAGCGTATTGGCAGTGGCAGTGCTTGTTTTTTTTTCTGTCCTTAATCCAGCCCCATTCCTATTTATTTTAGCCTAGCCCTGCTTCTCTGTTTGTGCAGCACTGATGCGTTTGTCAGCGTTGGGCTGTAGGTTTCAGGCAGCAGGGGACATAATTCTCCTCCGATTGCTTCAGCTAAGCAGACTGTAATCTCCTCTACACCGCCAGGGGGCGCTCTAGTCCAGCTGAAATGGCAGCCTAAGGCTCAGGCTAGGGAAGTACATGCTTGTGAGCGGAGTTTTACACTTTCTACAGGAAGGCCTTGCACCTTCATTGCCTCGTCAGCAAGAAGATCCTTGTAATGCTGGCTGGTTGGGCACTCGGGTCTGACAGGGAGTGAACAAGAGATCAGGTGGGGCTCTGTAGAGAGGGTGGGGCAGCGTGGAGATGAGGGCTTTAGATGAGGTGCCTCCGTGGGGTGGAACGCAGACATTGGGTCCCTCTGTAGGGGCATGGGTGTGGGAGAAGCGGGGGGTGTATCCCCCCCCTGTAGATTTTGGAGTGTGAGAGGGACAAGGGAACAAAATAAATTCCCCTCTCACTTCTGTGATTCACAGGGCCATTAGCGTTAATGGGCCTGCACTTGAAGTGCCAGCCTGCCTCCATTCACCCATCTGATGGTCACAGAATGAAGGTGTGTCAGGAGGCCTCTAGGCCAGTAGTCTCCAAACTTTTTAATGCTGTGCCCCCTAAGTTGAAAAATAAAAATCATTGCCACTCCACCCCCCCAGATTTTTTTAAACAATTATTTTATAAAGATGGCAAAGTTTAAATATGTCTAGACGTATTTAAACACTGCAGTTAAGAACTGTTACCTTTTTAAAAGTGCAATAACATGTTTCTGCTAAAAACAAAACACTTGTCTGTGTAGTGCTTCTTTTGGCCAGAGCCTGGTGCCCCCCTTGAGATCACTTGAGGGCCCCCCAGTTTGACCCAGGACCACTCCGCTTTCCGGAGACTCCTAAAGACTTGGCTGTTCGAGCAGCGATAACCCCCCCTTTCCCCCCTAGCGCCTTGAGACCCGCACGGGTGAGTAGCGCGCTTTATAAATGTTAATGATTTGATTTGATTTGATTTGAAGATCCCTGTTCTAGGCCTGTTTAGGCTGTGGGCATTAAGCACCAGTGAAAACAAAGGGAGGAGGAGGAGGAAACCGTTTCTGATGATTGCTGTCTGCATCCTGGGCCTTACCCCCACCTGCTGCCTCGAATGAGGACGATCTAAAGGGGAAACAGAGTCCCACTCAGCCTGATGCCTGCAGGCTAGAAAGAAGACTCTGGGAAACACATTATTTGAGGTTGCGTAGGATCACACCAGTTGGTAAAACAGGGAAGGCGAGATTGATTCCAGATTTTACCTTTTACACTACACAATTTAGCTATTAGAAGGGTTTCTTTTTGTAACATTTATGCTTAATGTTTTTTAACTAAGTAATGAAGGGTTGAATTACAGCGTTGGTAACGGGGAGAAGCTATGTTTCATTTTGGGCCATTTTGCCTAGCGTTATTATTTATGCTGTTGTTCGTGTTACATACTTAAGCATATTGAAGTATGTTATCTTTTCTGTTTCTAACATTCTTGTTTGACTTGTATTACAATTTTAAAATTATTTTTCAAGTTTCATAAGTACAGACAGAAAAAAATGGCAAATAAGAAAGAATAACAGTTACATATGGATACACTGGTGAGAGTCATGGCCACTGAAATTAAGTGGCAGGAGGAGGCTAACATATACAGCAAGAAGAGACAAAATATGTGGCATAATGAGACACATTTTGTGATAGTATTTCAATATTTTGTCATTTTTACACTTCGTAACACTCTAAGGGCTTAGGTCGCACCTCATTAGTACCAGTTTAACACCTAAATAGTGCAACAAGCAAAAGAAAGTTTACCAGTCAACTTTGTGCAAAGGGGCCCTGCACTGTGCAGCAACACGTCACTGCGATTTAGTAGCTTTTGAACTGCTTAAGCTAGAAACAACATTTTTGTTTTCTATATCTGCAGATTATGCAGCAAATGATGGATTTTGTGCAAATGCGGCAAGTCCATAATTATGTGAAAAACAATGCCGCGCACAATTGCATAATTCCAGTGGTCCTGGTGATAGCTGACCAAGGCATCAGCAATACAATGTTCGTATCAATGCATTAACACAAATCTGCACACACTTCACATTACAGGAAAATACAGTGAGTGCAGTTTTTGCCCATAAGAGCCAGATTAAAGGCCCTAAATAGCAAGATACAGTTTGACTGCTGCAGTGGTTTGAGGGCATATTTTATTCTAGTCTGTCAGATCTCCGAGTAGCGGCACTATTAATTTCATGGGTATAGAATACTTACTCTGATGTGTGGGTTGGGTCGATGGTTCTACATTGTTGTCTTTAGCAGCATGAAATAAAAATATATCTTTGGGTCGCAAAGAAGGGAGTGGTAATTCCACATATATTTTAATCTGTAACAGGGCAAGATCTCTTAGCCAGTCTTTTGGTATCATAATTGATTCATCATGAATATTCCATTTCACACAGTGCCCCTCCAAGTGAGTTAGGGTGGTGGACGGTACACAGGTCAGAGAGAAGGGGCTATGGTGGTTCAGTGTGCAGGTTCACCCAGCCTTGCATGAGGTTATAACTTTCAGTACATAGTGCTTAACATGAGGGATAAAGTACCCCCATCTTTATAAGGACATTGCAAGTCACAGAGGAGTTCCATAATCATATAGAGGAACGAGGCCGAAGACTGAGTACATTAGGTCGAAGCCTATCTGGTTTGTTAAGAACATTTAAGGGACACTTGGAAAGCTTCCCTGGGAATGCATTCTGCCCATTGCTTACCATTGGCTTTGTGGTTTGTATCTCACATTTGCTTGGTTTCTATTTGCTAGCTGTATTTGTTTTAGGCTGTCTAACTTGATTTTGTCCCTCCCATAGAGCATCTAATGTTTTACAGCATCCTTCCACCAGTGTTGGATTCCTGTAAACAGCCCTTTAAATCTTGTGTTTATCTTGTCCTATTTGCTGTGCATTCAAAGGAGGTCAAATGACAGGCTTGGTTTTCCCATGGAGCTTGGTGTTTATATTTCTTTCTCTTGGTTTAAACTGAGAAGATTTATATGACAATCATGCTGGCTACTGGGGGTGTGGTGGAGAAAGCCCATAGGAAGCTACTTTTTTTCTGCCACACAACAAAAGTTAAATGTCTGTAAATGCAATGTGCTGCTATTTTAGAATATAAGTGTGGTGGAAACAAATATTTTAATTTAATCAAAACAAATCAATACACCACGTGATGACATTTACACACATTTGTGCGCTGTATACTTTTATCAATAAAACTGTATGTCTGTGCAAATGTAATGGTAATTTCAATTGAAGATGCATTGTCTTTAATGGAAGTGTGCTACCACACCATACATGCTCCTCTTTACGCCTCTCCACTCTACTCTGCACCTCTCCACTCTACACCTCTCTACTCTAATCTGTGCAATTCTACTCTCAATGCACTCTACCCCTCTCCAGTCTAGGCCACTCCACTCTGCTCTGCACCACTACACTTCACGCCACTCCACTCCCCAACACTGCGCTCTCTGCTACTATACTCTGCATGAATGCACACTTCTCTGTACAACTCCACTGTTTGCCAGTGCACTCCATGCCAAACCACTCTATGCCACTCTAATCTACTCTGCACCACTCTACTCTATGCCACTACACTCAACCCTGCATCAATCGACTCCACACCACTTCATTCTACTCTGAAACAATCTACTTTATGCCACTGCACTCTACACCACTTTCCTCCACTCTGTGCTACTCTATGCCACTGCAGTATATGCTGTACCACTCCACACCACTGTGCTCTCTGCCACTATACTCTGCATGAATGCACTCTACTCTGTACAACCCCACTCTTCGCCAGTGCACTCCATGCCAAACCACTCTATGCCACTCTAATCTACTCTGCACCACTCTACGCCACTACGCTCAACCCTGCACCAATCGACTCTTCACCATTTCATTCTACTCTGAAACAATCTACTTTATGCCACTGCACTCTACACCACTTTCCTTCACTCTGTGCTACTCTATGCCACTGCAGTATATGCTGTACCACTCCACTCTACACCACTGCGCCCTCTGCCACTATACTCTGCATGCATGCACTCTACTCTGTACAACACCACTCTTCACCAGTGCACTCCATGCCACACCACTCTTAGCCACTCTAATCTACTCTGCACCACTCTACTCTACGGACCTACACTCAACCCTGCACCAATCGACTCTACACCACTTCATTCTACTCTGAAACAATCTACTTCATGCCACTGCACTCTACACCACTTTCCTCCACTCTGTGCTACTCTATGCCACTGCAGTATATGCTGTACCACTTCACTCTACACCACTCTACTCATTACTCTATACTACGCCACTGCAAGCTATGCTATGTTACTCAATGTACAATACACCACTGCACTCTTAACCACTTTACTCAAAACCAATGCACTCTAAGCCACAGCACTCTACGCCAATCTACTCTGCACCACAGCACTCTATGCCACTGCGTTCTATGCCACTGTACTCTGCACCACTGCGTCTATGCTAATGCACTCTACACCACTCTACAGTACACCACTGTACTCTACGACCCTCTAATCTGCAACATTGCAATCTCTGCCACTGAACTCTACGCCACTCTACTCTGCACCACTGCACTCATGCCACTGTGCTCTGCCCCACTGCAATCTATTCTGCACCACTGCCCTCTATTCTATTCTACACCTCTCCACTCCAGGGTGCTTCACTTCACTTTGAAACCATCTACTCTAAGCCACTGCACTGAACGTAACTCCACTCTGCTAAGCCAGTGCAGTCTACCCTGCCCCACACCAATCTACCATGCGCCACTGCAATCTGCTCTGCACTACTCCATGCTACTGCACTCTACAACACTAGACTCTACATTGCAACACTCTGCTGTTCACCACTATACTCTACTCTGCAGCAATCTACTCTATGCCACTGCACTCTGTGCCACTCAATTCTACTTCGCACCACTGTACTGTCCGCCACTCTTCTCTATTCTGCATCACTCTACATCACTGAACTCTATGCCAATGCATTACTCTACATCACTGCCCTTTACAACACTCTATTCTGCAACAGTGCACTCTGCCACTGAACTATACTCCTCTCTACTTTGTACCACAGCACTCTACTTGGCACCGCTCAGCTTTATGCCACTCTACTGCAGTCTGCACCAGTGAACTTTATGCCGCTACACACTACGCCACTCTACTCTGCATCCCTGAATTCCTTGCGACTGCAGTCTACAACACTCTACTCTACCTTGCACCACTCCACTGTACTGTGCACTGCATCACTCTACGACATAGAACTCTGCACCACTGCAATCTATGCTGTGCTACTTCACTCTGCACCCCTCTACTTTTCACCACTCTACTGCACCCTACTCTAAATCAGTGCACTATACACCAATACATTGTACACCACTTCACTCAAAACCAATGCACTGTACACCACTGCACTCTACGGCAGTCTACTTTGCACCACTGTACTCTGACACTTCACTCTAGACCGCTCAACTCCACCCTGACACTTCGCCCACACATTACACTCCCTGATACTAGACTCTGACACTCTATTCCATTAAGCTCTACTCCACTCTGTGCCACTGTATGACACTTTCTCCCCTTCTGTGACTCCCTATGCCAATCCATTCCACTGTACTCCACTCTATTCTACGACACACTACTCCACTCTGTACCACTCAGTGCTACTCTATGCCACTTCAATCTACAATACTCTACTCTACTCCATGCCACTACACTCTACAACCCTCTAGGCCTAGCCACTATACCGCAATGTACTATGCTCAATGACACTCTACTCAACTCTTTCTCTTTGCCACTTCACATTACTTTACTTCACTCTACGCCACTTCGCTCTTCTTTATGCCACTCCACTCTACGACACTCTACTCTACTACTACTTTATGGCATTGGCGCTTGATTAAAGGTTCAGATATCCATTGATTGCCTTCTCACTAATGTGAGACGTGAGTCAGATTTATCTTGGCCTTTTTGGTTACAAGCACTCGGTAACCCTTTTATCTCAGGCTTAATTAAGGCTGAGGGTGATCCTGATACTTGTCTAGGGGATCGAAACGTCGTCGGCCAAAGTACCTTGAGTTGAAATTGTGATATTGTATATATGTTGGCATAAGCATAGGTACTATGAGCTAATGACTTCTTGATTGACTATTTGAGTCATTCATGTCAAAGTCGGAGTATAAAAGCTTGTAAATCATTATTGTGGATGCCAACCACTGTGCTATACAAGTTAGTTTTTAGGACGAGCCAACATAGCGCTCATGCGCTGTCTGCAAGACCTGTTGGAAAGAGTGTAGGACTTTGCTCCTGCCTGCTGCTGCCTGCCGCTTACCATAGGCTGAAGGCAGTGTTGCTCTTGTTTTGCTGCCTCCTAACTGGTTTGGCAGCCGATATGTCACTTCCTGTACTTGGCTGAGGAGCACCGGCCTTGTACAGTTTAATTATGCCTGGAATGTTTTTCTGTTGCTTGGACGGATTATTTTTCTTTGTTTCCTGCCTCTCGTGTTTGTCAGTAAGCACTCATGTTCACACGCTCTGTTCGTTTTCCGTGTTTGCCCTTTACTTGGTCCTTACTTTACATAATCAGTAAATACAAGTAGTTGTGTCTCGTGTGTTTTGTACATTTTTTGTGGCTTTAAATAGCATAAAATTGACCCAGAAATGACTCCTCAACAGAGGCTCTCACCGCACAGCGGGAGACCCGATAGTACAATTTTCACTGCACTTGGGGAAACGCATCCCATAATGCTTTGCAGGCATTCCTTTTACAACACATTTGTGCCCATAACTCAACCTGTGGTGGTCCTAGGGCAATGGCACCGCCACCAAAGCATTTGGAACGATGTGCTCTTTCTGTCCAGGCTTGTGGGTCACACTAGGTTAGAAGGGGCCCAAAAATCATAACCTCTTCCACCATCCAGTGTACATTTAAACTTCTCTCTTATAGCTGGGACTTTTTTTTTTTTTTTTTTTTTTTTTTTTTTTTTTTTACAGCTGGGAGAAGTTTGTGTTATAAGCGCCTTGTTTGTAAGCACTTGTGTTAAAGCATGTGGTTTGTTTTCTGTGTTTGCCCTTCACTTGGTCCTTAATTTACCTAACCATTAAATAGAAGTAGTTGTGTCGTGTGTGTGTTTTGTACAGTTTGTTTGTGGCTTCATATAGCCTAAATTCAACACAGGAATAAATCCTCAACAGCGGCTCTTCTCTCCCTGCACAGCGTGAGAGCCGTTAGTACAGTATTCACTGTACTCAGGGACACTCACCCCATAATGCTTTGCAGGCATTCTTTTTACAACACGTTTTTGACCATAACTCAATCTGTGGGGGTCGTAAGGCAGTGGAACCACCACCAAAACATTCAGAACAATGCGTTCTTTCTGTCCAGGCCATCTTGTGGATCACACTAGGGTAGAAGGGGCTCAAAAATCATAACCTCTTCCACCACTCAGTGCATATGTAAACTTCTCTCTTATAGCTGGAAGTTTTGTTTTTACAGTGAGAGAAGCTTGTGTTATAAGGGCCTTGTTTGTAAGCACCTGTGTTAAAGCATGCGGTTTGTTGTCCGCGTTTGCCCTTCACTTGCGCCTTACTTTACATAATCAGTGGACAGAAGTAGGTGGGTGTTTCATGTGTGTGTTTTGTACATTTGTTTGTGGCTTTATATAGCCTAAAATTGACCCAGGAATGAATTCTCCTCAGCGGCTCAGCTGTCCCCGCACAGCAGGTTAGAGGGGGCCCAAAAATCATAACCTCTTCCACCGTTCAATGCATATTTAAACTCTCTTATAACTGGAACTTTTGTTTCTACAGCTGAGAGGAGTTTGTGTGATTAAGGGCCTTGTTTGTGATAATATTCTGACAGCCTTACTTGGCCTGCAGATGTGTAATGCACTATGCTCTCCAAAGGCTGAAGGATGATAATTGCCCCAAGGCACTACTAACTCAGTAGGCTCCACAGGGACATCTAGCCACGACCAGTGGTATTGCACCTTCAGCTAATGTACAAACACAGTTTATTTCTGTTAAAATTTTAATTTACAGCTTGGCTAAATATTTCAGCCATTTCACTGAGGATCTGGTACTTCTCCAGCCGTTTCTGTGGTTGGGGACATTCTGAGCTTCTGATGTCAGAAGTTCTAGAAGTGTTCTGTGACACTGTACTCTGAGTGCTTTTGACTCTACAGGGACATCTAGCCATGACCAGTGGTACTGCACCTTCTGCTATTGACTCTACAGGGACATCTAGTAACAGCCTGCACACTGCACCCTTGTGCCACTGTCGCCACAGTTAAATGATATTTAAAAGACCTGCTAGGCCTGAAAATGTGTAATACACTATGCCCTCAAGGGGCTGATTATATGGTTACCCTGCAGTGTTCTTTATCATTCTTATTTATGTAATCATGCCCTCTAGGGGCTGAATATATGGTTACATGATCATGTTTCTTACAAATGCTTTTTTACTGTGGTGCTCTGTAGGGGCTGTTCAGACCATTACAGTCTAATGCCAAGTGTATGAAGGAAGGCACAAACACAGTTTATTCCTGATAAAGGTTTAATGTGCTGCATGGCTAAATATTTATAAGGTCCCAAATGTGAGGTTGCCGTTATCATTTACAATGCCAACAGCTCTAACTCTTGCTAATGCAATACCTTTTGCATTGCAAATGCTTGTTGCTTTTTTCTTGTAATTGGTTACATTGGGTCATCCAGGTAACTTGTGCAATGCCCGAATACCAAAGTCTTTCTAGATTTCCGCTGTTGACGTTTTTCCACTACATTTGATCTTTTATATTTTGCTTGAGTAAATACACAAAACCTTCCATTTGCATACTACTTTAATATTGTTTATTGGAGTGGTGTTGCATTTTACTCAAGAGATCCCTGTTCCTTTAGAGTTAGTTTACTGCATCATTCTAAAACACTCTACTTACTCCATGACACTACGCCACACCAATCAATGACACTATGACACATCATTCTCCTTTACACCATTAACATTTAGCCATGCTGAACAATAGTCACACGAGTTGAGAGCATGGCTAAAGCACATTGGCTTTGCCAATGCTTGTTTATAAGGTATGAACTCCGAGATGACTTGCAATATCCTTGTGTACGCAGGGGGTACTTTATCCTATATAATACATGGTCACACCATCAACTTTCCCACACACCACTCAAAAATGTAGTGCGTAGCTTCTGTCGTTTCAAGGTATTGAAGTAGAGCAGAAGAAAGAAAAGCAACATTCCATTTGTTGCTTTAAATAGCTTCATTAATTATGCTCTGTGAACTGATCTGCTGCTAGCTCTGGCAGAAGACTTTGTGATGTCAGAACTCAACTGTAGTAACCTTATAACAGTCATTTTCTGATGTCTTTTCTATATAATCAGTGAATGTTTTTTTCTTTATAAGCAGTGACTTAGTGCGTTACAAATAGCCGATTCTAAAGAAATTAGTGACTGCCGTTTGTACAGGGATTACAGAATCCCATGTTTTATATAGCCTGTAACTCCAAGAGCTCCTTCAGTGTAAATGCTCCCAGTTATGACTGACGTGGAGCTGAGCTGCCCAAGATCACACACAGGAGTAGAAGTGTTATTAGAACTCTGATACAGTTCACAATTGTTGTACCTGATCGCTTTTCATATCTCCAGTGTGGTTCCAATTGGCATGAGGCGAGGGGCATAGTGGTTGTGGGGGCGCAAAGGGAATGTTATTCCTTTTTTCCCACCTACCTTTATTTGCATGGTTCACGAAGATGCAAGGTTAATCAACATATTATTTTCACATTCGAGCAAATCACTTTGTGAATGTAAATAACAATAAAAGATACTATCAGACTGTGACAACATGCCTTCCTTTCTCCCTATTTCATGTCCAAACTATATGATTGTGTACATTTATTGGAGCCTGCCGTTCCCAAACCACGGGCGATTTCTATAGGGTCAATGGAAAAGTCCCTGTGTAGGGGAAACCAGAGATGAAGTGCCCTTAGCAGAGGAACCAGACATGAGATGCCTCAGAAGAATACAGGAATACTACCATCCCCCTTTGGAGCCCCAACCCCCATATCTAGAAAGGAAAGTTCCTGCCATCTTCAACTCCACCCCTCCTGTGACAGAGCGCAGCCCCAATTTGGGTAGTGCGGTGATTAGGACTCGGGGCCCTGTGGCCCGGGCCCTGTACGCTGGTCCTGCATTGCTGGCAAACGGACTACCGCCCTCTCGCCTTGCAAGGCGGGAGGGTGGAGGGCTTAGAATTCTGGGGTTCGCGTGTGAGGCGTGTCACTTCCGGCTGGCGCCACATCCTGGTTGTGGGGGTGGTGTATTTAAGTACCCCCTGAGTAGGCCATAGCCTTTCTCGTGGATGCAGCGTGGGCAGGTTGGACGCTGACTGGCGTTTTTCCGTCATCGCTCTCCAGCACCTCGAGGCTTTCTACAGCGAAAAATCCAGAGCCACATCCTTGCTCTCAGTGCAGGGATAACTTCGAGCCACTTGGGGCTTTCCTGCGCAGGTCCTAGGGCCTGCTGTTTCTGCTGCCAAAGCTTGGAGCCTGAGTCCAGATCTCAGTCTTTCTCCGGGCGAGTCAAAGCTAAGTCCACGCTTGTGCTCTATGGTGGGACCCATGCTGTCTTTGGGGCCCGCCGGTGCTCGTGTCGCCATGCGCACTCTGCCACCTGTAATTAAGGCCGTGAGCCGGCGCTGAGCTATTAAACCCCCCTGTCCCCCTATTCTTGTAGTTCTGTCCCTCACTGGCCTACTGGCACAAGGGTTAACCTTAGCCTGCACACTTGCCACTGGCCTGCCTTCCTTGACCTGAGTGGGTGGCCCAGGTCATTCAGCAGAAACGTGACCAATGTTGGTCCTGGCCTGGACCCAGGAACGCACACCAGGAATAGGTTAAGTGTGGGAATCTGGAAGGGGGCGAGTCTTAATGTGTTAAGTGTTCAGATAGTGGTTGCCGTTTGGGTTAACAGTTCTTTAGATTATTCTGTGTCTGTTTTTGCTTGTTTATTGAAGTGTGTAAGTGGGTTTTTTACATCTCTCTGTTCATGGCTACAGGTAGAAGTAGGGTGGGAAAGAGGAAGGGTAAGGATCCCCAATTGTCGAAATTATTGAAATCAGTTCTTGCAAAGTTAGAGGATGGCGGGGCTGAGAGTGCAGATTCGGAATCAGACAAGGTGGCTGGAGAGGCTGTGGACCGTCCCGGCGCTCTCATGCTCCCGGCGCTGCTTTCCCCCCAGTCAAACGCAGGGCTAAGAAACAGGCCCCAGTTACCTCAGTGGATGGGGCCCACGGCTCCGCACTGCAGCCCACTGTAATTACCTCTCAAGTGCTACCCCCGGTGGAAGAGCCCGTGTCGCCCATATCATCAGGAGTTGGGGGGGGGGAGGGGGCTGCATCTCAGTTCAACAGAAACCCAACTCAGCCTGAGGTCAGGATGGCTCCTACATCAGATTCCCTAGGTCTCACAGCAATATTGGGGGATAACAGCAGGCTCTAGCAGCTCTGTTTGCAAACACTCCTGGGGTTGGCGCACCTCCTGAGTCACTTCCTCCCCGTTAGCTTCACTCGCCCCTCCCAGCTCAGGGTCAGATCCAAGTGTCCCCGGCGGCGCAGCCAGTTGTTCCAGCTTCCGTCCAAATTCAGAGATTAACACCCCCCCCCCCCCCCCCCCCCCATGGCGGCTTCTCCTCAGGCACAAGATGCAACCGCGCAAGTGTTAATGTCAGCAGCCCAGCTACTGTCCTCGATGGATGGCCTTTCCACCCTGGTCCTGCCTACCTCCCCCTGGGGTCCCGTAGATATGGTGCAGAATGCTCTTGCCGAGCTCAAGCGGCAGATCAATGCCCTGGCGGCGTTGCACATTCCCAGGGTAGCGGGGGAGGGTGACAAGGTCAAGGGCCTATCTGGCACCCTGTCTCTGGGTATGAAGTCTCCCGCTGCATCGGAAGTGGCAACAGGTAAGGCCACAGATCTCACTGCAAGCAAGACAGGGAGTGCTTCTTTTTTGGCAGCCGCTGGGCAAGATACGTTATTATCCTGACGGGGGAAGTTGGCGTCCCCGCCGATGTAAAGCACAAGACAGGGAAAGGGGAATTTGTGGATATTTTTTCGTTGATTAGAGCAAAGAGAAGGGAAGTAGACCAGAAGGATAAGGAGGGGAAGGGTTCATCCTCAAATGACAAAAAACCTAAGGTGGAAGAAAATATTACGAATTGGTTGTTTGGTTTTAATGTTTACATGTTCATTATGTTGGAGAAGAAACCTGATTTGGCTTCATCTATGGTATTTTACTCCAAGCTCATCACCTTTATGGGGTAACGCTTGCTTGGAGTGCGATAGACTTCAGATGGGCTAAAGTCGGGGATCCAGATACAGGCTGGGATCAGGCTAAAGTAAATGTTTGGTTGGAATGTGTGAAGAGCAAGATAACAGGGAAACAGCATTTTCGGCACCAACAATCAGACGATAAAGGGTGTTCCTGGGCATTCAACAGGAAAATGTGCTCTCGCCTGGCAGGGTCTTGCAAGTTGAAGCATAATTGCTCCTTCTGCAGGCATGCATCCCACCTAGAGTTCAAGTGTAACAAGAAGTCCAAAGAGAAGAGTAAGGAAAGGAGTAAGACCTCAAATTGAGGATGTGTTGCCCACACCCATTCAGATTTTGGGAATCCTTCAATTTTTGTGGTCATACCCCCAAAAAGACATAGCGAAGTTACTGTTTAAAGTTTTTTTTTGTGGTTTAAGGATCCCGGCCCTCGGGGTAGCCCTCATCCGCATTGCAATAATTTCTTGTCAGCCCAGAGGCATCCAGAGGTAGTGGCTAACAAGGTGGGGAAAGAGAGATTGTTGGGAAGGATAGCGGGCCCCTTCCCTCTGCCCCCCTGGGCAAATTTGTGTGCTCCCCCTGGGAGTAGCCCCCAAGAAAGAGCTGGAACAGTTAAGGCTGATCCATAATCTTTTGCCCCCCCTTGGTTCCTCAGTCAATGAGGCCATAGACCCCCAGCTATGTTCGGTTCGTTATGCAACAGTTGACCATGTTCTGGAGAGATTGCACTGACTTGACCGGGGGGGGGGCTTTTGGCAAAAACAGACATAGAATCTGCTTTCCGGCTTTTGCCTGTGCACCCTGATGATTATTATTTACTGGGCTTCCAGTTTGCGGGGCCATACTATTATGATAAGTGTGCCCATGGGTTACAGCGTTTCCTGTACATATTTCGACCAGTTCAGCTCAATGCTGAAGTGGATTTTTACTTTGCGCACAGGCCATAAAGACTTCATTCATTACCTCAACGATTTCCTGGTTTTGGACCCTCCTTGTTTCAGAACTAGTAGCAGCATCTTTAGCGATTCGAACTAGGAGGGTTTACGAGAAATAATTTCACGAATATAGGTTTTTTTTTGCACGCTCGTCAGGTGCTTGACAGGTCTTCTACTGAGGCCATTTGTCTCTTCGTAGGGAACCTTAGGGAATTGGACCAACCAGTTGCCTGTACAAGGGCCCGCCTAGCTGCTATTTGTTTTTTTGCAAGATTACATGGCACGGAGGCCCAGTTGAGCTCTTCTTTCGTTAAAAGGCCAGTGGCTGGCTGGGCCCGCCGTGAGTGCCCCCGGAAAGACAGCAGGCACCTCCTATCGCTCCCTGTGTTAGGTGCCCTCTTGTCAGGCCTAGAAAAAAATTGTACATCTTCATTTGAGGTGACGCTATTTGCGGCAGCATTTACTATAGCCTTTTATGGGGGATGCCGAGTGGGTGAATTAGTGGGTTCATCTAAGAGCGATTTTACCAGGGGGCTGCAGTTGGCTGATGTTCGCATTGGTTCAGGGTGGCTAACGATTTGGTTGCTGAGGTCCTAGACCAATCAGGAAGGGAAAAGGGCAGCCATTAAACTAAGGGCCGCACTAGGTTCCCCCTAATGTCCACTTGAGCGCTTGGGGTCATACCTGGTGGTTCGCCCAGCCGCTGGTGCCCCTTCATTATTCATTCACATGGGCGGGGAATGCCTTGTGAATAGCAAGATAACAGGGCATCTCGGTATCAATTTTCGGCAGTGATGACTGCCGCATTAGAGCCTGCTGGGGCGGACCCAGCGGGCTATTTGCCACATTCTTTTCGTATAGGGGCAAATACCGTAGCAGCAAGTGCTGGCATGTCCTCTGAGGAGGTGAAAACGGTTGGCCAATGGTCCTTCGGGTGCTATAGGTGGTACATTCGGCCTGAGTTGCAATGATACAGATTACTTTCATTGTATTTGTGCCTTATGCCTTTACGACACACTCACGTTGTTTTCTTCTGTTTCAGTAGCATGGCATCACATGTGGTGTGGGTGCTTGGGCACTCCTATATCTGGCGGGCTGCCTACAGGTTGCAACTGCTCCGTAGACCTAAGCCGGTGTCACTTCGTGATGTGTCCTTCCGGTGGTGTGGGATTGGTGCTCTGAGGGTCGCTCAGCTAGCGCAGCTCTTCAGGATGACAAGAGGGTACGAGGGACTCCAGTTCCCAGACCTAATCGTTGTCCATATTGGAGGAAATGACCTAGTTCGACTAGGTCATAAGGCTCTCAGAGAAGCAATCTTAACGGAAATGGCTCAGCTGTCTAAAGAGTTCCCAAAACCGCTATTGGGTGGTCCCTCATGGTACCCCGGTGTAATTGTGGTCACGAGATCAAAGCTAGAACTATAAACGTGTCTGTGAGGCGTCTGAACTCTGAACTGGCGAGGTTGTGCCAAGGACCTGGGCGTTTTTGGAATATACTGCATTAACTACTAAAAGGCAGAGACATGTTTCATAAAGATGGGGTGCATTTATCAGATGTGGGCACAGACCAGTTCATCAAGGACATATGGGCCTTTGCTATCAGTTTGTTCAGAGGTGGGGAGGGCGAAGGACCTCTTGGCCCCTGGTCACCTTCGTGGCGTGACATGAGATACTAAATGCACCGCAAGCAACAGGGTGTACCCAAGACAGGGTACCCTGGATAACACCGAAGGTAGAATACTGCAGTCCTGAACCAACCGACGGATGTACACACCAGCCTAGGGGGTTAGGGTGCCCAGATCGCTGGGGTGGGCACGGGGCTCCTGGTCATCCTGTTGCACCCCAACAGCAGATTGATATTTGGGTAGGGGGTGGGTGGAACTTGGAGCACAAGGACAAGATACTGTGAAGTGTTGGAACCGCTCCCCCAAGGGATACAGGTGAGGTACAATTCACCTGTGTGGTTCGGGACGTGGCCGCATCATTGTTTGGGTGTTATGAAAAATATGACTGCTTAACATTTTTTGATTTACAGGTTATGTGTTGTGTTTTTTATGGAGTATAATATGATTTAGGTAATCCTGCACAGTGTGTATTAAACAAGTGTCATTTGATAATAAATTGTTCCAGTGCCAAAAGATAATCAGACTTTGTCTGTTTACATTTGACGGGATTTGGGGCGGGGGCCTACGGATCCTAAACTCACCACTAGACCCATAACAAAGGCACCAGAAATTACTTTTACCCTCAAAGTTAACCTTTAGCTATTATTCGGTAATCAATACAGTTACCAGTGTAACCATTTACATACATATACCGGCCTCTGCTCCTTTAGTGCGGTTAGATGCTGAAAATGAAAAAAACAGCTTTTTAAAGCTGTTAAATTCGTGGACCCTTGTTTTGGGTGGCTGGGCAGTGTCACATTGGGCCCCAGTGTTTTTTTGTTCCTAATTCCACGTTAACAAGTAGTGCACATGTTTTGCACTGACCTGGCCTTTTTCCCTGCACTGTTATGGATTTTGCTGCTCGAAAGGGGGGGCAACTGTGCATATTATTGGTTTAATCTTAATTCTGACCTGCAGAACTTTGAATGGCAGATAAAACTGCACTGTGTGGTATTGGTATTAACGCAGAATGATGTTGCCGACTCAGGTACTGCAGCTTTTGGAGGGAGGGCCCTATTCTCGATATTATTTGTGAACTAATATTTAAGTGCATTATAAAAATGTATATTTTCTTTCCAAGTGTTGTTTGAGTTTTCTGCTTAATGTGTAACGACGCGTGCTCCATTTGCGGTGAACACATATTCTATATATTCTCTGAGCTACGAGCTTTGTCAGGTTTGGAGCTGGCACCATTCCTGGTGAACCTAATGTATTCTATACAAAATCCAAGGGGCTTTCTGTTGAGGTTAGATGGCAGGGTTTTCATACAAGAGTCTGGAGCCTCAGGTAGGACTTCAGTTATTTATTTCATGTTTGCTCCTCAGAAGACCACAACAGCAGGTAGGTATTGCCTGGGCCCGATCTTCCTGCAACTTCCCCTATCTCCTATCTTCCACTGTAGACCACACACTGACATTCTTGCTGAGGACTATACCAGTTATTAAAGGCCCTGAACCCAAGTTATAGGCCTGAGCTGCAGGTAACGAGGGAGAGGGCCTGTAGCAATCGGTGTAGCCAGAGGCAGAAGGACTATAAGGCTGTTAATACATTCCATCCACTAAGGGTAGAATGTTCTAAGTTAAAAAGGGAGAAACATGAAGACAAACATTGGAGCTCCGGGCCATTATAGCCCGGAGCAACTCCATTGTCTTCAATGGAGCGCTCAACATTTCAGTATTCTATTACATCATTGTAGGAGGCTGGCCTGGCTTGTAGTGGGTACCAGAGGTACATGCACCTTGTGCCAGGTCCAGTTATCCCTTATTAGTGTAGAAGAGGAGTTTCTAGTAACTAAGGCTGATAGAAGGTAGCTATAGCAAAGCAGCTTAGGCTGAACTAGGAGACATGTAAAGCTCCTACTATACCACTGGTGTCATATGCACAATATCATAAGAAAACACAATACACAGATATACTAAAAATAAAGGTACTTTATTTTTATGACAATATGCCAAAAGTATCTCAGTGAGTACCCTCAGTATGAGGATAAGAAATATACACAAGATATATGTACACAACCAAAATTATGCAGGTAATAGCAAGAAAAGTAATGCAAGCAGTGTAAAGTTACAATAGGTTGCAATAGGAGCACATAGGTATAGTGGCAACACAAACCATATACTCCAAAAGTGGAATGCAAACCACGAATGGACCCCAAACCTATGTGAGCTTGTAGAGGGTCGCTGGGACTGTAAGAAAACAGTGAGGGTTAGAAAAATAGCCCACCCCAAGACCCTGTAAGGTAGGTGTAAAGTGCACCTACAACCCCCAGAGAGCACAGAAGTCGTGATAGGGGGATTCTGCAGGAAGAACAAACACTAGCAATGCAACAACAGTGGATTTCCGGACCTGAATACGACAAGGGGACCAAGTCCAAGAGTCGCAACAGTGTCAAGAGTGGGCAGGATCCCAAGAAATGCCAGCTGAGGGTGCAAGGAAGCTGCTACCTGTTGGAAGAAGCTTGGTGTTCTGCAAGAACGAAGAGGACTAGGGACTTCCCCTTTGGAGGATGGATGTCCCACGTCGTGAAGAAGCTTGCAGAGGTGTTCCCACGCAGAAAGACTGCAAACAAGCCTTGATAGCTGCAAGGGTCGCGGTTAGGGTTTTTGGATGCTGCTGTGGCCCAGGAGGGACCAGGATGTCGCCACTTGGATGAGGAGACAGAGGGGGCGCCCAGCAAGTCAAGGAGCCCTCACAGAAGCAGGCAGCACCCGCAGAAGTACCTGAACAGGCACTTGGAAGAAGAGTGAACCGGAGTCCATGCAAAGTCACAAAAGGGAGTCCCACAACGCCGGAGAACAACTCAGAAGGTTGTGCACTGCAGGTTAGAGTGTCGGGGACCCAGGCTTGGCTGTGCACGAAGGAAATCCTGGAAGAGTGCACAGGAGCCGGAGCAGCTGCAAATCACGCGGTACCCAGCAATGCATGGGGAGGCAAGGACTTACCTCCACCAAACTTGGACTGAAGAGTCACTGGACTGTGGGAGTCACTTGGACAGAGTTGCTGAGTTCCAGGGACCACGCTCGTCGTGCTGAGAGGGGACCCAGAGGACCGGTGATGCAGTCTTTTGGTGCCTGCGGTTGCAGGGGGAAGATTCTGTCGACCCACTGGAGATTTCTTCAGAGCTCCTGGTGCAGAGAGGAGGCAGGCTACCCCCAGAGCATGCACCACCTGGAAACAGTCGAGAAAGCCGGCAGGATGAAGCGATACAAGGTTGCTAGTAGTTGTCTTTGCTACTTTGGTGCGGTTTTGCAGGCGTCCTGAGCAGTCAGCGGTCGATCCTTTGGCAGAAGGTGAAGAGGGAGATGCAGAGGAACTCTGGTGAGCTCTTGCATTCGTTATCTGAAGAATTCCCCAAAGCAGAGACCCTAAATAGCCAGAAAAGGAGGTTTGGCTACCTAGGAAGGAGGATTGGCTACTAAGAGAGGTAAGAGCCTATCAAAAGGAGTCTCTGACGTCACCTGCTGGCACTGGCCACTCAGAGCAGTCCAGTGTGCCAGCAACACCTCTGAATCCAAGATGGCAGAGGTCTGGGGCACACCGGAAGAGCTCTGGGCACCTCCCCTGGGAGGTGCAGGTCAGGGTAGTGGTCACTCCCCTTTCCTTTGTCCAGTTTCGCGCCAGAGCAGGGCTGGGGGATTCCTGAACCGGTGTGGACTGGCTTATGCAGAGATGGGCACCATCTGTGCCCATCAAAGCATTTCCAGAGGCTGGGGGAGGCTACTCCTCCCCAGCCTTCACACCTATTTCTAAAGGGAGAGGGTGTTACACCCTCTCTCAGAGGAAGTCCTTTGTTCTGCCTTCCTGGGCCAGGGCTGCCTGGACCCCAGGAGGGCAGAAACCTGTCTGAGGGGTTGGCAGCAGCTGCAGTGGAAACCCCGGAAAGGCAGTTTGGCAGTACCTGGGTTCTGTGCTAGAGACCCGGGGGATCATGGAATTGTCTCCCTAATGCCAGAATGCGATTGGGGTGACAAGTCCATGATCTTAGGCATGTTACATGGCCATGTTCGGAGTTACCATTGTGACGCTATACATAGGTAGTGACCTATGTATAGTGCATGCGTGTTATGGTGTCCCCGCACTCACAAAGTCCGGGGAATTTGCCCTGAACGATGCGGGGGCACCTTGGCTAGTGCCAGGGTGCCCACACACTAAGTAACTTTGCACCTAACCTTCACCAGGTGAGGGTTAGACATATAGGTGACTTATAAGTTACTTACGTGCAGTGGTAAATGGCTGTGAGACGTTATTTCAATCAGGCTGCAGTGGCAGGCCTGTGTAAGAATTGTCAGATCTCCTTATGGGTGGCAAAAGAAATGCTGCAGCCCATAGGGATCTCCTGGAACCCCAATACCCTGGGTACCTCAGTACCATATACTAGGGAATTATATGGGTGTACCAGTATGCCAATGTGAATTGGTGAAATTGGTCACTAGCCTGTTAGTGACAAATTTGGAAAGCAGAGAGCATAACCACTGAGGTTCTGGTTAGCAGAGCCTCAGTGAGACAGTTAGTCATCACACAGGGAACACATACAGGGCACATACTTATGAGCAGTAGGGCCCTGCCTGGCAGGGTCCCAGTGACACATACAACTAAAACAACATATATACAGTGAAATATGGGGGTAACATGCCAGGCAAGATGGTACTTTCCTACAATCATTCACTCAGTATTCCAGACACCAGCTCAGACATACAGGGAAGGGAACACACGGGATACAGAGCTGTGGTCCAGCCTCGTCAGCCATTGGCTTCAGACATTGTCAGTCACATCTTACATCAGCCCTCAGGAGTAAATTAGTTTCACCTTCTTTCTGCTGGTTATTTGATTTATCCGTCCACCTCTTTGGAATGCATGAGTTACTATTTAACATCTGAAAGTACACACTGTCAGGACGCATTTAATTATCTATTTATTGCGTTCAAGGGCACTTTTTTATTGTTTTGCACTGTACTATGCATTTATGTATCGCTTCTGTCAATATGCGGGTCAGAGGGTCAAACCGATTGATTTGCCAGTGCTTGTTCATTATTGCCCTTTGGCATGTGCTTCTAGTCATTGGTGGTGAGGTTGCTGATTCTTGATTCGTGTTTTTCACAAGATGCACGCGCAGGCACATGTCATCAAACACAGAATGTGTACGTTTCCTCTCCACTCACTAGTTTCGAGAGGACCATTCCTCTCAAACTTTGTGCTTGGCTGCATGTGCCAGTGTGTGCTACTGGTCTCGGTGATCCTGGCAAGGGCCCAAAGATGCTTTACTGCAGTTGTCACGTCCACACCATCCCTACCCTCCACTCTGTGAAAAGTCAACCTCACGCCGTGTCCGTCCAAGCAGAAGAGCCTATGAAAGTGTCACTTTTGGTTCGGAATGATCCCTCTCCTGACAGCCAGAACACTGTCTCTTCTCTCAGAACTGGCAGGGGATGCCTGACTTGGCTGTCGTGGGAGACACATCCTGAAAGCGCCATTTATCACCTATAATGGGCTGCTGCTTTGGATTACACTGAGTACCAATGACAAAGCATCTACATCAGTGGTGTCTGACGTAGGTCCAGGAAGGCCCGGTAGATGACCTATGCTTAGGCTAACCAACTTCTTTATTAAAGAGTGCTATTTAAATTTAATATTTTTAAATTCATCTGTCTGTGGATATGATGCCCTCTTGAATCTACGTTGAACCTCCCTTCTCGAACTTCACCTATTCCCGGCTGCAATAAATTATGGGTATAAAAGCCATCTTTGAAGACACCAAAGGCCTACTATTTTCCATTGCTGTGAATCTTAAAATTTTAATCTATAGTGTTAGAAAACATACTGCAGTATTGGATTCCGTTTTTTCCCCCAAACTTTTCCAGGGGAGAGAAACCCCCACCCTCCACTGGAAGACCTCGGACTCACTTTGCTTGCTTACAACAAAACAATTCAGTTAACTTTTAACCATAGTATATTATATACCCATTTTTACATAGATGATATTCAAAAATAGACATTTGTTTGTTATATTAATCATGCAATTATTATTGTGATTTTGTCAGCAGTAAGTCATGTGACATCACTGTCTAGGAAGATTCAAAGTCAAGGATCACATGATATCACTTCTTGTGACATCATAAAGGTCAAAGAGTATATGCTGTCATTTCCACTACCCCAGACATTTTGGTGAATTGACATCCATGGGGAGAATTTCAGAAAAGGAATCTTAGGTTGTGTCCCAAAAAATAATATGGCATTACAGCATAGACATAAAAACAGATTCTATGAATATTCATGAATGCATAGTTCCGAACTTCAATGAATAGCTTATAACTAATTAAACAAGCAAGGATAGAGTGAATAGGTCTCGGCTTGCTAAGCCTGAACTTTGGCAAATAATATATGCAACATATATTAACAGTTTAAAAGTACTAAACATTAAACAATGCTGCAGTCTAACAGTATCCTCAGAAGTAAATAAGTAAAACAAAAAAAATGAAAAAAAACAAAACACGGAAACAATGAAACCGCAAAGATTGCTTGCTCAGATCTGCAGTTTCCATCTTCTAAATTAGGGCCATTTGTGTCAATGTAAACCATATATGGCCCTATGTTGGCCAGGGAATAAATGCAGCATAGTAGGTGCAGACTTTTGTCTTACGAATTGTGCGGTATATCCCTTCCCATCTTCATGGAAGTCTGAAGCGTCCATGGGTAAGCTGCAGAAAAGGCAGTGGACCTATGGAGTCCGAAGTGTCATGAATATATAATATAAATCTATAAAACATCTTTGGTAGCTTCGTCCTCTTAATGTCTATCCATGACACCAAAAGGTATTTGTAAACACAATGGCCCTTAAAACTTGAGACAATCAAACTAATTAACAAGTATCTTCCTTTAGTGAAATATGTATGCACAAACATACAAGTGCCAGTGACACAACCATGCTTGGTGCTCTTTTTTAGTGCGATACACACTAGTGAGTAAAGTGATCAACTTGTTTGTCTTGTAAAAGAGAACACAACTCATTTAATGCAAATACAACAATAAAAATAGGGTCAGTGTTATACGTTAACGACGTTTCGACCCCTTAACGTGATATGGGATCATCATCGGGACACTGAGAATGTCGAGCCCAAGGCGGGAGCTCACAGATAATTGAAAAGGGTGGGGAGGCCCTCGGGGGGGGGGGGTGCACCGGAAGACGGCAGGGGAATTACCCGTGCTGATGGAAAGATCGTCAAGTAATAAATGGGCAAGGCAAGCGGATAGCCAACTGGCTGCCTTTCCTTAGCAGAATCCTCCTCTTTGGACATCAATCCCCATTGCTCGCTCTCTCTATGATTTTTTTTTTTCCTGATTTATTACCTGCGAACGTTGACATATAACATAGACAACTGTGAATACAGCGTCAGAAAGCTCTGGGGGTTCTTAATTTGAAATGTAAACAATAACAGAGGGAGGACCCTTCCCTACAAGGGGACGGAGCACTGCGCTTTATCCAAAAATCAAGAATTCCCCTTGGTTGCACACTCTAAGCATACCTCTTCTCCCAAACACACACATACCCCTGCTTAATGCCTTAGTACAACGACCAGTACCACAACACAATATAAATCACACAGTTAGAAACATGGGCTATAAAAAGACCACACACAATTGTCTATAGAAATTTACTGATCTATTCCCAGCGCCTGAGTTTGAAATCTGACTGATAAAAGTGGCACTGAGGGTATAGCTTCGATGGTTTTAATGTTTGTGGGAGATCATACTACTGTCCTGAAGAAGGTGGGGATAAAACTATGAATGCCACCGAAACTTGTCGATGTAATACTCAATCCGCTGTAGTGTGCTACAACCTGACTGAAGTATAGGTCCAAATTCGTTTAGCATGCAGAACGAATATGTGGAACAGTACATTTCTGTAGACAATTGTGTGTAGTCTTACGGGGGTTTTTCCAAGTTTTTATAATTTCTGTGGGGATTTGTTTTTTGTGATTTTGGGATTTTAGGAAAATATTGTGCATCGTTGGGGGGGGAAGGATGCTGTTTTTGTTTTTTGTACTTTATATAATTTTAATCATTGTGGTCGGACTAAAGTACTGATTTGTTATTGAAATTGGACTTGATAAATTAAAAAGAGTATTTTTTTATATCCAATGTCTACAAATGTGTGATTTATATGGCGTTATGGTACTGGTTGCTGTCCTATGGCATTACGCCGGGGGTATGTATGTTTGTTTTTTAAAGAAGTGATAGGCTTAGTATGTGCACCCAAGCGGAATTCTTGATTTTTAGTTTTTAGTTTGAGACATGTTTGCGCATCAAGCCCTCCAAAACAGTTACTAGCAAACAAGCCAAAAAAACGAAGATCAAGTAATAGGATGAGTCTCCACATAGGTTTCTCCAGCATGAAGTTATTTATGAAACCCCTCCAAGTCTTGAAGAGCAGCCGTATGAACTGTACCAAACAGCCAGATCTCTCAGTACTTCTTAGACACGTCCATGTTTCCAGAGAGGTCGGGGTAAAATGGTAGCTTGTCCATCCCTTGGACCTTGGAGGTCACACACTCAGGAATAATCCTGGATTAATGAAAGAAAGTCTGCTGTCATAATTCCGAAAACAGCTCCCTCGGCTAAAGTCAATGAATTTTTAATGGATGAGAACCTACAACTTAAGGAGTACATCCAAGCTATCGCTAAATTAAGAAGATTAAAAAGACGGAAGATGAGGAACCTAAAACACAAACCGTCTGAAAATAATCTGAACATCGCTATTGAAGGCGTCGTTATCTCTCACCTTGATTACAGATGAGTTGTACTACCAGGTCTCTCAAAAATGCCTTCCCTTCCCGAAGAGCCGTTCTTCTTTCACAACCCCATTCCTTACCAAAACCAAGGAGAGCCTATCATTTTGTTCTTGTGCTAACTTCTCTCAAACGGATCCCTTTTGAGCAAACTCTTCCTCGACATCGCCCTCTTGAAAAACAGACTAGATCATTCTCCAGAAGCGCACTGAGGATTCGGAATGCACTTGCTTGCCAAATGCTCTTCGAAAAACATCTTACCTAACTCACTACAAGATCGCAGTAAGTGGCACCTTAATTCACTACTAGAGGATTGCAGTACTCAGCTGTCTTGATGCCTGGACCTTTCTGTCCTCCCTTCCATGGTCTAAGAGTCTATTTATATGCAGGTCCTAAGCTTTTCTATGTGTCATTCATATGAATTATGGCTTAATTCAACCTTGGTTCCATTATTTGTCTATGAACCGTACAAACTCAAACAGTAATGTTGTAGTGATAGTATAGTAATGTCCTCTTAGTAATACAATATTGTGAACTTTAGGGATAGTTCATTAGAGCCTCTAAGCCCTTTTGCTTCGAGTGTGTGCTTTATGAAATAAATTTCAACATATCGAGTTATCTCACAAAATCAATTTAAGGGTAGGTCAGGAGCCGGAATTTTATCTCTCAACCTAAATTTGGCTTCCGATGACTTTCGAGTACCAAAGTACAAAGAAGTGATCAATTTCTGATAACACGCCAAACATCAATCTTAAATAAGAATAGAAAAAAACACTCTTTCTCCATTGACAGGAGGTAGTTGCAGCCCTCCGCCTGATCACATCGGCTCAGAGGATGAAACACAGGTTGCTCACTCCTTGAACTTCTGGTACAAACCTCCCATCATCAAAGTTTTCAAAGAATTAAAAACCTTCATTATCAGGTCTGAAACAAGTACAGTGGAAGACCCACTTAACTAGAGAACTTGTCTTCCCATAAAGGCAGGATCGCAGCCAAAATAAAAACACTAAAAGGCATTTATTTGCCTAATAACAAAAATCAGATCGAATTAGATAGTTCTTAATGGTTACTTCCTGGTCCTTGTGCCCCAGCTCTCCTTTGACATTGTGTTGGCGGATGGTTGGCCTTCCTCAACTAGTCGCTTTCCTTTACTCTTATTTTAAAATATTTATGGCCTCCAAGATTTTCACGAAACTCAAGAGAAAGGAAAGAGTAAAAATATGTTTTTGTGTCACGCCATAACCTACACATGCCAATAATGTTGAGTTACTGTTGTATGCATGAAGTCATGCCAGCCGTCCTGCTGAGACCCTGTCCATCACCTGGACTTCTCTTCCAGAACCAAGTATTCTACATGTACCTGGGTTTTGGACCAGGCTTGCATCAGATCCCCAGAGTAGTACATGTAGTAAAGAGCAACACAGAGTGGGTTACTGTCTAAGTTGAAGATGTCTAAGCTTCCTCCATCGATTGCTTGTTCGTGAGCAAGAATGATCTGCAGAAGTCCCTCTGGAGAGGCTGCATGCCAAGTGATAGTACATCATGTTAGTATAGGCCGCTGGTTAGTATCCAAACAGTGAATATGTGCCCATTTTTGGCAGACTTCACGTCTCTTTTGTCAAACAGCAGTCCTAGTTTACTCGGAAAGCAAATTCAAAAATAGCAACCGCTATCGTATTGCCCTGTGGATGCATTTGTTCTATTTTGCCATGTGTGTAAATGGTGGCAGCCCGCCCAGTGCTTCTTCCAGCAAAGATGAAACGTTATATGTAGTAACAGACTGGAAGGTGGCTCTCAGCCAATCACTAAAATGCCTACTAGAAGCAAACTGACCATGAGAGATTCCAAATGGGCGCTCATCCAATCTGACTATCAGAGAAATAGGGAAAACTGACCATGCTTGTGCAATCACATGATGGCGGAAAATGCCCATATATGGGAATCCGACTATGAGATTAGAGAGATTCTCAAACAGTTAGTCACTCTTGCACTTTTCATCAGAACATCCCCTGACCTGCATCAGAAACCTCTAAAGACCGTGTTGTTTCCGTATAACTGGTCCTCGGTTGAGTGCTGTTAATATACACCATCTCACCAGGAGCTCAAAACGTCTTCTGTATCTTCAGTACAAACTCTGTGAAGAACTGCAAAAAAACACACCTAGCTATAATCATTGTCTCGCTCTCTCTTCCTTTGTCGTCATTTTTGGGCCAGCAACTGACCACGTTTCTGGGACTTTTTGGATTAAGAAGTTTGAGACAATGCAGTTGTAAAGCCAAAGAGCAGAAGAGTGCATTGCAGAGAACACTAAATATTGTCAAGAGCATCTTGAAGGTGAGCTGCTATCTGTAGAAAAATGTGGTGTCTGTCCTCTAGTTAAAACATGATTCAAAACCAGGGCAGTGATTTGGGGAGGGAAGGCCACGCATAATTGGGACTGTACAGCCTTTCAGATTGGGTTTTGCCCGCAACACTGCCATTTTGATTCTACACATATTGCAGTTAGAAAAGCAGAGGGCCAATTTTTGGACTATAGTCCTTCTCTATCCTATGTTTTAACTTAAGAGTCTGCAAGAGAAGCTGAAGAGGTGGGGCTGTAGACTTTTTCCTGTGTGACTCATCGTTTTTTAGACATTAGTTAGGGATGCGTGTCGGCTAACCTTCCTCTGGCGGCCTGCTGCAGGGCTTACCTGAAAACCTCAGCGGGTAATCGAGAATGGGAATCCAACAATAGCCTGATCCTCCGCGCGTACCACCTCACGTAGGGTTGAAAGACATTGATGCTTCCCAACCCTGCGCTAACAAGGAAAGTGAGAGGCGGTGCAGCCCACAAAACTGCAGAAGGTGTTTGGGTGCATCTGAAGCATTAAGAATTGGAATCGATCCCAGGCCTTGGTACTCTTGCTGACTGTTGGCCCACACAATACGGCTTCCTTCATGTAGGCAGATGAAATTTGGTGGTAAAACAATGAGATGGTCCTCTTAGGAAGTGGCTTTCTGCAAATGGGGACACATGCTGCGCGCGAATGGCTATGTGTAGAATAACGAACCGAAGTCCTGTGTTCTCAGCATGGGCGTGCGCTGCATATATCACACACTGTTCTGATCAGAACACTGTGTAACCAGCATCTCTCCTCTTTTTTGTATTATAGATGCATATGATGCTTTAAGCAGATAGAGCGGTCTTCATGCCATGTGATGGCTGGTTTGAGTCGCTACCCACTTCTCAGCGCCATAGGTTTAGGCCTGAGAGGACATGTCCAACATGTAGTGGTGTGTGACCCATATACATGTTCCCTCACCTTTTTCATTGTTCCTCCTTGTTTATTCTTAGCAACGACCCTTCTTTCTCCTCTCCTCGCCCTCCTCTTCCCTTCTTCCCTTACTATCAGTTCTAATCTCCCTTCATTGAAACCTCTTGCTGTATTCAAGAGCCTCGCTGTAGCCATTCTCTTCAAACCTTTACTGTAACAAGCATTGGCATATCCAGTAGTTCTCGTCTGTGGGAGCTGTTGGCTTCGGCAATGATCTGTAGCCGTGATGTACACCAGCACAGCTAGGTGGGTGGGAGAGGACTGGTGAGAGGGGATGGGGGAGCAGGCGCAGTACTGAGGGCAGGTGGAAAGGGGCTGGAGTTAGCACACAGACAACTGGGAGTGAGTTGGGACGGTCTGGGGCAGGCACACGGACAGTGGCGGGTGGTTGCTAGGGGCTGAGGAAAGCACACAGACCGAGAGTAGGGGAGAGGCTGAGTGCAAGCACACAGATAACTGAGGACAGGTGGAAAGGGGTTGGAGTGAGCACACAGACAACTGAGGGTGAGTTGGGAAGGTCCGGGGCAGGCACACGGACAGTGGCGGTGGGTGGTAGGGCCTGAGGAAGGCACATAGACAACAGAGGATAGGGGAGAGGTTGGATGCAAGCACACAGACAACTGAGGACAGGTGGAAAGGGGCTGGAGTGAGCACACAGACAACTGAGGGTGAGTTGGGAAGGTCCAGGGCAGGCACACGGACAGTGGCGGTGGGTGGTAGGGCCTGAGGAAGGCACATACACAACAGAGGGTAGGGGAGAGGTTGGATGCAAGCGCACAGACAACTGAGGACAGGTGGAAAGGGGCTGGAGTGAGCACACAGACAACTGAGGGTGAGTTGGGAAGGTCCGGGGCAGGCACACGGACAGTGGCGGTGGGTGGTAGGGCCTGAGGAAGGCACATAGACAACAGAGGGTAGGGGAGAGGTTGGATGCAAGCACACAGACAACTGAGGCTGGTTTGGAGGGTCTGGTGCAGGCATATGAACAGTGGCGCTGAGGTGGTAGGCTTGGGGAAAGCACACAGACAACAGAAGATGGACTGGAAGGACCATAGGAAGCACATGGACTACGGAGGGTGAGCAGGAGGGGAATGTGGGATGGACTCACACGGTAGAGAGAAGTACGTGAGGGAGACAGCTTGAAAACATACACACTCTGAGTGCCTAACCAAAAAGAAACAAGCATTTGCAGTGCAATGGGTCCCGCATTTGCTCGAGTTAGAGCTATTGTAAACGCCTAACAGGACTTTTCTTGCCACAGAAGTTGAAAATTAAAAGTAAAACAGTTTCACATAAGCAAGCCAATGCAAGGCGCCTCAGCTGCCATGAGCATCAGCGTGAAGAGACAAACAAAAGGAAAAAGAAGTTCGCTCGCAGTCAAACTTATCGGCAAAAGTGCAATTAGTCACGTAACAGGGGCGATGGCCAAGGCGGTAACAAAACCTCTCCAGGGAGGGACAAACCGAAAGCATTTACCGATCTCATCTAAGCATTTTTAAAGGGCAAGCCCATGAACGAGCGATAGTGATAGGCCTGCAGTGGGCGTGGTTAAAAACCCAGATACATCCCAACACGTCGGAAAAGCAGCGCTTGCGCGCTCTTATGCTCGACCTTACAAGAAGGACCTTAAAAAGCAAGCAGCGGTAGGACGCCCTACTGCATCCATGCTCAAAGAAATGAACAAACACAACACGAGGAAGGAAAGTTTACAGAAGCTGACGATTAAGAAGCAAGCAACTGAGTGACAGTGAGCCCACCCTAAAGTAACAGAAGGTCTTGCAGGAGACAGCACATGCGCTAGTCTTAGGTGAATCCTAAAAAGGATGTCAGGAGCATCCTTCCTTTACTTTATTTTTGGTTTCCTTATTTTTTTTTCACTTTCCTATTTCCTTTCATTCTTGTTTTCATTGATCTTTCATTTATTTTTAGATCTGGTGCAGCCAGAGCTTTTGTCAGTGAGCAAAAAATAGAACGGCTTTTTCTGTGCCCTTTTCAGCCACCGTGAAGAAAGCACCCATCACATATTTTTCCTGCTTTCTTATCTCAGGCTTCATCTTTTCCTTTTGGATTTTCTTTCTGTTCCCGATGTATTCCCTTTTTTATGCTATCCTTAATTTTACCATTTCACAACTCAGCTCCTCACCTAGTTTCATTGCTATTTTTTTCATCAGTTTCCTTATTTCTTTCACTCGTTCGCTCATTCTTTTTTTGTGTTACTTTATGTATTTCTCCTCCTTGGCTAATATATTCTTTTCTTGCCACCTTTCCTTCTATGAAAATGTATTTTCTGCACTCTTGCTTTTGTGCCCCCCCACACCTCCAAACATCAACACAAGATATCGCCCCAAACGTATTTCTTGAAGGCAGGATGGATACCTGCCTTCAGACATTGAGGAGCTCACACATTCCAAAACACATCAGAGACTAAAAGCAAGTTCCATCTACCCTCATGATTGCCTTCAAAGATGCCAGAGCTCACTATTTCCAGTAACTCAGCTTGTCGTTTCGCAAACAGCCGACGTTCCTATTCTTCATGATTAAACCATTTCTAAGCTCCCTTCTCTCACCACCACATCATCCATCATTTTGGACAACTTTGCTTTCTTACAAAGATCAGTGATGAAAGAATCTCTTAATACCCTTTTGACAACTTTGATACTCCTCTCAAGCTCATCTTCCAGCCGGTCCCTCTTCAACTAATATCCTTGCTGTCCTTACAATCGACTTCTCCTTCCTTTCTTCTGATCTTGACTGTCCTCAGTCTTCCCATCACCGGAGCAGTATTTCTGAGTCCCAACCTCTCTAAGATATTCAGCATCTCCATATGTGCCCTCGTCTAGCCTGTCCAGCCTTGGTTGCGCAAGTTCATGGTGGTTTTACCCCTTTTAAAGCACAGCAGCTGATACATCTTTCTACCTTTACTGCCCTTTTCCCCAAGTATCTCCAACTCTGCATAACCAGCATGACCACTATCAAGCGGGCTTCCGTGCCTTGGACCCCACTGTCCCCAGCAGCGTCGCCCCTGCTCACAGCCATCCCTTCTCTTCTGTCCTCATCCTCTTTGACCTGTCAGTGTCCATTGTGGATCCTATGAGAGACGCTCTCTTCACTTGGTATTGCAAATATTGTTCACATGTTTTTCATATATCTTCTGTGCGTGCTCTGCTTACCCCTCTCCATCCCCTCTCATTGTGTCGTTCCAAAACATATACCGACTTTTTGTGTACTTTTCTGTATCAACAATGTCACCCTAGGGTACTGGAGCTTTTGCAAATAGAATAATGTGGATTACAAGCATAACTTAATTAAACAAATACATCATCAGTAATGTAGGCCAGGCATGTGGATGAACCCTACCTTAATTAATCAAGTGAAACACTAATTGGCTAACATCAGTGCAGAGTAGTTAGCCATTTAAACCAAGCAAGGGCCTTAAAAATTCAGAATATATTTAAAAAAAAAAAAAAAAAAAAAGTAGACTTAAAAACTCGAATTGTAGACCTCTTTCACCATACAAATGCTGCAATCCTTGTTGCCATCATCTCTGCCTTTGGGTGTTGCACGCCTGTCTGCAAAGTGCTGACAAAATGTCCTCTTCTTTTCATCTCCAACTGCCTGATCGCTTGCAGAGGGGGGTACAATCTCTGAACTCGAACAGAAACCTTCTGTTAATTAGCCTCATCTAGCCCTGCACGCTGTTCCGTTAAATTTATTTCGCTCCAGAGGAGGGATACTGATGCAGTGTGCAGTGCAGCGGTGACCTGCCTGCAGTGAATTGTTCTAGAACTGTTTGAAGCGCTCTAATGGATGGGATCCAGAGCATAAAAACTGTAAACTTCACACTTGTATAGCGCACTACTCACCCGTTAGGGTCTCAAGGCGCTGTACGCATACTGCTGTGGAACCCCTCCTGGCTTTTCCCTGTGAGGCGCCCACTCCTGGACAGCCCCAGGGTGAAGCCAGGCATCCAAGCGCTGTGAGGGTCGTTGTGGAGATTAAGCAAGCTATTGCCCAGAGTTACAGATTGGGACCCATTAATTAGATTGGGCACCGAGGCGAGAATTATCTGGTCCAAGGGAATTGAGCCCAAGACCCACCAAGGTGGGAATTGAACCCTGTTCCTGGGCCAGATCTCTGCATCAGGGTCTGCTGCTCGAACCATTGTGCCACACTTCTCCACCAGTGCATGAGCCCCTTGTCTGCATTGACCTAGGAATGACTAAAATGGTAGGGCTACAGGAACTCTAGGAATATGGCAAGATGGTGGTGGAACTGGACATTGCAAGTTGCAGTGGTAGACATGATAGGACCTGAGGGCACATGGCCTCCCATGATCAGAAGGAGGTAAAGGGAATAAGGGCATGAGGGAGACCTCACTGTACAGGGATTGGAGGAAGGTGGGCCTTAGAACCATAAAGGAGGACGCAGGTGTGGTGGTTCTTGGGAGGGGAGGGAGCGGGGGACGCGATGTAATAGAGTGCTGGCTCCCTGTGTATCCTCCTGGCGGCTGGCTCAGCAGGACAAGATTGTCAGAGCTGAAACCGTGGAGATGATTTATTGCTGCCGCGAGCCAGTCATGCTAAATTCACATTGAACGCTAAACAATACGCTAGAGGACACCGCTGATGTACATCAGCTGACCTTAAGCGTAACAAATGTCGTTGGTTATCTGTATGCATGAATCTTCCTGGGATAAGCAGAATATTCAGGCTAGGAGAGGACAGCCTTCAATTACAGAACCAAATATGTCACTCAATTTCACGCAAATAACCGAGGTAAAGCACTGTACCTAAGCCACCCTTTGGTAATATCTGCACCGTACCTCAGCACACCACAGAAGCTGTAATTATTTTTACTTTTTTGTCCATTTATTCAATTTTCTTTATTTGTTTTCCGTATCCCGCGTGTCCCTTTAACCCCCGCTGTTCCTCCCTATCAGAAATGTTATTGTAGCGTGCCCCACCCCCACCCCCCGCCTCACAAGACATCAGTGGGTCCTGGAAAAGAACACTTCCCAAAATACTGGTGGAATAAAAAGGTCTTTAGTTCCATTCTTTGAGTGGGCCAGTCAGATTCTATTATTTTGTGAGGTACCTATTTTTGTCATCGGTTATGAAGCTCTCAAGCTAAAATAATTAAAGATTCACATTTACGGTAGCTGTGATAGGAGTTGTTGAGAGGCGCTCCAAATAACTTTTAAGTTGTATGTTAGGAGCAATGCAAAAGAATAAAGTTTTCTAAAGCTTTTTCAAATACTGGCTTGAACGTTTTCCAGAACGTGGGAGTTGTATGGAAAAACCTCTGCTTCAGCAACTCATCCCTGGCTTTGGAGGTGATCAGAAACCACTCCAACCAACATCCAAAAAGGCAAAATGGAATGTGTTGCTCTGCATCAGCAACTAAGAAATAAACACACTAGACACCAAACTCATAAGCAACCAGCTAAGCACCAATAGCTGTTTTCCACCAGGCTGTGATTCTGTCAGATGACAGTGTGTCTTTGATGAGTGGTTTACTCTTCTTTGAGAGTTTGGATGCGATTGGGGCAGCTGGTCTAACAAAGGGGGTCAGCTAGATGAAAAGTGGGCTCCAAGGGGTCCTACTGAAGGAAGGACTCACTTGTGTGTAATTGCAGGGTGATGGCAGCCTGGCAAGTTGGGGGGTCACGGTATGTGTGGATCCAGTGATGAGGGCTTTAGAATCTGACTATGTACTGTTATTAGAAATACAGAATATTGTATGTTGGTCGGATCTTACTAAACTGATCTCTTTGGTCTGGCCTCATATTTCTGCTTCGCAGCCTTGTGCTGTCCTGGACTTCAGGAAAAGTTACTTTCAATCTGTACGTCTTTTTCCTTCTTGCCTTGAGGAACCCCACTCAACCCTTGTGTGGGACACTCCCCGGATACTGCCCTTCATGATGCGGGCTCAGTTTACCGCTCAATGGCAGACATGTTGGTCTCTATATTAAGCGAGGTCTTTCTTACAGCTCTCCTTATCGGCCGACAGCAACCTGGATCACCACAGTGACATCTCTGGGTCAGTCTCTCTCTCCAGGCCCGTCCCAGACAGCTGCTCAGCCAGATGTCTTCTCTACTGAGGAGTGAAGACCACTTGAGACCCCTCTTGCTTGTCTTACTGAGCTGCTGTCTCTGTTGGTGTCCCTCTGAGACTAAGAACTTTCTTCAGTTGATGACTGTCTCCAGAGGTTTTCATGTTGGGGCAGTCATGAAGACAGCGGACATCGCTGTCACGTTTGTGTCAGTTGTCAGAACCAAGATACCAAAACGTGACTTACTAAGGGAGGTTTTGGTGACACCTTGGGTTCTTCTTGTCTACGAAAAACGAGGTTTATTGAACCCCAAAGCCTTGACCCCCTCAGTCTTGGTCACTGGTGCTCCACTGCTGTTTAGTTGACTATTTTGCTTAGAAGGGAACCAGTGTGGGTTCTTCAGTTTCACACAACCATCATGGTGTGAAGCTGGTTCTAGCTCCTGAATTTTCTTCAGATCTGCACCTCTCCGAGAATTTTCCCTGAGTTCAGGGCTTACGATCCTTGATCGGATCCTGCATTTAGGGCCCCCTTCTCGTAAAGACTCCTTCCCTAGGCTGGCATTTGATTCTTACAATGTATTTACACAACTGAACCGTGTGGGAGTTAAAGGGCTTGCTGTCTTGTGAAAAAACATATTCTGTGAAGCTCTGTCCTTGCTCACAAGGTGAAGATCACCTCTTGTTCCTTCCAACCTCTTGGCCGACACCAAGGATTTACCGATCAACTCGCATTGTTTCAGAAGTCTCTGATTCACTTTACTTCGAGTCTTGTAGTAAAATTGAACTGACATTTAGTAGTAGATTAATCTCAAACGTGCATCCGATACATGGGATGTACTGACCACTCATATAGCGCCCACCACCAGGAAATCACAGCTTGGTGCTTAATTCATAGGTGTCTTTGGAAACCAGTTCAATATATTGACCATGGAAGGCTGAAGCATTGAGTCAGCCCTTCCTGGATGTGGTCCACTGGCCTGCCAGTCACACACAACAGATTGATTAACAGGCTGAGGCACTGTATCGATCTGCTGCCCACACGCACGAAAACAGGTTTGTTTCTTTGATTTCTTGTTGGATCAGTATCGAGCTGACTTCTTGTGCGCCCTGGTCGAGATACAACTGGAGTGTTTTGCCCAGTGCCTAATTTGTAAATGAAAACGTGCCGGTGCCGAAAGCCCTGCTCTGAAAGACGCGGCTGCTGCAATTAAATGTGCGAACACAGAATACTGAGGCCACATCGGGCCACTTCAATCCATTTACAGCCACTCCCTGCCCCTTCAGCTCACTCTTGCAGCTTTCTGCTGTCTCCCTTTGTGATGCTTTTTCGTTTGTCTCTTCCTCGTCTTTCCCATGAGTGTCTTTTACCCGCAGTAACTGCTTGAGGCAGAAAAATAAGTGCCGGCCCTCAAAAATAAATGCAGGTGCCCTGCACCTCAAACCACCGGCTCAAATTAAGCCATGGTTTTATCGTCGGACGAAGCCTGCAACTCATGCACCCTTAGCAAATGTCTCCAAAGCAGAGAGACTAGAGAAGCCCAGTGGGCGGTGCTGATAATTTCTGTTTATTTCCACGTTCCTCCCTCACCCTGGAAGCTGTATTGATATTACTGCTCGATGGCAGGTCCTATCTGTGTGAGCCTTAGATAGTGCGGCTGGGGAAGGATTAATCGCTGGTGCTGTGCGTGCTGCCCAACATCGAACCGCGGGGAAGCTTGTATTTTTATAAATCCAGTCTGGGGGTGCAGCCGGCCCAGTCATACACGCGCGCCCTGATTGCCGGGGCGCGTTGTAATGATCTTTTATAGTTTATCGATACCGTTTGAAAGAACTCTGTGTTTCCTCCTCCGGCTCTGCCTTGATGGTTCGCTCGTCACATCTCGCTGCGCTGTAATTTGTTTTCGCTTCTGCTGTAAAGTGGCTGCTGATACTAAACAGTGGACTCTAAAGTTATGTATACGTTAGCACTTAATGTCAATTATATATATAATAATGTTTTTATTTAAAAGATATAGTTATTATAACCACCACATAATCACGACTCATCCAGTATTAGTGACAGAAGTGCTTGGCGCTCTTTTTAAAAAATTACTTCCAAAATAATTGACATTAAGGGCCATATGTATGAACACATTTTCCCATAGATACAAAATGGGTAAAACCCTTTGATACATCTGGCCCTAAATGTATATTAATTAATGTAACTTAATACAAGTTTAAGGGCTACCTTTTCCCTTCATATGGTAGGATTTTCTTGTTTTTCTTTCACGTAAAATGGCTAAACACAGTGCCCATAAAGTGGATGTTTTTGGACCATTTCCAAGAACTTGAGCTGGTCAGAGAGTCACAAAAACGTGGTTATCGAAGATTACCTCCTGTTCCGAAACGAGCATTCGCGATTTGCTAAGAAACGTGATAAGAAAGGTCCAGGGAGGTGCACGTTATGCAGCCGCGTTGTCACGGCTGGCTAAATGTTGGGGCAAGCAAAGACAAGGTATTTGACTTAATACAACGAGTTTTGTGCCAGGATTACGTCACTGGGTAATGGTTTTTACACGTCAGCACTGTCTGGGCATTCAGCAGTTGAGAGGTGGCCAGTCGGCCTTTGCAAAGAGCATCGAGGGCTGCAGTTTTTTCCATAACGTTTGATTCGTTTGAGAAGGGAAATCATTTTTGTCGTAAAAAAATCGGCAAATTAGTCAGCAGATGATAGATTTCATAGCAGCTTCGGTAGGTTCAGAACTGAGAGGAAATACCCGAGCCACAGAGGTGCATCGTTCCCGTGGCTCTGGTTTTTAGCCCAGATTACCGAGGCGACACATACAGGCCACTTAAGAGTTTACAAGCTGTGATGCAGCCCTCGTAGTTCTCTTCAAATCGAGGCATTTGTGGACTTCACTGGCTGCAGAGGTTGGCAAATCTCAGGTCTTGTAGTTGCCAAGAAACTCCTTGTGTGCATAGAAAAGTCTGTGGCGTGCAGAGGAGGCAGGCAGACGTGCAGCCACGGAGTGTGGGTCCTGCACGTGCCTTTGGCCTAGGGGCCTGTTTATGGTGGTAACTTTTAAGAACTACTTACAAGCTGGCGCTGTTCCTGCACATTGGAACTAGTAGCTATGTACGATGGTAATTACGGAAAACACAAGCTCCAGCAAGGGCTTCAAGGCAAACCCTTCTACTCCACAACCCTAAAAGCACCTCGACTCCCTTGGACGTAGATCTTGAGTCCGGTGCTGGCTGGGACCTCCCGGGGAAGTCTAAAGAGCATCTTTACAGCTGATTGGAGCTTTGAAATAACTTTAAAGACCCTTCTCGATTCTGATCTCGTTTTTTTGTTCTCTCTGCACACATGTTTCATTACTGTTGAATTGCACACTTATCTAGATTCAATTATTTAGAATTTGTACATCCTCTTCCTAAATGTTTAAAAAAACATTTTAAAGGGGCCTATTTCTGTGTGGTACAGGTTTAAACCACCATGAAATCCCTGAGATTATGCAGCATTGAGGTGCAGCATGAGGAATGACACAAGTGGAGGTGTACCAATGGAGCGGGCGATGGATCCATGCACAGACCAGCAGCAAACGATGGACATACCTGCACCGCTGCTAGATTTAAGGGTACACTCTCCTGGATAGGAGGCCGTGACCAGCCATCTGTCTTCTTAAATATCGTGGCAATAAACATTTGCAAAATAAATGATTTTGAATAGTCAACGTCTAATCTTGCTCAGCTGCTAGCAGTGGGATCTCTTGGGAGGCTGAATACCTTTCTGTCTCAGTGTGCTGGACCTGTGGCTTCCCTTTAGTTCTTATTTTTTTGTTATTTTATTAGATCTTCATTTCTTTTTTTGTAGCTTTTTTTCTTTTTTAAGTAAGTGCCAAATTTGCCAATAATGTTTGGCGGAGCGGTGTGCTGCAGTTTCTAAAGAATAGTTGTAAACATCAATATGATAAAGCGCCAAATAAAACAATAGAAATTAATATGACATTTATTACGTTTAGGAAAGCACCCTCAAAAGAAAACTGTAAACAACAAAAGCTGTATTGGGAAACCAACAAAGTGAGATAAAAGGTTTTAATTCTCTTCTGAACTGCAATAAAGAGGCCAAGCAAATTGAAAGGAGTAAGAATTTTAAAAAGAACAAGGTGGGGATTGAGTCTTGGGTTCCCTTTCTTCGGGGGTGTTAACCTTGATGTATCTTTTCATCTTATGAGGTGAGTGCCCCCCGCAATCACCACCTAAGAAGCCAGATAGGAAGCCGTCTCTGGGGATACTGCTTCATAATCATGGGCGCCCACATCCAACTTACAGCGACGGTCAGAGGGGAACCAATCCAGAGATTTTAAGATGGGGGTTATGTGTTTATCTTTACTTACTCTTGAGTAAGGGGCTGTTTTTGCAGACAGAAAAGCACATATAAATTGAGCATGAGAATCCAGATACCTCACAATTCATATTTAAGAGAACGAGTGCCCGAACTACAGAACAGGAGTGGACGTTGCTGAATATTTCTGCATTTACACTGGCCGGTATGAACATTTGGTAGAGACAAGAGCACTGAGATTCAGAAGATCCAGCAATCTAAAGGGTTCCTTGAAAAGGCAGATTTCTTTTAATAAACACAGTTCATTTCTAAATTTAAGACTTGTGCGCAATTATTGAAAAAACGTTTGGGCCACAGAAAATTCCAGGTAATTAGACTAATCACAATAAACTTCAGTGAAGCTTTGTAGCATGAATGATTGAGTAGACAAACTGGATGTGTGTTGTAGATGTTGAACAAACGCCATCAGGAGACTATGGCCGTGTTTTTCAAGCTTACAAACAACTAGGCTTTAGTGGTTGATGTGCTCTACCAGCTACTGGCTACCTTAAAATGTAGAACTGATCCGTATGAGACAGCAACGAAATGTCACCATAAGCGGAACGTCACCAGAAAGAATACCCCCATTATTCGACTTTTATTAATGAGGGCGTGGTCCAGGGATTCGACAACCCCAACAGAGAGCATTGATCAGAGCTAACATGGTAGCACAAACAGGTCTGGCCTCACAAACACTTTAGCTGAATCCCACTCTTGATTTTTCAGCAGCAAGCGTAGCTTCTAAGTTCCACTCTTGTTTGACATCGGCGCACCACTTCATTATTTAGGGGTGTCGACCAGGTAGTGATGCCTCCTGGCTGCAGTTTTTAATTCAAGCACTAAACCCATGAAAGCAGTAAATGTTCATTTCATTCCAGTGCCTGCGATCAGCAGAGCCTAAAGTGCATGCTCAATGTTCGCGAGCAAATGAGAAGGTACAGGCGGGTTTCGGTGGGTATTGCAAAACTCACTTCTACAGTCCCACCATTTCTTTCTTCGGTTCCACCTGGGAGGCCGCGATTTATTTCACATTACACCTGATTGGAATGGTGTAGTGTATCAAATTCACAGGGCATGCTCTTGAAATGTAGCATTCCGCCACAGTGTAGGCGGCGGTGTTCGATATAACGGCTCTAGATGTCTGAGTTCCGCGAGCTAGCGGGAACAAAGAGAGGGAATAAACTGATAAGACACTGCATGCAGTACCACCGCACAGTACTCCCGTGCTGCTTACCCAGAAGAAAGTGAATAAGCAGCTGTAAATTAATTAGGATTAGCCTTTATCCCTTGGAATGGTGCAGACGTGAGATTTCCATGGACATTGCTTCTCATAAGTGCACGGTTGACTCTTTCGAAGAGCCGGGGCCGAAGGCAGTAATGAGGTTCACAAATTGCCTTTTTCACAGGAATTTAAAATGTAATTGGTGGTCAACTCAAGTAGCATTAGGAGAAAATCAATTATAATAGCAGAGTTTACAGGTGGCGTAAGTGTGTGGGTGCAACATGGTCTGCAATAGCAGCAACGGTGTTAAATTGCTATGTTTCCACCGAGAAGTTTGCAGCGACGAAATGGTTGGTGGAGCGAGCCATTCCTATGAGATGGAAGATGCAGGTTTTACAAAAGGTGGAATATGAATGTGAGACTTTTCTCCTCGCAGTGGTGTCTCGGTTAGCAGATAAACCTGCATTAGTCAATCCTTCTTCCTATAACCGTGATCACACTTGTGTCTGTATGATGCTGCTTCGCCAGTGACTTTTTAACTTGACTGACTGGTTGCTTTCACTAGTGAATTGATCATATATTTTTTTCTAGCTGATCTGAATAATTTCCCCAATGGACCTTTTTCCGGCTCCGATTAATACAATCTCTTCCCCAGTGGACTTATCCTCATGCCATGTTCAGGTAGTATCCCTCCACCAATGGGGCTACATTCTTCTAGCAATGTTCGATGAGCTGTTATCCATCAACAAATGGAATCAATTCCTTTTCTGGGGATAGATTACCTTATAAGATGGATGATTCCTTGTTGTTATAGCTATGGTGGGTTTGAGATCATATTAAGGGTTGCTCCGTACTACACACATTCACACCTGTGAGCTTCAGCCCGTTCCTTTTAGGGCCTGAAATTTAATGCCGAACCTGGTTGTATTCTGTAGGGAAAGGGACTGCATTGTTTCCTGGGACCCCCAGTCCACTAAGGAGAACCAGGACTGAAGGGTACCTGGGTCTGCATGTCAAAAAGAACATTTTCATGACAAAGATGAACCTTTCTTTTCACATGGCTGTAATTACATTGAAAATTCTATAGAACCCCTTGTCCCTGTACATCCTTTGAGGAGATCAACACCATCTGGGCAAAATGCTCTTCTTCTTAATGTCTAGCACAGCAATCAAGTGATCAAAGATGCGCGAATTGTGTCCGAAGTGGGTTTGCATTTTATGTGCAGTGCTCTCAGCTATTTTTGACCCGTCTGAGCTAGGAAAAACTATTTTTGTTGAAATATTAAAACTATGAACCGAGTAGTAGATTATGTGAAAAATCCATAACTAGTCTGGAAAATGTTGCAGTAACCGATTCACTCAATTCTAGTGGCTCTCACTAAGGGCCTGATTCAGAGTTAGGCGGACGGGTTACTCGATCAAAAACATGACGGATATCCCGACCGCCGTATTAGGATCTCCTTAGGATATCATGGGATCGTAGTAAGGCAGACAGGATGTCCGTCATGTTTGTCACGGAGTATTCCCCTCCGCCAAGACCTAAATCAGGCCCTAAATCTTTAACAATAGCATTATTGCGAGGCAGGCTGGCTCCCTGACGCATCATTTGTGCGCTTTGCCCGGTCTCTAGAAATAAGTGCTGGTGGGATCCACCAGCACAAATGAACCACTGCTCCTGTGCTGTTTAAAGTGCTGTAAACACTTGAGGGACTAAACGCCCTTTTGGGTTTTGTTAGAAACAAGCTAGTGAGAAAGCATTGTGTGAGGGACATGTTGAAACTTTGGGGCGGTGGCTCATGGGAAGGAGTTGCAGGAGACGATATGCAGATTTTGTGATTGTCATTGAAACGGATAAATATTTTGTAATTGCTCCATCGGCATTTATTGACCAGTACTTGCTCATTTGTGGTCATCTGTGAAGATTTTACTAAACAAAAGTTGATAAATTTACTCTAGTTGAAATGTGCACACTTTCGCAAATTTTAAACTTGTATATTGGGAGAAAGAATATATAACCTTGGAGTAATTAATGTATTATACAATGAAGGTTGGGCAATTACAATTTTAGCGTGCCAAGAGTTTGTTTTTCAGGTGTGGTCATCAAGGCAGCTTCAGGTTTTCCCTATCGAGCCACTGGTCTGATCAAGCGTCACTGACAATTTGTTTCCACCCTCCACAACATGCAGCAATTGTGTGCCTGCCCACTTTCAACTACTGGCATTTTGCACTGCAAACTATGGCATTTTGCTTCTACACAGCCACTTAAAAAGTAGTCAACTTCATTGCCAAGACTGGTGAATCAATCTTTGCTTTATTTTCTGCTTTCATTGTTTTCCTGTTTTTTTAAAAAAAATTTAAACTTATTTTTGGGATCAAGAAATTTGTACTTATTCATGTTAGAATCATAATATTAGATTGCAGTATTTTTACTTTTTTGTACTTTTAAACTGTTAATACCTGTTACATATGTTTTCCAAAATGTGGGTTTATCAAGGCAAGACTTGTTCACTTAATTGGTACTTGATTAATTAGTTGTTAACTATTAATTTATAATTTTAAGAAATGCATTCAGAAATATCCCTATAATCTGATTTTATGTCCTTGCTGTGATGCCATTTTATGAATTTTGGGGTGGTTTGGAACACAGCCTAAGATTTGCTTTTCATCTTCTGGTATTCTCCCTGTATTGTGGACTCCTGTCTTCTGATCTCCAACAAACTGCTCGATATGGCCAAGTCTGTATGTTCACAAGGGCCTTGCTTGCAGCGGCAGATATTACGCAAAGGCAGACGTAAAAAAAAGAGATAAAAACGAAGCTTGTTTTGATGGTGGCTCGCAAATCGATACCTCCTTTCTGTAAGTGTTTCCAGCATCTCAGCGTCTCTCTCCTTGGACCAGCAGGGCGCCTGCTTTCCCTGCCCAGAACCGCGCTGCTGGACCAGTGTTTGATCTACCTTAGCTCCTGTCCATAGCTGACTTCTCATTACATCTCAGGACCTACTTCAAACATCTCACAGCCTTTCTCATTAGCGGCTTCTTACCAGCCACCTTCAGGCTCACCTTGCTTTCATAAATGATGGTGTCTCCTCCCTCCAGTGAATTCTACTTACACTTCCATGTTACCTTTTTCTGTTTGGTCTTTTCCTGCGAAATGTAGCTTTGGTGTTGTGGGTAATTATTAATGTTGACGCACTTAACTACGCTGCTAATGTAGGCCTCCCTACGCAAGGAACTACATAGTGCACAAGTGCACTCAAGGGTATGTACAGTTGAATCATCATAGCACATGTGTTGGTGGGTACTGCTTGACATGAGTAGGTCTTCACTCTCCTTATTGTAGGTCAACTGCTTACCCAGGACCTTTGTTGATTTGGGTAAGATTGTGTTCCCTTTAAGGGAATGATGGACACAAAAGGTGGCCTTTAACTCCCTTGCCCCGTGGAAGGAGTTATTTATGGAATGGTTCTGTGCTTGTCAGCAGTGCCTCCGCCTTCCTGTCTTCCTTAGAAAGTTAGGGATTTGAGGCCAGAAGAGTCACTCAACGCAGGAAAGGATGTTCACACTTTAGCTGATGTATGCCAATTCTTCATTAAGTAGGTGGACATCGAACTATCTTCCTTCTTTGAAATCTGTCCTCTCACCATCCCCTGATATTTCACAAAAAGTAAATCTTAAATACTGGATTGGAAACTGGAGGTCCAAACCGCCTACTGATCCAACGTGCTAAGACCATGACTCAAGTTCATGAGCGAGGCACGACGGACATAACATAGTTGTTTCTGAAGCACGAGGGCACCCCTTTCAGATAGAAGGCAACCATCCATGTAACCAGTGAATGGCACCATTTTCAGCCATCTCTCAGTAGAAGGTAAGTCGAGGTACTTACAATATTTTAAGTCTGAAAATCCTGTCAAGAAATCTGACCATTTATAGCTCTGAACTAGGCTAAACAATGTTCAAACAAGATGTCACATCTCATACAACCAGACAAATAAAAAAGCTTTAACATGGCTTTTGCAACGCATATTTGTGTACTAGAGGACGAGTGCAGACAAAAGTGTCTGTAAAATGAATGCTAAGGAAAAATTATTATTATTTTTTTTCTGACATAAATTCTGCAGCTCCATTTGTTGGCGTGCGAATGGTAAAACAATGGCAGATTGTGCAGAATACTGTTCTGAGCTAGACACCATGTTCAGAATCAGTTGGCAAGCAGGGCTATGGAAATGGGGAGTGAGAGCTGACAAATGCATCTGAAAAATAGATCCTACAGGATGTTAAGCAACAATTTTTTTTGTTTGATCCCCATTGGTACTGGGCCATTTGCTGACTGGAAAATAGCCCCTTGTGTGTTCCAGTAAAATGTGGAAGGACACACCTAAACAACCAATAGGGAAACAGTGACATCCAAATATTCCTGTGCGGTGATCCAGATTGTGAATGATAATGTTGCAAGCCAATGGCTGAACAGGGTGGACAAAACACCCTTTAAAATAGGTTTATAATGCGATTGGTTTGCTATGAATAGTGCATGCTCCAAACAGATTCGGATACGTACCCCTTCTCACACCTCCACTGTCGCTCAATAATTACCCGTATGCACAGTTGTACCTTTTGTTTCTTCCTCACCTTTCTCCCTAGTTTTAAGGAAGTGCCTCAAAATCTGGCTTTTCACTTTATCAGATGAGACGGGTGGTCGGTTTATTTAAGATATCGTTTTTCTTCCCTCTTCCTTATTCTGGGGGTTTGTTTTTAGCGTTAGTCTTCAGTATATGGTCATTATGTTTTGGAATAGGGTGGCGCGAGGATGCTTTGATTGAGTAGTAGTGCGCTTTACAAATAACATATTCATTCATTCACTTCTAAACTTGCTGTCTTTTTTTTTTTTTTTACAGTTTCAATATGTTTTCTATGCAAAGGCTTAAGCTTGGTCAAATGCTAAATGAAATAGAATTCTTAAAAAGATTAGTAACCCAGAGAAAACTCTTGCAAGAAAGAAAAACAGTTCTACAATTTGTCTTGGAAAAAGAAGACATGAATCCTAGGCCTATCACAAAGCACAGAAGGAACCACCATTTGGAGGATTTTGTCAATACACCAATCCTTGATGACTATTTGAGTTCAACTGGAGGTCACAAAAGCCCATTACTGGGATGACCAAATGATCATTGCCAGGACAAGGTGCTTCTTGAGTCTGGAAACATCAGCAAATCATGAAAAATGGAGCAGTGGCAGCCATGTTCCCCACATCCCTAAAGGAGACCAGCAACACAGAAAAGCATACCCCCATCTGGGAAAAAATCTTTGGATCTAGTGCATCCCAGCTTTCTTCCTACAATTCTCATTCTGGCATTGCTCAGGATACAGTGCAGTCTACACCAGAAGACCAGAAAGATCGTCGATCTGTAGGTGTACTTATCTTTCTGTAGGCTTGTTCCAGTGGATTACACACAATGGTGGAAATATGCATTTTCTACCTTTTCTCCCACATGCAAATAATTTTCCCTTGTGCAAAAAGTGCTTCTCTCCATTTTCATCCCTAATTTGTACATGCATGCCAACAATTTTTGCTGCTCAGTTTAAAATCACAATTTGGGTGTGAAACGCTATTGTCAATGTTTATGATTATGAAGAAGGTTCCCTCAGCCGCTTCGATGGAACGCCCTTATTCAGACTCCTAACTATATAGTTAACATAGGGGAAAGTCTATCAGTCTTGCAGGTTTTAAGTAGTCGTAAATGCGATCTATGATTAAAAGTTACCAAATTTAGACTGTCCTAATTATAAATGTAGTTTACTTCAAGGACAGGTTTTGTGGTTGCATCAATAAGGGACTTAGGAGGCGGTTTCAGAAACTATTACTATGTAGTCATGGCTTGGACCATATTTGGTCAGGGAGGAATAGCCAGATTCGGAAGATGATGTCTCATTCTCTTTCGGAGACAGATGGTCCAGCATACTGAATTGCTTACCTTTTAAAAAAATATATATTTCTACTTGAAAGGAAAGGCCTGGGAAAAAAATTGAGGAAGCTTGGAGACAGCAGTTGAAAGAGATGTAAATGGGTGCTCATAACACTTGGTCTTCATCACGCTATTATCAGCATGACCATAGAGGTAGTGCTCTATACATTTTTTTCCAAATATTAATAAACTGTTTTTCTTTGGTAGAGTGACAGTCTCTGCCCGTGTCTAGTCTGTGCATGCAATTTGGTGCTGGCTAGAATGATGGTCGGCCTTTTGCAAAATGATTGGCTTATCCAGCAGTGTGGTGGTCACTTTTATTTTGCCGGGCAGTAGATTACGTGTCTGTAAAAGGTGCCAGATTGAGAGCGCGGCATGCCAAGGTCTTTCACAACCTCCTTTGGTTCTCCACACCTGCAACGACTGACACTGCCCAGGAAGCAAGAGAAGGCTGGGACACGATAGCTGGGAGAGCTCTGAAGAGGTCATCCCTCATGCTTCATTGGGTTTCTGGAAATGATGTTTGATAGCTACTGACCTGGATTCAATCCTCACCAGTGTCCAAAGGGAGGAAGTCTTTTCTCTCTTAGTTTCAAACCCCTGGCCGCATACATACTTCTCTTGCAGCTTAAGCCACACAGCTTCGAGCTAGAAAAACACATCAAGTCTTGTGCTGATCAAGTTCTTACTTCCAGTTTGTGCCTTGACTTCTATTGGCCGCCTTAGATTTTTCAGCAGAGAGCCCATTTATCCTGAGCTGCCAATGTTGTATTATGGTTAGACTTAGTTTTTTATTTTTGCTGAATGCTGGTAATTACTCGTGCATCCTTCCTTTTTTAACCTACTTCTGTCAGACACCAGTCGACAGCTGAGAACAATTTTGTGAACAGAATTTGAGATTCTGATTGTGGGTAGGAGCAGAGGGTGCATGATGGTTTTCAGAGGACATGGAGTGAAACCAAGTGCCTGGCAGTAACCCCAAATAGGTGAATCCATGCAAGGAAAGAAAGTGAGCTAGAATGAGCAGTGCTTTGAGCATGGTCGGGCTACATAGAGACTGGATATTTATGCGGCCAATCAGCAAAAATTAGAAAACTTTCATCGATGGGGCACATTTGCATATTGGGGCAACTAGAGACAGGAACCTGGCAATAATAAACTAATGTAAGAAACTTAGCCAGGTATTCCAGTTGAAGAAAAATAATTTTTATTGAGACTTCATGAAAGTATCACAAACATTTACATCTCAAACTAATATAACTCAAATTTGCATATTTTTCACCATGCCAAGCAAGGCCTATGAGATACCTTCTCCTTTAGGCCGATGGTTGACCAAGAAGCCTTAGAAGCCGGGCCGAGCAGATGAGCACTTGCAGGCCATAATTGGATTCTCTGCTACCACTCAATCATAGTTTGGCAGTTACAGGATGGACTATTAATCATCCAACATTTTCACAACTTTAAAATTGACATCTGTTTTTTAATTTGACCCAAATTACTTAACTCTTTCCAAATTCATCCCAGTGGCTGCCATCGGGTCTTAAGATTTTGTTGAGGCCATAACTGCACTGCCTTTTAGCTTTTAGAGTGTTGCACACAACCACACAAGGCATTCTACATCACACCCATAAAACTAGGCAGGGGTGGCCCTGTGTTCCTACAGGATCCTTGGTGTAGTGGTTATTAATGTTTGATGCCTCCCTATGTCAGCCTGCTGGCTTGACGCATCGTTCAGCTGGTCCCATGTGCACAGAGGCTAGACTGCGAGAGAACGGCAACTCCATTTTACACATTTTGTAAAGTTCAAGTTTTCTTGGGCAGTACCTTTCTTCTAAATGTGAGGGCATAGATATGTGTGTCTCTTCATCACAGGGGTTCCAATAAAATGTCAAATTAAATCTTATAGTTGGGGACCGAGGGGCAGCTAAGAACTTCATCTTGACATTTGGGCCTTCAGTGCACCTAACTTGTACAACACATTGGCCATCTAGAAAGGTCTTTATTCTTTAGGTGAAAACAATAGCTTTCTAGCGTTGCGTGCTTGGAAGGACTCAAGTCATCATCTTCAGCACCTACTCTTGTATAGTAGCAAATACCTAGCGGGAGACGAGACACTGCTGCAAACGGTGAACCTGTTTTCCAAACAAATGGGTCTTTTTAACCTGCAGTTGTATATCTGCCCATGGCCATCTGGATAGAGCAAGGCTCAATAGGAAATGGCCCCACCCCACCGCCGACTTTTCTTTCCTCATACCTTTTGGAGGCACCACGGGGTCCCTCCCACCAACCTCAGAGTCACAGGGGGCTAATAATGATACCGAGAAACAGATCAATAAAATTGGATGCTTTCTGTGCCTTTTCAAGCATTTCAGCATACACAAAATTATTAGCAAGAGAGCTACGCATTGGTTCGACTCTTTCATGATGAGCGGACACCAGCTTGTCCTTGTGAGTGCCACCTAATCAGAATACATCCCTGTAGCAAGCACCATGCTAAAGTGTCCTGTGATCTCATTGGTCATTTTCAACCTCAACAAGGAATCTCTTCTATTCCTGACAGTTTCGAGCATTAACATCCAAAGATATGTTGATGTTACTCATTAATACTTGAAAGTCTGAATCGAGAGCTACTTTGAATGCCTGAAAGACACTGGATCACAAAATTGAAGCCTGTATGTTAAAGGCCTACTTGAAATTGGATCTCATGAAAATATAGTTCATCCTTGTGGCCAACACCATCAAGCCCTACAGGTACAAAAATAACCACTGCTCCATCCATCATGTGCTTTCTCATTGCCATTTGTGAGTGCCACGAATATAGATATAGGTTCTGGTAAGTGACTTTATTGCTTTCTCTTACCTGCCTGGTGATAACACTGAGACTGCCAGCATCCTAGAAAATCCCCATCCACACTAGAGTGACTTGCGAGTGGCTGACTGTCTTTTCAAAGGCCTAAAAAAGTACAACTGGCTCACTCTTATGTCTTCAAGGCAGTGTTGTCCGTATTCCAGTGGCCGTCACAAGACACCCAGCCCTGACATAGTCATCTTAAGGACCAATACGTCCACAACAGGAAGTACCAGCCATCTTATGCTACACACTAAAGAACTGGTTCAGCATCCATATAAATATACCTTCATGCCTCCACTCCAGCCAGCACCATCATTAAAAAGCAGGTCAAGTCCCCAGTTTAAATGCTGGTTAATAGCTAATTGTGTGGTAGATAAGCAATGGTTGCAGCTGAATCCTTTAGTAAGTAATCAACTAAATTTTATAATGCGACTACTACCTCGCCTTCACAAGGCTGTGATGACTGCGAACCAGCACTCTCACAAAGGTGTTCGTCGCTTCTGGAATGTGCACTCTTTAAATCTCTGAAGCTGATCCTTCACGAGAAGTACCGAAAGACAGGGATACACAAACGAGAAAAGAAAAGGCGGGGAAGCTGGCGAAGACTGAAGGACACAAGAAAAAAGGATGAATGAGCATTCAGCCTAAAAAGTATGGGGTGTGTTTTTCTTGAAAAGTGGAAGGAATGGGGCAATTTAGGTTCTCTGAACAAGGCAGTCCAAGGTGCGGGGAAAGAGAAACAGTGGCCTCCTTTCCTTCGAGGAACTTGGGTGTCTTGTGTGCAGGTCCCCACCTCCACACTAAGAGGATCAACGCGTATCTGACTTTTGGAAATAATGTGGAAAGAACACCCTCTGGGGTGGAGCTGAAGAGAAGAGAGTCCAGCCAATAAAGTAATAAAGGGTTTAGCCCTCCCACTCCCAACCTGGCAGGCCAGTTAAGAAACCAAAGCCTTCTACACCATTGCAGGGGTTGCATATGATTTCATCTGGGGTTCCTTCCAGTTGACTTAAGTGTGATGTATTTGTAAAACGTTTTCCACCATTTTATGGCTGACCGGGCTAAGAATGTTCAGTTGATATTGCAGTAGGTCATGTTTCATATTGTCATAGTGTGACGCATGTTCGCTGTTGGTCTGCAAGACTGGAGAAGACGAACATATTGTCCAGTAGTGGAATATTTTAGGCCATGGCCAAATAGATGATACTATAGATCTGTGAGGCGCATTTTGTGGATGGAATACATTACTTTTTGTTCTACTGAGATGTTCTCCATTTTACTATACTCCAGTAAGTCATTCAGAAATTCTTCAGTAGTTCCACTCTTATGTTTACTTAGTTATCACTCTCCATGTTTCTGATTTTCAGAAGGGCTTCATGGATGATGAGAGGGTCTCGGACCACCTGTAGCGGGGTGGGAGTAGTGCTCGCTTCCAAAGCTGGGTAGCGAGTGCACCTCCTATATTTATTGCATTGTGGTGCCAATGGATGGTTTTCCTCAGCAGCCAGATGTTTGTAGCCAACTTTCAGGTATGCTCCAGAACTGTGGTCTCATGCCCGATGAGAAGAGCAAGATCACGCTGGTTTCTTGTCTTACGGAATGGTCAGTTGATGTCTGCTGATTGGAAATGGAACGTGATGCTTTTGTTATATAGGGCGTGACTAACAAAGGGTGGCACCATGGATTTCTTGGTGGAATAACGTGCTGTTATCCAAAAAGATTCAAGTGAGAATTTCTTTGCATTTCTCTACGATGGTCTTGTTTATTGCCCACCCTCTTAGAAGTCCAATACTCCATTTCCTATTCCCTACAGCCCATGTTTAAGCCTACTGAAGGCAGGCATGATGCTTTTTCTAAGCACTGTAGAGTGCTTGGAGACCCCCTACCATGCTCACACCTACGCGTATCCAATTTAGTAGAATAATTCTCTTTGTTCTCTTTCATCCAGTATCCCCTGCGACCCACTTCTTCCCATTACCTTACCTTGTTTGTGAATGAACAAGTCACCAGGGAAGGGGCTTTGATGACACACCTAGCTAGTTTGCAATCTGAAACAATATCACCAGTTTCTTTTTGTGATTAATTGGTGTTCTCGGCCAAACAGAAACGCAGGATTCATTTTATGCGTACTAAATGCATTTATAAATAAAATTGTTAAGAAGAAATATTCCTGCTTTGGCAGTTATCCCAATTGAATTCTACATGGCTCAGTATATCCTGATGCGAAAAGTGAGTTCTGGTGTCACTGGGGGTGATTCCTTAATTCAGATTTCTATCAGTGCGCTGGAGTTATGGGAGCAGTTTTTTCCAAGTAGACTTTTTACACGTGAGCTTATGTGTCCATGAAATCTTCACATGAACATACGCAGTGGTGATATTGACAAATAATAACATAAAACGTAAAAAAAACCTAGGCTTTCACATTTCTATTTTTATTTTTCACTTGATATGTTTTTACTTGTATTTCTGTTCTCTACTTTCTCAAAACGTTTTTAGTCCCTGCCTTTGTTCTATTTGATGTGTGTGTTATACTGTCATTGTTAACGTGAAAAGGGCACGCCATCTCTTGGAATTTGTGTAGTTTGGTGCAGCACTTTTTTGCCCAGGGTAGTTTTGTATTCACGCTTGAGGTACCTCAGTGTTTAAAACTGCCAGGATTACAGAGGGGGAACTTCCATAAAAGGTTGGACCCTGAAGTACATCAGGCGCTGATGACAATGCTTGTTAGATTTGCCTTACTGACAGCACGCGCTCACTGAAGTGTAAGAGCCTCCCAGTGGCTTGGGAAGCATGTGCTTTTCTTGTACAGACTCCACATTTACCGTGTGGCCCCCATGTGATTTGCTAATGGAGCGATTGTCATGAAGACTTATGTGTTGAGCTGTTGAAAGTTGAACTTTAGTGGGGATGTTCTCAATCTTTTGACTCCTGTGGACCCCCCACTTTCTCATTGCTGGAACCAAAGGACCCCCAATGAATCACTATTGGAATCCACCCCCCCCCCCCCCACTGAGTCATTAGTTGAAGCAGGAGACTCCACCTTAAGCACAGTGGCGTAACAAAGGCCCCCGCCGTCCCTGTGGTGCGGGGGTCCTCTCAGGCCAGTACCCTGACCTGAGAGCTCCTAAAAGCGTTTGGAGGGGAGGGGGCACTCTATTTACTTTGCGAGGGGGGGCTGCCCTCTCAAGTTTTGTTACACTACTGCCTAAGCATTTTTGATGATTTGACCCGCAAAAAAATGCACTAAAAATACAGAAACAAGCAGTTTTCAAACTGTCAAACAAATGCACAAAATATTTCATCATTTATTTAATTCACAAACGAATATTTAAAAAAATAAATTTTTTTATGAGTAGGTCAGACCTTTTCTAAATACAGTTGTGGCATTAGTTGTCCATCGTACATTCTGTTGGAAGCGTTTGCACTGCTTCTACATATCAAAATGAGAACAGCAACTTCATTTTTAGCCTCCAACTTTAAATTCCATCACATTTATAGAACATTTTAAAATCAGCAGATTTACATTTTTTTTAATTGATATAGCCTTTATTAATTTATTAATATTATTTAATTTTCCTAGCAGTCGTAGACCCTCCGATTAGGCTTTGCCAACCTCCAGGGGTCCCCAGACCACAGGTTGGGATCCACTGATCTAGTGAGGGAATTTGTGGGCTAGTTAACTGGGATCTGTCTGGATACCTCCGAACTCCTATGTGTGTCTGAGGGTGCCACGTGTTTTTTTTTTTAAATAATGAATGAGTTGTATTCAACCGTCCCTGCTTCTCTGCAATTAGAGAATGTGGCTGTTGGCACGGCTGCTTTGTGCACCCCTATTTCTAGCCATCCCTCACAAACGAGTAGCTAAAAGGATCCCTTCCATCAAACTCAAAAGTGGGCATGGTTTGCATGACGTGACGGGTGGCTACACCCAGAAGGCCTTGCTGCGGAAGTGACATCACGTAAGCCCCATCGCCCAGGAGTGACATCACCCACAGAACTGTGTACTACTAATCGCCACTCGACGTGTTTCTTAAACCGTAGCGAAGTTCATGGACCGCACTCCCTCGTGTTCTGACCTTTCCAGCGGTGACACTGGGCTCATGTAGGTGCCAGAAAAGTTGTGAATTTAGAGGTCTGCAGAGAAACAAGACTTTTTCTGTTTCTTTAACTTCATTTTACATTTTAAATGTATTTTATAGAGTGATGTAATGCGGGCTTGGCTGCAGAGATTATTTTTGTTGCAGAAGGATAATCTCAAAAACAAGCATTTGCAATGCAGTGGGTCTCGCATTTGCTTGAATTAGCGCTATTAGCGTTGTAAACTCCTAACCAGTGCTTAATTTGTGCTTGTTGTATCCGGTGCTGAGCACCAGCACTTATTTTTGAGGGCCGGGGCTTATTCTTAAGCCTCAAGCATTTGCTGCGTGCAAAAGACACATATAGGAAAGAAGGAGGAAGGGAAAAATGAAAAAGTGTCACAAAGGGAGAAATTAGAAAACTGCAAGAGTGAGCTGAAGGGGCAGGGAGTGGCTTTATGTGGATTGAAGAGGCCCAAAAAGGCTTCAGTATTATGCCGCCTCAGTATTCTGTGTTCACACATTTAATTGCAACAGCCGCTTGTTTAAGAGGAGGGCTTTGGGCACCGGCACCTTTTTATTTACAAATTAAGCACTGCTCCCAACCACATTTTTCTTGCCACATCAACTGAAAATTAAAAGTAAAACAGTTTCACATGAGCGAAGCGATTCAGAGCGCCACGGCTGCCATGAGCATCAGCGTGAAAAGACACACAAAAGGAAAAAGAAGTTCGCTCGCAGTCAAACTTATCAGCAAAAGTGCAATTAGCCATGTAACCGGGTCGATGGCCAAGGCGGTAATAAAACCTCCCCAAGGAGGGACAAACGTAAAGCATTTACCAATGTCATCAAAGGAGTTTTGAAGAGCAAGCCCATGAACGAGTGATAGTGATGGGTGTGTGGTGGGCGTGGTTAAAAGCCCAGATGCATACCAGCACGTCGGAAAAGCAGCGCTTGCATCCTTCTATGCTGGACCTAACAAGGATCTGTAAATAAAAATGTTTTATCTAAAGTTTTGTAACACGTTTTCCCAATTTCTAAGCGCTATAAATAACCGGTGTTATTAAAACCCAAAGTGATAACACAATTTAGAGCTGAGCCTACCTTGCCATAGTTTGAACGTGCAACCTTCAGTTCACTACAGGTGTAACCAAGTTATTTTGACGATGTTGGAACATATGGTGTGTGGACCGCTGTCGAGGCCAGATATCAGAACCACAATGTGCAGTATATGGTGTGGGATCATGTTAGTAGTAAACAACACAATCTAGAGTCAGTTTTACCATATGTACGTCTATGTGTCAATACACATGTACGCCCCATAAATGTACTATTTCAAACCCAGGTAGGCAGTGATTTAACAGAATTACACGCTCCTTGGTTAAGCGCTGAAAGTGGGATTATTACCAGGGCCACCAAAATTATGCGCCAGGGGAGTGCCAAATTATATGGCAGTTTATGCGGCAAGAAAAGGCAAATTATGCTGCTTTATGTGGCATCTTTTGTGATAGTATTATGTCATTTTTTGTGATTTTCATTCATGGAGCACTGTTTGGGCAACGATTTCACATGTTTCCAGTTTGACACACAGAGCAATGGGGAACTGAAAAAATGACCAGTCAACTTTTGCAAAGGGCCTTCCACTGTGTGGGAACGCATGTTGCCACGATTTAAGTAACTTGTGATCCGTTTGAGCTAGAAACAACTTTTTGTTGTTCAAATCGGAAGATTATGCAGCAGATGATGAGTTATATGACAAATCTGTAATTATGCAAAAAAACACACAGAATCCTTGTTGACCCTAATTATAAACAGTTCTTCGATCTGCAGATGGAACTGTTTAGCTGCCAGACCACATCTGCATGCCCCTAAATTGCTCCCACCCCTTTAAATTCCATAAAAAGTATTTATATATATATACATTTTTACTGATTAAGAATCATAACGAAGACAGCTTGTCCCCTGGTCCATTCACGCAGCTGACATTCTGCTGCAGCCGGAGAGCCTTCAGTGTGTGTTTTTAAGGCGCGTGTGTGCAGCCATCAGGCTGTGGGTGAGTGGAGATCCTTATCTGCAGTATAATTGCATCGGACCAGGCTGACGAGTGGCTGGTGTAGGCCTCGCGCCGCTAATTGAATTAACCTTTCTATTTCCACCCTCTTCTGCCGAGGCGCTCTGGTTTCAGGCGCTATTAGCCGCTGCGGAGCATCGCGGGCCCGTGGATGGGGCGACGGCCTGGTGCCGTAGACAGGACATGCGGGAGGGCCTGTCCATCACCTGGGATAACGGCGGACCCACGAGGCCGCTGGTGGAGGGACCGGAAATGTTCTCAGGTGGTTTTAGCACATGCTTGCAACAACACAGGATATATTTGGAGCTTAATTTATAGTTTTGCTAAATTGTTTGTAACTTTTCCACTCAAACGATCTTTCCAGTGAGCATGTGATATGGCATCACGTGGCTTATTTATGTGCTGCATTGTTCGTTTTCGCGATAGGAGACCAAAAGGATTGGCTGCATGGGGTGGTGGCATGCGCGCTTACCAGGTGGTCCATGCATGCCCACCTTGGTTGGTAGGTCTTGTACTTTCACCCTGTCAGGTGGTTCATACATGCTCATTCTGACTGGTGGTACTTGTTTCCTCACCCTGACGGTGGTCCATACACACTCACCCCGTCTGGTGGTGTTCCATACACGCTCACCCTGTCTGGTGGTCTATACACGCTCACCCCGTCTGGTGGTGTTCCATGCACGCTCACCCCGTCTGGTGGTGTTCCATGCACGCTCACCCCGTCTGGTGGTGTTCCATGCACGCTCACCCCGTCTGGTGGTGTTCCATGCACGCTCACCCCGTCTGGTGGTGTTCCATGCACGCTCACCCCGTCTGGTGGTGTTCCATGCACGCTCACCCCGTCTGGTGGTGGTCCATGCACGCTCACCCCGTCTGGTGGTGGTCCATACACGCTCACCCCATCTGGTGGTGGTCCATACACGCTCACCCCGTCTTGAGGTCCACACACGCCCACCCTGTCTGCTCTGGTCCATACACGCTCACCCTGTCTGGTGGTGTTCCATACACGCCCACCCTGTCTGCTCTGGTCTATACATGCTCACCCTGTGAGGTAGGTATTGTACTTTCACCCTGTCTGCTGATCCATGCATGCTCACCCTGACTGATGGCTCTTGTTCACTCACCCTTTCTGGTGGATCAGCATTCTCTTGGTCCATGATGGCTCTTGTTCACTCACTCTGTCTGGTGGTCCATACATGCCCTCCCTGACTGATGGCTCTTGTTCACTCACTTTGTCTGGTGGTCCATACATGTCCTCCCTGACTGATGGAACTTGCACATTCCCCATATCAGGTTGCGCGTTGCCTGTCCGGTGGCGCGCGCGCTTATCCTACAAGGCAGCACACGGATGTCAGGCTGAAGGACCTGCTGGCTGGGGATGTCCATAATCATAATACTTCAAACCACTTGAACATTTCTCTCCTGCTCTGCTCAAATAACAGGGTTGTCGAACTGAGCTAAGCTCCTGAGCTCCGGTGACACCGCACCACGAAGGCTGAGTTTAGCAGTGCTTAATTTGTGCTGGTGATCGCAGGTGGTGATCAGTGGTACTCATTTGTGAGGACTTTGACTTACTTTTCATCGTTTAAAAATCACCCCAGGTAAGAGAGGGTGAAAAGGAGAAACATAGAACAGTGAAAAGGGGATAACGTGGGAATAACAAAGGAACCCGCAAGAGTGAGGTAGGAAGGAGGGAGTGCAAGGTGATGGGAGGAGGAGGCATGAAGTCGAATCAAGACTAGGGAATTTTGCTTTTTGGTAAATTCGATATCCAGCTGCCCCAGATTTAAAGACTTCAGGCCTCTGCTCTTAATTTCTTTTTTTAATCAAGCACTATGATTTGGATAGACCTGCAGTGAATCGTCTGTATTTGTGGATATACATTTGCCAGGAGGTACCACAGAAACTTAGACTCCTGTTTCACTGCTCTGTGACTCCCAGAGGTGGGCACATTTTTAAACCACAGCCCTCCTACATGTAGGTGAGCAGAGCGGTATCTCATCAAAGACAGACCTCCCTCAGTACTTTATTAATACCACACCCAGGCGGGGTGTTTTCTTTTCCTGCCTTCCCAATTCTCGGCTGGAGGCGAAATCTGAAAGCAGTTGGCCCAAATACGGACTCCTACTTTGATGTTGATTTTTTTTACTTGTTGGTTGATGAAGCGGGTGCCCTTTTTGTTAAAAGATAAATAAATAACAAAAATAAATGTATGTGTTTTCATGGTGGCCTGGAGAGATCGGGAGCGCTTTTTAATGGGAATATTCAATTCCGATGTCTAGACAATGCGTGAGGGGGATTAAGTAATTGGTGAGTAATTCAGAGACTTTGATTAAATGTAGTTTGTAAATAATAGTTGTTTTGTAGTTCCTATTGGCTGTTGCATATGTTGTTGTGATAGGTTGTTGGGAGATGGTCTTTCATTGGTTCCTGGCTCCAGGGCTGGGGTTATGATTGGTGGATAGGGCTAGGAATCTGATTGGCTGTTGGTTCTAGGGCTGTGATTGGTGGATAGGGCTGAGATTCTGATTGGCTGTTGGTTCTAGGGCTGTGGTTGGTGGATAGGGCTGAGAATTCTGATTGGCTGTTGGTTCTAGGGCTGTGATTGGTGGATAGGGCTGGGATTCTGATTGGTTGCTGGTTTTAGGGTTGGGGCTGTGATTGGTGGTCAGGAATAGGGCTATGATTGGTGATTAGGGCTGGGTCTCCCATTAGTTGTTTGAATCAGGGCTTGAAATTGGATTGGCTAGGGTTAGGACCAGCTTCTTATTGGCCAGTAGGGCTATAAAAGGCTAGGATTCAGGGCGTCTCAGCCCGGGCGGAGAGAACAAGGGCAGTTGCCTGTTTGGGCCTGTTCGGGACAGGTAGGGACTAGGGCCAGAAATGCTGCCCAATTCTCAATGGACCAGGAATGGTTTCAGCCCCTACACATCCCTCAACATGCAAACACATATTCTACAAAGGCATCCAACTCATACATCACAAACTGACCACAGACAGATATTGCCCCATCACCCAACACAATACCCTTTATACAACACATATACACATATCCCCCACAACTACTACAGTCAAACACCTGCCTTCTCACAGCCAACACTACTCTGTCCACTCCCACTAACACAACCTGCCATCACCCACACAATACAAAACTACAGTATACATTTCTCTCAGTCTCAGCCTTCCAGATACACACTCTCTGCTCATACTAACCAACAACGCTATCCGCTGTTTGCTCCACACATACCACCTGTCATCATAACAATGCCCAAACCCTTCCTTCAAACACGCCATCTACAAACACTCTTACCCTCTCTTCACCAATTACACACAACCATACAATCCCCACATTTCACTCCACCACACATAGTACCTCTTCCAGTCATCGCAACTAATACTAACTCCCCTGACACACACCCATCACCTCTTACACACCTCGTACATTCATCTCCAAAACACATCAACACCCCATCTAACACTCAAATTCCACTTACCAGCACTAACTCACATACAAATCCCTCACCAAAAACTACTACACCAATATCCCCTCTCACTATTCCACAAAAACAATACCAACCACAAACATCAGCACATCAAAGCAACACAAACTTACATTACACTTATCGTCATACCCACTCCCACCCTCAGGACTACACAAAGAATACAAATTCCATCCTATCTCCACCCCTACTTTCTCACTCTTCACAAACACCTACCACAAGCACCCCAACCCAGCAACTTTCATTCATTCGCCTCTCCTCAATTGCCCAATTTAGAGCCTTACATCATGATCCACATGCTCCTCCACCACCCCTAACCTATACTCCATCCACACTAAACAAACGCAAACAAAATAAAAAACATGCCACTCATAGCAACCTCGCATCCCCTTGTCTATTACATAATAAGACCACCCTACAAAAAACACTACACTCCTCATGGCTCTCTCAGCCACCAAGTCCACCACCCACACACACAGACCCAACAAAATGCCTCCTTAACCTGCTGGAAGAGGAACACTATACTGAAAAGCAAGACTATTGTGAGCCTCAAACAGTTATCACAACTAGCAACACTCCTTCTTCAAGCTCATATTATACTACTTACCCTTCTCCTAAACAAAATAACACTACCACTAACACACCTTTTCTAAACTGCCAGCTCATAAATGCTCGATCACTCTCAAAAAACAAGCACCACATCTACGACTTGCTCACAGACACACAACCTGACTTACTATTCATAACTGAATCCTGGTTGGGAGATGACATGGCCCCAGTGTTGCACGAAGCCGTTCCTCCGGGCTATCAAACCATCACTCAAAACCGTATAGGCAAGAGAGGAGGTGGACTAGCTATTCTATTCAAACAGGCATTGAACCTCAGTAAAACAGACAACATCTCCTTACAAGGTTGTGAAGCCCTCCTTACCAGATGCCACCCTACTCCAACTTCCACCTGTAACTTTCTCCTCCTTTACAGACCTCCACCTAACAACTCCACATTCCCAGATGCTTTTCTAGACACAGTCTCAAACCTTATTACACTATACTCCAACCTATGCATTCTTGGGGATCTAAACATTTGGTTTGACAAACCCAATATGCCCCATCCAAAAGCTATCACCACTGGCCTAGTCCCATTGAACCTACATCAGATTGTACCCAATCCCACACACATCGCTGGTCACATCCTAGATGTCATTTTTGCTAAGCCTGAACTAGTTACTATTCATAGCATCAGGACAATCACTTGGTCAGACCACCATATGATAACTTTCCAACATACAACTCCACAAATCAACACACCCTACAACTACTTACATACATACACCTATCGACCATGGAGCAAACTCAATTTGGATCACTTAGAAACACAACTAACAGCAAACACAGATCTAGATACAATTAATTCCGTGCCAAAACTTTGAGTGGCTACAGGAAACTTTTGATATCCTAATACCACTCAGAAAAACTAAACACAACAAAAGAAAACCAACACCTTGGAGAAACACAGAACTTAAAAAGATAAAGCAACAAATCAGAAAGTTGCAGCGGACCTGGCTCAAAACAAACAACAGTCAAGACAAACTGCAGCTACACAAACTTAACAGGATATACAAATCATCAATCAAAAAAGCTAAAAAAAGATACTACTCAGACAGAATTCAAAATGCTCAATCTACAACGAAGGAATTTTATAAAATTCTCAATGAATTTCGAAAACCTACATGCATGGAAGGAAGTTATCCCACTACTCAAGATTTCACAAACAAATTGGCAATTCACTACACAACCAAGGCAGACACATTGGACTCCTATTTAAACAGAAGAAAACCATCAGCACCAACCCCTTTCCTAAAATACCCTCTAAGAATAAACCAACCCAACCTCTACAGTCCATCAAACAAATATCCCAGGATGAATTTATGGATTTGGTCAAAGCAAGCAGACTTTCTGGTTGCCCTTGTGACCCTTGCCCACCACAAATCTTCAAGAACATTCTTCTATCTACTTCTGCTGCCACACCTGTAAGAAGAATCATCAACAACTCTTTAACTTCAGGAACTTTTCCTGTAGACCTGAAAAAGGCATACATACGACCTTTATTAAAGAAAACAAACCTAGACCCGCAAGACCCCAACAACTACAGACCAATCACAAATGGACCTTTCCTGGGCAAATTGATAGAAAGAGCAGCATTCGCCCAGATGTCACAATTCATTGAAGACAATTCTAGACTTCCAACCTGTATTCCGCCCAGGAAGAAGCACTGAATCGGCACTCATAGCAATCTGGGATGATCTTAAAAACACAGTCGACCGAAATGGAGTTGCTGCACTACTTCTCTTGGACCTCTCGGCTGCCTTTGATACAGTTGACCATGACACGCTAATTCAAAGACTCCACGAAGCCGGCATACAAGGGATTGCTCTCGACTGGATTACTTCCTATCTTCAAAAACGATCTAATATCATCCACTCTCCCCCCTTCTCGTCCGAACCCTACCTCACAAAAGCAGGGGTCCCCCAAGGGTCAATCATCTCACCTTTGCTTTTCAACATCTACATGATATCTTTACCAGAACTGATCAATGATTTCCATCTCACATGCTACTATTATGCAGATGACACACAAATACTACTTAAATTAGAATGCCCCAAAAACAATGAAAACTCACAAATCTTCAGTTGCCTCAGAGCCGTTGATCAGTAGATGAACTGGAGCCATCTCAAACTAAATACCTCCAAAACAGAAATACTCATATGTGGTGACTGGAAAAATTATGACCCTCTGTGCGTCTGGCCTGACGATCTTGGACCACCTCCTCAATTATCCAAGGAAGTTAAACCTAGGAATCACCATGGATTCCAAGTTAACTATGAATGCCCAAGTGGCCAAATTAGCACGAACAAGCTTCACCACCTTGAAGTCTTTACGACGCATCTTCCCCCACCTCGGATTTCCATACAAGGTGCAAGCTACTATCTCGCTTGTACTATCCAAACTGGATTATGCCAATGGCCTGTACCATGGATCATCTCTATCTGTTATGAAAAAACTACAACGTATCCAGAATTCCGCAGCCAGGCTACTATTACATGTAAAGCCGAAAGCCCACATCCCCCCTGCCTTGAGAGCACTACACTGGTTACCCGTTGCCAGAAGATGCACTTTCAAGCTGCTTTGTATCACCCACAAAGCTATACATGGAACAGGACCGCTTTTTATCAGAAACAAAATTACCAAATACATCCAACAAAGAAACCTCCGCTCAAGACTGGCACCCCGCCTTAGAACACCACCATGCAAGAAAAAGACTATAGGTTGTACATCCTTCTCCGTTCAAGCAGCCAAACTATGGAATTCATTACCCCCAACTATAAGAGCCACAGATAACTTTCTTTGCTTCAGAAAACTACTCAAGAGTTGGCTCTTTCCTTCATAACCACCATATTCAAACAACAATAGACTGCATATGCCTATGTTGATAAATATTTTTTTAAGATTATGTGTATATTTCTAGTTATATATAGTTTCTTTAGAAAATATGTATTGCTACTATGTCTTAACATTAAAATACACACACTCTTTATACCTGTTTGACTAAGTATATTTTATCCATGGTTCTAATTATGTATTGTATGTGCATATGTGTGTGTATTCATATCTGTGTGTATGTATATATATATGTGTGTGTATATATATATATATATATATATATATGTGTGTATATATATATATATATATATGTGTATATGTTGTTTCTGTGCTTGGCATGTTCGTGGGTCATTGCATGGCTCCTGGGTGGGTTGTTATACTAGATATCTATGAATTCCTGCTCTCATCTTATCACACTTATCTACCCATCATCATATGTCATGTCTCTATCAAACTATCCTCCATTCTCACTCTGACTCATCCCAAATCCTTTCTACTACTTTAATCTCCTAAATAACTCTGCCTAAGCTCTTTCCTCCGCTTCCACATCGAACTCACCAAACCTCACTCTACTACCGTGACCTCCCACACAACCCTACTAAATTCTCCCACATTTATCTCACCCTGCTACTATGCTCTCCCTAACCCTTCCACATACTCTTCCCTCATCCACCCCCCTTTACTCATCCCAAGCCTTTGGGTTGAGTAAATGAAGGATATACTCCCAATTAACACTTCTGGATTTCCTTCCTCCTCCGCCCCTCCATTACTCCAGTCAATCTAACTAACAAACTCTCATATCCGCGGCTCAAATTAACTCATAATAATACTAAAACTGTACTCATTATTTCCCGATACTAATCCATCAATAATTCTTGTTGGGTTCCAGAGTAGCGTGCTACTCACCGAAAAGCGCTTTGACGCCTCGTCAGGGGTAGTAAGCACTATATAAATACAATTACAATACATTTGTGATGCACAGGTCGGTATGTCTCCTAATAATGCAGGCTTCTCACTGGTTCCGCTACAGTGTAGCTAGAAACTCTGTTTCGATTTTTGCATATGTAGCTGTCATGGCGTAGGCCAGTGGTTCCCAACCTTTTGATTTATGTGGACCCCCATTTTAACATTAATGGAATCTAGGGACCTGAATCATCATTGGAATCCGGGGACCTCCGCCTGAGTCATTACTGGAAGCTGGGGATCTAATTTGTCAATATTTGTTAATATTTTTCAATTTTCTAAGCAGTCGCGGACCCCCTGAGAAGGCTTTGCGGACCCCCAGGGGTTCCCGGACCACAGGTTGGGAACCACTGGCATAGGCGGTATCACATCAATGGAGGTACAGAGCACTCTGCTTTCTAGAAGCACCAGGCGTAGACACACTGCACAAACCTCAGTAGACACACTGCACAGACCTCAGTAGACACACTGCACAGACCTCAGTAGACACACTGCGCAGACCTCAGTAGACACACTGCGCAAACCTCAGTAGACACACTGCGCAAACCTCAGTAGACACACTGCGCAAACCTCAGTAGACACACTGCACAAACCTAGACACACTGCGCAAACCTCAGTAGAAACACTGCCACACTGCACAGACCTCAGTAGACACACTGCGCAGACCTCAGTAGACACACTGCGCAGACCTCAGTAGAGACACTGCGCAGACCTCAGTAGAGACACTGCGCAGACCTCAGTAGACACACTGCGCAGACCTCAGTAGACACACTGCGCAAACCTCAGTAGACACACTGCGCAAACCTAGACACACTGCGCAAACCTAGACACACTGCGCAAACCTAGACACACTGCGCAAACCTAGACACACTGCGCAAACCTAGACACACTGCGCAAACCTCAGTAGACACACTGCGCAAACCTCAGTAGACACACTGCACAAACCTCAGTAGACACACTGCACAAACCTCAGTAGACACACTGCACAAACCTCAGTAGACACACTGCACAAACCTCAGTAGACACACTGCACAAACCTCATTAGACACACTACACAAACCTCAGTAGACACACCACACAAACCTCAGCATTCGCACACAGGAGAGACCAGACTGATATTTTGTCAAACAAGACAGATGCCTCATTCTACTGTATAAATGTAGGTAGACCTCCGTCATTTGTCGAGTACATGTGACGGTGTGCATTTTCCCCAAAAAGGATGACATCTCACTGCAGTCCATTGATCTAGAGATGCAGGGCTGTATCATGCCCACACAGACTAATACCTCGCGTCACTCGGAGTGGTTTGCAGCAAAAGAGTCCTTGAAACATCTGCATTTGCATGTGTAGATTGGGTGACGGTGGCTTCTCTCTGGAGTACTTTCAAGTCGCTTCTGAGAACCATCATGGTTTCACAGAGCCCTCGAGACTCCCCGTTCCACGATGACCTCTGCACTTGCGTTTGTGCAGCTCCAAGTACACGACGACCTTCCCTGTTGTGCCACAAAACTCTGTGCAGTGTTTACTGAAGGACTATTGTCACTGGTTGGTGCTCACTGCAGAATCCGGCAGAAAGTCGTGTAATGGAAGATATCTCACTGCAGAATGCTAGGAAAGGCCTGGAGTGGATTTGAAAGGACAAACCAGGCCGGCGTGGATGTGGGTCTGGGTTGACGGCTGGAAGAAGTGATGCACGGCTTGTTCCGAAATGTCCTGGTTTTCATCTCTCACTCAAGGCCTCTTCTCCGAACAGATGGCGGAAGCTGCTCGTGGGCCCGACATGTTGTCTGGGTCTTTGGCAAATGTCACCAAAGCCTGAGTCACAGGACTGGGCCCAGTGGTCTGTTTCCAGCCCGCCTCTCCGCCCTGCGACTGAAACGCGACAAACACGATGACATTTCCTGTGACAAGCAATAAAGACGCTGATGTCTTCATGCTGTCATCTGGCTCCCCGGGCAGCGGTCTCCATAAACTACAGCAAACACACTGTGCACGTGACTGGTTCCATCACAGCAGCAGGAGAGGCCTCGTGCAGAACTTAAACACGTAAGTGTTAACATTCCCAACCCTGGCTCGTAGTGCAGTTTTATTCTCTGGTCGTAAAACACTGGTAAGGAAAAACATTTCACTAGCGAAGGAAAAGGACATTTTCAGCATCCTTCACTGCCCTCATCTTTCTTCTAGGAGACCCCTTCTCTTGATTTCTAGTAAATCATTACAGGCTAGAATTTAACCGGTTTGCCCGATAAACATTTTCTTGAAGATGGACACATCTTGGTGGCACTAACAACTGGAAATGCAGCAGCGGACTAAGCCCTCTACATCTGGGCGGTTCCAAGGCAGTGTCACCAATATGTGGAAAAATAATCACATTGATGGAAGGCAGGACTATTCTTTTATATTCTTTAAAGGTAGCGTGAAATAATCTCTAGAAACAAGTCGACACTTCCTGGAACTTTTTATTCAGCGGCTGCGTCTCCCTGACGTACAAGGTAGGGTACCCTCACCATCGGAACCTTCTTTGGTTCATACATATGAGACTGCCTTCTACCCAGTAACCTACACCCTCTTTGCTTTCTCTTCACCCTTTTTAGTCCCATTGAATGACCATCAACATTCAAGCACAAGAAAACACAACCATCAAAATAGAGTCAACTCTAAAATACAACCATCAAAATGCAGGCAATGCTAAAACACAACCATCAAAACACAGTCAACGATAAAATCAAATCAACAAAATTCAGGTGACTCTAAATTACAACCATCAAAATGCAGGCAGTGCTAAAATACAACCATCAAAATACAGGCAACACTAAAATACAACCATCAAAATACAGGCAATGCTGAAATACAGCCATTAAAATACAAGCAATTCTAAAATACAAACTATCAAAATACAGGCAACACTTAAAAAGCACCCATAAGAATACAAGCAACACTAAAAACAACCATCAGAATACAGGCAACACTAAACTACAACCATCAAAATACAGGAAACACTAAAATACAACCTTCAAAATACAGGCGATGCTGAAATACAGCCATTAAAATACAAACCATCAAAATACAGGCAACACTTAAAAAGCACCCATCAGAATACAAGCAACACTAAAAACAACCATCAGAATACAGGCAACAGTAAACTACAACCATCAAAATACAGGCGATGCTGAAATACAGCCATTAAAATACAAGCAATTCTAAAATACAAACCATCAAAATACAGGCAACACTACAAAAAACACCCATCAGAATACAAGCATCACTAAAAACAACCGTCAGAATATAGGCAACACTGAACTACAACCACCAAAATACAGGAAACACTAAAATAACCATCAAAATACAGGCGATGCTGAAATACAGCCATTAAAATACAAGCAATTCTAAAATACAAACCATCAGAATACAGGCAACACTAAAAATGCACCCATCAGAATACAAGCAACACTAAAAACAACCATCTGAATACAAGCAATACAAAAAACAACATCTGAATACAGGCAACACTAAAAACAACCATCAGAATACAGGCAACACTAAAAATGCACCCATCAGAATACAAGCAACACTAAAAACAACCATCTGAATACAAGCAATACAAAAAACAACATCTGAATACAGACAACACTAAAAACAACCATCAGAATACAGGCAACACTAAAAACAACCATCAGAATACAGGCAACACTAAACTACAACCATCAAAATACAGGAAACACTAAAATACAACCAACAAAATACAGGAAACACTAAACTAGAACCAACAAAATACAAGCAACTTGTATCCTGTTCATCTATACATTCTTGTTGATGCTACTGCACCAGATTGTGCTCTTCTGTGACTACGTCAAGTATCTACCTTGCTTGACTAGATGCTGACCCTGTACCTTGCTAAATATTATATCTCCAAGCTTTATCGCAAACCTAATTACTTGTAGAGTAAAACTGCAACCATACTATTCATGCCCTCTCAATATATTGACTTACATAATCTTTTACACTCCTGCTAAAGCGCTCTAATATCCTTCAGGATTATATATGCACAACAGAAAAAAAACACAAAGTTAAATAAAAAATGATGGTTTCCTGGTCAACCAGAAAATTCTATTTTGCTTTGTGTCTAAGTGACGACTCAAGTCCTATGACCCGATGGAGGCTTTGAGATGCCCGTTGAAGACACCTGTGTTTCAAAGTGGCCTCTTTGTTTTTACAGTGATGAAGTTGTGATCACCTCGCAGCCTCATCTTGGTACCCCAGGGCACTCACCCTGGACAGTCGGCTCTGGTGCCCTCACTGACATTGTGGCAGATGTGTTCAAGCCACAGGTGCCTAGTTCCATCGAACAGAGGATGACATGTCACAGCACCGTGATGGGGGCCATCATTCTTTAGATTTTAGACATATAAGTAGCCATTGGTAGATTCTGGCTTTGGGTAGATATTTCCTCGGGTGAGTATGTTCTGTGTAGTACATTCACACTTACTGCCATGGCTTGGAGGCTTTGCAAGCTTGATACCAAGAGAGCATTCGGGATGAGAAGAAGTATGCTGGGGTCCAGACTTATTAAGAGTGATGAGAAGGCGAGAGCATAAGCTTGCATCAGACCGCACATAGGGTCAGTGGACACTACATCTCTTATTAATGATTAATGTATATGAGCTGCAAACCTACTTTCTGTCAGCGACCAGCAATCCTTTTTAATCGAGCAGCTACATTCTGAAAGATGAATCTATAGTTGGATAGCTTTCATATGAATTTGAGGGCCAATGGTGTTTAACTGGGGAATAAAAGCCTAAGCAAGCCATGGAGCATGTGGCGAGAACTCTCCTTTAAATCATCGCAGTGATCTACGTTTGCGGGCAAACAGCTCTCTTGGTTTCCATGCCAATGGCATCGGAATGAGTGAGCAGTCATAAGGTAGAAGGTGAACAATTCTTAGCTCCTCTCTTAGCCAGATCTGAGCCTCAGACCAAGGTCTAAATTCAGAGGACAAGAAAGCAGATTCTAGATGTGGGAGGTGCACCAGTTTGCGAATCTGGTTTCTCGCATATCCGGAACCAATATCTCACTTTCAACTGTGTTTATCCTACAAGGAATAGCAGAGAGGTATCCGAGTGCCAAGGAACTCTACCATGATTCTGGTACGGACCGTGCTGAACATCTACAGTGCAGGGCTGCTGAAGGAGACCTAGAAAAGATCACAAGAGAAAAGGTGCTGGCAAAGGCAGCTTTTTTGGGGCTCATCCACGCTTTATGATGACCTCATCGCCAGCAATTGGACGGCAAAAACCTTTCTTTAAAATTTTGTGGGAGTGAGAGCTTCCTTATAGCGAACGCTGCCATTGGGTACCAGTTTTAGACGCTGATCAAACGCATGTCTTAGGATATAAATAAGTTGGATAAACTCAGTTTCACCCCAAGGGGTATATAATTTGCTTTGCCAGTTTAACAGTGCATCGACTATTGACAGCTTGGCAGCTTACCATTGGATTAGTGTACACTGAGAACCCCAAGACCAGTTAGGAAAACCTCCAAAAAGAAGTGGGATCTGCTTTCAGCAAAAGCAACATGTTTGCAGACCTCTCTGGGCACCCTGTACATAAGGATGTAACACATACTGAGCTTCCTGCCCTTGCCTCTACATGTGGGCATAAACTCAAAATAACCAAACCCAGTTTAAAGGCCGGAGCATGTGGTCAAGCTGAGTACCAACTGCAGAAAGGCACATATTCCACCTTTTGCTGCCCTTACTTTCAAGCTCAGATGTTAAACAGAGAGAGTTTACCAATTGTCTCTGGTCTGTGAATACAATACAAGGCAATCTAGTCTTGCTGTTGCGTTGTAAATAAGGAAACAGTATCCTACCCCAGTTGTCCAGAACCACGGAGGGCTTGTGTGCGGCCCACCTTTCATCCATCTTAGTGGTGGCCGAAGAAGGCTCTTGGTTAGACAAAGGGCACCAGAGTTCCTATAGCTGGATTCTGGAGGGCTTTGCGTAGTCCAGCAAAGAAATATTAGGGCTCCCATGATGTTCATACGGTTTCACAGTATTAATGTCATTGGGACAACAGTAGTGTTTGCAAAGGCCAAGAGCAGTAAAGTTGGAAGGAAAACTTGCAGTGTAGTGTGTGAGTGTGTAGGGCGTTTAGAAATGCCAGAACCCCATCTTCATTCTGAACCCTCAACATGCTCTTATCTTCAAATCTCTACTTTGTGGTCCCAACCCTCACAACATCCATCTCATGTATGCTTCCCCTACCCCATTCACCAGTACTAGACACCTACCCTCTTCACCATGACATCTATCTTGTGTATCCACTTAGTAACCATCGTTGGAGATCCATCAATCTTCGTGTCCACCACATCTTCCTAAGCAATCCCCTCATATAGCCTTCTTTGCCCCAGAGTCATGCCAACCGTATCCCATAATCTATCACTTTCCTCACCGTCCCGCTCCCCAAACATTTCCCCTTTCTACAATTGTTGGCATCAACTGTGCAAGCCTACATTGTTCGACCTACGACTTCCAACAATACATAGAATCTCAACTAGGTCAACAGACTTATCCCAAGAGAATGTGGAGTACACTTTTTGAGCAACTTCATCACTGCTTGACTTTATCCCATGGATGGATCAAACTACAAAGGCATCAGCTGCTTCATTCATGGTACTTGGTGGTAAGTTAAAAGAGCAGTGTTTGAAGCCACCGGTAATGCAGGCCTTGTATGACAACTCACCTCTTCCAAACAGTGATGCCCAATCAAATGTCCAAACAATGAAGTTATACGACCAATCACAGCACCCAAAGATCCCAAACCAACGTAACTTACCACCAGTCCCAAATATAAGTCTACACCTGAAAACCCCAGCATGCGCTTTCAATTAATTGTGCCAGACACAGTTTCCAGTGATTTTGTTGATCCTGCAACTCACATCTGACACTGTGGAGTAAAATACAGCTGCGGACATCAGATAAATGCAAATTTAATGAGACTCTAAGATTACTAGACCACCAGGCTCCCAGTAGGGCATGTAACAAACCATTGACAGAACAGTACACAAACCTGTTTTAAATAAAAACTCTAAAAAAGATATATATAGAGAGAGACTGTAATACTTCTCAATCAAAATCACACAAGCATTGTTTCAGACAATACTAGATCTAACTTTGCTTGTCCAGCTCTCAGCTCAGAATATCCAGAATCAGTTGTATCCCCTTCCTAGTAGCAAACACCTCGATCACCCACCATAGCCCATTGTTTCAGCTTTATTCATTAATTTTGTGGCATGGAACAGAGGTTAATATTATGCAGCCCTCATTTATTGCCCTCATTCATTGGAGCAACAAGGAAGTAACTTAACTATGTAATTCAGTATAATATTATAGAACCTGCCTAAAACAACAGAACCCAAATTAATTGTCCTTCTTTTGTCACCGCTTATGCATGAATACATAGTTTTGCATGTTTTGGTTCTACTAAAGAAATTAAGTTGAGCCCATGCCTGGACAAGAACTACTACTGCCCGATGAGGTACTCACTCGAAACAGGAAATGGGTCCCATGTGGTCTGTCTTCCAAGCCGCAAAGTGGGGCAAGTGGTGTTTAGTGAGGAGATCAAGTACAGAATTGTAAATTTCTACTCTCATTTTGGCACTTTCATTGGCACTTTTATACGGATGTTTTTCTCTCTAATATACCCCATTGATACATTTCAAGCACTCTTTCAATCTTGCACGTGTACTGGGGCATTACAGTTAGCTGGTTCCTTCCCAAATAATCCCCCACAGACACATTTCAATCTGTCAATCCCCCTGTCAGCATTCCCTACCAAAATGGACAAGTGAAGGACACCAAAAGCACTAAGCAAGCAGGCTTAAGGTCTCTTTGAGCACTAGCTGCCAGGGTTTAGCAGCACATGAGAGATGCAACAAAATGAGAGGGGGGTGACTAGGACTGCTGTGTGCACATAACGTCGTTTGGATCTAAGAAGATCCCAGACTACCACAACTATGCACCCACCTCCCTCAAGGTATCTATCAGGACCCTAAAGCAACCAGAAGGCTTCATGCTACTAGCTTAGGGCTCAAAGTACCAATTGCTATTACCAGTGTTTCCCACCCATCACAATCTACAAAACGTGGATGTCTGGGGGGCTCTCGTTTTGCAGTTTTTATAGCATAAACCTTGCCCAATGGCATTGGAGCACTTTAGATTCAGGCCACACTTGTTTTTCTTTTTTTGTATCCACAGCAGGGGTGTGGAATTTAATCAAATATCTACTTGTCCATGGGACAGTTTTCTTCACAAATCTACCAGTCCTTGTTCCTTTGGTGCCACGATAAATTATGGCGGCAATCTCATTACATAGGAGCTATGATAGCCTCTTTGATTATGCCAGGTCTCAAACTACAGTACGGTTTGAGTGCCAGCAATTCCTGCATTGTGCAACCTTTCCACAGATCTGGGCCTGGAGGTTGCATTAAGCAATAGTTACAGGGTAGCAATGTGCTTTAGAGTCTTTGCAAACCTAGTAACGTTCATGTTTTGGGAGTTTTCACTAGATCTTCCATAATCTTTTCTGTACTGAGAAAGGCTCAGAACGGTTGGAAATTTACTGCTGACAAAGGGAGATATAAAACATATTCCACAGATGGGGTAAAAAAGTGGTTGGAGAATAAGTAAACTTGTACACACTCTGAGCGACAGTATTCTTCCCTTTCACAAGGAGAATATTGGTGCACAAAGTACTGTGACAATGTGTGCTTCTTGAGACCAAAAGAAATGTTATTGCTTTTTTCCAATGTTTGTTATAATGGTGAAGGCCTGACCTCTCCCACAACAATAATTTACAAAACCCACGTCAAAACAAGAGACGCACTTACAATAGCAAAAGACTGACCACCATAGTTGGACCTATTGGCTTTGGCAATGGTTGTTTATTTTCATGTTTCCCATAATCTTGTTGAAACTGGTTGCACTGATTTTCCATTATGAATATATTTTGGAAATATTAGAATGCATTAATACATTTTAGTAAATGATGCTTCAAAGAAATTGTGTCTGATTTTTTTAAAGTAGTTCAGCAAAAGTTATTTCCTAGTTGCATTTTTTGTGAACATTTAATTTGAAAGCAAAGACTCGTCAATCTTATTTTCAAGCGTCTGTAGCTATTTGCATCTGATCAGAGAGCATTCTGGGAGCATTATATGTAGCCTCATATTGTTAAACTTTGCAAACCTATGTACAGATTTTTATACTGGGACCACTGTTAGCTTTGCAGTCCGAGCTTACAATATTTCCTTAGAGTGTTCAAATAGAGGCTTTGGAATTAACGAACCATAAATACAAGTTTGAACAGCATCAGCATTTGGGCACACATATTACCCTAACTGTAGACAATGCCCTTCCCTGATCCATAATGTGGTACTGTAAACTGGCAGCCAAGAGATTGGTGCTGCAGGGGATTGGGTCTACTTGTTCCATGGACAAAATAAACATGAAAACTTTTTGTCCTTGACCCCAAACAATATGTCCTGGGAGTCGGGCTATAGGAATTCCACATCCCTGCCACAGGGATATTAAAGGATTTGCAGAAAATTAAAGGATGTTGAGCCAAGGCCCGGATTCAAACCTAGTTCCCCATGTTCCAAACCTAGTTCCCCATGTTCCAAACCTAGTTCCCCATGTTCCAAGGTTGACAGCTTGTTAGACCATATCTCCTTCCCTTTAAGAGTTTTTAACTGGAGATTGAGTCTAGTGATGGCCAGACAGCCATTTCAGCCCAGCTTCCTCTTCACTCATCAAGGCTGCCAACATAGAGGACTTGGAGAGGAGCGGCCTTCAGTAGCTACTGTGTGTCTGCCTGTGGAAAGTAGACAATTCTCTATTTTCTCCTAACTCTTAATATCCTGTTATTCCCCCTGCATCTAGAGCTCCTGCCATTTTTTAACTTACGAAAAAGGAGATACATTCTTCACCCGCTTGGCAAGAGGACTTCAACCAACCTCCCTTCCCACTTAGTGATCTGCTCCCAAAATCACGAAACCTCTGGCTTTAAACTCAACATTCAGCCTGCTCAGCACCCTTTGGTGGGCTAGCATTTTCAAGCTATTGTAAGTGACTACACACCAAATATGAATAAATAGGCACAGGAATCCTCTGCTACTGAAATAAGATGGGAAAGTAGACTAAAAGCCACCTCTCTTCCGTGTGAATCCTTCACCACCACCCATGCCGCACCCTGTACCCTTTCCACTTCTGTCTCTCCATTGCTCCCGGCACTCCCAACTAGTCACCCCTCTCTCCGTTCAGCAGCTGTCCATGGCCCCCACCTAAAGCAGTATATCCTGGCCACAGTCCCTCAGCCCACATTTACTGTCTTGGTTGGTCTCCTGATTTTGCAGAACCTTTCTGTGTGTTGTAAACAGATGTCCTCAACAAGCCACGCTAGACAGAGTACTGTTTACACATCCAGCACACCAAATAGGCCATATTTTGGGAGTCACCGTGACCACAACGGCGCTGCCCACCAGCACACACTATGCACACACAACACAACAGTTTAAGACATAATGTTTAACATATATCCAGAGTAGCTCTATAACATGTTGTTGTTTTTTTCTTTTATGGCACCCAACCGCACTGACCACCACGATTTTTCTTGCACTCAATTTCTTCTGCTGGGATATGTTCCTTTGTGCCATTTTACAATGTTAGAAATGGGGTCTGTACTCTAGTCAGGGTAAGGGAGTCACACATCTAAGATAACCCCTGCTCGCCCCCTTGGTAGCTGGGCACAAGCAGTCAGGCTTATCTCAGAGGCAATGAATAAAGTATTTGTACACACAAACAGCAACACAATGAAAACACCACAAAAGTACCCCACACCAGTTTAGAGAAATAGCCAATATTTATCTGATTAAAACAAGACCAAAATGACAAATATCTCAAATACACAAGTAAAGATACAAATTTTCAAAGATTAAATCTTAGTATAGTGCTTAGAAACACAATAGCGCCAACTGGGGCTCTCACGGTGTCTTGATAGAGTCGTTCCCAACAGTCTGATGCCACTCGTGAGGGAGTGCGGGCCAGTCATGGAGTCGCACGGACCAAAGGTACAGTATCTTGGAAAACGAGGAAACAAAGATGTTGCACGGAGTCGGGGAGGTGAGGCGTCGCTGGAGGCCGTGTGGCATCGGTTCCTTACTGCTACCGGTGAGGTGAGGTGTCTGTTCCTTACGGTTGCAGGGCAGGTGATGCAGGGTCGGTGGCAAGGCATTGGTTCCTTCCGACAAGGCGGGGTTGATGAATCCAGCAGGTCAAGATGCAAGGCGTCAACTTCAGTGTCACAATTACACCACGGGGCCACAGGTGCTGCAGCAGAGTCAGGTGTCCCGGACGTCAGGGACACGGCGCTCAGGACTCATGCTGTGGCGGGACTTCAGAGGTGCAGCATCAGGCCTGCGGCATCAGTCGCTGCACTCAGCAGGGACCACAGCTCCAGTGCAGACAGCAGCGCGGAGTCAATCAGTGGCGCTGGTTCCGAAGTCGCTCTGGAGTAGATGTGCTTGTTTCTTCTTGGTTGCACCAGATCTCACTCCCAAGGGCCCAGGAACTCGATTTGGCACCACTTGGGGGGGTAGGAGTCTCAGCAAGAGAGCCCAGGTGCTGGCAGATTAAGGGGGTGATTCTGACTCTGGCGGGCGGCGGATGCCGCCCGCCAGAGTTCCCCTCTCCAGAACACCGCACCGCGGTCGTCAGACCGCTGCAGTGATTCTGGGTTTTCCACTGGGCTGGCGGGCGACCGCCAAAAGGCCGCCCGCCAGCCCAGTGGAAAACAACCTTCCCATGAGGACGCCGGCTCTGAATGGAGCCGGCGGAGTGGGAAGGTGCGACGGGTGCAGTTGCACCCGTCGCGAATTTCACTGTCTGCAATGCAGACAGTGAAATTCAAAGTGGGGCCCTCTTACGGGGGCCCCTGCAGTGCCCATGCCATTGGCATGGGCACTGCAGGGGCCCCCAGGGGCCCCACGACACCCCATACCGCCATCCTGTTCCTGGCGGCAGAGCCGCCAGGAACAGGATGGCGGTATGGGGTGTCAGAATCCCCATGGCGGCGCAGCGAGCTGCGCCGCCATGGAGGATTCTTCTGGGCAGCGGAAAACCGGCGGGAGACTGACGGTTTTCCACCTCTGACCGCGGCCAAAGCGCCGCGGTCAGAATGCCCTGCGGGGCACCGCCAGCCTGTTGGCGGTGCTCCCGCCAACCCTGGCCCCGGCGGTCCATGACCGCCGGGGTCAGAATGACCCCCTGAGTCTTTAATGTCCCTGAGACTTCTAACAAGAGGCAAGCTCTTGGAGAACCTTTGAGAACCATAGGAAGCAGGATGTAGAAAGCAAAGTCCAGTCCTTTCACTCCCAGGACAGACCACCAAGCAGCTGGCCAGCACAGCAAAGCAACAAGCAGATTGGCAGTCCCTCCTACAGCTCCCAGCTCTTCTTGCTGGCAGAATGTCCTCACTCCAGAAGGATTTTCAAGTTTTGGTCTCAGAGGTCCAATACTTATACTCATTCCTGCCTTTAAAGGAGGCACACTTCAAAGGAAGGTCTCTGTAGTGCACAAGACCCTGCCTTTTCTGTCCTGGCCCCAGATACACTCAATGGGGTTAGAGGCTTCTTCTTTGTGTGAGGTCAGGCACAGCCCTATTCAGGTGCAAGTGTCAGCTCCCTCCTCCCTCTACTCTAGCCCAGGAAGACCCATTGGAATATGCAGGGCACACCTCAGCTCCCTTTGTGTGACTGTCTAGAGTGAATTCACAAACAGCCCAACTGTCATCCTGACCCAGACGTGTATTCCACAACCAGGCAGAGCCACACAAGAGTTAAGCAAGAAAATGCCTACTTTCTAAAAGTGGCATTTTCAAACTTACAATTCAAAAAACAACTTCACCAAAAGATATATTTTTAAATTGTGAGTTCAGAGACCCCAGACGTCATCCCTCTATCTGCTCCCAAAGGGAAACTACACTTGAAAGATATTTCAAGGCAATCCCCAGGTTAACCTATGGGAGAGATAGGTCTTGCAAAAGTGAAAAACAAATTTAGCAGTATTTCACTATCAGAACATATACAACACATCATTACATGTTCTACCTTTTAAATACACAGCACCCTGCCCATCGGGCTACCTTGAGCCTACCTTAGGGGTGACTTACATTTAGTAAAAGGGAAGGTTTGGGCCTTGCAAGTGAGCGCACTTGCCAGGTCGAAAAGGCAGTTTACAACTGCACACGCAGACACTGCAGTGACAGGTCTGAGACATGTTTACAGGGCTACTCATGTGGGTGGCACAATCAGTTCTGCAGGCCCACTAGTAGCATTTGATTTGCAGGCCTTGGGCACACATGGTACACGTATACAAGGGACTTACTAGTAAATCTGATATGCCGATCATGGAGAAACCAATTCAATTTAGACAGAGAACATACGCACTTTAGAACTGGTTAGCAGTAGTAAAGTGCCCAGAGTCCTAAAGCCAATACAAACAGGTCAGAAAAATAGAAGGAAGAAGGCAAAAATGTTGGGGATAACCCTGCAAAAAGGTCCGCGCCCAACATACAAGAAAAGTGATTCTGTACGGACCGCTGGTCTCGCTCATCACATACCAAGAATATTCACCCTCACTTACTATTGAAACATGCCCATTCATACACTACAGATTGCATGTTTCCATGATCGGGGACAAACCTAAGTCTGCAGTAGAGTAGTCAACCATTTTAGAAATTGCATCATACTACTGAAAGTGCTGCAGTTCTCTAGAGAGGGCATGCTGAGTGCTATACAAACACTGATATCATAACATGACATAATGGTGTGTGTATTTGAAAATAAGCATTGGAAAAGTCAATGGGTCTCGCCTTTATGATGTGAATGCTAAGTTACTAGTTTTTCCAGTGCTTCTTTACACAGCATTTAAATAAAAAAGTAAAAGAAAACAATCAGAATACTGGAGGAAAAAACAAACATGTATTTTAAGGTATCTCGGAAATAAATATCAAATTCATTACTTGCAATCCTTCTTAATAGCATGATTTTTCATATTTCACACGGGAACTATTTAAAAAGTATTTAAAACCTGTTGCTTGGGATACAGTTTAAAAGTAACACTGGGGACTACCTGTAGGTATTTAAAAGAATACAACTACTGTCTGAGGAAGTGTCAAAATTTAAATGAAAATATCTGCCCTTTACTTTGATTAGGAACTGAATCAAATGTTTCAACCAGTTGGTGCTCTGCAGCAGATCTAGAAGCAGATATATGAGCCTCCAACAGAGGCATCTTTCAGTTACTCTTCTGCCTTCAAGTCAGTGTGAGTGATTGCAGCAGCCTGCCTCTCCTCTAGCTCCTTAAATGCATCCTCTGTATCCCGAGCAGTGGTATTTCATATAACATGTGGGAGACAGAAGATGAAAACCAACCGAGCAACCTGGCAAAATATACATGTTGCTGTGCTTTTACAGACAAGCTGGGAGAATGAGGAGCAAAATAGAGAGTGCAGGGATATGGGGACGCAAGGAGAACGCAGAACGTGGGGGACAGCACTCAAAACGTGTACTACAATGCTGTGCTAAAAAAAAAAAAAAAAAAAGTAGTTCCCTGAATGGAAGCGGTGGAAGGACACAGGTCATCCAATCAAAAGGATGGTAAAGAAGCTACCCTCCAGAGAAAGCAAAACACAAAAGGAGGAAGGAAAGCCATTGAATTAAAAGCAAGCAAATTAGAGTGGCAAGCTTGTATAATAAGACCTTTGCTAAAGTTAGATGGGGAGTAAATGGGGAAGTAACAAGAGAGATCTCAATCAAAAGGGGAGTGAGACAAGGGTGTGTTTTGGCCCCAACTCTCTTCTTAATATTTATAACCGCTTGTATTCCTTATCTATTTGCTTGTGACAACGATGCCCCCAAACTAGGGGGGGTGAAGACACCATGCCTGCTCTTCGCGGATGATACATTATTGTTATCCCAAACTGCTTCCGGATTAGCAAACTTACTCCAAAAATGTACGTCCTTCTGTAAAGACCACGGCCTTGAAGTTAATTCTATGAAAACAAAGTATATGATCTTTGGTGACAACAAACACAAAGTAAGAAAGAGTATCTTTACGGAAGGGGTAGAGCTGGAGAGAGTCGCGGAATTTGTGTATTTGGGGGTCACACTGGAGGATACGCATAGATGGCAGGCACAGATAACAAGGGCACATATGTCGCTGAAGCAGAACCTGGGTGGTGTACTGAGATTTGCAAACAGGTCCCCGGGGTTCGCAATCACTCCAGCAATGGAAATATTCGAGCTACAAGCAAGAGGGAATGCTCTTTATGGATCAGAGCTATGGGGACATGGTAACCTAAAGGATTTGGAGATCGCTGAAAACTCTTTTATAAAGTCTATTCTCAGAATACCCACGAGTTCCCCCACGTTGCCTAACCGCATGGACGTGAACCTAGATTCTATTGCACACACAGCAGTGCTGAAACCAATATTATACTGGATCAGAATATGGTCCTTGGATACACTTAGCCCGTATAGGACATGGTTGAAAGCCTTGATTAGTGGAAACTATACGGAAAAAATCCCATGGTGCAAGTACGTTAGGGCAAGTCTGACTAAACTGGGGCTGGCCCATTTCTGGACGGTCCCCAATGATTTACCCAAAAATGCGGCACACGTTGTAAAGGATGTATACTGGCGGTGGCTAAAAGGGGGTAATCTAGCAGAGGTCCCCTTAGGTAGTTTGACAGATAAGTTTACATCAGTTAAGTGTCACTACCAGTTTGAACCATACATGGATCTGATCACATTCCCTCGAGCCCGAGCCCTTTACATCAGATCCAGGCTAGGCTCGAACCGCTACGTTCTTTCACCTGTACTTGGTCTAAAGATGTTCTTTATGCCAATTTCTGCCCGATGGGCTGCGGCCTTCCCGAATGCAGTGCACACGTACTATTCCATTGTCCTGCTTATGACAAGCAACAAATTAAATGGATTGTACCTCTCTGTAGAATCATGGGCTTCCAGAATCGTTTTACTGCCCTTAGAATTTTTAGGTCTAACACCGAGGGCCTGGTGGCATTTGCCATAGAAAGCTATTTAGAAGAAATTTGGCGCGTTAGATCAAAAATGTTAAAGTCATCCCATTAATAGGAGTATATAATGGGAATGCTTTCTATTTATATTTTACTCTATCTGTCGTTTTTAACTAGGATTATATTTGTGCAATGATATTTATTATGGAAAATTTAATATTTTTTTATGACGATTTTATATGGCATGATTTTAAAGGGAAAATGTTTTACGTGCAAGGACTCTTATCCGCAGTCTATTTTTGGCAAAATTGTGTTTTTTATGATGTGCTTTTATGGTACTTGTGTTTTACCGAAATAAAGCTAAAATGACGAGTGGCAAGCAGTCCAACTAATGAGAAGCACTGGGCTTACTCATAATCCACTGTAAGTAGTGGCATTGTACACAATTGGCCTTCGACAACAAACAGCCCAAAGCATTCCGTAAGCGAGACCTAAAAAGAGGTTCCCTGGTACAATCCCTCAAAGGTGTAATCAGCTTTTCTCCACCAAACTAGTATTTCATCCTAAATCATGACACGGGATCATCCTTTTGCATGTATACAGAATTGTCCTAGAATGTCTAGGTGTCGCCAGTTCACCAGCTTAGCTTTCTTGTGTCGCTGAGCATTCTTCAGCGTACTTGGCCACTTCAAGATAATGGACCATCTGCATTCTGCCAGTTTCTCCAATCCTGCAAAATACTTCAGGATTCTTTTAGACAGCCTCGGCAAAGTAGTATAATCATAGCACATTTTCTGAGCTGGCCCCTGGTTCCAATCCCTTTGGCAGTACATCATTCGCGCCATTATTAATATCTTTTAAAATGTACCCGCCTACCAACGAGGATAGTTCTCAGATTGTCTTAAAAAGAGTAAAGCTTTGCAGTGCATTTGAAATTATCATGCATTTTCATTATGTTATGAGTTTATTAAACAAAAATGTGTACTTCTACAAGAAACTTTGCCCCTAACAACAAAGAAACAGTGCTTAGCTCAATGTTAGGATGGTCTGGTGCATATAGAAAATTCAGATGTCCTGTAGAAGCTTAGAAACATACATGATTACAGTGATCTCTTTCAGGAGTGTGCGGCATTGGGAGGGGGCAGGGAGTTGTTAGACACTCCGGTGTTCTTGAACAAAAAATTGTGCAGCCTTAAGTGGAATTTTAATTATGCCAGAGAAATTCCAAGATTATGTAAAATATCAATTTACGCAATTTTCCCTAACTGTTGCCCATGAGAGACTGTGTTTGAGCATAAAATGTTTCACCAAGAGACATTTTCTACTTGAAGCATGGCCCTGCCTTCAAATTAATGCTAAAATTTGAAGGGCGTGGTTTGTCCCAACTAGAGCCTTCACAGAGGCTGTAAAGAGTTGAAAAATGTTTTGACTAGTAAAACTCATCCTATGAATATGAGAAATTTCATTTATCTGGAAATAGTACGTGTCTTGTAGAATCAATATGTCTAAAAGAATATAGCCCTGGTGAAGCGAGGTGTTGTGAAACACGTGTTGGTTGCCCTTATCGTAAGTAATGCTCATTCTGGATTAAAAAATAGAATAAGAGTCTGTGCTGGAAAACCGATTTGAAAGTGGCTTGAATGTTTTTGATTTCAGCCATTAACATGCCCAGTATAGTAGCCCAAAGTGACCTTTGATACTTTTGTAAATGTACGTTGAAGTCGGAAACACTGTGTGCCAGTGCATGGGCATTAAAAAGGTTCATATATGTTTGCACAGGGAGTGGGTAAGTAGAAACTGGACCTCGTCATGGGGTAAGAAAATAGCATTTTATAAAGGGATGTAAAATCCTGTATTTTTTAAGGGTGGAGGGGCAAGCACTTCTTTAAGGGGAAAGAAAAAACCCACCCTCGCTCTAGGGAAGCACACAGATAGATCCATGCCATTTTTTCAGGCATTCGACATAAAAGTATATATAATTAATCTCAGCGGGAATTATTCACACAGTCAGCAGTAATTCTGAAAATCTGGCGTGTGCCTGGCCCTCCTGAACCTAGCATGGACGCGCCCTTATAGGATAAGTGGACCTATACTCTTGTTAAAAGGGGACATGTTGTGGGTTGGTTATCAAAGCACATATTTGCTATGCGGAAGAAGAAAACCTTTTTATGGGAAGAGAAAGCAAGCTACCGAATGCACGTATAAGGCCACCCTACACTATAAGGGACGTAAAAAACCACCCATCTTTTCACAAAAACCCATCCTTGTCACAATTGAGGAAGAATTCGACTTTGTTAAATTGAGAAACTAAACCCAACTTTGTGTAAAGCCCATTCTCCTTGTGGAAAAGAAGCCATTGATGTTTGTGTGAAAAGGCATATCGCGAGTTGCCGTTGCCAGACAACACAACTCCGCACAAGGCTTCGACGCCCTTTCTCGTCTTGTTTCTGGTTCATTTAAACGAGGCGCATACTCAGTGTATGAAATATCAGTCCTGAGCGCGTGGAGGCGTCAAGGGCACCCCGCAGAGGCCCCACAAAAACTCTGCGAAACAATGAAATTCCACCCAGTCTCTGACGTCTGGGCTAATTGCTATATTTGCATAAGAGACGCTGAGAATCGTAATTGCAGATCTTAATTATCTGCCGCCAGACGTGAATAATCCATAACAGATGGTAAATGCATTTTTTGGGTTGCATTGACGGAAATCACTGGTAAATCCAGCCAATGTTATTAGGCAGCAGGGAGGCCGGCAGCTTGGAGGCTGGTGGGGCCGTGTGGTACTCCGCGTCGGTGGCAATCGGCCCATCTGCATGGCCTGTGATCCCAGGCTGTGGTGCAGATTGGGACGGCAGGGTACACCGGGTATTGGACATTGGCAGAGAACATTGGGTGACAGGGCCGCCATCTTGTTGCATCTGTAAGCAGATGCTCTAGGTGTTGTCCCGAACAGTCGTGTTTACCTGCCTCGCGCCACAATGGATCTAAGGGTTTGGTTTTCTGTAAATGCAAATATTGAATAGCAGTGGGTCGTGTTGATTTGAGATTTAATTGTCCTTGCCCCTCTGTGCCAGAGCTAGGGCTTTAAAATGTAATTTTAGATGTTTCTTTAAAATGATCTTTCCTTTAATTTTCAATTTATCTGTAGTTTTTTTTAAATTGTCTTTCCTTAAGATTGGTTTTCCGTGATTTGTTTTCCTCCAATGTGGTCCAGTGTGGTTTCTCAGTTTTCGTTTTTCCATTAATTCCCATACACCAGACTAAGGGGGTCATTACGACCCTGGCGGCCGGCGGTAAGGTGGCGGTAACACCGCCAACAGGCTGGCGGTGTACCGCCAGCAATTATGACTGTGACAGAATTGCCACGGCCATACCGCCGGCCCCTCCATTATCCCACCAGGATTCCTCCTGGCGGTCATAATCCCCAGGGCAGCGGTGCAAGCACCGCTGCCCTGGGGATTATGAGTCCCCGACCGCCAGCCTGTCCGTGGCGGTACACACCGCCATGGAAAGGCTGGCGGTAAGGGGACTTGGGGGGGGCCCTGGGAGCCCCTGCACTGCCCATGCACTTGGAATGGACAGTGCAGGGGCCCCAGGCATAGCCCCGTCGCGCATTTCGGGCAGTGAAATGTGTGACGGGTGCTACTGCACCCTCTGCACATCAGCATTGCCGCCGGCTCTATTGCGAGCCGGCAGCAATGTTGATGTGACATTTCCGCTGGGCCAGCGGACGGTAACACTGTTACTGTCCGCTGGCCCAGCGGAAATGTCATAATAGGGAGCCAGGAATACCGTCAGCAATGGCGGTATTCTGTCTCCCGCGGCCTCGGTGGTCTTTTTACAAGACCGCTGAGGTCGTAATGACCCCCTAAATCTTTGGCTCTCTGAGAACTGTTTTCCTACACACACCTAGTAGGCATAGACTTGGGCGTTTTCTGCCCAGCTTGCATGTGAAAGTTCATGGGGTACTTATCTACAAATAGCAAGTGCTTGTGTAAACCCTTTTAAGCACCCTATTTTGTAGGGGTTTATCAACTTTCCACTGCTTGATCTTGGCCAGGTTTTGGACACCCTGCTACGAGGGAATTCCCACTTATGCGCAACCATCATGAGTGGTGTTCACTTGTGTAGGTGTGCAAAATTTGCATAACTTGCTTTTGCTTGATCATACACAGTTTTGGCAAATGTACTCGGAATTGTATGAAAATGCAAACCTGTTATTTTGTGTTATATTTTAGCGCACAATGCGTCATTGCGTCAATTTTGGCATGAAGATGCATTTAACAAAGGACTGCTGACAACTGCAGCTCACGAAATGTTTCGCGAATGACACATAAATATGCAAAATGGCATTGTGGCGTAATTTGCCGTTCACCCTATCATTTGTCCCTATGTTTCGAGTTTAAGGTTTTATTATATTTTGTAAATGCTTTATGCTGGTCGAGTGCTTTGTAAACTGTATAACTTAAGCTAGTATCAAGGCCCTTTAACTCACGGCGCCTTTTGTTCTCTCTGGCCTGGGGGTTTCTCTAAACTACTCCTACCTGTGACGCGGCCTCAGTCCCGCTCCCCAACCCTCACAGAACAGCCACCTCCCTCCATGCAGATCCTACCGACAGCCTTCGCACCCACACGCCCTTTGCGTGTCTTCTAAGCCCGTCCTGACAGCGCTTCGAGGCTGCACCACTGCGCTACATAAATGCTACTGACAGTGCACGAAGCCCCGCGAGGGCCCCGTCCCAGCAGACTTACCACAGTGAACGCAGCTCAAATCAAGCTTTTGCAGATTAATGTTATCTGCAGCGCGGGGACGGGGTGCCTGTGTTCTCAAGGTTTGGGGTGTGCCTCGTCCTCAAAGGATGAACCTGGATTCGCGGATCTTTACATACTGCTCTGGACATGAAATGCCATCCGAGGCGAAGAGCAGCGGCGCGGCCTGCCCCCTGTTGTGATTGTAAAGTGCAGTGACACTTCTCGGCCAGCTCGCGGCGCTGTGTTGGATGCAGGAGTTACCGCAGCGTGTTGCCCCATCTCCCATTATCCTACCAGCATCACTGGCAGACTGGCAAACGGAGGGTTGTCATGGGCCCGAGTGCCAGGAAGGGAGTGGGTCCCCTGGGTGCTGTTTGAACTGTGAAATACAGCAATAATCAGGGTTCGGTGGACCCCGGTGCCACTGCACCAGCTGCACCACTGTCAGCTACGCCTGCGCTCACAGAGCAGTGCCGGCGAATCACCGCCTGCCTGCAGCAGAAGGTGCCCTGGCTGCTTGGCACACCTCGGCCCCTGAAGCTCACGTTGGCTTCGGGGGGCTACTTCACCTCGTGCCAGAGGTGCCTCGTCCTACACAGCCTCTCGACTCCTAGGCGGCTCCGCAGGCCTGTACCCGAGCATCTCCTCCAGCACAGGTTTCTTTACATTCTGGACCTAGTGAACTGTTTACATTTCAGGACTACAAGTACCAGAATGCAAAGAGAGTACCTGGACCAGGGTGCGCCAGACACTCGCTGCCAGTGCATGAAATTAAAATATGAGTGCAGATGCCCACTCTCCATGAGTATTTTTTATTTATTTTTTACTGCCGAATTATAGCTCCACCTTTCCATTCAAAGTAAATAGGTGCAGGTATTCGGTACCCTAGAGTACCTTCATGTTCACAGCATTGTTCATGGCGCTCTGGTTATGGCTCTGCTGTTTCAAGGGCATCGCTGTCCAAGTGATTGACAGCGCAGCCAGACAATGAGAGAGACCAGTTATGTGCCTGCGTGTGACCCCCAACCTCCCAAACACACACACACACACACACACACACTAAGGCTCCAAGGAGAGAAATTCGCCAAACTACGGAGTGAAAAGGGGGTGGTGGGGTGAGAGGCGGTGTTAACCTTCGAGGGACACCCCCTTGACATAGAAGCATTGGCACAGGGGCGTTGCTACCATTGATGCAGCAGGTGCAGTGACACCGAGGCTCGTAGGCCTTGGGAGGTTCGGGGCACTGAACCCTGATCATTGCTGTATTTCAGATTTCAAACGGCCGCGCTGGACCACATTCCGCTGGCTACGGCGCCGCATTAGCAAAGCCAGTATGTCCGGTGTGGGCTGCCAACCTTTGGGCTTTGCCAGTGGTTGTTTTATTTGTGAATGAAGCCACCTGACACAGGAGCGGCACAGTAGCAGCGTCGGCGGAGCTGTTGTTTTTCCGTCTTGGCAGAATGAGCATTGTCTAAGAGCCCAAGCCGGCGTATTTGTTGAAATATAAAATACCCACTCTGGCAGTGAAAGTGGCTACTTAGAGCAGAATGACCCCACACCCAGTGCCCAGATGCCAGCTGTGCTGGGCACACGCAAAACCTGGCTGACACCGCTTCATACCAACGGATGGCGAGGGCTGACAGAAAGCCCGTATAAATCAATTTATGTAGTATGTAAAATATTAATAAAGACCAAAGGTCTTTCTAACATCACACCTAACTTGGGCCAGTCTTGTATTTTTTTAAATATTAAATAAGGCCTTGGCTAATGCCAAACTGGAAAAAAACTCAGCCGAGGCAGGCTTTGAAAGTAAAAACATATTTGTTTTTATTTCTTGGATGTCTTCTGCGTTCTCGAGTGTGTGAGTAATGACGAGTCTGCCACCCACGCCCCCGCTGGAGGTGTGAGGACGTTGGCATGGCAGTGCCCTGCTCTGATTCCAGTTATACGCCGACCCCCCCACCCCCGGCTTCATGATCCATAAACACAAAAACCGCGCAATGGGCAGCGACCCCGAGTCCTGGCGGGGGCCGATGTATCACACACTAAGGAAGGACCTAACACCTAGGAATGCGAGCGATGCCGCCTCGTCCTCCGAGGGGTTTCCATGGCAACCGCTGAAAACAGAGAGCATCTTCCCTTGGGTATCCGCGGTGAGTGCATTTCAGCGACTGAGGGAGTCACCTTCAACCCCCCCTCGGTCCACCCAGTTTATCCAGCCTCCACCCGCCACATTTACAAGCATGACTGGACCTCCCTCCCCCCTTCAAAATCAAGATTCGCATCCCTGATTGGTTGCGAATATGGGTCCATTGGAACCTTTTAAGCTAATATATTTTTTTCTGTCTAATAGCGTTGGAGACAGTTACTTCGTCCGTATTTTGCTCGCCCTTACTTAGCTCGCCCTTACTTAGCTGAGCCCGCCTGCCTGCCTGCCCTTCGCCCGTCTCTTGCTGGCCCTTCGCCCGTCTCTTGCTGGCCCTACGCCCGTCTCTTGCTGGCCCTTCGCCCGTCTCTTGCTGGCCCTTCGCCCGTCTCTTGCTGGCCCTTCCCCCGTCTCTTGCTGGCCCTTCGCCCGTCTCTTGCTGGCCCTTCGCCCGTCTCTTGCTGGCCCTTCGCCCGTCTCTTGCTGGCCCTTCGCCCGTCTCTTGCTGGCCCTTCGCCCGTCTCTTGCTGGCCCTTCGCCCGTCTCTTGCTGGCCCTTCGCCCGTCTCTTGCTAGCCCTTCATCCGTCTCTTGCTAGCCCTTCATCCGTCTCTTGCTGGCCCTTCATCTGTCTCTAGTTGGCCTTTTCCCTGGTCTCTTGCTGGCCCTTCGCCCGTCTCTTGCTGGCCCTTCGCCCGTCTCTTGCTGGCCCTTCGCCCGTCTCTTGCTGGCCCTTCGCCCGTCTCTTGCTGGCCCTTCGCCCGTCTCTTGCTGGCCCTTCGCCCGTCTCTTGCTGGCCCTTCGCCCGTCTCTTGCTGGCCCTTCGCCCGTCTCTTGCTGGCCCTTCGCCCGTCTCTTGCTGGCCCTTCGCCCGTCTCTTGCTGGCCCTTCGCCCGTCTCTTGCTAGCCCTTCATCTGTCTCTTGCTGGCCCTTCATCTGTCTCTAGTTGGCCTTTTCCCTGGTCTCTTGCTGGCCCTTCGCCCGTCTCTTGCTGGCCCTTCGCCAGTCTCTTGCTGGCCCTTCGCCAGTCTCTTGCTGGCCCTTCGCCCGTCTCTCGCTGGCCCTTCGCCCGTCTCTCGCTGGCCCTTCGCCCGTCTCTCGCTGGCCCTTCGCCCGTCTCTCGCTGGCCCTTCGCCCGTCTCTCGTTGGCCCTTCGCCCGTCTCTCGCTGGCCCTTCGCCCGTCTCTCGTTGGCCCTTCGCCCGTCTCTCGCTGGCCCTTCGCCCGTCTCTCGCTGGCCCTTCGCCCGTCTCTCGCTGGCCCTTCGCCCGTCTCTCGCTGGCCCTTCGCCCGTCTCTCGCTGGCCCTTCGCCCGTCTCTCGCTGGCCCTTCGCCCGTCTCTCGCTGGCCCTTCGCCCGTCTCTCGCTGGCCCTTCGCCCGTCTCTCGCTGGCCCTTCGCCCGTCTCTCGCTGGCCCTTCGCCCGTCTCTCGCTGGCCCTTCGCCCGTCTCTCGCTGGCCCTTCGCCCGTCTCTCGCTGGCCCTTCGCCCGTCTCTCGCTGGCCCTTCGCCCGTCTCTTGCTAGCCCTTCATCCGTCTCTTGCTGGCCCTTCATCCGTCTCTTGCTGGCCCTTCATCCGTCTCTAGTTGGCCTTTTCCCTGGTCTCTTGCTGGCCCTTCGCCCGTCTCTTGCTGGCCCTTCGCCCGTCTCTTGCTGGCCCTTCGCCCGTCTCTTGCTGGCCCTTCGCCCGTCTCTTGCTGGCCCTTCGCCCGTCTCTTGCTGGCCCTTCGCCCGTCTCTTGCTGGCCCTTCGCCCGTCTCTTGCTGGCCCTTCGCCCGTCTCTTGCTGGCCTGGCCCTTCGCCCGTCTCTTGCTGGCCCTTCGCCCGTCTCTTGCTGGCCTGGCCCTTCGCCCGTCTCTTGCTAGCCCTTCACCTGTCTCTTGCTGGCCCTTCATCTGTCTCTAGTTGGCCTTTTCCCTGGTCTCTTGCTGGCCCTTCGCCCGTCTCTTGCTGGCCCTTCGCCCGTCTCTTGCTGGCCCTTCGCCCGTCTCTTGCTGGCCCTTCGCCCGTCTCTTGCTGGCCCTTCGCCCGTCTCTTGCTGGCCCTTCGCCCGTCTCTTGCTGGCCCTTCGCCCGTCTCTCGCTGGCCCTTCGCCCGTCTCTCGCTGGCCCTTTGCCCGTCTCTCGCTGGCCCTTCGCCCGTCTCTCGCTGGCCCTTCGCCCGTCTCTCGTTGGCCCTTCGCCCGTCTCTCGTTGGCCCTTCGCCCGTCTCTCGCTGGCCCTTCGCCCGTCTCTCGCTGGCCCTTCGCCCGTCTCTCGCTGGCCCTTTGCCCGTCTCTCGCTGGCCCTTTGCCCGTCTCTCGCTGGCCCTTTGCCCGTCTCTCGCTGGCCCTTTGCCCGTCTCTCGCTGGCCCTTTGCCCGTCTCTCGCTGGCCCTTTGCCCGTCTCTCGCTGGCCCTTTGCCCGTCTCTCGTTGGCCCTTTGCCCGTCTCTCGTTGGCCCTTTGCCCGTCTCTCGCTGGCCCTTTGCCCGTCTCTCGCTGGCCCTTCGCCCGTCTCTCGTTGGCCCTTCGCCCGTCTCTCGTTGGCCCTTTGCCTGTCTCTCGATGGCCTTTCCCTGGTCTCTCGTTTGCCCTTTGCCTCGTCTGTTGTAGTGCATTACTCCAACCAAAGCTAGGAGAACCTGCAGTTTTGCTTTCCACTTGCTCTGTGCCCGACAGCCAGATCCCCTGCAGAAAGTGCTGGCAGTGCACCTCGTGTTAGCCATTTACTTCTCTCTTGTTCCTCCCTGGTTAGTCTTCCTGATCCTTCTCGCCCTACTCGTACCCCCACGTCTTGGTTTCTGAAAGTCCATATTAAAGTTGCTAGCCCTCTATGGTGGGCTTAGTAGTCCTTCTGGGTCTGTTTAGTAGCCTAGTCTAGGCTTGTTTTTTAGCAGCTGATCATGGGTCTGGTTATGTTCTGTCTCAAAGAAGCTCATCCTTCTCCCTTAGGGCATGTTGGCCCCGTGTGTCTGTAAAATGAACAGTGTATTCACACAGTGCGCCCGCGTTTATGAGTAAAAGTGCGCTTGGTGAATGGCAAGCAGTTGTTAGAAGACAGAGGTAGCAAAGATCTTCAGGTGAAGTCTCTGGTTGATGGCTTGTGGGGTTACCGTTTGACATCATTCATGGAGAAACCATTGGGTCCACACGAATACTTCCCCTTTAATAGTGATCAGTCCCGACTAATGATGTGGTCCACAGTTTCAAAAGCCATCAAAATGTTCAGTAGGACCAGGGTCCCACTACCCGTCATTAGATGTGTTGAACATTTCATCCTGTCCAGAAACAAGGACCGATGGTGAACCCTTCAAAGTTTAAATCCTACCTTCGAAGAGGTCCATCAAGTTTTGTAGTTGGCCAACATCTGAACAGGCCACCATCTTTTTTGGGAAAACTAATTGATAAATAGGCCTAAAATGTAATCTGTTAGTCCTTTGTTGGCCACTTGCTAGCCCATGATGGTTCCTTCCTTGCCAGTTATGCTTCTTGTTACTAGCCCACCATGGATGTTTAATTAGCTACTCAGTGGTCACACGCTGGTCCATTGTGACTGAGTGGTAGGCCGCCATTATTTCTCCAACTCATTTTGAAACAGATGCAGCACCTTCTTTCATCCTGGTGAACCTGAACAGGTGAAACAGAGCACTGTGTGGCTTCAGAATTTCCCATTTAGGAGACACTAATGGAATACGGGGCATAAGGTGCAAGAAATAGGCCACACATGCTTGGCTTTTAGCTTACTTTGCACCTTCCCAAGTATGTAAGTGGACATACTAACACCAAAGGTCAACTCTCAGCACACACGAAGAGCATCATGTGGACTGGGCATTTGAGTTCACCAAAACAAAGTACATCATGTGGACTCTGCATCCGAGCTCGCCCAAAATACAGTGCTTCATATGGAGTCTGCATCCGAGTTCATTCAAAACACAGTGCATAATGTGGACTATGCATCCGGGTTCATTCAAAACACAGTGCATCAGGTGGACTTTGCATCCGTGTTCATCGAAAACACAGTGCATCACGTGGGCCCTGCATCCGAGTTGACCCAAAACACAGCGCATCATGTGGACTCTGCATCCGAGCTCACCCAAAACACAGTGCATCATGTGGACTCTGCATCCGGGTTCATTCAAAACACAGTGCATCATGTGGACTATGCATCCGGGTTCATTCAAAACACAGTGCATCGTGTGGACTCTGCATCCGGGTTCATTCAAAACACAGTGCATCGTGTGGACTCTGCATCCGAGCTCACCCAAAACACAGTGCATCATGTGGAGTCTGCATCCGGGTTCATTCAAAACACAGTGCTTCATGTGGACTCTGCATCCGAGTTCATTCAAAACACAGTGCATCATGTGGACTCTGCATCCGGGTTCATTCAAAACACAGTGCATCATGTGGACTCTGCATCCGGGTTCATTCAAAACACAGTGCATCAGGTGGACTTTGCATCCGGGTTCACCCAAAACACAGTGCATCATGTGGACTCTGCATCCGGGTTCACCCAAACACATTGCATCATGTGGACTCTGCATTCGGGTTCATTCAAAACACAGTGCATCATGTGGACTCCGCATCCGAGCTCGCCCAAAACACAGTGCATCATGTGGACTCTGCATCCAGGTTCACCCAAAACACAGTGCATCATGTGGACTCTGCATTCGGGTTCATTCAAAACACAGTGCATCGTGTGGACTCCGCATCCGAGCTCGCCCAAAACACAGTGCATCATGTGGACTCTGCATCCGGGTTCACCCAAACACAGTGCATCATGTGGACTCTGCATCCGTGTTCATCGAAAACACAGTGCATCATGTGGACTCTGCATCCGAGCTCACCCAAATCACAGTGCATCATGTGGACTCTGCATCCGGGTTTACCCAAACACAGTGCATCATGTGGACTCTGCATCCGGGTTCATCGAAAACACAGTGCATCATGTGGGCCTTGCATCCGAGTTCACCCAAAACACAGTGCATCATGTGGGCCCTGCATCCGAGTTCACCCAAAACACAGTGCATCATGTGGACTCTGCATCCGGGTTCACCCAAACACAGTGCATCATGTGGACTCTGCATCCGTGTTAATCGAAAACACAGTGCATCATGTGGGCCCTGCATTCGAGTTCACCCAAAACACAGTGCATCATGTGGGCCCTGCATCCGAGTTCACCCAAAACACAGTGCATCATGTGGGCCCTGCATCCGAGTTCACCCAAAACACAGTGCATCATGTGGGCCCTGCATCCGAGTTCACCCAAAACACAGTGCATCATGTGGACTCTGCATCCGGGTTCACCCAAACAGAGTGCATCATGTGGACTCTGCATCCGTGTTCATCGAAAACACAGTGCATCATGTGGAGTCTGCATCCGAGCTCACCCAAAACACAGTGCATCATGTGGACTCTGCATCCGTGTTCATCGAAAACACAGTGCATCATGTGGGCCCTGCATTCGAGTTCACCCAAAACACAGTGCATCATGTGGACTCCGCATCCGAGCTCGCCCAAAACACAGTGCATCATGTGGACTCTGCATCCGAGTTCATTCAAAACACAGTGCATCAGGTGGACTCTGCATCCGGGTTCATTCAAAACACAGTGCATCATGTGGACTCTGCATCCGGGTTCACCCAAACATAGTGCATCATGTGGACTCTGTATCCGCGTTCATCGAAAACGCAGTGCATCATGTGGGCCCTGCATCCGAGTTCACCCAAACACAGTGCATCATGTGGACTCTGCATCTGTGTTCATCGAAAACACAGTGCATCATGTGGACTCTGCATCCGAGTTCATTCAAAACACAGTGCATCAGGTGGATTGGGCATTTGAGTTCACCAAAACACAGTGCATCATGTGGACTCTGCATCCGAGCTCGCCCAAAACACAGTGCATCGTGTGGACTCTGCATTCGGGTTCATTCAAAACACAGTGCATCATGTGGACTCTGCATCCGAGCTCGCCCAAAACACAGTGCATCATGTGGACTCTGCATCTGAGCTCGCCCAAAACACAGTGCATCATGTGGACTCTGCATCTGAGCTCGCCCAAAACACAGTGCATCATGTGGACTCTGCATCCGGGCTCACCCAAACTCAGTGCATCATGTGGACTCTGCATCCGAGTTCATTCAAAACACAGTGCATCATGTGGACTCTGCATCCGGGTTCATTCAAAACACAGTGCATCATGTGGACTCTGCATCCGAGCTCGCCCAAAACACAGTGCATCAGGTGAATTGGGCATTTGAGTTCACCAAAACACAGCACATCACGTGGACTCTGCATCTGGGTTCATTCAAAACACCGTGCATCACGTGGCCTGTGCACCGGTGTTCACCAGAACACCGTGCATCACGTGGCCTGTGCACCGGTGTTCACCAGTACATAGTGTGCACTCTCGGGAACGTGTTGCACAGTGTGCGGTGCTGTTCTAGGTAAGGCCTCACTGCCTCAGCGTGCCTGGTGTACAGCCCCGGAGGCTGCATAGGATGAATAACACCCGTAGGCTGTGGTGGGCGCTCTCATCCCGACACCATGAACGGAGCCGCCCGTAAATTAGAAGTGAACCCCCGGAATCTCAGCATGGCAGTACGGTGACGCAGCAGGGCGGCTGATGCAGACGCAGTACGAGCCCCGAGTGCCTGGTGATGGAATATCTCGAGCCAGAAGCTCCCCACACACAGTGCAGTCAACACAGCCCCTGCCGAGCCCACCTTCTGTGACCTGAGGTGCGCACCTCTACGGGCTATGAAAGATGCTTCATTAGAGCCATCATGTTGGCAAGTAAAGGAGCCCATCCGCAGATGCCTTATGTGCAGTGCTCAGGATCAGACAGTAGGTCAAGTCAGGGCGCCAAGATTAGAATCCAGAAAGGTTTCTGAATCTCTCCGCCAGCTTCTCCGGCCTACTTCACCTGCTTAGATGGAATGCACTTACCGGTAACCTTCATTACTCCGAGTCCAAGTCTTCCCCAATGAAGTCCCAGGGTTCCACCCTATGGTGATTGATTATATGATTCTTTCCCTTTTTGATTGGCTTGGTACCGACAGGGTGTGTAGACTTGCTACTTCCTCTTGGCACCTGGGAAATGGCGGCCATATTGGGGGAAATATTTTGAGCTAGCTGGGAAACAATGTCTGCAAGGGAGAGATGTTATCTCACATGTAGGGACTGGACCGGGGAAGATGGATGAAGAGGTGATGTACATCCCTGAGCATACTCACCAGGGACCTTGGGCAAACCACAGGGGCTGGCACCCTTAGCCCCACAGACCACCAGCCACCTCATTCATTTTCTCTACACAAATGGCTGGACCTGGGCCGGAGCAGGTCTTCCACGTCCCGTTGCAGACTTTACACACCTGCTGTGCCTGGAGCAGGAGGTGTGGCCTTTCGTCCGCTATGTAGAAGGCATTCCCAGAATGCACCGTTCTTTCACCCTTGGCGCATGGGCCAGTGCTTGCCCCCGATGGACAGCATTGTTATGGTACCTGCATTTGTATAGCGCTTTATTGCCATCTACACTCTCTTGTAGTGCCTTACAGTTCAGGGGTTATTAATTGACCAGGGTTAGCTACGTGTGTTTACATTTATTTGTCTTTGGGTAAGCGGAACTCATTGTTCGTGGCCAGCGGCTCTGGAGTGAACTCAGGTGTGGGTTATGTTACATGTGGCTGATAAAACAATAACAGACGAGTTTGTTATTTGGTGATGGGCGATGTTGCAGGCAAGGGCGTTTATGTGCCGTGGACGGCTGCAGTGGAGGCCACCAGTGTGTTATTCAGTGGTTAGTGATGTTGTATTGTTTGAAAATATTGGAACAGTCCAGTGTGTTGTTTAGCGATGGTTTGTATTGTGGCTGGCTGTAATGGAACAGACCAACGTATTGCTTATTTAGGGGTGTCTATCATGCATCTGACCATTGTGTTATTTAGTGATGTAGATATTGTGTTTGCTGACTGGAATGGAACAGTCCAGGGTAATGTTTAGTGTATTGTCTAGAGCTGGACTGTATTGTGTCTGGTTAGATCATGTTACAGAAGCATGGAGAGCACTGTGTATGTGTAATGACTTGCCCATGTGTTTTGTTACTCTGCAGTGTACAAAATCTGCCTCTTCTGCATGGTCACCCCAGGTGTTTGACATTTTTGCTGGACCATGTTTTTGCTGGTTTTAGATGTACACTTTACACCAGCCAACCAGAAGCAAAGTGCTTGTACTCCCCTTTTAAATATGGTTACATTGGCGTATTCCCCGTTGCCACATTTAACTTGTCCGTAAGTCCCTTCTATATGGTGTAGAAAGTGTGTGCAGGGCTTGAAAGTTCAATGCCATTTGTGGACTGCAGCACCTATTTTGCCATCCACTACAGTGGCAGTGCAAACATGGCTTCAGGCTGGCACTCGGTAGCACAAGTGCTGCAGTGTGAAACCTCCTGTGCACTTGTCAAAATACCCCTTTGTGACAGGTATAGACATCCCTTTGAAAATATTAGCCGGTTACCCCTGTGAAGGCCTTGTAGCCCCCAGGGCAAGGTCCATTGTGTTTAAAATTGAAACATGTAGAAGATTAATGGTGTCATGCACCTACAGAGTTGAGGCTCAAAACGTTATTTTCACTGTGGCAGATGTAGCTGTCCTAGTTGGAAAACCATTGTGTCGTTAAAAAAACTAATATTCATAACTCAGGCAAGGGGCTAGCTAGAGCAGTGGTTCCCAACCTGTGGGCCGGGGACCCCCGGGGGTCTGCGAAGCCTCCCATGGGGCTCCGCGACTGCTTAGAAAATTAAAGCATTAAGGGCCATATGTACCAACGCATTTTCCCATAGACACAGAATGGGTAAAATCCTTTGTTACATCTGGCCCTAAATATTAGTAGAATAGGTCCCCAGCTTACAGCAGTGTCTCAGTGGGGGGTCCCTGGATTCCAATAATGATAAAGTGGGGGTCCACAGAAGTCAAAAGCTTGGGAACCACTGAGCTAGAGGAATAATAAAAATACTACTTTTAATAGTTAAAAAATCCAATAAGTGGCTAAGTCCTATTTTTAATACATACTAGGGGAAAGTAGCTTTTAAACAATATATTTGCTCTGCCTGAAGTTCCTGGAGGCTGTTTGCATTGATTCTCCAGAAGCTCCCAGCCTCCTGTGCTGGGTCCGGGAAGAAGTGTGAAAGATGTGTTAAACGCTCCCAGGAGCACACACCAGGCTGAGCTGAATGGACAGAGATGACCCCTCTGAACTCCATAGACTATGTAGGGGGAGGACTATGGTTGTTCTGTTGACACCACAGTGCCAGATCCTGACTGTCAGGTTTGTTGAATGACCTGTAACCCTCTGAGCACACTTGAAGCAGAGATAAGATGAAGGACCCTGTGTTTGTCCTACTAGACGTCTGTCTCTGGGTGTGTTAAGGGTACAGTGCCTGCTTTAAGCTTGGTTTTAATGTGAGATGTGGGAGGACAAAAGTGATTACTATAATGTACTTCCCTGCATACCCACAACCCTCAGAGTCCAAGTTTAGGATGGCTACAGAACTTTGCCATCTTGGCAACACCTTACTAATGGCATTGCAGTAAGGCAAACAGGAACTACTGAAAAAGTGGATATGTTTTCCCCGGGAACATTTGGGTAGGGAGCACCCAGGAGTCGCACCCACCCTGTAGCTGGTGCCAGTCATAAATGTGGCACCCAAAGGCAACTGCACAGAACACTTTCTGGCACCGGGCAAGAACAGCAGAGGGCTGAAGACAGGCCTGTGCCCTGTGGGGAACTTTTAATGACTGGTCCTGCCCCTCTTGCATCAAGGACAAAGAAGTGGATTCCAGTGGTTAATTGTCTGACCTTCTGTATGGTTACAGGGACACAGTTACTGCTTTTTACTGGAGAGCCCAGCAGATTAGGAGCAAGTGGGCCTAGAATAATCCTTGCTGGTGGCTTCTGCCAGAGTGGGTGCTGCCCTTGCGGACCTTGGGAGCCTTAGATGTGACTCAGAGGAGCTGCTCCAGAAACCCTTAAAAGTTAGGATTTTTAAGTCCGAAGTTAAAATCTTTGACCAGGACAAACCTGGTTGGTGTATGTGACTCAGGGGCCCCAAAACTTTTCACTAACAAGAGCAACTTATACTCAATGGAAATTATCCAGAGCTACTATTATTACTGTCGTAATAATGATTGCATTTGCCAGGATTACATTAGTGGCCCCCCATGCAAGACTGCCAGCAGTAATCCCCTCAGTGTGCCAGGGAGGGTTACCAGTTGTCATTTCAAAAAGGCTTTGTCAGTTTGAAATACCTCTATGTGGGCAACACAAAACAATCACAGCTGAAATGCTCTTGGCACCAAGGTAATATTATGATCAAAGCGTCTGCCAGTGCCTCAAAATTCATAATTTATACATCAGCTATAAATATATTTTGCAAACTCAACCAATTTTGTCCAAGCATCAACATATGAGTTCTCTAACTACACACATTTTCACCTTGCATACATGCTTTTTAATGTTGTTATACATATGTTAATTTAAACAAACAAAGGCTTCTATTTTGATACTCTGGGCTGCACAAAGGAGAGCTACTTGCAGGTAGATGGAGAGCTACCAGTAGCTTACAAGATATTCGTTGGAGAAGCCTGGTCTGACTCGTGCTCCACTGTGTGGACTTCCTGCCTAGGTCTAAGTGCCTAGGCCTCAGTCTACAACGACCCTTCTTCCCGGACTTTCACTGGTGTGGACTGCTTTTTGGCACTATTTCCAATTTTAAAATGTACACCTCTGGTTTCCCTTATTGGATTTTTTGTCTTTTTTTGGTGTCATTTGGTTTATTAAATTATACCGTTTTGTTGCTTTGTGTTTCAACTTTATTATAGGTTTAGTACCGCATAAATGCTTCACACATTGCCTTAAGTTAAGCCTGAATGCTTAGTGTTGGTTCAGATGGCAACAGCTGAGCCAGCACGCTGCCTTTGTGAGGGGTTGTGTGTACTGTAGTAGGTTAAGGTGCGAGGTTAACTTGTCACACACTCGAGCTGGCAGAGCCCTAGCCCGCTATATGTCTTGGAAGCTTGTTGCGAGCGTGCTGTGTCCTCCTCTCCCATCCAGAGGCGCCATGGTGCAAATTATGGATTTTAATTATGTTTTCATCGCTTGAGTGAAGCGTGTGATCCTGGGCGAAACACTTTCCCTGTGGGCCAGTCCCCCCCGTATCTGCTCAGAAGTGCCCTACGCGCGCTGTATGCATTCTTTCATTCATTCACCAAGCAGCCTTTTGCTGTGACTGGTTTGTAAGGTGTTGAACGGGTTTAAAGCAGAACAAGCCGTGCTTCCGGCTGTTGGCGCAGCTCAGTGAGATAATGCACACACCGCGCTGGCGAACATACAGCTACGGGGGTCGCACTGCTCGGCTCAGCATTTTAACCTCCAGGGTCGAGTACCCCTTGGTAGCAGTTCATAGTGGTAAAGGCTGGGGTGTTTCACAGTAGCGCCTAGAGGGCACGTATTTGTGCTTTACTGCTCACGGAACGTAATCTTGCTTGGAGCCGTCGTCGAATTCTCGACCCGTGGGCGACGTCCCTTCAGGTCGCCAGAAGTCAGGGCGCTGCGGTAGCACTTAAGGCTTCAGTGAGCGTCCGTCTCTCTCCTGAGGCTGTGCCCACCAGCAGTGCCCACCAGCGGGCATCAGAAGCCCACCATGAAGGCAAGTGGCATCCTTCGGCCGCCTTCTCTCCTCCGAGCAGGTGTCACTCACGGACCAGCGGGGCTGGGGTGGAGTCAGACGTGAACTGGCCTGGAGAGAATCTATGGAACATGTCGGTGCCTCTAAGGACCAGCGGGGTTGGGGTGGAGAGAATCTATGGGACATGTCGGTGCCTCTAAGGACCAGCGGGGTTGGGGTGGAGAGAATCTATGGGACATGTCAGTGCCTCTAAGGACCAGCGGGGCTGGGGTGGAGTCAGACGTGAACTGGCCTGGAGAGAATCTATGGAACATGTCGGTGCCTCTAAGGACCAGCGGGGTTGGGGTGGAGAGAATCTATGGGACATGTCAGTGACTCTAAGGACCAGCGGGGCTGGGGTGGAGAGAATCTATGGAACATGTCGGTGCCTCTAAGGACCAGCGGGGCTGGGGTGGAGAGAATCTATGGAACATGTCGGTGCCTCTAAGGACCAGCGGGGTTGGGGTGGAGAGAATCTATGGGACATGTCGGTGCCTCTAAGGACCAGCGGGGTTGGGGTGGAGAGAATCTATGGGACATGTCAGTGCCTCTAAGGACCAGCGGGGCTGGGGTGGAGTCAGACGTGAACTGGCCTGGAGAGAATCTATGGAACATGTCGGTGCCTCTAAGGACCAGCGGGGTTGGGGTGGAGAGAATCTATGGGACATGTCAGTGACTCTAAGGACCAGCGGGGCTGGGGTGGAGAGAATCTATGGGACGTGTCAGTGCCTCTAAGGACCAGCGGGGCTGGGGTGGAGAGAATCTATGGAACATGTCGATGCCTCTAAGGACCAGCGGGGTTGGGGTGGAGAGAATCTATGGGACGTCAGTGCCTCTAAGGACCAGCGGGGCTGGGGTGGAGAGAATCTATGGGACGTGTCGGTGCCTGTGAGGACCAGCGGGGTTGGGGTGGAGAGAATCTATGGGACATGTCAGTGCCTCTAAGGACCAGCGGGGCTGGGGTGGAGAGAATCTATGGGACGTGTCAGTGCCTCTAAGGACCAGCGGGGCTGGGGTGGAGAGAATCTATGGAACATGTCGGTGCCTCTAAGGACCAGCGGGGTTGGGGTGGAGAGAATCTATGGGACGTCAGTGCCTCTAAGGACCAGCGGGGCTGGGGTGGAGAGAATCTATGGGACGTGTCGGTGCCTGTGAGGACCAGCGGGGCTGGGGTGGAGTCAGACGTGAACTGGCCTGGAGAGAATCTATGGAACATGTCGGTGCCTCTAAGGACCAGCGGGGCTGGGGTGGAGAGAATCTATGGGACATGTCAGTGGCTCTAAGGACGAGCGGGGCTGGGGTGGAGTCAGACGTGAACTGGCCTGGAGAGAATCTATGGAACATGTCGGTGCCTCTAAGGACCAGCGGGGCTGGGGTGGAGAGAATCTATGGGACATGTCAGTGCCTCTAAGGACCAGCGGGGCTGGGGTGGAGAGAATCTATGGGACATGTCAGTGCCTCTAAGGACCAGCGGGGCTGGGGTGGAGAGAATCTATGGGACATGTCAGTGGCTCTAAGGACGAGCGGGGCTGGGGTGGAGTCAGACGTGAACTGGCCTGGAGAGAATCTATGGAACATGTTGTTGCCTCTAAGGACCAGCGGGGTTGGGGTGGAGAGAATCTATGGGACATGTCAGTGCCTCTAAGGACCAGCGGGGCTGGGGTGGAGAGAATCTATGGGACGTGTCAGTGCCTCTAAGGACCAGCGGGGCTGGGGTGGAGAGAATCTATGGGACGTGTCTGTGCCTGTGAGGACCAGCGGGGTTGGGGTGGAGAGAATCTATGGGACATGTCAGTGCCTCTAAGGACCAGCGGGGCTGGGGTGGAGAGAATCTATGGGACGTGTCAGTGCCTCTAAGGACCAGCGGGGCTGGGGTGGAGAGAATCTATGGAACATGTCGGTGCCTCTAAGGACCAGCGGGGTTGGGGTGGAGAGAATCTATGGGACGTCAGTGCCTCTAAGGACCAGCGGGGCTGGGGTGGAGAGAATCTATGGGACGTGTCGGTGCCTGTGAGGACCAGCGGGGCTGGGGTGGAGTCAGACGTGAACTGGCCTGGAGAGAATCTATGGAACATGTCGGTGCCTCTAAGGACCAGCGGGGTTGGGGTGGAGAGAATCTATGGGACATGTCAGTGCCTCTAAGGACCAGCGGGGTTGGGGTGGAGAGAATCTATGGGACATGTCAGTGCCTTTAAGGACCAGCGGGGCTGGGGTGGAGAGAATCTATGGGACATGTCAGTGCCTCTAAGGACCAGCGGGGCTGGGGTGGAGAGAATCTATGGTACGTGTTGGTGCCTGTGAGGACCAGCGGGGCTGGGGTGGAGAGAATCTATGGGACATGTCGGTGCCTCTAAGGACCAGCGGGGCTGGGGTGGAGAGAATCTATGGGACGTCAGTGCCTCTAAGGACCAGCGGGGCTGGGGTGGAGAGAATCTATGGGACGTGTCGGTGCCTGTGAGGACCAGCGGGGTTGGGGTGGAGAGAATCTATGGGACATGTCAGTGCATCTAAGGACCAGCGGGGCTGGGGTGGAGAGAATCTATGGGACGTGTCAGTGCCTCTAAGGACCAGCGGGGCTGGGGTGGAGAGAATCTATGGAACATGTCGGTGCCTCTAAGGACCAGCGGGGTTGGGGTGGAGAGAATCTATGGGACGTCAGTGCCTCTAAGGACCAGCTGGGGTGGGGAGAATCTATGGGACGTGTCGGTGCCTGTGAGGACCAGCGGGGCTGGGGTGGAGTCAGACGTGAACTGGCCTGGAGAGAATCTATGGAACATGTTGGTGCCTCTAAGGACCAGCGGGGCTGGGGTGGAGAGAATCTATGGGACATGTCAGTGCCTCTAAGGACCAGCGGGGCTGGGGTGGAGAGAATCTATGGGACATGTCAGTGCCTCTAAGGACCAGCGGGGCTGGGGTGGAGAGAATCTATGGGACATGTCAGTGGCTCTAAGGACCAGCGGGGCTGGGGTGGAGTCAGACGTGAACTGGCCTGGAGAGAATCTATGGAACATGTCGGTGCCTCTAAGGACCAGCGGGGTTGGGGTGGAGAGAATCTATGGGACATGTCAGTGCCTCTAAGGACCAGCGGGGTTGGGGTGGAGAGAATCTATGGGACATGTCAGTGCCTTTAAGGACCAGCGGGGCTGGGGTGGAGAGAATCTATGGGACATGTCAGTGCCTCTAAGGACCAGCGGGGCTGGGGTGGAGAGAATCTATGGGACGTGTCGGTGCCTGTGAGGACCAGCGGGGCTGGGGTGGAGAGAATCTATGGGACATGTCGGTGCCTCTAAGGACCAGCGGGGCTGGGGTGGAGAGAATCTATGGGACGTCAGTGCCTCTAAGGACCAGCGGGGCTGGGGTGGAGAGAATCTATGGGACGTGTCCGTGCCTGTGAGGACCAGCGGGGTTGGGGTGGAGAGAATCTATGGGACATGTCAGTGCATCTAAGGACCAGCGGGGCTGGGGTGGAGAGAATCTATGGGACGTGTCAGTGCCTCTAAGGACCAGCGGGGCTGGGGTGGAGAGAATCTATGGAACATGTCGGTGCCTCTAAGGACCAGCGGGGTTGGGGTGGAGAGAATCTATGGGACGTCAGTGCCTCTAAGGACCAGCTGGGGTGGGGAGAATCTATGGGACGTGTCGGTGCCTGTGAGGACCAGCGGGGCTGGGGTGGAGTCAGACGTGAACTGGCCTGGAGAGAATCTATGGAACATGTCGGTGCCTCTAAGGACCAGCGGGGCTGGGGTGGAGAGAATCTATGGGACATGTCAGTGCCTCTAAGGACCAGCGGGGCTGGGGTGGAGAGAATCTATGGGACATGTCAGTGCCTCTAAGGACCAGCGGGGCTGGGGTGGAGAGAATCTATGGGACATGTCAGTGGCTCTAAGGACCAGCGGGGCTGGGGTGGAGTCAGACGTGAACTGGCCTGGAGAGAATCTATGGAACATGTCGGTGCCTCTAAGGACCAGCGGGGTTGGGGTGGAGAGAATCTATGGGACATGTCAGTGCCTCTAAGGACCAGCGGGGTTGGGGTGGAGAGAATCTATGGGACATGTCAGTGCCTTTAAGGACCAGCGGGGCTGGGGTGGAGAGAATCTATGGGACATGTCAGTGCCTCTAAGGACCAGCGGGGCTGGGGTGGAGAGAATCTATGGGACGTGTCGGTGCCTGTGAGGACCAGCGGGGCTGGGGTGGAGAGAATCTATGGGACATGTCGGTGCCTCTAAGGACCAGCGGGGCTGGGGTGGAGAGAATCTATGGGACATGTCAGTGGCTCTAAGGACCAGCGGGGCTGGGGTGGAGAGAATCTATGGGACATGTCGGTGCCTCTAAGGACCAGCGGGGCTGGGGTGGAGAGAATCTATGGGACGTGTCGGTGCCTGTGAGGACCAGCGGGGCTGGGGTGGAGAGAATCTATGGGACATGTCAGTGCCTCTAAGGACCAGCGGGGCTGGGGTGGAGAGAATCTATGGGACATGTCGGTGCCTCTAAGGACCAGCGGGGCTGGGGTGGAGAGAATCTATGGGACATGTCGGTGCCTCTAAGGACCAGCGGGGCTGGGGTGGAGAGAATCTATGGGACATGTCAGTGGCTCTAAGGACCAGCGGGGCTGGGGTGGAGAGAATCTATGGGACATGTCGGTGCCTCTAAGGACCAGCGGGGCTGGGGTGGAGAAAATCTATGGGACATGTCGGTGCCTCTAAGGACCAGCGGGGCTGGGGTGGAGAGAATCTATGGGACGTGTCGGTGCCTGTGAGGACCAGCGGGGCTGGGGTGGAGAGAATCTATGGGACATGTCGGTGCCTCTAAGGACCAGCGGGGCTGGGGTGGAGATAATCTATGGGACGTGTCGGTGCCTCTAAGGACCAGCGGGGTTGGGGTGGAGAGAATCTATGGGACATGTCTGTGCCTCTAAGGACCAGCGGGGCTGGGGTGGAGAGAATCTATGGGACATGTCAGTGCCTCTAAGGACCAGCGGGGCTGGGGTGGAGAGAATCTATGGGACGTGTCAGTGCCTCTAAGGACCAGCGGGGCTGGGGTGGAGAGAATCTATGGGACATGTCAGTGCCTCTAAGGACCAGCGGGGCTGGGGTGGAGTCAGACGTGAACTGGCCTGGAGAGAATCTATGGGACATGTCGGTGCCTCTAAGGACCAGCGGGGCTGGGGTGGAGAGAATCTATGGGACATGTCGGTGCCTCTAAGGACCAGCGGGGCTGGGGTGGAGAGAATCTATGGGACATGTCAGTGCCTCTAAGGACCAGCGGGGCTGGGGTGGAGAGAATCTATGGGACATGTCGGTGCCTCCAGGGACCAGCGGGGCTGGGGTGGAGAGAATCTATGGGACATGTCGGTGTCTGTGAGGAGGACCAGCGGGGTTGGGGTGGAGAGAATCTATGGAACATGTCGGTGCCTCTAAGGACCAGCGGGGCTGGGGTGGAGAGAATCTATGGGACATGTCGGTGTCTGTGAGGAGGACCAGCGGGGCTGGGGTGGAGAGAATCTATGGGACATGTCGGTGCCTCTAAGGACCAGCGGGGCTGGGGTGGAGTCAGGCGTGAACTACCCTAGAGAGAACACTGTTGCACATACCAGTGCCCAGCAGGGTTGGGGCAGAGAGGTAGAGAGGACTGACCCCTGGCTCTCTCTTCCCCAGTCCGCCCACCTGTCTGACCCGGACACAGCCCTTCTGGCCTAAAGTTTCCGGCAGTCTCTGGATTTGCTTGTAGACCAGTCCGTCTCTGTCCTCTAAAGGCTCAGAAGCGCCCCGGGCCGTGAGGGCCTGGAGGTATATATGATGGACGTACATTTAATTATGGAGTTTTATGCAGAGCTGCGCGTCGCCTTTAGATTACTTAAGCGGCACGGATCTGAGTCTACAGGCGGAAGTGCGTTACTGGGACGTATATGTGCGTATGTGTACATATATGTGTCTGTACAAGTCTATGAGATAAAACCAACGTGAGCTAGATAGATAGACCGATCGATCAAGGTTTTTTTTTTTTTTTTTACTTCAAGGGCAAAGTTGGCAATTGCCCAGGGACCCCATCCTCCAAGGGGCCCCCTAAGAAAGAGAACATTCTGTCTTTCACTTCTGTTTATTCTGTGCCTGTATCTAATATATTTCCCTAACTGTACCTTTGACTCTGTGTCGTCTTATAGATTTTATGGCCCCAGATAGGACATTTTCAGCCATTTTTTTGTAGTTTACAGGGGCCCCCACAATATGTCAAATCCAATTTACCAAAACCAAATTATGCATGTTTGTTTACCTGGTTGTACCTGAAGGTAAACATACATGAATGTGTGCATGTATTAGAGTGACCAGAATTTAACAGCCAAAAACCGGGACATTTCACAACAGTAAAAGAAGGGACTACAGTTTTACTTCAACCGAGCGCACAGAATGACAGCGCCCACCAGCGTAGTCTTACAGAAGAGGCACTAAGCACATAAATAAAATTACAATTTTAAAGCAAGTATTATTATACCTGTTAATTAAATTGTTTTCTTGTAACAGCTGTTCACTATTCCCTCCTTTGGAAAAAAAAAAATGCACCTCCCACCATTTTCAGTCGACTCAAAACGGGGCATGAGCTAAATTTCCATAAATCTGCCGGGACAGCGGTTTAAAACACGGGACTGTCCCGGCAAATCCGGGGCGCCTGGTCACCCAAGTATGTATGTATACCTGAGCGGTGCAGACGAGTTTGTATGTACCTACGTATTGTTAATTACAAGACTAACGTGTGTACATAGGGATGCGCATTTGCGGGTGACGTACATATGAGTGTTTGTAGGTTTGACTCACGGTGTGTGCACGGCCGTGTGAGGGGCCTCGCAGCGCCTCCCCCTCGTGTGACAGGGAGACTTCACACGGTGTGCGTGAGTGCTGGTGCCCGCCGTGTTCACTGCATGTCCGGCTGCAGACGGTAAAGGACATTAGGTTTATATTCCATATTTGTAGCATTTATATAGCGCTTACTACCCTGGCGAGGCGTTTATATGAAATACTCACAGTGACATCATATCTTAACACACAGGTGACCTCCAGCGCGTGGCAGACTCGCAGCCAGGCGGTTCTCATGGCGTGTGTGCGCAACGCACATGTATGTATGTATTCACACACACGTTCTGTATGCATGTTTAGTGGATGTTCTTGTGTTTCTATAAATGGGTGTGTGCATGCAGGTGTGTACGGCGGTGAAAGCAATTCTCTGAGAGTGAAAGCACTGGCGTGAGAGTGAAAGCAAATCTATGAGAGTGAAAGCACTGGCGTGAGAGTGAAAGCAAATCTCTGAGAGTGAAAGCAAATCTCTGAGAGTGAAAGCAATTCTCTGAGAGTGAAAGCACTGGCGTGAGAGTGAAAGCAAATCTCTGAGAGTGAAAGCAAATCTCTGAGAGTGAAAGCAAATCTCTGAGAGTGAAAGCAAATCTCTGAGAGTGAAAGCAATTCTCTGAGAGTGAAAGCACTGGCGTGAGTGTGAAAGCACTGGCGTGAGAGTGAAAGCAAATCTCTGAGAGTGAAAGCACTGGCGTGAGAGTGAAAGCACTGGCGTGAGAGTGAAAGCAAATCTCTGAGAGTGAAAGCACTGTCGTGAGAGTGAAAGCAAATCTCTGAGAGTGAAAGAAAATCTCTGAGAGTGAAAGCAATTCTCTGAGAGTGAAAGCACTGGCGTGAGAGTGAAAGCACTGACGTGAGAGTGAAAGCACTGACGTGAGAGTGAAAGCAAATCTCCGAGAGTGAAAGCAAATCTCCGAGAGTGAAAGCAAATCTCCGAGAGTGAAAGCAAATCTCCGAGAGGGAAAGCAAATCTATGAGAGTGAAAGCAAATCTCTGAGAGTGAAAGCAAATCTCTGAGAGTGAAAGCAAATCTCTGAGAGTGAAAGCGCTGGCGTGAGAGTGAAAGCAAATCTCTGAGAGTGAAAGCAAATCTATGAGAGTGAAAGCACTGGCGTGAGAGTGAAAGCGCTGGCGTGAGAGTGAAAGCAAATCTCTGAGAGTGAAAGCAAATCTCTGAGAGTGAAAGCAAATCTCTGAGAGTGAAAGCAAATCTCTGAGAGTGAAAGCAAATCTCCGAGAGTGAAAGCAAATCTCCGAGAGTGAAAGCAAATCTCCGAGAGTGAAAGCAAATCTCCGAGAGTGAAAGCAAATCTCTGAGAGTGAAAGCAAATCTCTGAGAGTGAAAGCAAATCTCCGAGAGTGAAAGCACTGTCGTGAGAGTGAAAGCAAATCTCCGAGAGTGAAAGCACTGGCGTGAGAGTGAAAGCAAATCTCTGAGAGTGAAAGCACTGGCGTGAGAGTGAAAGCAAATCTCTGAGAGTGAAAGCACTGGCATGAGAGTGAAAGCACTGGCGTGAGAGTGAAAGCAAATCTCTGAGAGTGAAAGCAAATCTCTGAGAGTGAAAGCAAATCTCTGAGAGTGAAAGCGCTGGCGTGAGAGTGAAATCACTACTATAGTGCACTGCACCGTCTAGCGCGAGCTCGTGAGTGTGCACGTCAGTGAGCGCCCAGTGCGCCTCCTTGCAGAACCCGGAGTAGAAACGTGCCTTATTGTGACGGAGTGTGAGCACTTTCCTAGAGCACTACCTCTCCAAGGTGTCTCCCTGAGGCGCTACTCCAAAAGCACATGCGTAGCAGTGACTGAAACACATCTACCGCACGATACCTCTGCACACTAGCACAGCGGAGTGGAAGCGGGCCTCACAATGACTAAGCGTGAGTGTGAACACTTTCATAGAGCGCTACCTTTTCAAGATGTCTCCCTGAGGTACGACTCTGGAGCACAGCGGTGAATACCAGTGAGTGAAACACATCTCTCTTGCACGATACCTCCACACGGGAGCACCCCGGAGTGGAAGCGTGCCTCACAGCGACTAAGTGTGCGTGTGAACACTTTTATAGAGCACTACCTCTCTAAGGTGTCTCCCTGAGGCACGACCCTAGAAGCATGTAGAAGTGACTGAAACACACCTCTCGTGCACGATACCTCCACACAGGAGCACCCCGGAGTGGAAGCGTGCCTCACAGCGACTAAGTGTGCGTGTGAACACTTTTATAGAGCACTACCTCTCTAAGGTGTCTCCCTGAGACACGACTATGGAGCACAGCTGTGGATAACTGAGTGAAAACACATCTCTCGTGCACCATACCTCTACAGAGTCCCTGAGGTACCACCCTGAAGTGGAAGAGCGTGTAACGGTGACTGTAAACGTGCGTGTGAATGGCGACTCTTCAATGGATCTCTGCGCCTCCAAGCGCTCTGCTCGAAGTACCACCCGGGAGTACAAGGCTGCAGGGGCCCAGGGAGATGCCCATGAACACTTACCCCACAGGTCAGGCTAGCAGCGCGGGCGGTGCCTCAGCGGGCGGGCAGCACTCCCAGGTCTAGCGCTTCGTGCACCTTCATCCGCCGTTGGTTCCTCTTCGAGGCGCCCTGGTGTCTCGGCTTCAACGCACACGTAATCGCCTGCTCCCTTTGGGGGCTCCACTGGGGGCACACCTGGTTTGAGGTGGTAACCCCCTTCATCCTTTACGAGTGGGAGTGGATGGGTCTCGCGCTGTTATTCCCTCCTCAGAATTGATTTAATTCATAAAATCCGTGGCGCGTAAAAAAAAAACACCTGAAGTGGCTTTGCCGTGTACTTCGGCATCAGTGTGCACTTTTAATATAGCGCTGTTAGTCATTGGGTCTCTGGTTTCCAAGCACGCCCAACCTGACAGCTAAGAGAGCTGAATTACAGAAAGATGAAAGTAACTTGCCCAAGATCACAGAACGTGCTGTCGGGGAAGCCGAGATTAGAAGCGATCGTATATTCCGAGGTCGGAGTCTCAGCCCCTAGCGCACTTCCGCAACAAAAAGGCTGGAAAGTGTTCCTTGGCATTTCCAAAATCCATGCTCCCGAAACAGCTCCCTCTAGGCGCTAGGAGTCCCTTCTACCAGCTGTCACTGAAGTTTTCCTCCCCAGCACGGCGATGGGTGCGCTGATCCCTCGTGCCACCGAAGAAGAGGACCCCTCCTTGGGGCAGGCCAGGATCCGGGGTTTGCGGTCCGTCTCTGGGGTACACTCCTAGGACTGGAGACTGCTGCTTCCCGGTGACAAAGCGCCTGGATGCCGGCTGGAGGAGCGAGGCGCGCAGGAGATGCGTCCGCGGAGCTCGGCAGCGAGGAATGAACCGAGCGAGGATGCTGAACTGGTCCCTTCAGGTGCGATGGGCAGGGTTTGTGTGTCAGCAGCGCGGCTCTGGCGCCTGAGTGCGGAGCCTGCGGGCTCCCTGAGCTAGTGCCTTCTGCAGCCTCGGCGTAGGGTCTCCAGGCTGACCTGTGCGAGGTGCGCAGATCAGGGGGTCCATGAGAGTCTGGAGAGAGAGAGGTGACCCCCCCCCACACCGATCCTCCTACAGTTTCAGTGCAGTGTCTTCAAGCAGCCCTGTGTGAGGTGTGCAGACCCGGGGGGTCTCCTGGAGGCTGAAGAGAGAGGTGACCCCCCAGAGCCTTCTACAGCCTCAATATAGGGTCTTCAGGCAGATGTGTTTGAGGTGTGCAGATCAGGGGGTCCCCAGGAGTCTGGTGAGAGGGAGTGACCCGCAGAGCCTTCTACAGCCTCAGTGCAGTGTCTTCAAGGAGCCTTGTATGAGGTGAAAACCCGGGGGTCCCCAGGAGTCTGGTGAGAGAGAGTGACCCCCAGAACTTTCTACAGCCTCAGTGTAGTGTCTTGAGGCAGGACAATATGCAGTGCGCAGACCCAGAGAGGTCCAGAGAGAGAGAGAGGTCGAGAGAGAGAGAGAGAGAGAGATTGATTGATTACCCCCAGAGCTTGTGCCTTCTACAGCCTCATCCTAGTGTCTTCAGGCAGCCCTGGGGGGTCCCCAGGAGGCTGGTGAGGAAGAGAGAGAGCTGACCTCTCTGCCATTTTTTTAGGGGGGAGGGGCTGGCGGCAGCTATTTTTTTTTTTTTTTTTTTTAAAGCAGGCTCCAGCCCTTTAGAAAACATAAAGTCCCTGGGGTGGGCTAGGGGCTGTGAGTGACGCAATATATTTTTCATGGGTCGAAGGGCGTATAGCGCCCCTCCCGAGCCTTTTCTAGGCCCATGTCATCGTTAATTTTTTTTAAAAAAAAGAGAAACTATATACCATGTGTCCCTACCGATTACCACTTTAATAAAGTGATAATAGGTAGAGAAAAATTATAAAATCTAATGCTTACCTATATCTAAACCCCTAACCCATAACACATGGAAACTGTACTTAAAATAACGTGGCTGCCTTTAACTTTTGTAAAGGTAGTCATTAGCCAATCACATAATGCCTTGTCATAGGCATAGACTGCAATAGTTTCACGAAATTTCAGAAGCCACAGATATCACTAAGTTTAAACGCCTTATACATTAAAAAATATGGACCCTACTAACCGCTACTATTCAAAAGGATTATCTACACACCATAATCTATAATCCTGGCAAATTTCATTCAGATCCATTCAGCCATTTGGCTTCAACATGCGATACAACAGTCTACGTAAAATGCATTGGAGGAAAAACATATTTTGTCTTGCACCCCCTTGACCAGTCACCACAATATTTCGCATCCTCCTCCAATGTACAAAATGTATAAAAATCTGTAGGTCTGCAAAGTTTTGTGGAGAGTCCTCAAGTGGGACAGAGTTGTTAGCAAGCAAAAATGTGATGAATCCCTATACCTGGGAATTCTAACTAGAACTACAGAGTGTGATATATTTCTGTTGGACCTGGCTTTTTGACAGGGACATCCCCAAACTTTTTGCCTCCTTCCTCCTATTTTTTCCGACCTGTTGTTGTTGGCTTTTGACCTCTGAGCACTTTACCACTGCTAACCAGTGCTAAAGTGCATATGCTCTCTGTGTAAATTGTACTATTGATTGGTTTATCCATGATTGACTATTTAATTTACCTGTAAGTCCCTAGTAGAGTGCACTACATGTGCCTAGGGCATGTAGATTAAATGCTACTAGTGGGCCTGCAGCACTGGTTGTGCCACCCACCTCAGTAGCCCCTTAACCTTGTCTCAGGCCTGCCATTGCAAGGCCTGTGTGTGCAGTTTCACTGCCACTTCGACTTGGCATTTAAAAGTACTTGCCAAGCCTAGAACTCCCCTTTTACTACATATAAGTCATCCCTAATGTGTGCCCTAGGTAACCCCTAGAGCAGGGTGCTGTGTAGGTAAAAGGCAGAACATGTACCTGTGTAGTTATATGTCCTGGTAGTGTAAAACTCCTAAATTCGTTTTTACACTACTGTGAGGCCTGCTCCCTTCATAGGCTAACATTGGGGCTGCCCTCATACACTGTTGAAGTGGCAGCTGCTGATCTGAAAGGAGCAGGAGGGTCATATTTAGTATGGCCAGAATGGTAATATAAAATCCTGCTGACTGGTGAAGTCGGATTTAATATTGCTATTCTAGAAATGCCACTTTTAGAAAGTGAGCATTTCTTTGCATTAAAAACTTGTTGTGCCCTTCAATCCACGTCTGGCTAGGTTTAGTTGACAGCTCCTTGTGCATTCACTCAGACACACCCCAAACACAGGGTACTCAGCCTCACTTGCATACATCTGCATTTTGAATGGGTCTTCCTGGGCTGGGAGGGTGGAGGGCCTGCCCTCACACAAAGGACTGCCACACCCCCTACTGGGACTCTGGCAGACAGGATTGAGCTGAAAGGGAACTTGTTGCATTTCTTAGAGACTCTTTGAAATCACCCCCACTTCAAAGGCACAACTTAGTATAAAACAGGGCCTCTGCCCTACCTCATCAGACACTTGCTGGAGAAGAAACCTGAACCAGAAACTACATCCTGCCAAGAAGAACTGCCTGGCTGCTCAAAGGACTCACCTGTCTGCTTTCTACAAAGGACTGCTGTCTTGCTGTTGCCCTGCTGCCTTGCTGAACTCTTGTCTGGCTTTGAAAGTGCTCTCCAAGGGCTTGGATAGAGCTTGCCTCCTGTTCCTTGAAGTCTCAGGACCAAAAAGACTTCTTCCTTTCACTTGGACGCTCCGTGCGCCGAAAATTTCGACGCACAGCTTGTTTCGCGGTGAGAAAAACGCCGCACACCGACGCTGATCGACGCGACGCCCTCGGGACGATCGAGACTTCGACGCACAACCTCGCAAGGACAAAGCCGCCCGACTTTCCACGAGAAATCGACGCGACGCCTACCGTGAGTGCGAAACTTTGACGCACGGCCTCGCAAGGACAACGCCGCCCGACTTCCAAGGTGAAATCGACGCGACGCCTGCCGTGAGACCAAAATTTAGACGCACGGCCTCGCAAGGACAACGCCGCCCGACTTCCAAGGAGAAATCGACGCGACGCCTACCGTGAGATCGAAACTTCGACGCGCAGCCCCGCAGAACGACGCGCAGCCGGAAAATAAGCAGGAGAATCCACGCACAGACCCGGGACATCTGGTAATCCCCGCGATCCACAAAAAGAGACTGTCTGCGCGCCGGAAAACGACGCCCGACTTCCCCGCGTGGAAAAGAACGACGCAAGTCTGTGTGTGCTGAGAAGAAATCGACGCACACACCCCTTTTTCCACGCATCTCTTCTCCTGTGGCCCTCAGAGGAGATTTCCCACCAGAAACCAGGTACTCTGTGCTTGAAAGACACTTTTATTGCTTTTTAAAGACTCAAAGACACTTAATATCACTTTTCAGTGATATCTTTACAAATTCGTATTGCAACTTTGATCGTTTTGACCTACAATTACCCAGATAAATATTATATATTTTTCTAAATACTGTGTGGTGTATTTTTTGTAGTGTTATGCTATGGTGTTGTATGATTTATTGCACAAATGCTTTACACATTGCCTTCTAAGTTAAGCCTGACTGCTCGTGCCAAGCTACCGGAGGGTGAGCACAGGCTGATTTTGGATTGTGTGTGACTTACCCTGACTAGAGTGAGGGTTCTTGCTTGGACAGAGGGCAACCTAACTGCCAACCAAAAACCCCATTTCTAACAATTTCTAATAGCACTGAAGTTTCTGATGATGTGCCTCCATATTGCTGGTGGTGCTTAAAAGGGCGCCAGCGCCTTTCAACCCTCCACAACCTCCTAAACCTAAAGAAAGCTAGCACTCAAAGGCAGGAGGAATGTAACCTTTTTTTAGTCAATTTGATCTCTCAGGGATCAGCGACAAAGAAAAACAAGCATTTGTAATGCAATGGGTCTCGCATTTGCTCGAGTTAGAGCTATTAGTGTTGTACACTCCTAACCGGACTTTTCTTGCCACATAAATTGAATATGAAAATTAATACAGTTTTGTAGGAAGTTGGCTCTGTATGTGCTATTTCAAAGTAAGGAATAGCATGCACAGAGTCCAAGGGTTCCCCTTAGAGGTAAAATAGTGGTAAAAATAGATAATACTAATGCTCTATTTTGTGGTAGTGTGGTCGAGCAGTAGGCTTATCCAAGGAGTAGTGTTAAGCATTTGTTGTACATACACATAGACAATAAATGAGGTACACACACTCAGAGACAAATCCAGCCAATAGGTTTTTATATAGAAAAATATCTTTTCTTAGTTTATTTTAGGAACCACAGGTTCAAATTCTACATGTAATATCTCATTCGAAAGGTATTGCAGGTAAGTACTTTAGGAACTTCAAATCATCAAAATTGCATGTATACTTTTCAAGTTATTCGCAAATAGCTGTTTTAAAAGTGGACACTTAGTGCAATTTTCACAGTTCCTAGGGGAGGTAAGTATTTGTTAGGTTAACCAGGTAAGTAAGACACTTACAGGGCTTAGTTCTTGGTCCAAGGTAGCCCACCGTTGGGGGTTCAGAGCAACCCCAAAGTCACCACACCAGCAGCTCAGGGCCGGTCAGGTGCAGAGTTCAAAGTGGTGCCCAAAACACATAGGCTAGAACGGAGAGAAGGGGGGTGCCCCGGTTCCGGTCTGCTTGCAGGTAAGTACCCGCGTTTTCGGAGGGCAGACCAGGGGGGTTTTGTAGGGCACCGGGGGGGACACAAGTCCACACAGAAATTTCACCCTCAGCAGCGCGGGGGCGGCCGGGTGCAGTGTAGGAACAGGCGTCGGGTTCGCAATGTTAGTCTATGAGAGATCTCGGGATCTCTTCAGCGCTGCAGGCAGGCAAGGGGGGGATTCCTCGGGGAAACCTCCACTTGGGCAAGGGAGAGGGACTCCTGGGGGTCACTTCTCCAGTGAAAGTCCGGTCCTTCAGGTCCTGGGGGCTGCGGGTGCAGGGTCTCTCCCAGGCGTCGGGACTTTAGGTTCAAAGAGTCGCGGTCAGGGGAAGCCTCGGGATTCCCTCTGCAGGCGGCGCTGTGGGGGCTCAGGGGGGACAGGTTTTGGTACTCACAGTATCAGAGTAGTCCTGGGGTCCCTCCTGAGGTGTCGGTTCTCCACCAGCCGAGTCGGGGTCGCCGGGTGCAGTGTTGCAAGTCTCACGCTTCTTGCGGGGAGCTTGCAGGGTTCTTTAAAGCTGCTGGAAACAAAGTTGCAGCTTTTCTTGGAGCAGGTCCGCTGTCCTCGGGAGTTTCTTGTCTTTTCGAAGCAGGGGCAGTCCTCAGAGGATGTCGAGGTCGCTGGTCCCTTTGGAAGGCGTCGCTGGAGCAGGATCTTTGGAAGGCAGGAGACAGGCCGGTGAGTTTCTGGAGCCAAGGCAGTTGTCGTCTTCTGGTCTTCCGCTGCAGGGATTTTCAGCTAGGCAGTCCTTCTTCTTGTAGTTGCAGGAATCTAATTTTCTAGGGTTCAGGGTAGCCCTTAAATACTAAATTTAAGGGCGTGTTTAGGTCTGGGGGGTTAGTAGCCAATGGCTACTAGCCCTGAGGGTGGGTACACCCTCTTTGTGCCTCCTCCCAAGGGGAGGGGGTCACAGTCCTAACCCTATTGGGGGAATCCTCCATCTGCAAGATGGAGGATTTCTAAAAGTTGGAGTCACTTCAGCTCAGGACACCTTAGGGGCTGTCCTGACTGGCCAGTGACTCCTCCTTGTTGCTTTCTTTGTTCCCTCCAGCCTTGCCGCCAAAAGTGGGGGCCGTGGCCGGAGGGGGCGGGCAACTCCACTAAGCTGCAGTGCCCTGCTGGGCTGTGACAAAGGGGTGAGCCTTTGAGGCTCACCGCCAGGTGTTACAGCTCCTGCCTGGGGGAGGTGTTCGCATCTCCACCCAGTGCAGGCTTTGTTACTGGCCTCAGAGTGACAAAGGCACTCTCCCCATGGGGCCAGCAACATGTCTCTGGTGTGGCAGGCTGCTGGAACTAGTCAGCCTACACAGACAGTCGGTTAAGTTTCAGGGGGCACCTCTAAGGTGCCCTCTGGGGTGTGTTTTGCAATAAAATGTACACTGGCATTAGTGTGCATTTATTGTGCTGAGAAGTTTGATACCAAACTTCCCAGTTTTCAGTGTAGCCATTATGGTTCTGTGGAGTTCGTGTTTGACAGACTCCCAGACCATATACTCTTATGGCTACCCTGCACTTACAATGTCTAAGGTTTTGTTTAGACACTGTAGGGGCACAGTGCTCATGCACTGGTACCCTCACCTATGGTATAGTGCACCCTGCCTTAGGGCTGTAAGGCCTGCTAGAGGGGTGTCTTACCTATACTGCATTGGCAGTGAGAGGCTGGCATGGCACCCTGAGGGGAGTGCCATGTCGACTTACTCATTTTGTTCTCACTAGCACACACAGGCTTGTAAGCAGTGTGTCTGTGCTGAGTGAGGGGTCTCTAGGGTGGCATAAGACATGCTGCAGCCCTTAGAGACCTTCCTTGGCATCAGGGCCCTTGGTACTAGAAGTACCAGTTACAAGGGACTTATCTGAATGCCAGGGTGTGCCAATTGTGGATACAATGGTACATTTTAGGTGAAGGAACACTGGTGCTGGGGCCTGGTTAGCAGGGTCCCAGCACTCTTCTCAGTCAAGTCAGCATCAGTATCAGGCAAAAAGTGGGGGGTAACTGCAACAGGGAGCCATTTCTTTACACAAGCCCCCCCCAGCCCACAGGCCAGGAGACTCAGCCCAAGCTGGGAGAGTCTTCCTAGTCTGTCAGGCGAGGAAGAGTAGGAGAAATAGGCTGGTTAGTTGCAGGGCCTACTCTGCCTTACATCCTTCTGTTCAGGTCATTCCCTTTGGGGAACTGACCTACTTCCACAGTGATAGGACCTAGTCTGAATTGCCTCTTGTCTGCCTCTTCAATGTCTCCACCCATTCTTTCTATTTTGGTCTTAGAGGTATCCACCTCTGCTAACCTTATCTTGGCCAGGGTTACCCCTAGCTTACCCAGAGAGGTTACCCAGAGCTGGAGTAACCCCACCATGACTAATAGGGTCAGGGGGCCTAACTTGCTATTTGGCATGGGGTCAGACCACCATGCTAAGGATAGTGCAGCCATAAAGGCTAACACCCAGCAGAGGCCATTGACAGCTGTCAGTGCCCAGAACCACACCTTTAGCCCTTCACCTAAAAGGGAAGGGGCTAAGTTACAGGCCTCTTTGGGTTCAGGTTGCCTGTCTGCTGTATTAGAGTGGGGGGTTACCACATCTTGTAGTAAACACCCTTCTTCCACTCTTTCTTCTGTTAGCTGAGGAGCCACCCACTCAGGCTTAACAGTTGCCTGACTAGCCAGGACTTCTTGTGGGTCAGGTTGGACTTTATCAGAGCCATTTTTGGAGTTCTCCCCTACTGGAGCAGAATCTCCTTGGCTTGCTGGAACCTTGGCTAAAGGTTGTCCACCTTTCCTACTCTGTTTCCTTTTCTTTTTCTTCTGGGGCCTACTTGCATTTACTGCAGAGGCAGGCACTCCAGAATCCTTGGGAGAGGACTGGCCCTGGACCAGTTCTTCTCTTAGGCTCTGACTAACCTCTGGGTAGTCATTTCCAAGGAGACAATCAAGGGGGAGGTCTGTACTGACTACCACCCTTCTCCAGCTAAAAGTTCCACCCACTTCTATGGGCACAAGAGCCACAGGCCTATTAGTGACCCTGTCTGGGCTAACTCTTACTCTGGCCATCTCACCTGGGATGTACTGGTTTGAGAGTACCAGCCTGTCATGCACAATAGTGTGACTGGCACAAGTGTCTCTCAGGGCAGTGGTTGGGATTCCATTCACCAGTAGGTGGTGGAAGTGTCTACTTCCCTCTGGAATCTCCAACTCACCTGTTGGGCCCTGTTTCCAGTTGAAGGCTATGAAGACCTCCTCATCTGAGGAGTCATCTCCCATGGCTACACTGGTTACCCCTGGAATTTTGTTCTGGGGTTTGTTTTTGGGACAAGAAGTGTCCTTGGTGTGGTGCCCAGACTGTTTACAGTTGTGGCACCATGCCTTAGTGGCATCCCAGTTCTTACCCTGGTACCCACCTTTGTTTTGGGTTGTGTCTTGGGGCCCACCCACCTGTTCTGGTTTTTGGGGGCCTACAGAGGACTCTTTTTCTTTGTTTCTAGGGTCACCCACTTTCTCCTGGGGAGTTTTTGTAACCCCTTTCTTTTGGTCACCCCCAGTGGAAGTTTTGGTTACCCTAGTCTTGACCCAGTGGTCTGCCTTCTTTCCCAATTCTTGGGGAGAAATTGGACCTAGGTCTACCAGATACTGATGCAACTTTTCATTGAAGCAGTTACTTAAAATGTGCTCTTTCATAAACAAATTATAAAGCCCAACATAGTCACACACTTCATTTCCAGTTAACCAACCATCTAGTGTTTTTACTGAGTAGTCTACAAAATCAACCCAGGTCTGGCTCGAGGATTTTTGAGCCCCCCTGAATCTAATTCTATACTCCTCAGTGGAGAATCCAAAGCCCTCAATCAGGGTACCCTTCATGAGGTCATAAGATTCTGCATCTTTTCCAGAGAGTGTGAGGAGTCTATCCCTACACTTTCCAGTGAACATTTCCCAAAGGAGAGCACCCCAGTGAGATCTGTTTACTTTTCTGGTTACACAAGCCCTCTCAAAAGCTGTGAACCATTTGGTGATGTCATCACCATCTTCATATTTTGTTACAATCCCTTTGGGGATTTTTAGGATGTCAGGAGAATCTCTGACCCTATTTAAGTTGCTGCCACCATCGATGGGACCTAGGCCCATCTCTTTTCTTTCCCTTTCTATGGCTAGGAGCTGCTTTTCCAAAGCCAATCTTTTGACCATCCTGGCTAACAGGGGGTCATCTTCACTGGAGTTATCCTCAGTGATTTCAGAGGTGTTGGTCTCTCCTGTGAGGGAACCAGCATCTCTGACTATTATTTTTGGAGTCAGGGTTTGAGGGACCCTGTTCTCCCTAGATAGGACTGGTAGGGGGGAATTTTCCTCCTGGTCACTATCCTCTTCCTCTGAGTTGCCACCCTCAGAGGGGTTGGCCTTTTCAAACTCTGCCAAAAGCTCCTGGAGCTGTATTTTGGTAGGTTTGGGGCCCATTGTTATTTTCTTTATTTTACAGAGTGACCTTAGCTCCCTCATCTTAAGATGGAGGTAAGGTGTGGTGTCGAGTTCCACCACAGTCACATCTGTGCTAGACATTTTGCTTCTAAAAGTTGGAATACTTTTTAAGAATCTACAACTGGTTCTAGAATCTAATTCAAACTTTTACAAACTTTTAAACTCTAAAAGAAATGCTAAACAGGATCTAACACAAGGCCCTAGCAGGTCTTTTAAGAATTTAGAAAACTTTTCAAATTGCAAAAATCAATTTCTAATGACAATTTTGGAATTTGTCGTGTGATCAGGTATTGGCTGAGTAGTCCAGCAAATGCAAAGTCTTGTACCCCACCGCTGATCCACCAATGTAGGAAGTTGGCTCTGTATGTGCTATTTCAAAGTAAGGAATAGCATGCACAGAGTCCAAGGGTTCCCCTTAGAGGTAAAATAGTGGTAAAAATAGATAATACTAATGCTCTATTTTGTGGTAGTGTGGTCGAGCAGTAGGCTTATCCAAGGAGTAGTGTTAAGCATTTGTTGTACATACACATAGACAATAAATGAGGTACACACACTCAGAGACAAATCCAGCCAATAGGTTTTTATATAGAAAAATATCTTTTCTTAGTTTATTTTAGGAACCACAGGTTCAAATTCTACATGTAATATCTCATTCGAAAGGTATTGCAGGTAAGTACTTTAGGAACTTCAAATCATCAAAATTGCATGTATACTTTTCAAGTTATTCGCAAATAGCTGTTTTAAAAGTGGACACTTAGTGCAATTTTCACAGTTCCTAGGGGAGGTAAGTATTTGTTAGGTTAACCAGGTAAGTAAGACACTTACAGGGCTTAGTTCTTGGTCCAAGGTAGCCCACCGTTGGGGGTTCAGAGCAACCCCAAAGTCACCACACCAGCAGCTCAGGGCCGGTCAGGTGCAGAGTTCAAAGTGGTGCCCAAAACACATAGGCTAGAACGGAGAGAAGGGGGGTGCCCCGGTTCCGGTCTGCTTGCAGGTAAGTACCCGCGTTTTCGGAGGGCAGACCAGGGGGGTTTTGTAGGGCACCGGGGGGGACACAAGTCCACACAGAAATTTCACCCTCAGCAGCGCGGGGGCGGCCGGGTGCAGTGTAGGAACAGGCGTCGGGTTCGCAATGTTAGTCTATGAGAGATCTCGGGATCTCTTCAGCGCTGCAGGCAGGCAAGGGGGGGATTCCTCGGGGAAACCTCCACTTGGGCAAGGGAGAGGGACTCCTGGGGGTCACTTCTCCAGTGAAAGTCCGGTCCTTCAGGTCCTGGGGGCTGCGGGTGCAGGGTCTCTCCCAGGCGTCGGGACTTTAGGTTCAAAGAGTCGCGGTCAGGGGAAGCCTCGGGATTCCCTCTGCAGGCGGCGCTGTGGGGGCTCAGGGGGGACAGGTTTTGGTACTCACAGTATCAGAGTAGTCCTGGGGTCCCTCCTGAGGTGTCGGTTCTCCACCAGCCGAGTCGGGGTCGCCGGGTGCAGTGTTGCAAGTCTCACGCTTCTTGCGGGGAGCTTGCAGGGTTCTTTAAAGCTGCTGGAAACAAAGTTGCAGCTTTTCTTGGAGCAGGTCCGCTGTCCTCGGGAGTTTCTTGTCTTTTCGAAGCAGGGGCAGTCCTCAGAGGATGTCGAGGTCGCTGGTCCCTTTGGAAGGCGTCGCTGGAGCAGGATCTTTGGAAGGCAGGAGACAGGCCGGTGAGTTTCTGGAGCCAAGGCAGTTGTCGTCTTCTGGTCTTCCGCTGCAGGGATTTTCAGCTAGGCAGTCCTTCTTCTTGTAGTTGCAGGAATCTAATTTTCTAGGGTTCAGGGTAGCCCTTAAATACTAAATTTAAGGGCGTGTTTAGGTCTGGGGGGTTAGTAGCCAGTGGCTACTAGCCCTGAGGGTGGGTACACCCTCTTTGTGCCTCCTCCCAAGGGGAGGGGGTCACAGTCCTAACCCTATTGGGGGAATCCTCCATCTGCAAGATGGAGGATTTCTAAAAGTTGGAGTCACTTCAGCTCAGGACACCTTAGGGGCTGTCCTGACTGGCCAGTGACTCCTCCTTGTTGCTTTCTTTGTTCCCTCCAGCCTTGCCGCCAAAAGTGGGGGCCGTGGCCGGAGGGGGCGGGCAACTCCACTAAGCTGCAGTGCCCTGCTGGGCTGTGACAAAGGGGTGAGCCTTTGAGGCTCACCGCCAGGTGTTACAGCTCCTGCCTGGGGGAGGTGTTCGCATCTCCACCCAGTGCAGGCTTTGTTACTGGCCTCAGAGTGACAAAGGCACTCTCCCCATGGGGCCAGCAACATGTCTCTGGTGTGGCAGGCTGCTGGAACTAGTCAGCCTACACAGACAGTCGGTTAAGTTTCAGGGGGCACCTCTAAGGTGCCCTCTGGGGTGTGTTTTGCAATAAAATGTACACTGGCATTAGTGTGCATTTATTGTGCTGAGAAGTTTGATACCAAACTTCCCAGTTTTCAGTGTAGCCATTATGGTTCTGTGGAGTTCGTGTTTGACAGACTCCCAGACCATATACTCTTATGGCTACCCTGCACTTACAATGTCTAAGGTTTTGTTTAGACACTGTAGGGGCACAGTGCTCATGCACTGGTACCCTCACCTATGGTATAGTGCACCCTGCCTTAGGGCTGTAAGGCCTGCTAGAGGGGTGTCTTACCTATACTGCATAGGCAGTGAGAGGCTGGCATGGCACCCTGAGGGGAGTGCCATGTCGACTTACTCATTTTGTTCTCACTAGCACACACAGGCTTGTAAGCAGTGTGTCTGTGCTGAGTGAGGGGTCTCTAGGGTGGCATAAGACATGCTGCAGCCCTTAGAGACCTTCCTTGGCATCAGGGCCCTTGGTACTAGAAGTACCAGTTACAAGGGACTTATCTGAATGCCAGGGTGTGTCAATTGTGGATACAATGGTACATTTTAGGTGAAGGAACACTGGTGCTGGGGCCTGGTTAGCAGGGTCCCAGCACTCTTCTCAGTCAAGTCAGCATCAGTATCAGGCAAAAAGTGGGGGGTAACTGCAACAGGGAGCCATTTCTTTACAAGTTTCACATAAGCGAACCGATTCAAAGCGCCACGGCATCAGCATGAAGGAGCATACAAAAGGAAAAAGAAGTTCGCTCACAGTCAAACGTATCGGCAAAAGGGCAATTTGTCATGTAACAGAGGCGATGTCCAAGGAGGGACAAACATAAAGCATTTACCAACAAAAATAAAGGATTTTTGAAGGGCAAGCTGATGAACGAGCGATAGTGATGGCCGTGCGATGGGCGTGGTTAAAAGCCCAGATACATAGCAACACGTCAATCAGGGAATTTGTAAAGCGCACTACTCACCCGTGAGGGTCTCAAGGCGCTGGGGGGTTGCTACTGCTCGAACAGCCAAATCTTGAGATGTCTTCTGAAGGTAAGGAGGTCCTTGGTCTGACGCAGGTGGGTGGTAAGAGTGTTCCACGTCTTGGCGGCGAGATGCGAGAATGATCTGCGCGGGGGGTTGTTCTGCGGATGCGTGGGATGATGGTGAGGGCAAGGTCGGTGGAGCGAAGCTGTCAGGCCGGGGTGTAGGAGGAGAGCCGTCTGTTGAGGTATTCTGGTCCGGTATTGTGCAGTGCCTTGTGAGCTTGGGTGAGGAGTTTGAAGGTGAATCTCTGGTTGACGGTGATCCAATGCAGGTCTCTCAGGCGGGCTGTGATGTGGCGGGGGATGTCCAAGATGAGGTGTGCAGAGGCATTCTGGATGTGTTGCAGTCTTTTCTGGAGTTTGGCCGTGGTTCCCGCGTAGAGGGCATTGCCGTAGTCCAGTTTGCTTCTTATGAGGGCTTGGGTGACTGTTCTTCTGGTTTCAGTGGGGATCCATTTGTAGATTTTCCAAAGCATGCAGAGGGTGTTGAAGCAGGAGGAGGAGATGGCGTTGACTTGCTGGGTCATAGTTAGTGAAGAGTCCAGGATGAATCCCAGGTTGCATGCGTGGTCGGTGGGTGTCGGTGCGGTTCCCAGTGTGGCAGGCCACCAGGAGCCATCCCATGCAGAGGGGGTGGAGCCGAAGATGAGGACCTCAGTCTTGTCGGAATTCAGTTTAAGGCAGCTGTTCTTCATCCATTCGGCGATGGCCTTCATTCCTTCGTGGAGGTTGGTCTTGGCGGTGTCCTTGGTGAAGGAGAGGATCAGCTGGGTGTCATCGGCGTATGAGATGATGTTTAGGTTGTGGGACGAACCCTGGGGCATGCTGCAGATGATTTTGGTGGCTTCAGAGTTCTGCCGGTGAGAAAAGAGGTGATCCAGTCCAAGGCTCTGTCGCGGATTCCTGCGTCGCTGAGGCTTGTGCAAAGGGTGTGGTGGCAGATGGTGTCGAACGCAGCTGAGAGGTCCAGGAGGATGAAGGCTGCGGTTTCGCCATTGTCCAGTATGGTTCTGATGTCGGTGGCGGCGATGAGGGCAGTTTGAGTGCTGTGGTTGCTGCGGAATCTGGATTGGGATGAGTCTAGAGTACTGTTTTCCTCGAGGAAACAGGTCAGTTGTTTGTTGACAGTTTTCTCTATCACGTTTTCTGGGAAGGGGAGCAGGAAGATGGGCTGGAAGTTCTTGAGGTCCCTTGGGTCCGCCTTAGGTTTCTTGAGGACGGCGTTGATCTCGGTGTGTTTCCAGCTCTCCGGGAAGGTGGTGGACTAAAGGGAACTGTTGATGATCTTCCGGATTTGGGGTGCAATGACGGAGCTTGCTTTGTTGAAGATGTGGTGAAGGCAGGGGACGGATAGTGAGCCGGAGTGGATGGTGTTCATGATTTCGATGGCGTTGTTGATGCGGGTCCAGGAGAGCAGGAGGCTGGTGGGTGGTGAGTCTGTGGTGTCGGTGGTTGACGGGGGGTCTGAGTGCTGAAGCTGTCATGGATGTATGCGATCTTGGAGTGGAAAAAGGTGGCTAGGGAGTCGCATAGGTCTTGTGAAGGTGGGATGTCATTGACATTGGAGCCGGGGTTGGAGAGCTCCTTCACGATGTTGAAGAGCTCCTTGTGGCTGTGTGTGTTGTTGTTGATGCATTCTTTGAAGTCTATTCTCTTGGCGATTCGGATGAGTTGATGATGTCTGCGGGTGGCGTTTATGAAGGCTGTGTGGTTGTCCAGTGTCTGATCTTGGCACCACTTCTTTTTGAGCCTTCAGCATGTTTGCTTAGATTCTTGGAGGTTAGCGTTGAACTAGAAGGCCTTTCTGTCAGTGCGTCTGTTGGAAAGATTTTTGATCGGGGCGAGAGTGTTGGCACAGTTGTCGATCCATTGCCTGAGGTTGCGGACAGCTGTGTCAGTGATGTCGATGGGTGAGTTCCGGGAGAGGGTGGTGTTCAGTTGGTCTTCGGTGACCTTGTTCCATCTGCGGTGGGGAATCCGTTGTGGGTGATGGTGTGTTGTGGGTCTCTCGAAGGAGAAGTGGAAGCAGCGGTGGTCTGTTCGGTGGTGTGGCTGCGCTTGCGCGCTGCTATTCTCGACCTAAAGAGAGAATCGTTTCAGCTGTGTAGCAGCACTTCTCAATCTATATATAAATACATTCACAGAAAATGCCAAAGCTACAGGGACGTTAAAGTTAGGTTCATGTTTTACCCACACAAAACAATAGAAATTCACCAGTTATACTTATACTTATAGTTATACTTATGTTAGGAAACTATAACTCATGGCCTAAATTTACTTAAAAGACAATGGCTTTGGATACAGCCTGAGCGATTGCCAGTGGCTGAGATTAATTCAAGCATTCCAACTATCACCTTGTTGTTTTTGCATTTGCCGTCCTAAGTATGCCGGGTATGCCCAGACATGAGTCCCGGGTTCACTGTGCCACTGGATTCAAGCTAGCCTGGCTGATGAGGGGTGATACCCCAAAACTGGTCCCTGATGCTTGTTTACGGTCCAGGGAGGACCTGGTCTGGCTGTTCGGGCCAGACTGTTCCCATGGTCAAGACTAATTTGCATATGGGTGAATCCAAACTGGGGTGTCATGGTGGGGAAAAAAGATGGATTGGGATGCCACCTGGCAATTGCCAATGGCTGAGAATGATTCAAGCATTCTATCCATCACCTTGTTGTTTTTGCCAAAGTTACTTTATGGCATGGGTTCTGGTTTCTTCAGATAAGTATAACTATAACAGTTGAATTTCTATAGCTTTGTGTGGATAAAACGTGAACCTCACTAAAACGTCCCTGTAACTTTTGTTATTTTTTCCAGTGAATTTCTCTGTTTTTTTTTCTTAAATGTAAACTAATATATAAATACTGCACGTTAATATAACCACTGCCGGGGGGTGTGTGTGTGTGATTTGGGAGCAGGGGGATTTTGCCGCAGGGCATGGCCTGTGGTCCAGCCCTGCAACTGACCCCACGTGGCACACACCCTTTTGTCGTGTGCGGCAGGGGTTTGGTGTGTCAGTAGGGTTTTTTTAATTGTTTTTCGGATCCATGGGTCCTTTGTGATTTTACACTGGGGTGATGCTGAGCACCGCAGTGGATCCACAGATTGGCTAAAACAAAATCTTTGGGCTAGTTGTTGCCCATGAGGGGTCCCTCAGAGCCTTCCATGTGTTCCATGTGGTCAGGATACCTGTATCCCGACCCCTTATGTGTTCTTACACATTATTATTCCCTCCTCCTGACCAAAGAAAGTGGTGGTTGCAACCAGCCAATGAGGGCCTTGCTTTTCTTCTGGATCTGCAGATCCCCAGCAAGTGGATCCTTGTCCCTAGATATCTATATTTTTATTTCTTTAGTAACTCCGAAATAACTGAACAGATTTGCATCAGATAACTTAAAGAAATTGTTCTTGACCAAGATCTAGCTTTCTGCCAAATTGGTGTAAATAATGTTCAGCAGTTGGGGCTGTAGTCATTTAAAAAAAAAAAAAAAAAGCAAAATCCCCATAGATATTGCTTGGGGAAAACATATTTTGGGACCCTCACTTTTTCTCTGCCCCTGCTTGACAAATCTCCCGAAACTTTCCAGACAACAGCTGCACTAATTAGCTTGAGTTTTGAAAATGTTGTCAAGATTCGCCAAAGGGTGCCAAAGTTATTAGGGATTCGCCAAAGGGTGCCAAAGTTATTAGGGGAAAAAAAAAAAACACTTTGTCTATGGGAAAAGTTGGTCCTAACTATAACTACTTACTATCACCAGAAGGATATATATATATATATATATATATATATATATATATATATATATATATATATATATATATATATATATATATATATATATATATATATATATATATATTAGGGCCTGCTGGCCCTTTATGGCAAGTCTGCAAAGAACAGGTGTTCTGTTCACTCAGAAAGTGAATGAGCAATCAAGATGCCTTTAAATCTTGTTTTAATTTTATCTAATTTGCTTTCTGTTTAAAGACAGAGGTCAAATGTCAGGGTATGTCTTCTGACAAATCACTGCTTATTTTGTTCTGGAGATTGGTGTTTACTTTTATTTGTATGGCTGCTAATGTTAGAGGATTTGATGAAGTGGACAGCCTGACAGTCACGCTGGGCTCACAACACTTAAATAGCTTGTAACTTAAATGAACAGTACATATGTTTAAAAAATATATTTCAGTAGTTAAACAGACTTTTTGTAGTTCTAAAGTTTGTTAGAAACAAAGATTTTAATATGTTCAAAAGTAATCAAAATATGATGTGCAAATGATAAATATTTGTTGAAACCCAATTTCTACACATTATTATTTGTATCAGTAAAACTGTATGGTATTGGGAAAGTTTGTGGCCATTTAACTGGGAAATGTTTGCCTGTAAATGAGTGTGATACTGCATCATACCTTAGTGATATATTTATTAAAACAGAGAGCTTTTAAATATGAACTGAGAAACATTCCTTCCCTCGCCTTGATAACAATTCAATTAGTGAACTAAGGGGCAGATGTACAAAGCATTTTACTGTAACAAATGGTCTGATTCCCAGAATCTGGCCATTTGCGACCAGAAAAATGCTTTTTCTGATGTAGCAAATATAAAATGCGACTCAGTAACTTGTTACCAAATTTCAGGTTGCGTTTGCAATTCAGTATTTGGAAAGAGGTGTGTTTAGGGTGCCCCTTCGACATACCAGATCGGTACAGTATGTATTACTGTTTTGCGACCGAATTCCAGTCTCAAAACAGTAATACTTTACCACCAGTTTAAAACTGGTGGTAACCCATTCTCAAAGGGGAAGGGGCCCCCAAGGGACTGCTTCCCATTTAAGAATGTAAATTATAATGTTTTTGTGAGAGCAGGCAGTGCTCCCACGGACCACTGCTTACTCTTAAAAAAGAAATGGGACCATTGGATGGTGGGATTGAGGGATGATGGAAGAGAGGTTAACAGTGATGGCTGAGGGAGAAGGACTGATAAGGGTTTACTGATGAATGAGGACTGATGCATGAGAACGTGCTAAAATGTATGATCCAGAGATCATAGGACCGCATCATATGGTACTTAGGCTGTGTTAGGTTTACAGACCTGGGGTATCCCTAGCTGAGCTGTAGGCTTCTGCATTCATTTAATTTTTGTGTTTTGTGGAGTGTTAAAACTGAGCTTGTGTTCACAGAGCAGGTGGGAACAAGTCCAACAGAACATGTCTAGATAGGGGGTATCAAGTTTGGTGGTGCCTAGTCTGATAGGGGTGAACTAACCTTGAAAGCCTCTGTTGTAGAACCTTTGTATATCAGTTTTAGCCCTGGCTTCCTTTAGCCCCAGATGTCCAAGCGGACACAGACATGTTGCAGCCCCGTTGAGCCTTGTCAGTGAGGTACACTCGAGTCCTTTATCACAGTGCACTTCGGATCCATGCCTGGACAGACCTGTGCCACTTAGGGCAACATACTTAAGGCAAAAGTGATAAATAGAATGCTTGAACTAGTTGGAATCATTAGTAATCACTATGGCATATCCCATGCCATCATCTTTAGCTAGTTTGTGCCTTTTACAGTGGGGTCAGCTACTTCAGATGTAAGTGGGCTTGTCCCTTCGGAGTCCAATATGAAGTGTGAAGATCTGGGGCAGGCACTTGCAGTTGTTCTGAGGAAAGGCATGGGCTGAAAAGATGCCTGTGAGACCCTGAAACATGTTACATTCTCCCATTTTAGCAGATTCATTTTGTCCAATGAAGAACGTGTGCTTTTGCCCTGGGCAGAACTCGCGGAGTTACCTAAAACCTCTGTGAGATTCTGCGTAGTTTCACCAGTGGCAGAATTTCGGTACGCCACACTGCTCATGCTGATTTTTAGTGCCAGGAGCTTGTCCTGCGCTGTACAATCAGCACGAACTGCACCAAGAGGCGCGGCAGAGGTCGCTATTTCTTTCTACCACTCGAGTAGATTTTCTATTCGAATTGCAGCTTTTTCAACGCAAGTGGCAGCTTTCTCAATGCGAGCGATAGCTTCCTGACAGGATCACTTATGTTGAGTAATCTCACCTGGAGGGGGTCTAGCGCTCGATTTTTGCACTCACCAACTTATAGTTAGCGAACTGCGCACAAGACAAAACTCTGCCATGTGGCGGTTGGTGGAGTTTTACTGGAACTCCACGCTCCCAGTTCAATTTAACGACATAAGGCTGGAGGTGCCCTGCTTCTATGCCACCACGTAGGCTGATGGGAAGGAAGAGTCAGGAGGGACGGGGTGAGGGGGAGGCCCAAAGTGCCCCCCTCTAAAAGGATCCACTAGACTTCACCAGTGTTAAAAGACTGGATGACTTTTCTGGTTATGCCCAAATAAACCATTTCGTTTTTATGAAATCACCCATGTGCTCTGTGAACTACATGTTAAATTGGAGGTGAGCGAGCTTACAAATTAATGTTAATTACAGATACAGTCCAGTGCTCTGCTGCATGAAGGGGCTGTCACTCCTGAAGCCTTAGAGCGGTGCGCTCTGTTGTCTGGTTTATTTTGTAAATAACGTGGTGTTCAAACTTTTCAAAAAATTTTGTAGCCTTTGCCATAGAGGCAAGCGGCACATGTGATTATGGCGACCAGCGGGCACTGGCTTGAATCTTAACAGGGATGAAACCGCCCTCACCCCCTCATTGCCGCCACCGACAACATCAGAACCATACTGGACAGCGGCAGAACCACAGCCTCATCCACCTGGACCTATCGGCCGCGTTCGAGACTGTCTGCCACCACACCCAACACACCCCAGAGCCCTTGACTGGGTCACCTCCTTTCTCACTGGCGGAACCCAGAGAGTCCGCCTCCCCCCATTTTGCTCAGAGGCCACCGAAGTCATCTGCGGCGTACCCCAGGGTTTGTCCCTCAGCCCGAACCTCTTCAATGTCTACATGGCCCCACTCGCTAACATCGCCCGATCCCAGAGCCTCAACATCATCTCATAATCCGACGACACCCAGCTGATCCTCTCCCTCACCAAGGACTCTGCCAAGACCAACCTCCACAAAGGAATGACGGTTATCGCCACATGGATGAAGAGCAACTGCCTCAAACTCACTTCCGACAAGATGGAAGTCCTCATCTTTGGCTCCACCCCCTCCGCATGGGATGACTCCTGGTGGCCTGCCACTCTCTGAACCACTTCGACTCCCACTGACCACGCACGCAACCTAGGATTCATCTTGGACCCCTCACTATCCATGACCCACCAAGTCAACGCCATCTCCTCCTCTTGCTTCAACACCCTCCACATGCGCCGAAAGATCTACAAATGGATCCGTACCGAAACCAGAAGAACAGTCACCCAAGCCCTCGTTAGCAGCAAGCTGGACTACGGCAATGCCCTCTAAGCAGGAACCACGGGCAAACTCCAGAAGAGGCTGCAACGCATCCAGAACACCTCCGCACGCCTCATCCTGGACATCCCCGCCACTGCCACATCACAGACCACCTGAAAAACCTGCACTGGCTCCCAGTCAACAAGAGAATCACTTTCAAACTAAACTCCTCACCCACACTCAGAAAGCACTGCACAACACCGGACCAGAATACCTCAACAGGCAACTCTCCTTCTACACCCCGACCCGGCATCTCCGCTCCGCTGACCTTGCCCTCGCAACCGCCCCATGTGTCTGCAGAGCTACAACCGGCGATAGATCATTCTCCCACCTCGCCGCCAAAACATGGAACACTCTTCCCACCTACCTGCGCCAGACCAAAGACCTCCTTACCTTCGGGAAACTTCTCAAGACCTGGCTGTTCGAGCAGTAGCAGCTCCCCCCCCCCCCCCTGTCTTGTCCTCAGCACCTTGAGACCCTCACTGGTGAGTAGTGCGCTTTACAAATTCCTGATTGATTGATTGATTGATTGATTGATTGAATTCACCCTTAAGACATCTATAAAAAGAATACCATTGGTCTGAGTAACCCTAGCTACAAATGTAAGCATCAGGAGACAGCCCGCCTGGTGGTGTGGGCTCATAAAATATAAAATATTGTTTCTTTTGTCAAGAATGTCCGTGTTCTGTTGTCACCTGTGCACTGGTTGAGCTGCTTTGAAATGAAAGTGGAAAACTGTACCCCAGTCAGTGGAGTAGGTACAGGGGGGCGAGGGGGCACCCATGCCCCACTCACCAAAGACCGGGACTTTTTGGGCTAGTTCACAGGATTTGTAAGGATGTATTAGGGATGACAGGTGGTGTCCAATGGCTTGTTAAAGCCAGGGTCACTGGAAGTATCCGGCGGGAAAGGGCCAAACTATGCAGCAGGGTTGAGTAAATTATGTGGAAAGAAAAGGCAAATTATGTGGCTTAATGCAGCACATTTTGTAACGGTATTACCTCATTATGTTGTCATTTTTTTTTTAAGTTGAGCATAGCAGCACGCAGGCGCTGCTTTTCCGACGTGTTGATATTTATCTGGGCTTTTAAATACGCCCACTGCACGCCCATCACTATCACTCGTTCATGGGCTTGACCTTCAAAAATCCTTCGTTTTCGTTGGTAAATGCTTTACGTTTGTCCTTCCTTGGGGCAGTTTAGTTACCGCCTTGGACATCGCCCCTATTGCATGGATAATTGCACTTTTACACATATGCTTAACTGCGAGTGAACTTCTTTTTCCTTTTGTGTGCTGCTTCTCGCTGATGCTCCTGGCAGCCGCGGCGCTTTGAAGCGGCTCGCTTACATGAAACTGTTTTACTTTTTATTTTCAATTTCTGTGGCAAGAAAAGCCCGGTCAGGAGTTTACAACGCAAATAGCTCAAACCCGCGCAAATGGGAGGCCTATTGCATTGCAAATGCTTGTTTAAACTTGGTAACACTGGCTGGGCTTTGGTTGCATTTAATTTGTACTAGTTTAACTCCCAAATATAGCAACAAGCTACAGAAAACTGACCAGTCCAGCGTTACAAAGGGCCCTCTTTATTGAGTGCCAACACGTCGCTCCATTTTTAGTAACATTTGAACCCTTTGAGCTAGAAATAAAATATTTGTTGTTACAATCTGCAGAATATGCGACCGTTGATCCATTACGTGGCGAATGTAACAAATCTAAAATGATGTGAAAATCGCCATGGCGTCCCAGCCGCGTAATTCCAGTGCCCTGGGCTTAAAGCTCTCTGAAGACCAGCTGCTTGTGTCTGCAGGTAAACTCTGAGGGGTGTTTGAGGGTGCAACAAAAGACTTTTGAGGACGTGCCTGCAGGGTGTTTTCTAGGGGGGACTTAAGGTCTGTAAGTGCTTCCAAAGTTAGTGCAAAGACCAGCTGGGGGTGTCTGACAACGAGCTAATGGTTTCTAAGGTCATGCCGGAGGACTCCGAGGGCGTAGTAAAGACCTTTGTTATCCCCGAGACTGCTCAGGCGTGCCCCTGGAGCATCTGATCTATATTGTTGATGCCCCACCTGAGGGTGTGGCAGAGGGGTACTGAGGACATGCTTGTAGGTTCTGCGGGTATGCCTGAGATGTCTGAGGGGACGCCATGGGCCACTGAGAGCCGGCCTGGGTTATTTACCTACCAGCTGGCAAGGTGCGTGGAATGGTGGCGTGCAGTGGGCAGACCGAGGAACTGCGGGTCCTGGGGGTCCAGCTGGGTGGTTCCAAGACTGGCCCGGGGCGCCTGGAGGGGAGGCCCCGTGTAGAGTTTCCGAGAGTAGTCCTGGGGGTATTTGAGGCTGAAGCCTTTGGCTCTTTCAGATGCTGTCCTGCCACTTGGAAAGGCTACTCCCAAAGGTCTGTTTTTCAAGCAGTGCTTAATTTGAGCCGGTTGTTGCAGGTGGGAACCACCAGCACTCATTTTTGGGGACCGGAACTTACTTCACCTCAACAGACTTTGATCCGAGCAAGAGAGAGAAAACACAACAGGAGGAAGAGAAAGATGGAAAAATACGTTCAAAGTTAGAAAGCAGGGATGATAAAACCCTGCACGAGGGCGATAAAAGGGCAGGAATCGTCTGGTAGTGGGTGAAAGAGGCATGTGGCACAATCAAGACAACGCGGCCTGGACCTAGGCACCAGCACCCTCCCGCTCCAGCAGGGATTCTGAGCAAGGCTCTGGGCCCAGCGTCTTTTCTTTCACAAATGAAGCGCCGCTTTCAAGTGCGCATTTCCCTTCATTTGCTTGGTAATAACGCCTTGAGGCATTTCATATTCAAGTAGATGAATATTTTCAGGTCAGGCCGAGTGCCTCTGCGAATTAGCTGCGGGGTTCAATTAAGATTTTTTTGTGTGCCTTTTCAGATATCTCTACTAATACCCCTGTATCTTTGATTCTCGGAATCTGATTGTCTTTTCTATTTTTATTACCTTTTCTGTTGCTCATTTTGTTATGACTCACGCATGATAAACTGTTCAATTAAGGTGGGAAAATCCGTTTTTTTAACCAAAATTGATGTTATGTTCGCTCTCCTTCTGAAAACTTTCTTGACTCAAATGTAAATTCTTGGCGAAATGAAGTTCCCTCTATTTTATCGTCTGAGCCTTCTTTTAGGTGTGTCCCCAGATGACCGCAGGGGCGGGAGTCCTGTCCTTGTGTGTAAGTTCGGCCTGGCTTTGAGTTTGACTCCAGCACCTGTTTGGCCTATTTAAAAACAACAACACAAAATAACTGTTTATGCTGCAGACTCCTGCTTGCCAAGTGACACCTTCGGCCAATCTTGATTTTTTTAATAGCTATTACTTTCCACAGTAACATTCTCGACTCCTCACTTGTAGTAGAGACTGCCAGCCTGTAGAGGTCTTGGTGTTGGGATAAGAGAGGACTTGTTACTCATAGTGTGATAAAGTGCCAAGTTATAATAATAACAGGGTGACTCATTTAAAGCTTTACATTTTGAATACTGTAAAGGTATTTATTCTAATGTATATAGGTGTTTTTTTCTAAAAAAAATTCTATAGACAGTTCTTTTGTGTTTAAAAAAAATACTTTCTATAGTAGTTGGTGGTATTTAAAAGACTTTAAATGAAAAGTAGCTGGCAGGGCCTATGGAAGCCCTCTCGTATTGTATTAGGCACCTCTAGAGCGCATAGCTGCCCTAGGGCAGGGTTGGAGAGCCGGGTCCATGCCAGGTTTTTAGCCTATCCACATTTAGAAAAATTTAGATTTCTGAAACATCTTTTTTCTAAATGTGGATATGCTAAAAACCTGGCATGGACCTGGCTCTCCAGGACCGACTTTGCAGAATCCTGCCCTGGGGCATCGCAGCCCCTCCTGTTCTCGAACTGTTGGGGGGTGCAGCTCCGGAGCACTGGGCACCAAGGGGCACCGGAGGCAGCACACACAGACTCTAGTTCAACTCCTCGACTGATGATTTCCCAATCATACATTTGTTGGCATAATTATGTGCATGAAAATAACAACTCAGCACAAAGACCTCTATTCCCCCTATGTGAACCAGGTTCCTTCCGTTTGCAGTGCACCCTCGTGTGATGGATTAGGAGAACCTGGGCGCCATATTAGGTGTGTAGGTGCTTTATTCCTTTAGTGTAATCCAGTTCCAAATGCATAGCTCGCTTCATAGCGGCCATTACACTACACCGTGCTTTCCTCATCAGGGCTTGCATACCTCTTTTGTCCCACATGACCCCAGGCCGCCTGAGTATCCCCGGTGGGCACCCAGACAACACTGCAGCCCAGCAGCACAAGGGCATTTAATGTATTTTGCACCGCCCCTCCCCCACCCTACTGTTGGGTCTACCACTAGGTGTAATGGCTGGATTCCTGCATATGTTAGCATCGGGTTCTGCCATGTCTCACTCACTGCGTAATGGTCTTACAACAGGCGGGCTAACTCACTGGGCAATTGTCTCTGGTGCATCCATTTGTTATAGTTAGGGCAACGTTTCCATAGGAAAAGCATTTTTTGGTTCGCCATTAACTTTTGCGCTCTTTGACGAATTTTCACCAGACTTCCCCCCCCCCCCCCAAAAAAAAGTTCATCCATCCTCAGCTCCCTCCTGGAAAGTTTTGGGGTGATCCGTCAAGATGAGGCCAACTCTCCTCCCGGGGGCAGTGACTCTACTGCTGGGCCAGGGACATGTCCACCATAGTACCAGGAGGACTGAGTTCTACACCGGTTCCTGCACTTGACTGCAGTGTGTGATCCTGGTCAACCTCTTTATTGTGTTGCCTCAATTACTTTATCCACCACTTTGGAAGGCTTGAAGCCCGTTCAAAATCTATTTATGTGCCTCAATAAAAGAAGAGCCAGGCGCTAGGCGCTGGAGCCAGGCACTGCTGACCCTGCCTCAGTGAAACAAGAGCAAGGCACTGCTGGCACTAGAGCCAGGAGCTGCTGACGCTGCCTCAGTGAAACAAGTGCAAGGCACTGCTGGTGCTGCCACAATAAAACACGAGCCAGGTGCTTGGTGCTGGAGCCAGGCACTGCTGACGCTGCCTAAGTGAAACAAGACCCAGGCACTGCTGACGCTGCCACAGTGAAACAAGAGCCGGGTGCTGCTGGTGCTGGAGCCAGGCACTGCTGACCCTGCCTCAGTGAAACAAGAGCCGGGTGCTGCTGGTGCTGCCACAATAAAACAAGAGCCGGGTGCTGCTGGTGCTGGAGCCAGGCACTGCTGACCCTGCCTCAGTGAAACAAGACCCAGGCACTGCTGGCGCTGGAGCCAGGCACTGCTGGCGCTGGAGCCAGGCACTGCGGACGCTGCCACAATAAAACAAGCCAGGCGCTTGGTGCTGGAGCCAGGCGCTTGGTGCTGGAGCCAGGCATCGCTGACCCTGCCTCAGTGAAACAAAAGCAGGCACTGCTGGCGCTGGAGCCAGGCACTGCTGACGCTGCCACAATAAAACAAGAGTCAGGCGCCTGGTGCTGGAGCCAGGCACTGCTGACGCTGCCTCAGTAAAACAAGAGCCGGGTGCTGCTGGTGCTGGAGCCAGGCACTGCTGACCCTGCCTCAGTGAAACAAGACCCAGGCACTGCTGGCGCTGGAGCAAGGCACTGCGGACGCTGCCACAATAAAACAAGCCAGGCGCTTGGTGCTGGAGCCAGGAATCGCTGACCCTGCCTCAGTGAAACAAAAGCAGGCACTGCTGGCGCTGGAGCCAGGCACTGCTGACGCTGCCACAATAAAACAAGAGCCAGGCACCTGGTGCTGGAGCCAGGCACTGCTGACGCTGCCTCAGTAAAACAAGAGCCGGGTGCTGCTGGTGCTGTAGCCAGGCACTGCTGACCCTGCCTCAGTGAAACAAGACCCGGGCACTGCTGGTGCTGGAGCCAGGCACTGCTGGCGCTGGAGCCAGGCACTGCGGACGCTGCCACAATAAAACAAGCCAGGCGCTTGGTGCTGGAGCCAGGCGCTTGGTGCTGGAGCCAGGCATCGCTGACCCTGCCTCAGTGAAACAAAAGCAGGCACTGCTGGCGTTCCTGACGCTGCCACAATAAAACAAGAGCCAGGGGCTTGGTGCTGGAGCTAGGCACTGCTGACGCTGCCTCAGTAAAACAAGACCGAGGCACTGCTGACGCTGAAGCCAGGCACTGCTGACGCTGCCTCAGTAAAACAAGAGCCAGGCACTGCTGACGCTGGAGCCAGGCACTGCTGACGCTGAAGCCAGGCACTGCTGACCCTGCCTCAGTAAAACAAGAGCCAGGCACTGCTGACGCTGGGTGCCATTAAGTGGGTGCAAGCAGAAGTGCAGGTAGAGGGCCCCGGCTCACCTTTCACACGGATCCTGAATTCTACCGGTGGCCTTGTGAGAATAAGCTGACCTTGTGTCTTGTGTCACACTAAATGTAAAAGTAATCCGAAGTACGATGTGATTTCAGCTGCCTATGTGGGGGTGTTCCAGTAAAGATGCCAATAATTTTATAATTTTGGTACAGCGCTTGGTGCCAAGAGGCTTGTAGCTTCGTAGCACTGACGCTTCATGTGCTCATCACCCTACCGAGTCGGAGGTACGTATTTTATTGACCTCGGAAGGTGGAAGGCTGAGGCGGCCTGTCAGGAGTGTGCTAATGGTGTGTAGCAGTCGGTGCATTATCCCGCCGCTCGTGCTGTGCAGGAGCCCTGACAGCAGGTCGGACCATTGAGGAGGACTGTGTCCTTGTGCTTCAGAAGTTTCCTAAAGTTTTGGACTTGGCCTTCTGGTACAATAGCGATCAGGTGGAAGTTTGTTTGACCTCAGTTATCTAAGTATAAGCGAGTTAGGAAATTGTTATAGCGACTAAAAGAATTTTAGGCGCTTCCATGCTGAACAGAATTGACCCGTTATAATATGTCGCATAATCCTAGTATTTAGCCTCATATTAGGTGTTTCTGCTATTTATAAACAAGAGAGCTCTGTCCCAGAGAATTGAAGTGCTTTGCCCAGGATCACACAATTGTGCAAATGGTGAAGCTGGGCTTGGGACCTTAGTCGCCCAGTCCCAAAGTCAGCGTCTTGATCACTAGTCCGCTTCTTCTCTGCTGTCAATCAAACGTTGCTTTTAGCTTGAAGGCATTTTAGCTGTACAAGGATGTCACACCACCCTGGTACGTCGTCCCGCCCCCAGCATAACCACACATGTACAATGGTGGCTTGAGATCAGGAATGGAAACCAGGGCAGGTTATTTAATCCGGAACCATCTCACCGGGCACTGTCGGCATAAACATTTCATTTTTTTTTTTTTTTTTTTTTTTAAGGTTAGGGCACTTCCCTCCCGGCCAGTGCACATCCTTATACGAGGAGGGTCTAGAGGACCAGAGCTATGTTAGTTTTCTGTGCTTTGCTCATCAAATACATTTTAATAAGATTAATTCAAATTTTACTGATTTTCATGAAAATGTAGCGTGGATCAAACACCCCCCCCTCTCCCCCCAACCTTCTTTTGACACCCAATTTTTGTAGCAACTGAAAAAAAACAACCAGGAACGAGGATGTCCAGAAAAACGTGGTAGTTATTCATAAGTGCCAAACGACTCCATATTTGCCAGGCCAGCCAGAGCTGTATATCCTGTAGCATATTCATGTTTTTGGACTTGGAATGTTACTTTTGATCCATTGCATGCATGGGCTGCATAGTCCGAGCATGTGGAGGGTTGCAGGCTGATAAAACTATCAAGCTTCTGGGTGGGACCACTTGGCGCTTATGGATCCTACATCCCAAAACCCTGCTGGACCTGTGGCCTGGATGGAGCAAGCGTCACACCTCTGGCACTGCAGATAAAATGAAACCTTGACAAAGGCTGTAGGTCGGGCCTCTTTAAGCTGGTGCAATGGTTACTTTATATTTCCTATTGCAACTAAGCTTAAGCCATAAAAAGAAACAAGCATTTGCAATGCAATGGGTCTCGCATTTGCTCGAGTTACAGCTATTGACGTTGTAAACTCTTAATGGGACTTTTCTTGCCAAATAAATTGAAAATGAAAAGTTAAACCGTTTCACATAAGCAAGCCGATTCAAACCGCCGTGGCGTGAGCGTGAAGGAGACACACAAAAGGAAAAAAGAAGCTCGTTCACAGTCAAACGTACCGGCAAAAGTGCAATCGCCATGTAACAGGGTTGATGTACAAGGCGTAACCAAACCGCCCCAAGGAGGGCCAAACATAAAGCATTTACCAATGATGATAAAGGATTTTTGATGGGCAAGCCCATGAACGAGCGATAGTGATGGGCGTGGTAAAAAAGCCCAAATAGCTAACAATACGTAGGTAAAGCAGCGCTTGCGCGCTGCTATGCTCGACCTAATGAACACCTGCCACCGCCTAACCATGGTGCCCATGCATTTAAGCATCGTATATAATTTAAATAGAACAGCACGAGTGGCAGTCGTATAAACCCTTTTTTTTATTTTTAATGCACAGCACAGGAAAATGATTCTAAATGGCGCAACGAAAAGATGTTGTTGGTTTTGAATTATTGTAATCTATCGACATTGTTTAAACACACAAGAATGAATACAAACACTTTAAAAAAAAAAGGATAAAGTATGGGGAGGAAAAGGCACAGGAGATAGTAAAGCATTGCCACCGAAGTATACTTCTTTCTAGGCAGATGTGCCCACGAGAGTGGGCCCAGTGCTGCCACTCAGAGTGCAGCTGGGCCAGTGGCAGAAGAGGGCTGACCCTTTGCACCAATCGCAATGCTGAGATGGGCAGATGTGAACAACAGTTGAACAGACCAATGGGTGAAGAGGGATGGCCAAACGTCCCTTTATGCATGCATGCATGTATCTATGTATCTATGTATGTATGTATGTATGTGGAAAGGTACACCTCTAAATTCGGTGGAACTGGCTCGTCTCGTCTGTTGCTGCTGTTTTATTCTGGTGATGAAGTGAAAGACGTCAGTACTGGAATTTGGAAAAAAACATGTACATCTTGGTTAATGTGTAGGAGCAGAAAAGGGGTGGGGTCACGAAGGGCAGCGTCTGACGCCACTTATACGTTTATTTTTTAAAAACTGTTCCACAAAGACATTGTCAACAAGGAGGAGTGTGACAGCCAATCTCTTCTTAATTGGCCAGAAAGAGGCTGCATTTTAAAGTAACTTACTGTGTTAATGCACCTGCTGCAGAGCCCTTTGTGTGGCCAGGAGATTATATTAATGGTGAGATAACCTGGGTGTTCAAGGCTTGAAAGCACGTGCTGAAGAGAACTGTGTTCCGTCTCGTCACAGCTCTGACTCGTAAAGTATCTTAGAGGATTAATGTTTCTCCTGTAAAGCACAGATTTGTATTCTATGTGAGTATGCAAGTGGGTTATTGCTTGTCATATATAGGATTCTTCGTTACTTGCAGTTCATAAGTAGTAGTCCAGCTAATATTGCACAGTGAGCTATGAACTGACATCAAGGCACTGTATGCAAACTGCAAGGCGTGTGTTTAGAACCTTTTGGGTAGCAAGGCTTATTAGTTCATTTTAAACCCTAACTTTGTGCTTTTCATGACTATGCACTATAAACATATAATGCTTACCAGTAAGGATGGTAAGCGACTTCTGCACCTTGTGATCCTCGTTGCTGGTGACCCCCTTGTTATACTCTGGCTTGGAGGTTTATCTGAACCTAGTGAAGGTTGTCAAAACCATAGGATTTAGCTGGACAAGGACCTAACAAGCATCCACTACATTGGTGGTGTCATCTGCCTGCTTTTTCCAACCTCTCAGGTGAATCTCGTTTTGGTGCACTAAGTCGCACCACTGCAGTATCGACCTCAGTGGGGTCTAGGCCACACTACTGCAGAAGACTGCTGTATCTAGGGTACCAGGACAATCTTTCACACTGTACATCCAGTGCTTAGTTTGTAAAACGAGAAGTGCCAGGGCCCTTCTCGGGTGGGACTGCCAGCACTGCCAATGACTCTACCAACACAGCTACTAACCATGGCATTCCTACAACCAGGGCAACTTAGACAATTCCAGGCCCCTATAGCTAGAAGAATGGCTTGGGCGGCAGATATTAGTCATGGTCATTAGCCAGATAGCGCCACCATGTGGCTGACTGTCATAAGTTCCTGTGCTAACAATAAACTGCCAGTGCCACTCACCGTAAACCACTGGCTCAAATTAAGCACTGTGCACGCCTGATTCTGGAAGCCAGGCCCTAGAACCCCGCCCTCCTCTGGTCCATGCTCTTCACCGGTGGAAGACTCTGCGTTGTGCATTATTCCCAGTTTGGCAGCGTAACTCTCTAGAACTAAAGTGCCCGCTACATTTCCAGTCTCCCTGGCCGCAGGAAACTCTCCTCTTTTGAGTCGTTCTCGGTTTGAAGACTAGGTAATAGGGTTTCATTTTTGGTGTAGTTGCACCTTCATGAGATGTCTCCTCACTGAAATCATCTTCAAGGTTGGAGGCTGTTCATAACCTGGATCTTTGGAGCTTTGTCCTCTAGCTCAGTGGTTCCCAACCTTTTGACTTCTGTGGACCCCCACTGTATCATTACTTGACCCGGGGACCCCCACTGAATCATAATTTGAATTTGGGCTCTCCCCCACTGACTCATTACTGAAAGCTGGGGACCTAATCTGTTAATATTATTTAATTTTCCAAGCAGTCGCGGACCCCCTGAGGAGGCTTCGCAGACCCCCAAGGGTTCCCGGACCACAGGTTGGGAACCACTGCTTTAGCTGGTCCTTTTTTTTCAATCCCCACTGCTTCTTCAGAGCCACTCTGCAGTCCATTTTGGAAATGGAATCAAATTCATGCTTTGAGCTCTGCAGGAGAGGGGGCCAGGGGTCACAGAAGAGTGAAACACTTTCATCTGACATGAAATTAAAGCCTGCTGCAGTTGTAGCTTTCGCCTCATGTCAACCTCTGGCCGCTGCTTTTTAGGAGAGCTCATGGCGCACAATAGAGTGTTACACTTTCCCCTCATATCAACTGTGGCCCCTGCGGTGCATGAGGGTGGACCACGATGCACAATTTAGTGCAACACTGCCGTCATATAAACCTCTGCCAGCTCCTGTGCAGGAGGGTGAACCATGTAGCACAATAGAGTGTAACACTTTACCCTCAGATCAAACTCTGGCTGCTGCTGTGCAAGAGGGTGGACCAGGATGCACAATAGAGTGCAACACTTTACCTTCATTTCAACTGTGGCCCCTGCGGTGCATGAGGGTGGACCACGGTGCACAATTTAGTGCAACACTGCCGTCATATAAACCTCTGCCAGCTCCTGTGCAGGAGGGTGAACCATGTAGCACAATAGAGTGTAACACTTTACCCTCAGATCAAACTCTGGCTGCTGCTGTGCAAGAGGGTGGACCAGGATGCACAATAGAGTGTAACACTTTACCTTCATATCAAACTCTGGTTGCTGTTGTGCAAGAGGGTGGACCATGGGGCACAATAGAGCTTAACACTTTCCCCTCATCTCAACTGTGGCCCCTGCAGTGTATGAGGGTGGACCACGGTGCACAATTTAGTGCAACACTGCCATCATATCAACCTCTGCCAGCTCCTGTGCAGGAGGATGAACCATGGAGCACAATAGAGTGTAACACTTTACCTTCATATCAAACTCTGGCTGCTGCTGTGCAAAAGGGTGGACCATGGGGCGCAATAGAGCTTAACACTTTACCCTCATATCAAACTGTGGCTGGAGCTGTGCAAGGGGGTAGACCAGGGTGCACAGTAAAGTGAAGCATGTTACCCTGACAACACACTCTGGCCCCTACTGTGGTTCACAAAAGAGTGCAACACTTTATCCTGATATCAAACTCTGCTGCTGCTGTGCAACAGGGTGGGCCAGGGCACACAATAGAGTGTAACACTTTACACTCATATCAAACTGGCTGCTGCTGTGCAAGAGGGTGGGCCATGGCACACAATAAACTGTATCACTTTAATCTGACATCAACCGCTGGCCTGTGATGTGCCCAAGGGTGGACCAGGATTCACAATAGAGTGTAACACTTTACCTTCATATCATACTCTGGCTGCTGCCCTGCGGAGGTTGAGCCAGGGTTCACAATAGAATAAAACACTAACTTTCATATTAAAGTCTGGCCGGTCCTTTGCATGAGGGTGGTCCATAGCGCACAATAGAGTGTTACACTTTATCCTCATATCAAACTCTGCTGCTGCTGTGCAAGAGGGTGGACCAAGGTGCAAAATAGAGTCTGACACTTTACCGTTCTATCAAACTCTGGCTGCTGCTGTGCAAGATGGTAGAGCAGGATGCACAATAAAGTGTAACAGTTTCATCTGTCATCAACCTCTGGCATGTGCTGTTCAAGAGGGTGGACCAGGGTGCGTAATGGAGTGTAACACTTTACCTTCATATCAAACTCTGGCCGCTGCTGTGCAGGAGCGGCTCATGCATTGCTGTAGAAGAACTACCGCAGGAGGTGGAATGGTAGACCAAACAGCCAATATCCTGGGGTAGGAGAAAAATACTACTTTGGGCGGAGCTAAAGCCCATGCTAAGAATATTTTAAAGAATTGATAACAGTAGGTAAGGCAGACAGCCGTGCCGTCAAACCAGACCTAAAAACGGTTCAAAGACAATTTAATTAAATTTCTATTAGAAGACTGGAAGCATCTTTGATGGTGCTCTGATCAATTTTTCCTTTGTCAGCCACTTCCTGTCTTATGCTCCCTCAAAGGAGGTATAACTCCTAATGTTGTGTTTGATCTTCCCAACTGGTTACCAAGACCAGCCAGTGTTGAGTAGATGCGTGGCTTGTACCACGGCCTCTAGAGAGCAGTACCTCCTGGCAACCGCGTGGTGCAATATCCGCAGGCCTTTGGGCAGCCAGGACCAGGGTAAGCTGACCACGGATACCATCCTTTCTATGAACTTTTTGTTTTGCTCCCAAAGCTGACAATCACATCTCTTCCTGTTCAGTACATGCAATCAGCAGAAAACTGATTAGTATTTGCTCTGCTACAACGAGTTCAGTATTCAGGGTTATGTAAACATTTCTGTATGTGTGTCAGACTTTTGTTTTCATTGCTCTCTTATCTCTGTTGTGTACCTATTTTTAGTCTCTGACCTTTATTTCTTTCCCTTTATTTTGCCTGACTTTTGCTTCCCTGCCATTGCTTTGGCTACTTCTTTACTTCATATCCATTTACTGATTTATTGCACAGCTGCACCCAAAGTGGCAGGGAATTTAAGATCTGTGTAATGCAAGAGTAGGCATTAAGGTTAAAAGTAATTGTAAATAATTAATGCACATCTGTTAGAGCGGGTCAACCTATACATATTTAAGGTCAGTGTTATAATAACATTGCTTATTAATTTTTAATTAATTTTAAATGATGTGATATTTAGGATTAGTATTACAGAATTTGAATGCGATTACAAATATATATAGTCAATAAAGGGAAACGTTACTGTTATTATTAGGACTAGAAAAGGTATATTATTTGAATTAAATATAATTTGATGTGATTGCAACGACGTGGATTTTATTCGGATTACTGTTAAATTATTGCCTTTTTCAATTGATTAAAGATTTTATAAAAGGTAAAGTATATTTAGTATATAGTTATCATAAGAAAACATTGAAATCAATTAGTTGTTTTAGTTAGTGTTGTAATAAGGTAATATTGTTAAACATGAATTAATTGAATCCAGGCTTTGGGTAAGCTTTAGTGTAATGCTTTAAAAAGTGCTGTAACGTGTTAAAAAATAATTAGGGCATTAGTTGAGATTAGTCAAGGTAGTGTCGCTTTCGGTGGCATAGCTGCTCAAAAGGTAGGGGGACCCAAACGTAGCAAAGAGGGGGTGAAGCGAGGACATACAAAAATACTTTTATCCAACAGGCCAAGCACTAGCTATCGGAAAGTGATGGACGGGGACTGGGAATGCCCACCTCTTGCCCGTGTGCACTGCCCGGTTACACTTGCTTCAGTGACATTTCCTCTGCAGCCTGCGTTATGGATGGGCTTGAGTTGTTGCTGCAAGTTTGTTATACATGCTCTACCATTCTGATTTACGGTTGGGGTTTTGAATCCGGAGTGTCCCTTTCTTTAAAGATCTGTTGTTGGACTTGGATTCTAGAATGTCCTGTTCTTAACCGATTTGAGATTGGTATTTGGGTTCTAGAATGCCCGCTTGTTTAACAAGCCATGGTTGGGTTTTATTTTCCAGAATCAGTGGTTGGATTCCAGAATGTCCTTTATTTTAACAATCTGAGGTTGGTCTTTAGGTTTTAGAATTTCCGCTTCTTTTACAAGCTGTGGATGGGTTTTACAAATTCAATACTGAATGTCCCATAGTGAATGATCTGAGGTTGGTCTTTGGGTTCTAGAATGCCTGCTCATTTAACAAGCTGTGGATGGGTTTTACATTCCTGAATGGCCCTTTGTTTAAAGATCAGTGGTTGGATTTTGATTCCAGAATGCCCCATTGTTAACAATCTGAGGTTGGGCTTTGGGTTCTAGAATGTCCGCTTGCATAACAAGTCAAGGTTGGGTTTTACATTCCAGAGTGGCCCTATGTTTAAAGATCAGTGGTTGGATTTTGATTCCAGAATGCCCCATTGTTAACAATCTGAGGTTGGTCTTTGGGTTCTAGAATGTGCGCTTGCATAACAAGCCATGGTTGGGTTTTACATTCCAGAGTGGCCCTTTGTTTAAAGATCAGTGGTTGGATTTTGATTCCAGAATGCCCCATTGTTAACAATCTGAGGTTGGTCTTTGGGTTCTAGAATGTCCACTTGTTTAACAAGCTGTGGATGGGATTTAAATTCCATAATGTCCGTTTGTTTAAAGATCAGTGGTTGGATTTTAATTCCAGAATGCCCCATTGTTAACAATCTGAGGTTGGTCTTTGGGTTCTAGAATGTCCGCTTGTTTAACAAGCTGTGGATGGGTTTTACATTCCATAATGAGCCTTTGTTGAAAGATCTATGGTTGGGTTTGGCCCCCGGAATGTCCCTTTGTTTTATGTCGTCTTTTAATAGTAACACTCGGCACTGTCCTAGTCATTGCTTTAAAAACCTTAAGAACAACGGACAACTCCAGAGAGGATATCGCTGGCCCTTTGTTTAGCCTGAGGGGTGTACCCCCAAACTGTTCTGGAGTACAATACCCCAAACTCTTATACGAGTCCGATTATATAACCCCTGCTTCAAAGTTATACTTTTCAATATTTCTTGCTCTCTTAGTTTCAGAGATTTAAAACTAGTTCAGTTCTTCTTCTTTTACTGTGCTATAATTTTAAGGTATGGATTAAAGATGTATTTCTTATTTAAATAATAAAGCTTAATTTAAGTTAATAATTACTGTGTTTGTGATGCTGTAACAGGCTCAACATTTACTATATGTCACCCAAACCAGCTTTGACAGCTCTACCCAAGTCACCTGGGAGAGCCAAGGAGGCTCAACTTTCTGTTATCAGTCCAGTTATCAGTCATCCTGGTTTATATAGAAGCACTTAGTGCCTGACCTTTGACACTGCTAGATGGTTCCTGTAATTTCAGGACTGGGGGGAATGCCTGATGCACTTTTCGTAGGCCCATCCACTTGTGCGCCGTGGTGTTTTGTATTTTAACTAGTACAACATAGAGAAAGATGATGAATGTCTATATTGCCTGTGATTAAATAGCAAACAAAATGTATAAACAATAAACTGGAACATTACAAGATCTGTGTCAGGTGTCACTCGCTGTTACGTTCTGTGCTCAGAGTTGCTCTGAACGGTCCCATTGAAATCATGTAGCGAGGAGGAGTGCTTTTCACAGCCAGCATGGGTTTTGCCTTCTGTAGAAGCAGAGGCCTGAGGCTGTCTTAAGGCTAGATAGTCAAATATAATATAATTATTGAGGCAGGATTATGGTGACGAGTTGGTACTTGTACAGAGTTGCAAATGTCAGTAAGTCTACTCAAGGTTTGAAAGAATGTTTGTGGCCCTCTAACGTGTCCTGAACTAAAGCCGAAAGAAGAGTGAGAACCTCTCTAGTAGTCCGTGCAGGTATCAGTCATCAATCTCAAAGCTGCCTGGAAGCCATCACAGGAACAAAACAAGCATTGGCAAAGCCAGGAGGTTTCGCTTTTGTTTTTACTTTTGCATTCTATTTTACTAATTGGATTATAAATATTAGAAAATGGTTATAATAATGTTTGTTTTAAATTTGATAAACTGTTAATAGTTGTTTATGTTGAGATATAGGTTGAATTAATATCCCAGGGTTCCAAACTCTTAATTTGTACCTTATTTAATATGCCATTGTAATTACTAAAGGGTCACTGCCCCTGCTGCACCACTCAAATCCTCTCCCTTTTAATTTCAAGTTAACCACAATTACGACTGTCTGTTTAGTAGTAAAAGATAACAATATTTGGTTTTTAAAGGGGCTATGACAACTTTTGCCCCTGGTGCTACTGCACCTGCTGCACCATTCAAATCAGGACCTTGGTGCCTGCAATATATCTGCACTTGTGACCACCTGCTTAGTAGTAAAATGTAGCAATATGCGGTGTTTAGAGGAGTTCTGACAACTTTTTGCCCTGGTGCCACTGCACCTGCTGCACCACTCAAATCATGACCCTAGTGCTTGCAAGATAACTTCACTCGTGACTGCCTCTTAATAAGTCACCGAGAGGATAACAATTCAAAATAAAATGTCGGCCAGTTATGCAAATGACTTTTCTTTCAAAATGAGTGGTATTTTAAGAAATGAACACACAAATAATTTTAATATTTATAACTATTATTCATCAGAGATGTAATTAATAAGTAATGAAAAGCAAAACATATTGACCCCACTTTCTGCTTGCTTTACATCTGCGCTCGATACTTCATTGCAAGTTTGGCGACATGTTTACGCATATTTCAACGCAAATTGACTTGCGTTCAGTTCATCTTTTTGAGTACAAACACTAACCAGTACTTCGGCGACGATCCACGCGACGGCAAAAGCAGAACAGAAGAGCAGGAAGTGACCTGCTAACCAATAAAAAGTAAATTCAAGCAACGGAGATACGTTCGGAGGAACAAACGGGAAGTTCGGGTAAGTAAGGGACGAAGTAGGGGCGGGTTCTAAGTCCCTTTAAAGATTTTGTTTTAGTAACATAAGACTGTGCAAGCACAGCGCAAGCGAAACCTAAAGAGGATACTGTTCTGTAGGCCACATTTGGGAACCCTTCCTTAGGATCATCACACACTTGGGGCAAGGAAGTAAAAGGCCCATGTTTAGGGCAAGCCGGAAAAGAGCCCATATTTGTCACCACCTCATGGCCAATCTGTGCTCTAAAGGGGGAGCTGGTTGATCTCCATCCTAGGCCACTGAGGTCTGACCAGGTAGAAGCCACTAATAGTGCCAGTTTCAAAATGAGAGGCTCATAGGGCGTTTCCCCTTAAACTGTGACACAAACATCCTTGGGGCCCTCTACCCTGAGCAGCAGTGAGATAAGATTCTGTAAAAAGCATCCCTGGTGGTGCTTGGGTGGTCAGGCACACAAAAGGTGAAGGGAGGAATGTCTGCAAATAGTCAAGTCGCTGGCAATCGGTAAGGGTAGCATTGCAATCCATTCATTGTTCACCCACCATGCCACCTCAGATTAGAGCCAGCCATTTGCAAATCTGTCTCGACCCTGCTCCAGCATGAACGGTCCAGCCCGAGCTTTCATTCCAGGCTCCCAAGACCAGAACACAAGCAACCCAAGACCAGTTTCAGCTGGTGCCGTACACAAGATCCTCCTGTTCGTGCTAATAATATAGGACAATGGTTGGGGAGATTAGAAAACATCAGGACTGGAGAGCAGGTACAAACAACCGTCGTTATGCCAGCAGTAACTGTGGACCCCCTAGGTGTTGGCTGTACAAAGAAAAAGATGTGGCTCACAGGGGGCTGCTGAAAGAGGGCCTTTCACTGCTGAAAATCGATTCTCATAAATACCGCAAAATGGCCCTCCACAACCCCACAAACAGTTTACCATGAACACATCTGGTTGTCAGAATTCCCCGGCCTGGATATGCACCTCCAATTTTCCATTTGCCGCCCAAAGGTGCAAATTGCATTTCCCTGTGTGTTAAAGGCTTGGTGCACGCCTCGCTCGAGGCCTCCCTGCTAGTTCTTGTGTCGGGGGCACATCTTTTGAAAAGGTACACAAATGCTTCTCTCCGACGACTGACAGCTGCTGGAGAGGTGCGAAATGTGCTCATCATGCGGGCACAGGCGGCAGGAGAGGCGGAAAATCAACACCAGGCCTCTTCCAAGTTGTGAATGAAGCCCAACTCCACCCGGGGTATGAGGTATAGATTGAAGTAACCCACCCCAGGAGGGGAGGGACCCTGTAGGAGAACGAAGCGGAACCAGGAGGTCCTTTTTTGGGAGGCAGCTCTGTGTTTACAGGATTTTTGTTAGTTTCGTCGACGTGGGCCGCACGAGTGATTTAAAAAGCTCAGTATCTAATGATGGTGTGGGGTGTACGACCGGAAGTGCCCCTTCTAGTGGGAATAGTTTGCACCACCCGCGCGCTGGTGCTATTGTTGGAACCAGATGCAGGTTATAGGCTGGGAATCTGTGCAGTTTCAAAGGCAGATAATTCGATGACTATTTGCACACAGTTTTCCAGGCCTCTGTGTTTATTCAGCTACACTTCCCAGCCCCTTCACCCCGCCATTAAATGCCGCCAGCAGTCTCATTAGAGCCAACTGCTTTCTGCACTCGTAATTATTAATTCACGTTTCTAAGCCCGCGTGCAGTCTAGTGCACCCTTCTCTGGCCAATCAGAGAGCATACACTATTCGTGACAAGAGATGACATAGTCCAGTGGGTTGCAGCTGTCCAAGTCCCATCCTTACATTAACAACAAGTATTCATCTTTTGGACGTCAAGCTCTTTCCAGCCAGACTTCAACGCCTCTGCGCCTGCGTGTCCACTCACGGCCCTGGCTTAGAGTTTGCTGGGCCCTTTCTGATGGGCTCAGTGAGACCCGAGTAACTTAGTCCAGGAGAAAGTCTAACCTGTTCCCAGTGTACTCATTTTTTTGACTCTCACGGACATTCCGAGGAAATTAATGTGGATTCGTGTATCGGTTGGTTTCCAGAGGGTCACAATCCCCCTTTAAAAAAAACACACCCTGCAAAAGAAAAACGAGTTTGTTTTTTAAATTGGCAAAATAATGTAAACATTTTATATTTTCGGATCACTTTCAAAATCAAAGGCGGCACGGGTTATTCAGAAGCACACATTGGATTTTCTCTGTGTAGGTGTGGATCCTGGCTCGGTGCGCCCGTCCGGGGGCCCCCTCGAGCCTGCACCCTCTTTTACCAAGATACGTGTGCACCCCATCGCCGCCCACCTGTGTGAATTGGGTGCATTTTGACTTGCACCAGTTGCCATCTGTGGTGGTTGCGAGTTTCTTGTTAGAGTTCTGGCCTGTGAGGGGAATTTAAAGGGACATTTAAACCACCACAGCCGCAGAACAGGTCACTGAAAAGCATGTTTTCCTATGAAGAGCCTCTAATCCTTTTATTTGTTACTTAACTGTGCGGAAAGTTTGACTCCGATGCCATTATTTCAGCACTTTGTCTCCACAGTAAGTGCCTTCCAGGGCACTAATCATCCCCTCTTGGTACTAACATCATTTTAAGCTTGAATAGGGAGCAGGGGAGGGTGAGCCCTGGAGCACTCCAGGCTTTCCGTGTAATAAATAAAATACACAATGAATGCAGAGCTCGCTGCTGTAAGGTGACCGGCACCTTAATAGCCTTCCATTAGACGCAGGACCAATGAAGCATGGGGTGCCGGTCGCTGAATTCTTTGCAGCCTTTTAGGTAGAAGAAATGTGTCAGGGAAGTTTTAGGCAATGGAGCGAGTTGGTGACCGAATGGTGCAGTCGTAGGAAGTAACAGTAATATTTCACAATTCTCAACTCGAATACTCCAAGGTAATGTGGCTCGGTGGGTTGAGCATACGCTGCAGAGATCGATGTGCAGTCTGCAGGTCTAAATGGGATGAGCGCCGACTCTCCCTTTCATCCTTCCAATGTTGATGATGACAACTTCAGTATAAGGACTCCTAGATCACTAGAGCGTCACATCTGGAGACTCTTGCCTGTTCTGACCACTCCAGAAAGCAGAGGTCCCTCCCTGGCTGTGTGCCCAGTTAGCATTCGTCTCCGCGAATGACGACCAAGGGAGTGCGAAGGGGCGAAGATTTCCGTCTGCAAGACTTGTGTTTTTTTTTTTGTTTTTTTTTGGGGTAAAAACTGTCCAACCATCACAGTGGTTTCAAACTTTAACCAAAGAAATACAGTTGGAGGAAAAATCCTGTAAAAGTAGTTTTTGCAGAGGAATCCATCCCATCATATAAGCACGTTTTCTAAGGGAATTGTTTTGCGAAGAATGAAAGATGTCTTGTAGGAAACATCTTTTGATAAAACTTTTTGCTGGAATTTTAACTTTCAAGTGAAGTTTTACAAAGTTTGTTGACAAAATGTTTTTTTTTTTTTTACATAGGTGGGGGAGGCACATGGCCTCACATCCCGGCACTCAGCTGAGCTGACAAGCTTGTGCTGATGCACCTGTGTCCAGTGAGGGGTACAGACACCTGAAAAGACTCTTGACAGCATTTTCAGCCCCCCCAAAACGACTTGTTGCTGTCTGCTGATGAAGGAATGAATCCATAAATCCTCGTCTGGAGTTACACAGCACAGGCTGCACCAACACAGATTATCATGCACTGCTTTTACCATGATGCATTGGGGCAAATTGAGTGCTGGGCTGTGAGGCAGTGTGCTCCAACCCCGTCTACATTTCCACATCTTTAATTGTAGTAGGTAGGTGTTGTAAATACATGAGGTGTGCTGGCGTAGTATCCACACAAAGGGCATTTATGACCAGAACAGCAAAGTCTGTTTTTAAAATGTCCCATCGTTTTGTGCAGTAAGAACATGACTCATCAGCAGGCTGGACCACAGCAACATTCTCTGCGCCGGAATCTCCAAATAACTCCTACAGAGGCTCGAGATCGAAGCCACAAGACTCACACTGGACCCCCGCCGCACCCACATTACACCGCACCCCAGGAAGCTTCACAGGCTCTCCGTTCACAAGCACAGCCAATTCAAACTTCTCGCGCACACATACAAAGCCCTACACATTACAGGGCCAGAATACCTGAACAGCATACATTTTCGCCAACCCAGCAGGCACCAGGCTCTGCCTCACTCTTAATCATATGCACACTCTGCATCTGCAAAAGCAAAACTGAAGGTCTCTTGGTTTCCTACATCACACCCAAGACATGGAACAACCTCCCTCAATCCATCAGGTTCTTGCGGAACTCACCAATTGAGTTCCTTAAGAAGCTGAAGACCTGCCTCTTCCCATAAGCACCTTGGGACCACTCACCTTCATACCTCGCCCTTGCTCTGGATACCATCTTGGATGATCAGTGCACTATACAGATCTACACAACATCTGGTCGGCACCATCTCAAAACTCCAGAATGCAAAGGGGTTAATCTGGGAGCCCCAGCTTTTTTACCCAACGCATCCTGTGTTACTCATTCTGTAAGTTCAGCGCGGTTCAGAAATTATTTTTAGTGCAGCATCATAGGTACCCCCCGCTTTCAAGTCATTCTTCCTGTCACACCAAATTTTACATCGATGTCCGTGGCCCCGCAAAGAATGCGTCAAAGATGTGTGATTATCAGAATACACTTTATTGACTTTCAAATGTTGCCACAATTTATTTCAAGGATCGATTAAGTTGGTGTTGTGATTTATTTTACAGTAGTAGATTTGAAGATTGAATCATAATTTTGAAGGCTGACAACACAGTAGGTATAAAAACTAAATCATACTTGAAAAAGTTTTGAAAGTGGTTGAAGTATTCCTGAAGAAGAGTTTAAAAAACTTGAAACGCACGGAAGATCTTAGAATAAATCTCATCTCTGAGTCAAATGATCATTGAATTAAAGCATAAGAGCATTCGGAATCCAGTGTCCATATTGATTCGAAATTCCATAGCGAGAGGAATTATATTACGCTATGTTACATAAATATGTATAGTGGAGTATTGTCACTAGCATGGATTCACTGTGTGATTGGATTTAGTGTAGCATCATCATAAATCAAAATAGTTTTGACAAACTAAGATGCTTTTTGCATTGTGTGGGTGCCCCTACACACAACGCAAAATCTAGTTTTTGAGCAATATTTATTGGTGAGATCACCATGGCTTAAGTTTAGGACTTGAGCAAAGCCAATCACCATGAGTTTGAGAAGTGACGAGGTTTGGTCAATAAAATTGAGACAATATTTGGAATCCTTGTGGTAGGGGCGTACATAGTGCCTAGATGCAGATCCTCGCTGAAATCATGGTGATTTCCATGACCAAATCCTTGACGTATAGTGAACAGAAATCTTTATAAACCAGTTAGTTCATCATGATTTCAGCGAGGCTCAATGTCGGCACTTGATGACTTATGGAAGTCCTAGGGTGTTGGACACTAAAATTGATTCAATGTGCAATTCTTGTGAACGATGCAGTATGCCTCCTCCACTCTGTCTGTTATCGAGTCGTGAGCATAAAGTCGTATTAATCTGTGAGATCACTATGGTTTGAGCTCAGCCACTTGCCTTGACTTCATGAAGTCGTGGGGTGTTGGTCCCTAGAATTGACATGTGGAGCCTTGTGCTAGGATCCCAGCACATCTCCATCAGTCCCCAGCCCATGTAAGAAGAGCCTGTAGCTGTACGATCCCCGACGCCTACCTGTTGATAGATTTCACAGCCCCAGTTACTAAGCAGCCCTGGTTTTCTATCGTCTCTGTCTTTGAATGGAGCTGCTTTAGCGCAAATACCTTCTAGAAAAGAGAAAATTATACATTATTTTGTCCTTGCGAACATTTTATTGTGTTCTTCTACACTATGATTGAACTCAGGGCTGACCTCAGAATCCAGTATAGCGTGCCATGTTCTTTCTGTACCATCTTGAATTTCATTGGTACCCTCTTTGTCTCTTTTGACACAGATGGGTACAGGGCGTTTGCCTTTGGCCAGGTATTCTGGTCTGAGTTGTGGGTCCAATTTATCACAGTTGATCAGGGGCTCCAATCTTTGTGTGTTTAAGGAGGACAAGAGGAAACAGCTTGGCATTGGAGTTGACTAACCTTCGGAAATTATTTTGCTTAGCGCTTGGTAAAGTAGTGTATGAAATGCACAGAGAATAAGAGACACAATTTATTAACTCGTCTTGTTTGGGCAATGTGCACAATTTGTTTGAATAACGGAAATATACTGTAGATACTAGCATCTGGAAAGTATACACTTGTGGATGCTTCAGAGCCCAAGGCTACTATGATATACCACATCTGCTGGGGAACTGGTATGATAGGATTAAAGCCCATTTCCGTAAAGCACATCATAGCCCTGTGTATGCTCTGACCACTGCTGAGGTATTGACAACATGAGAAGATCCCTCCAGTCGTTCCTAGAAATCCTTGCTGCCCCAAATGTCACTGCATTTTACCAAAGTAACAATAGTACAGAACTGTGTCCCAGCCTTGTTTCTGTCGGACTGTAGAAGGGCAAACAGTGCAAAATCAGAGATCAGAAGCTGCTGGGACTCCATGATCCCTGCAAGCAAGGACCCTCATATCTGACAGGTTGTTTTTGTGCCATCTCTTCAGTGCTACCAAGATGTTAGTGGCTGGAGCCTGGTACAAGGCCCCGCCTCTTCCCTCTACACAATGGTATCAGAAGTTACAGGGTGGTCTGACCCTTGAAGACTGGCCTTTATTTTAAATATGCAAAGCAAGAAATGCTGAATGTCTTTTCAAGGTTGGATCTTGCTGTGACGCAGCCACCAAAGCCAAAAGTGTTGGACTTTTGTTATTGGTGTATCCGCAATTTGTGGGTCATGAATTGTTGTCATGCTTAGGCGAGTAGTTGATGCCCTCTCTTCTGTCGTGTACTACATCTTTATAGAGAGGGGAGAAGTCAGATGGGTGAGAGGGCGGAGGTGTTTCAGTTCTTCTAGTTTATTGTGAACTTAATTGATGGAGTCCTGGATCCATTGTATAACTTCTCCACTTTGTCGTCATCAGCGTAAGTGAGTCATTTCGCTCTGGAGTACTTCAAGTGTGCTTATTGATTCAGCAATAAAAAGATTTATATATAAAAAAATCTGAGTCAGCTCAATCCCTTTGTGACAACAGCTTGAGGTGAAGTTCAGTGGGGGAGCTTCAAGCAGAAATTTGCAAAGAGATGCTTCTTAGAGGAGAAATGGTCCTTGGTCTGGGAGGTGGTGACGTGCTTCAGGCCATTGGCACAGGAACAAGGCGGACTCCTAGAGAATTCGATTGTAGATCCGTAAGCTCACCCAGTAGAGACACTTGAGTCGAGTGGAAAAGGGTACGCCTTTGAAAATTGATCACCCCACCTGCAGGGTTAGCTGGGACTTTGCACAGTTAACAACTAATCATTGCTTGATAGCTGTATCTGACATTAAAAGCGAATTATTTGTACAGTTGTTGCTGGTAATAATGGCTGATACGCTGGAAGCCAGAGCTGTCTTTTCAAACAGACTGGGTGTGGAAGTGGCTGCCCCATCTTAGATGAAGTGATGGATCTAAAGTTATGATTTTTTTCTCTTTTGCCACATAGATGCTGTACTCTTGTTTAAATGACTTCAGTGCAACCTTTGAACAAGTGGACAAGCAGCCCTCCGTGGGAATGACCCCCAAAATGTTACATTTGACTCAGTCTTTAGTTACCAATATAGGGTACAGAGAATGTTAACAATTAAAATCAATACTTGAAAGAAAAAAACAAGAAGACTACGTTCGGGCTTCATTGTTATTTAACTTGGGTATATGTGTCTCTAGACTGGTGGACCTGCCAGGATCCGGCTTTGTAATCAAATTCCAGCACGTTTCAACAATCACGTTGCATCCTTAATTTGGAAACAGTGTTCTTAAAAACATTAATTTGCTTTATGAATTTTAAGAGGCATGATCTCACCTTGCATGCTAAAAAGTATCGCTAAAGGTAGCTGTCTAAAACTTGAAGAATAAGCAAATCTTTTTAGGGGACCTTTTATTTGATGGTTATACTGTTCTCACACCTCAAAGGTATTGGATATCTGTCTTACAATAGCAAACTAGATGCACATATCATAAAATACGCTTCTCTCATAGTAATCTTTTGGAGATTGCAATTCATGCCACATCATGGAGCGTCTGACATGAAACGCTGCCAGTTGGATCTGGAGAGTTTTTCACACATGATTACCTGATACCATGGTGTAAAATCCTTAAATAAACTCTCCTTGTTTCAGATCTTCAAAGAAAATGCAGAGCACACAGTATGGGGTGCTCCCAACTGCACCTCTGTGGTTCAGTGATACTGTGAAAGGTGCCATTTAAGATTTTCATGAGTGATATCATTTAACATGTTATGAGTGATGTCATATGTAAAGTCATAAGTAGTGCATGAAGGGGCTTGAGTTACTGTTAGTTTAAATAAGTGTAATTGTTGAAATTAGTTTTTTTCAGGTTTTGTTTTGTAACCATAACTGCAGTGCTGGCTGGGAGCCACAGACCCCACACACGCTTCATGGCCAAGGGACCACGAACCCCTGGCATGCTACATGGACCCACATAGGCCCTTTTGCTGATTCCATAAGTTTGATACTAGATTTGCTGACTCCAGAGAAAGTTCAGCATAGGTCTACAAACTGGTGACAGTTTGTGAATCCCGTGGCTAATCCACAAACCCTACGAAATAGAAAAATATTTTAGAAAAAAAAATATATTTTTTTTTTAAAACGAAACCTACAGGGATAGACACAGTAGGGTTTGGGCTTCGGGCCTGACTCTACGCCAGGCGCTGTGACAATCCTCCCTGGGCACAGCCAAAGACAATGCACAGTGGCGGCTGCCTGCATGTGGCGATTTGGACGCAGGCCCCGGCCGATGGAAAGTGGCATGATTCTTCACTCTAAGAAACATATATAAAGGCTGACTAGAATGACACTAAACAGGGTATAGAGTAGAATTATACTCAATTAAATGCCTTTGCTTGGTTTGTGTTAAATCCGTTCCTTAGTTTTTGAGAAAATAGTGTTTGAATGAAGTTTTTTTCTGGGTTTGAAATGGTTTAAAATAGATCCACTTTGACAGAAAGATGTAGTTTTGATTTGCCTTTAACTAGCGCATTTATTGAATTTGCATGAAATTTAGCAGATGCTTTTTTAAATTGTGTACAGATTCATCAAGAGGGGCACAGTTAAAAAGAGGGCAAACATGTTAATTTGTTAGTATCTGTGTGCATCAGTTTATGAATGCACACAAAATGTGGCGGATAAACAGCATATTTAGCCTTCGTTGGGCATGGCAAGTTTGATGGCAATGCATCAAGGAGGGGGTAACGTTAAAAGTTCAAAGCCATTTTCATTTACTGATAACTTTAGGGCTGTTTAAATAATCTGCATTACATGAAATTTGCCAGGCTATTGGCACACTAATGCAAACATTTGCATTTTATAGTCCACCTAATATTTTGAGTTTTTTAGGTCAAGCACCCAAGCGCTCTGACGTGTTGTAATCTAACAGTGGGCTTTGAACCAAGCCCACCGCACGCCCATCACTATCACTTGTTCTTGGACTTGCCTTTAAAAAATCCTTTGTTATCATTGGTAAATGCTTTACGTTTGTCCCTCCTTGGGGCAGTTTTGTTACCGCCTTGGCCACTGACCCTCTTACATAGATAATTGCACATTTACTGATACCTTTGACTGCGAGCAAACTTCTTTTTCTTTTGTGTCTCTCTTTCGCGCTCATGGCGGCCGTGGTGTCTGGAATCAGTTTGCTTATGTGAACTGTTTTACTTTTCATTTTTAATTTATGTAGCAAGAAAAGTCCAGTTATGAATTTACAGTGCTAATAGCTCCAACTCGAGCAAAAGCTAGACCCATTGCATTGCAAATGCTTATTGTAAATCTGACAAGCGTGCATCGCTTACTGCAGTGTTTCCCATTTTTGCTCTAAAAAAAATGCGTTTTGTTCTTTTTTGCAGGTTTTACTTGGCATACAGGAAATTGTATCTTAAACCACTTTTTTTTTAAAATAGAGCATTTTATATCACCAGGGGGCCTTTGAATATCTATATGACTTGAAAGATGCTTCTGTATGTCATCAGGTATCCCTGCCCTGTTCTTATCTAAGGTACTTTATACTAGGGATCAACTGAATGTGATGGAAATTGCGCTCATTTAACTTTGAGACTTGTGATTAGATTCCAGGCAACATTATTGAAGGGAAATATGTTTTTAGTTGATTTTAGTTATAGGGTTTCAATATTTAGTTTTAACTTTGAATTGTAAGTATGGATGTTTTCTAACTTTTTATGTAATTTTTCTTATTAAATGAAGTCTCTGCTTTTATGGCTTTTGGTCTAAACTGAATAAAGTAATTTGAATCGAACTCTCAAAGGAATCTTTGCTCTCTGCTACAAAAACAAAAATCCTGGATGAAATTACACAAAACTTAGCAGGAAATTAGAACTTTACGCAGCATTGTGCCTTTGCACGGTTTGGTGTAAATCTGTTCAGTAGTTTCCACAAAATTAGCATGACAAAAATATATGTATTGCCTTAAAAGGGTTAAAAGTTAGAGTTATGTGGACTCCTATTTCCCAGACAATCCTCATACCCAGGTTCGCAGACTTTCATCAGATTTAAATTTAACAAGCATTTGCAATGCAATGGGTCTCGCATTTGTTCGACTTAGAGCTATTAGCGTTGCAAAGTCCTAACCGGACTTTTTTTGCCACATAAATTGAAAATGAAAAAAAATACAGTTTTACATAAGCAAGCCGATTTAAAGCGCCACGCCATGAGCAGGAGTGTGAAGGAGCACACAAAAGGAAACAGAAGTTCGCTTGCAGTCAAACGTATCAGCAGTTATGGAATTATCTATGTAACAGGGTCGATGTCATGCAAGGCGCTTGACTGCTGTCCAGCGGCATCACTCTGCGTAGGAAATAAAAAGAAAAACAGAAGTTTGCTCGCAGTCAAACGTATCAGCAGTTATGCAATTATCTTTGTAACAGGATCGATGTCATGCAAAGCACTCGACTACTTCCCATCGATATTGCACTATGTAGTAAATAAAAAGGAAAAAAAGTCCAGAAGCTATGCAGAAAACATGAAGCCTAGTATGTTTTCAGTAGTTTGCCGGTACTCTCGAGGAGGGCTAACACCGGAAAAAACATGACGTATGCATGCCTTTCACAAATGAAATCAAGTGAATTTTAAAAGGCAAGCCCATGAACCAAGGAAACTGATGGGCATGACATGATCATGGTTAAAAGCCCACAGAGAGATTACTACAGGGGCCCTAAGAAATTAAAGACCTCCCCAGAGGGCAAGCAACTTTCTGCTTCTGTTGTCTATTTCTCCTCTAAAGTACCAAAGTTGGGTTTGTGAATCCCAAAACTGTGTTCACAAACCCCTTAAATTTATATATTTTTTAAACAGAGATCCTCGCCTTTTCACTGGAAACTCTGACGTATGGCCAACTCGGACTACACAAGGCCATGTCCAGAAAGAGAGAGCCGCCTATAGATGCTACTTGCAGGACCTGGCCATAGGCCTGTGGCCAGGCCCTGCAGCCAGGCCTGCTGTATAAGGCCAAAATCCAGGCGCAGTAGGTGCTTGGCAACCAGAATAAGTTGGTGGCAAATTATTGGATGAAGTATAGGATCTTAAAAGCCAACAGTTGCCGGAAAAAAGCAATGTTAAAGTTAAATTATGGTTAGCTTTGGGTAGAATCCTTCATGTATATTTGAAAAATAAAGAAAAATGTACTAAAAACCACAATAAAAATACCATTATGGTTGCAAAAAGCGATCATGTTATAATAAATACCTCCTTTCTGCTGTGGTTCATTTTCTAAACAGATTGGAAGAAGACAAAGCCAATTGTTGTTTTTGGCATTAAACTGCAGCTGTAATTATGTTCTGTGATCTGCCTTTTTTTCTTGGCTGTTGGCTCTAGCTGAAGGCTTTATGACGTTGCAACTCAACTGTAATAGCTTATTACAGTTCCTCAGCTGTGTCATATTGTTATTGTAGGCGAGTATTAATGTCACAAGTGGACTGTAATAAGGAAATCAGAGACTGGCTTTTACACAGATAGTGTATTTTTGAGTATATTACATTATTACCTCAGAAATGCATTGACAAGACCACAGGTAAAGTACAGTTAAGGTTACAAACCAAAACCTGAAATTCAGCAGGTGTGGTGATGATATCACTGATGACTTCTCAAATGACATGTAATTTAACTTGTTTGTGATTGAAAGTGAAAATATAAACCACAAGACCTTTGGTTTAGTGGTATATGGTGGCACCAGAACCACTCAATGGCAATATTGGATATATATATATATATATATATATATATATATATATATATATATATATATATATATATATATATATATATATATATATATATATATATATATATATATCAAAACAAGGCCCTTTCGGGGTTAGAGTGATGAATAAATTATGCAGAAAAGAAGAGAGAACTCTGGGTAGTTCCCAAGTTTAGGTGGAGAGCAGCTCCAGTAAGGAGCACCCTGCAACACCAGCGACACTCTAGATTTGCTCACCTCAAATGTCAGTTTGTCTAGCAAAGTTTTTAAGCATAGGATCAGCACAGTGCTATCCACGCCGAGCTAGATAGGGACAAAGTATTTTGCCATTTGTACAGCAAAATCTTTAAGCATAGGATTGAGACAGTGTCATCCTCGCCAAGCTATAAAATGACAAAAGCCATTTACTCCATGCACAGTATTACAGCTTTGATCAGGTCAAATACCATCCAAGCCAAACCTGGAATGAGTAAAGCAACCCCTAACACCAGTTTTGCCCTCATTAGTGCTCTTTAGAGTGGTTTAACTTTGTCCAGACACAAGGGAGCACCTAGTATAAGTCAAAAGAAGGCCCTTTCAGGGTTAGAGTGACGCATAAATAATGCAAAAAAGAAGAGAGAACTCTGGGTAGTTCCCAAGTTTAGGTGGAGAGCAGCTCCAGTAAGAAGCGCCCTGCAACACCAGGAGCACTCTAGATTTGCTCACCTCAAATGTCTGTTTATCCAGCAAGGTGTTTAAGCATACGATCAGCACAGTGCTATCCACGCCGAGCTAGATAGGGATAAAGTATTTTGCCATTTGTACAGCAAAATCTTTAAGCATAGGATTAACACAATGTCATCCTCGCCAAGCTGTACAATGACAAAAGCCATTTACCACTCCAGGCACAGTATCACAGCTTTGGACTGGGCAAATACCATTCAAGCCAACCTGGAATGAGTAAAGCAACCCCTGACATATATTTCGCTCTCATTAGAGCTCTTTGGAGGGGTTTAGTTTTGTCCAGAAACAAGGGAGCACCCAGCATAAGTCAAAGCAAGGCCCTTCCAGGGTTAGAGTGATGGATAAATTATGCAAAAAAGAAGAGAGAACTCTGGGTAGTTCCCTAGTTTAGGTGGAGAGCAGGTCCAGTAAGGAGCACTCTGCAACACCAGCGACACTCTAGATTTGCTCACCTCAAATGTCTTTATCTAGCAAAGTTTTTAAGAATAGGCTCAGCACAGTGCTATCCACGCCGAGCTAGATAGGGACAAAGTATTTTGCCATTTGTACAGCAAAATCTTTAAGCATAGGATACATACATACACACACACCCATCCCCACAGCCCACAGCCCCACATCCCTCTTGGCATGCTCACCAGAAAGTAGTGTGCCATAAAGCGCCCTGCAGATTTCTGCAGAATGAGAACACAGCAAGAGAAATGGAGGCTGGTAAATGCCAGGCAGAACAACACTGTACGGCTGCAAGTGACCTAAATAGACAGCTATTGATTTACCTGTTTGCAGCCTCCTTTTAATTACCCTGACCCTGTTTATGGCTGCTTGCGTTGGGGATTTATTTAAGGCCTGAGAGTGGCTAGTCGGCGAGGCCTGGCAGGGCAGTGGGAGCCCCCTGCAGACCATTGAATAAGGGCAGGCTGTCTGCTAATGGAAAGTGTGCGTTGGTGCTGAGAGCTCCGCAGCACACTGGGCTTTAAATAAAGATGTTTAAGTGAGCCTGCTCAGCGCTGCTGCTGTGCTGACATTGACAGAGACAAAGATATGGTACACAAGGCCGCCAATACCATGGGAGGAGGCCCAGCGGTTGCGCCAGGTTACGTGCCGTGGACGCGGATTATTCACTTCAGCCCTTTAGGACATTTTTAAGCCCAGACAATGGTAGCAAAAATACCTAGGAAAATTTGAGACAACAGGAAGTCATATTTTTTCATGCTTTGCAATTTGTTCAGATATTGCCTGGGGAATGCGAATGAATCCTGTTAAATTTAGTCTGTTGTCTTAAATTACTCTGCACTTGTGACCATTTGATAACTTAAGTGCACTTATATCTGATAGGACATTTGCTAGGGCAAATGGATTAGGGAATGTATTTATTAGTCTTCACAGAGATTGGATGTGACTGTGCAGTTATTCCCCGTTGTGATACACTGATGGTGTTCCTCACCGTGACGCAGAGCCATTGTGGTATACAGGTGCAGACATTGTATAGCTTGTCATGTCCTTGACAAAGTTGCACACTGCTACTAATCACCCAAGTGCGCTTTCAGAATGTGTGGTTGGAACGATGTTGGTTGTGTTATGCCTTACAATAGGATATGTTGGGTAAGGGTCAAGGACCTGCTTCAAACATGGTGCAGGGTACTCCGACGCACACAAGTTAGTGCTCTGAGTATGAGAATAGATGCATAAACATATGCCTAGTTTCCGTCTGTATTTTGTATTATTTGAATAGAGCGAACCATGTATTTAAAGCCACCCAGGCTTCAGGATGAATGCCTGTCATTTTTTTTTATTCGTGCTCGACAGTTTCTATGGAGAGCAGGGTTTCAATGATTTGCCATTTCTTAGAATATGTGATCTTGTTTGGCAAAGCGTGAAGTTCTTGTTGCTAGAAGAATGGTCCAGTCCTGGGGTTAGCCTCATGAGCGATGGCCACCAGCCGCCATTGTAAGGATACAGTGCATGGTGTGATGTGACTTAGATGCAAGTGGTTGTGAAGCTGGCTAGGAATTGTCTTAACGAATACCCTCTAATTTCTGATGTTTTAACAAAGGTCCTCCAGGTTGTCGTCTGTTGGCGCAGTCATGATGGTAGACTGCTTAATTAGTCATGGCCTGATTTGATTGAGGGAGCTCTAGGTATCAGAAGACTTACCTAGACGTTTTGTTTGAAGACGTTACCTACTTATGGTACAATAAAGATTTTGGAGTACATAATTGCCTCTATGTCCCTCACTTAAGTTGAGTAGAATACTGGTAGCTCTAGTTCTTGACAACAGGTTGTTGAGTGGTGATAGCTTGTCCAACTGCCACAGACGTGCCAGTGTAACCATGTGCCCTCAGCTTATCGCTTTTGAAGGAGGACAGGTCTGTTGTGTCAAGCGCCATGCTTCCTTGCTAAAGAGTGGCTCCTTAAAACTTTTTCAGACTGAGTGCAAAACGTTTTCAAACTTTTTTAACTTTTGGGAACTTGCAACACCTCCCAAAAACTTTTCTTAACTTCTTGAAAAGTTTTAGAAGTCCCTTTGGAAACAATCCTTTGGAGTCAACACATCTCAATAAATGCTTTGGAGGTGCAAGATCATTTTACTAGGTGTCCACTTTAGCAGGTTCACAGTGGTTTCAAACTTCGACAACTATATGATACTGCTATACACACGTTCTGGATCCCACCGCTGCCACCAATGTTAGAAAATAGAGTCTATTATATGGTGTGGTTGTGCAACTTCACCATATAATACAATGACCAATCCCTTTAGGACCAGTAGGTATTCTTTGCTATACCTTAAGCTCAATGCTGGGTAACTGCAGCACTGAGCAGCAAGGCTTACTCAAAGGAACTCTCAGGAACAAGTGTAAAGTGTTTAAACAATCCACATGACACTCAATAAGTCTGACACCAGTGTATAAAAATAGACTGTATTTTCATGTATTTCTAGACACCACAACAAAAAAGATCTGCCAAAAGTAGCTATATCAAGCAGAGAAGTCTTACTCCATGGGACAGTCGAAGGATAGTGACTCAGGTACACCATTACATAATGTTTTCACATTCATGTCTCTTCAAGAGACTAGGGGCTTAATTTAGAGGAGGCAAGTACGTAATGAAACCCTAAAGATAACTCCATGACTAACAATTCGCACAAAATACATGCCGCACTTCCCCTATGCCCACCTTACACCCCCCCCCCCCCAATTTCCTGACCTGCATCAATGCTGCCCTCCACCACACCACAGGCCAAACGTTTTGGCTAATGGGAAAATCAGTGTGAGCTCCCATGCCTTAGAAAATAATATTGTCTTATTTGTGACTGTTATAGACCCATCACCACTGTTGATGCTGTGCCTTCTGTCTGGTTTTGTTTTAAGAACAGCATAGTTTTTATTTTTTGGCATGTTTCTAGAGAGGGAGCCTAAGCACGATGTAAGAATTTCAGGAGAACTGCTACTTACACCGTTCAGTTAAAGGGGCATTTTCACACATTCTGTTTGCATGGCACACCAGTAAATAGTGACCTCTAATTTGGTTCTTTGTTTATCAATGGTTATTACTTTAGGAATAGCACGCTATATATGTGGCTTGCTATTCAGAGGTATAATAAAAAGTATTAATTATAAAAAGGTGATCCATGCTTTTTATCCCAATCAACTCTCTCTCCAACCACATAGCCCTTAATAAACACAAAGTTAGGGATTAAGAGGCGCTCCCATATTACTTTACATTAAAACCACGAGAGAGAGCGGCCTTACTTGCACCAAAGCATATAGCCTTTATAAGGGCCTTGCTGCTATGTGCGGGCAGGGGACAGCCTGAATGGTAGAATATCATTTTGTCTGCACTGAAGAAATGAATGCACTCGTGCTGATGACTAAGCCAGTAATATGACATCCTATGATTTCTGGAGGAAATGTTGAACAAGGAAAATCAAGCTTATTGAAGAGAAAGTTCTGCTGGTGGATTCTGCTCCAGACTTACCATTTTCACATTTAACTGGAAGATTTGTCATCCAACTCTAAATAGGCCATCAGTCTCCCTGCAAACATTGTTGCGTCTAGTTTTGGATTTGTTGTAAAAACTTTACTTTTTACCTTGACTTTTGAAAATGTCATTAAATGTTACCTGCATACCAGGTTTGACGCCTTTTTTATTCCAATCTCATGTGTTATTTAGATTTGGGGTTCTACCGTTTGAGGGGTAGTGGTGGATCGCACATCCCTCAGATTTTGAATATTCCCAGGCACCAGTCTGGATCCAGATATTTTCCTCCTCCATCGGTAGGCGGTGCTGGCTCCATCCCTGCATCAGCTGCAGCATGGATGTGACATCACAGGAGTCATAAAGCGTCACTCTGGCCCCCGACTGTGGTTCCCTTTTTTCCACACCCTTTGATGCAGAACCGGAACTGGTCACTTTGAATTTTTTCACAGAATCATCTACCTTGGCAGTGCTAGCGATATTAATCCATAAAAAATCAGGCTTTGGCTCTACTCTTTATATCAGGAATGAAGCCTTTCAGCCCTCCACGAGGTCTGCCTCTGGTACTCGGGGCGGAAGCATGGCTCCAAGTCGTGTCACGAGTGTAGCCTCATGCATGCCAAGACGATCAAGGAGCAGAAGAAAGAATCTTTAATGGCATGTGTGATGTGCGCTGGGCTCTGTACCAATTGAGCTCCAGGTCTGGGTTGAACTCAGGCTCTTCTCTTACATGAAATCCATGAAGAAGGGAAGAAAACAAGAGATAACATGATGACTTCTATTCCAGACGTCACTGATGCTTGCAATTAGCTCACCTCAAACGCAGTCCTCCTGTGAGCCTGGTGAAGAGCCTCTGACCCCGCTCCAGGCCCCGCTCCCACCTCAGCTCTGACCCCAGCACCATTGCTGATGCCTGCACCCTTCCCGGCTTACCCAGAATTTCTGCTGCTGGTCAGGCACAATGCCCCCCCTCTATGGTTGTGTGGGAATCCCTCTTGTGCGCCTTTGAGACCCAAGGAACTCCTAGTTGGCCATCATCTCATCTCAGCGCAACGCCTTTGTCAGCTGCAGGTGTTGAATTTCCATCCACCATTTACCTTTTTTTGCCCAGAAAGATGGTTCTGGAAACTAAAATGGTTACCCGTTTCCATGTGTGGGAGACCATTACTTTTCCTATTTTTTTTTTTTCCCTCTGCCCCATCCCAGCAAAGAGTATGAGAGGTTACTTTGTCAGGATCCTTGAAGGGCAGCCAGATTTTTTAACTGACTGAACAAAAGATTTCAGGTCTGACAATCAGCTCTTCATGGAATATGTGGGGAAAAAAATGCGCAAAACGGTCAAGAAGAGGATTCTGCCTTGAGGGCTTGTCCTCTACATTAAAATTTGTTATGCTCTTGCTAAAAAGAAACCACCGGAAGGAATTTGTGCTCATTCCACCGGAGCAAAAGCATTGATCTTGCCTTTGGTCGGAGGAGCTCCCGTGACAGTGATTTGTAGTACCGCGACTTGGGCTTCCCTACATACATTGGCCAACCAGTGTGAAGGAATGGACCTTTCCATCTTTCCAGGCTGCTGGATTTTTTGGTCTAATCGGTGACCACCAGAAAGGTAGTTAACGAAGTAACTTTCTCTTTCAGGGGGGACTCAAAAATGCAGATTATGCAGCTGTGAAACTGAGTATACCTAGTATATAATACTACATTGTATTGCTTTAAAGATAGAGAGGGATCTTTTCGTAATTCTAGTACTGCATAAATTGAAGTTACCCAATGCCCATTCCTGGAATCAAGGGTGCAAGACTAAACTCTGTGGGGGCACTGAAGACTGGTCAACCATTATAGCGCATCCCCGGAAACATCCTAAACAACTAGGTCCTAAACAACTACTTTCCTAAACCACTACTGCTAAACAACTAAAAAGTCTCTACAACGAAGTACTGAACAACTACTGTCTAAACAACGATTTTTCCTGAATAACGTATTTTCACAGTGTGAAGTAGGACATGAGTTTGCCTTAAGCTGGTGGAAACTGTCTGTGGCGTCCCCAAAAAGAGGGTAACTCGAGACCTGTAGTTTACACCAGTCATGGTTCAGCAGGACCTTGAGTAGCACGCAAGACTTGACGCAGCGAAGGTCTAAGAGATATTTATTAACAAGAAGACTGGGAGGTACCATACGCAGGAACCCACCAACTAATAGAGGAGGGCGAGCTGCTGAAGGCTCGAGCCAGATGCCTGGCTGTGGCTTAGCTCGAGGTGTTCTTGAAACCTGAGCCCAAAGCGAGCCGAGCTTTAGCAGAGGCAATGTGTTCTAGTAGGTAGAGCTGCTACCCATCTATAAAGGGGAACCAGGTTTGACTCCCGGCCTTGGCTCGGCATCCTGTGCATCCTGGAAAATCTGCCTGTGCTGAAAAAAATGTAGCCCGTCCAGTGAAGCACTTTTATGTAGGGGTGAACATAACTTGTGTAATTCTATATAGCATAATCATGCAGAATTGCCTAAGAATTATGCAAGATTACGCGGAATTACGCAGGAAGAGTAGTTCTACACCAAAAGGCGCCCTAGTGTCTGAAATGGAAATGAGGATGTACCTTTGTGCTAAGAATTAATGCTAAATGCAGAAGAACACAATTAATGTGCTGTTGGGGTAGGATTTTTTCCCTATATCCCAGGAATTTAGCTCTGTTTTCTTAGCGCAAAATGCACGCTCCTTTCCAAAGTGGATGCGAGGATGCATTTTTGTGCTAAGAAATAGCGCTAAATGCAGCAGAACACGATTAGCGAGCGGCTGTTCACGCTTGCTAAATGTGCTCTTTCGGTAAGATTTTTTACCCCTAAAAAAACGCGAGTAGAAGTAACCATGTCATTATTGGTAATACCACATCAAAGAGCAATGCGGAATTACCGAAATTACTACGGCATAATTGAATTTCCACATAGGTCTACTTTGATGTCCTTGGGTACTGTTCTCACTATATAAAATTGCCAAACTAAAGTGCGGATTCTGTCTGTCACCCGCTCTCTAAAGTCATCCTCCAAGAATTAAGGAGACAGCATTACCCTTTGATGTCAACGAGATATCCCTCTGGTGGCTAAATTTCACAGTGTGAAACTGGAAAATCTGGGCTGAATCCTGGTTTCCCCACTAGACCAAATTGTGTAATTTTAGGCAAATACTTTATTTTGCAGACCCTTATCTTTGGGTCTTCAATACAAATGAGAGCATCTTTAAATATTGATTTCAGGGTGTCTGCTGTACAACAAACTCTCTTGTGTTTGAATGAGTAGCCTATATTGTTGCTCTGTAAAATGTAAATTAAAATGTAGCCCTGTGTATAACAAGAATCTAAGCCACATCCAGGGGATTCACGACAGCTGACGTGCCTTTTAGTTCACTAATAGCATTGTCATCAGGGCCTGGGCAAGAATGTTTCTCAGTTCATGTTTAAAACCTCTCAGTTTAAAAACATTCTGTCATGCACTTATATAATGTCATGTATTAAGGTGAAATGCTTCCAAGTGATAAAGGAATACAGTTTTTGAATTTTGATGACACCTCATTGTGTTCTATTGTGATGTTTATTGCATGATCGTCATGCCATATAATATTAAGGTTCTGCTTGTACACAGACTCTAAGCTCCTGGGCCGACCCTTGGCTCAGCTCTTCCTGGCACTCTGTTGGCTCGCTCACCTCCAACAACAGAGACCGTGTGAGCAGACAGGCTGGCCGGCCCTGGGGCTTGTAGTTCATGTACTCCATAGCTGGGAGGCGTCCAGTCCACAGATCAGCTCTTCAGCCAGGAGCCAAGTCAGGTCAGAGCAGAACCCTTTACGGCCACAACCACCCTGGAGGGACAGTTATCCACCTCCCCATTCAGGACTCACTTACCAGATCCTTTTTCAGGGTCTCGGGGTTTTTCTGCTGAACTTACTGCCCAAGGTGCCCAGAGTTTATTCTGCTTCAGGGAGAGCTGGGCCGGGGTCAGGCTCCAATCAAATGGGTGTGTATTACGCTTCAAGACAGGCATCAATTATGTTATGTTCCCCTTTGTTTTTCACATGGCAGATAACTGCCAGCCATTTTTCCTGGCAGTTGTCTGCAGTGGGTCTCCGTGAAGGGCGGTCTCTGTAAATCAGCTCTGCCATGAACCGGGTGCGCAAAGCCAGTTTGTGGCTGTGAAAGGTTCAATTTGCAAAATCACACGGTTTGCGACCATAGAATGGGGTTTGCAACTCTTTCAGCATCGCTAGTAGGATGAAAGGGGCCTCCAGCTCCTAAGAATGCGTCAGTGGTTTGTGACTGCAGTTGTGGTCGCTTGTGCCATTGATTCATTACTGACCACCAAATCTGCGTGGTACTTAATTTGCAAAGTGGAAGCTGAACCCATGAGGGAGCGTCTTCTTTGGGAACCATGTTGGTGAGGTTGGGCTCCCCCGATGTGACTTTTATTATTTGAATACATCGTCTGTCACTTCATTAGACCTGCTCTGATATTTTTTTTAAAAGACTGATCCTGTTTGGGATTGCAAATGCAGGGACGTATTCCACCTGTCCCCTGCAAGCCTCCTTTCCTGCATTCACAGAGAGCACAAAATTATGAGCAGACTAATTCATGTTAAGTGGGCTCGTTGTCTTGTGCCCACATCAGACAATTTGCGACGCGTGACGCAATGCAGCTCGTATTGCAAAGTGCATTTCCATTTGCAAACCAGTTGGTGGGCAAATTAAATATCCCTGGTTTGCGAATGAGAAGTGTACTCCGGGCACATAATATTATAATAAATGTGAGTCTTTTCCCTAAGCATGCGCTCCTGCGGGGGGGTGCTGGTTACCTACTTCTGTAACCTGTAAGAGCGGTGCAAGTCATTCGTTTTCCGTAAGATGCGCATTGTTGTGGCTTTCTGAGTCTTACCACTTTTTAGCTTGAAACCAACTGTACTTCTTAGGTATACAGGGGGTGGCAGCGGGTCCCAAAAAATCCTTCTATTGAGACATCACAAGGCCGCGTTTAGGCTTTCTTGTTAGAGGGATGAATAAATGGGGTGCTGCGAAGTCTACCCTTTAAAAACGCACGCACTTCAAGCACGTACAACCCGCACCCCGCACAGTCCCACCCCCCATCTAGCTTGTTATGGAATAGAACATGGTTTCCAACAAGAGGGGCAGCAGGCCTCATCTCCCGGAAGTCCAGTGCAAGGCTGTGCTCCAGGTGGAGGGGCCCATCACCAGTGAGTCTGGCCCTGGGGGTCCGCCCAGGAGTCCCCCGCCAGGGAGCGCCTAGACCCCTGCCTGGCAGCGCTCCAGGGCTGGCACTGTGCTTGGTTTCTGCCTCGGGCACCGGGAGGGTTGTAAGCACTTCCTGGTGGGGCCTGGTACCATCCGCCCACCAGGCTCTCCTGAGCCGTCTCTGTGGTCCCTCTCCTCTGTGCGCCAGGGAGATGCTGGGTCCCATCATATCTGGCAGGGCGGCCTGTCCATCCACCGAGCCCCATTGTGGGCCGCCATTGTCCCTCCTTATCTCCGGGGCCGCAGGCGGCCCCCCCAAGGCTTTGTGTCCATTTCACCTTCCATAGATTTATTTCCAATATGACTACTATGGCTGCGGCTCCTCGTCTGTGTTTTTTGTCATCCTCCCCCCCCCTTAATGAGCCGTAATGCGAAGGGGATGATTTAATCCGTCCCCCCCAGACTCCCATGAAGAGTACAAGGGATCGAGCAAAATGTAATTACTCCGCGAGCCTTATGATAACGTAATTGGGTTTTTGTTCTGTCATTAATAGTTTGTTTCGACGGCGGGAAGGGGGCGGCTTCCTGTGTGGACAATCTCGTCCTCTATTAGAAGTTTCTGAAGCAATCCTGGCCTGGACCTGTCTTGAAATGCAGCTCGGATCTGAAAAGCTGTGCCCGGTCTCACCCCTACCACGCCAGGCTCCTGCGCCCCCTTAACCTCTGAACCCCGAGGTTCCAGCCCGAATGCGGGGGCTGCACCCCTGAGCCTCAAGGGGGAAATGCACTCTTGTGGCTTGATATGGATGCTGGAGGCCCGAGTTCCAAATCCAGCTGCTCTGCTAGGCCAAATTGTGTGATCCTGTGGAAGTGGATTCCTCTCCCTGTGCACCACTTTATCCACTTATTAACCGGCCTTGGAAGCATGATGAGCACTGACGTTAAAGTGCTCAAGCTTAGCCAGACTTCTTTTGTCTTCGTTTGCATTGTATTTGCAAATGAGGTGACACCGCTCTGGCCGAACAAGTGGACGGCCGGGTGGCAAGTTTTGTGGTGTCATCCTGCGGGGATCAGTGGCATTTACCGTGATGGTGGTTGCTGTAATCATGGACCCCCTTGTCTGCCAGTGGGTATCTGGGTGACGCACCGATGCCACTTGTGCACACACTGGGAGCTTTAGACATGCCCATTGGTATCTGAGTCCTGGCCCTGCCCAATCACAGGCTTTGGGGAGTTTTCATATGCCATCCGCTATCTGGAAGACCCACAGCGGCCACCATTCTGAGGGTCCTCCGAGACTGCAACATCCGTACCCTGTGATGTACCTTCTTTGATGTGATTTTCCTATACCCTGTGATATACCCTCTCTGAGGCCACCACGCCTATACCCTGTGATGTACCCTCTCTGAGGTCACCACACCTATACCCTGTGATATACCCTTTCTGGAGCCACCACACCTATACCCTGTGATGTCCCTCTCTGAAGCCACCACACCTATACCCTGTGATATACCCTCTCTGAAGCCACCACACCTATACCCTGTGATATACCCTCTCTGAAGCCACCACACCCATACCCTGTGATATACCCTCATGAGGCCACCACAACTATACCCTGTGATGTACCCTCTATGAGGCCACCACACCTATACCCTTTGGTGTACCCTCTTTGAGCTCACCTCACCTATACCCTGTGATATACCCTCTATGAGGCCACCACACCTATACCCTGTGATGTACCCTCTCTGAAGCCACCACACCTATACCCTGTGATGTATCTTCTATGAGGCCACCACACCTATACCCTGTGATGTACCCTCTATGAGGCCACCACACATATACCCTGTGATATACCCTCTCTGAAGCCACTACACCTATACCCTGTGATGTACCCTCTATGAGGCCACCACACCTATACCCTTTGGTTTACCCTCTTTGAGCTCACCTCACCTATACCCTGTGATATACCCTCTCTGAGGCCACCACACCTATACCCTGTGATATACCCTCTCTGAAGCCACCACACCTATACCCTGTGATGTACCCTCTCTGAAGCCACCACACCTATACCCTGTGATGTACCTTCTATGAGGCCACCACACCTATACCCTGTGATGTACCCTCTATGAGGCCACCACACCTATACCCTGTGATGTACCCTCTCTGAAGCCACCACACCTATACCCTGTGATGTACCTTCTATGAGGCCACCACACCTATACCCTGTGATGTACCCTCTATGAAGCCACCACACATATACCCTGTGATATACCCTCTCGGAAGCCACTACACCTATACCCTGTGATGTACCCTCTATGAGGCCACCACACCTATACCCTTTGGTTTACCCTCTTTGAGCCCACCTCACCTATACCCTGTGATATACCCTCTCTGAGGCCACCACACCTATACCCTGTGATATACCCTCTCTGAAGCCACCACACCTATACCCTGTGATGTACCCTCTATGAGGCCACCACACATATACCCTGTGATATACCCTCTCTGAAGCCACCACACCTATACCCTGTGATGTACCCTCTCTGAGGCCACCACACCTATACCCTGTGATATAACCTCTCTGAAGCCACCACACCTACACCCTGTGACGTACCCTCTGAGGCCAACACACCTATACCCTGTGATGTACCCCCTATGAGGCCAACACACCTATACCCTGTGATGTACCCTCTATGAGGCCACCACTGATATACCCTCTCTGAAGCCACCACACCTATACCCTGTGATGTACCCTCTATGAGGCCACCACACCTATACCCTGTGATATACCCTCTCTGAGGCCACCACACCTATACCCTGTGATATACCCTCTCTGAAGCCACCTCACCTATACCCTGTGATGTACCCTCTATGAGGCCACCACACATATACCCTGTGATATACCCTCTCTGAAGCCACCACACCTACACCCTGTGACGTACCCTCTGAGGCCAACACACCTATACCCTGTGATGTACCCCCTCTGAGGCCAACACACCTATACCCTGTGATGTACCCCCTATGAGGCCAACACACCTATACCCTGTGATGTACCCCCTATGAGGCCAACACACCTATGCCCTTTTGTGTACTCTCTCTGAAGCCACCACACCTATACCCTGTGATATACCCTCTCTGAGGCCACCACACCTGTAACCAGTGATGTACTGTCTCTGAGGCCACCACAAGTGTACACGGTGATGTACCCTGTCTGAGGGCACTATAGGTGTAGTGATGTACCCTCTTTGATGTGATGTACCTATAACCTGTGATATACCCTCTCTGAGGCAACCACACCTATACTCTGTGGTGTACCCTCCTTGAGCTCATCTCACCAATACCCTGTGATGTACCCTCTTTGATCTCACACCTATACACTGTGATGGACCCTTTCTGAGGCCACAACACCTATACACTGTAGCATACCCTCTCTGAGGCCACTGCTGCTATGCCCTGTGATGTACCCTCTTTGAACTCACTGCACCTACACTCTGTGATGAGGTCACCACACCTATATCCACTGATGTACCCTTTCTGAAGCTACCACAGGTACACACTGTGATGAACCCTCTATGAGGCCACCACACCTATATCCTGTGCTATACCCTCTCTGAGGAAACCACACCTATACCCTGTGATGTACCCTCTGAGGTCACATCACCTATACAATGGGATGCACCCTCTATGAGGCCACCAAACCTATACACTCTGGTGTACCCTCTCCGAGGCCACCACACCTATACCCTATGGTGTACTTTGTGTGAGACCATCAACACTATACCCAGTGATATACCCTCTTTGAGCTCACCATTCCTATAGCAAGTGATGTGCCGTCTCTGAGGCCCCCACACCTGTAGCCAGTGGTGATGTACTCTCTCTGAAGCCACCACAGTTATACACTGTGATATACCTACCCCGAGGCCACCATACCTACAACAGTGATGTACTGTCTCTGAGGCCACCACGCGTATACACAGTGATGTACCCTGTCTGAGGCCGCCACACCTATACCCTGTGGTGTACTTTGTGTGAAACAACTATACCCTGTGATATACCCTCTTTGGGCTCACCACTCCTATAGCAAGTGATGTACCCTCTCTGAGGCCACCACAGGTATACACTGTGATATACCTTCCCTGAGGCCACCACACCTACAACCAGTGATGTACAAAACACTATCCGAGGGTTCTTCACCCATAATTTATTATGATGTAACCACATTTCTCCATCTGTGGCTACAACACTTCTACCTTGCGTTATGCACGATACCCTGAGGATGACACACCCTGTTGTACCCATCAATCCAGCTCATGCTACAGTACCCTACCCTTTGATGATGTACGCAGTACTCTGGCCACCACGAAGTAACAGTGCAGTGTAAATCAGTAACACAGAAAGCTCTCTTGTCACCATGTGTGTTCCAAAGTTCCCACTTTTGGGCTCATGGCTAACTCAAGTCCTTGCGCACAAGCTTCTTGGACACTTGTGTCACGAGCTGGTGTGTGACGTGGCAGAGGTGAGATGTGCTATTCGCCGGGGTGCAATTCTTATGTTGACCACCTCTCCTTGTGAAGCGCCTTACCCCCTTGCCCTGCGCTACACGGTGTTCTTGCTTTTGCACCCATATCCGTCTTGCAGGCTTGATTCTCAGTGGTTGCTTGGCAACCCTTATCCGACGTATAGATATGGGTCAACTGCTAATTGCTTTGCTGAAATTATGCAGGTATTTTTTTTTTATTGTAAACATAAAGCTGCTGTTTATTGGAACTAGGCAGCTTCTATGACTTCCCTGCGGGTTAATAATAGCTGCCAAGTGGGATGACATTAGCATCCAACCTTAATGAGATGGCTTACGCAACTGTAGCGTACAGACAGACGTATGGACGTGTAACCTCGGCGTCACGTCCTTGAGCGTTCATTGTGAAGGCAGGAAGTTGTATCTGTTAGGAGTGCGTGACGCTGGATGTGGCGAGATACTCTCCACTCCTGGTGTGTTCCATAGGGGGAATAATCAGACAACGTTTTAATTTAAATACTCAAACTTCCTGATGTTAAGTGCCGCCCCCTCACATCCGTTTGAATCCTCAGAGATGTTTGCGGTGCTCAGGGCTCAAGGTGCTGCATGTGGTTTGACACTAACTTTAGCACAAGGTGCAGCCTCCTGGGGAGGTAGGGCTCTCATTCCCAGGCCCGGAGAGGTTACTAGTGGTTTAACCTAAGCTCAGTGCACTCTCCAGGGGAGGTAGGCCTCTCCGTCCCAGGCCCAGAGGTTACCAGTGGTTTAACTTTAGCTCAAGGCAGTCTCCAGGCGAGGCAGGCCTCTCTGTTCCTGGCCCAGATAGACTGCAGTGGTTTAATCTTAGCTCATGGCAGTCTCCGGGGGAGGTAGGCCTCTCTGTTCCAGTGGCAGATAGATTGCCTGGGGTTTAATCTTAGCTCAAGCCAAGTCTCCTGGGGAAGTAGGCCTCTGTCCCAGGCGTTTATAGACTGCCAGTGGTTTAACCTTATCTCAAGGCAGTCTCCAGGGGAGGTAGGCCTCTCTGTTACAGGCCCATGTAGGTTGCCAACGTTTTAACCTTAGCCCCAGGCAGTCTCCAGAGGAGGTTGGCCTCTCTGTTCCTGGCCCAGATAGATTGCCAGTGGTTTAATCTTAGCTCATGGCAGTCTCCAGGGGAGGTAGGCCCCTCTGTTCCTGGCTCAGATAGACTGCCAGTGATTTAACCTTTACTCAAGGCAGTTTCCGGGGGAGGTAGGCTGTCCTGTTTCAGGCCCAGATAGGTTGCTAGCATTTCAACCTTAGCTCAAGAAAATCTCAGAAGGAAGTAGGCCTCTCTGAGCTTCAGGTCTAGAGAGGTTGCAGGCGGTTTAACTCTAGCTCATGGCAGTCTTCTGTGAAGGTAGGTCCTTTAGTTCCTAAGGGCTAGGGAAATTGCTGGTGGTTAAAATTAATTATAGTTCAAGACAGCATAAAAGGGAGGGTAGTCCCCTCAATGCTGGCGGGCTAAAGAAACTTTGTGTTGGCCTAAATGTAGCTTAAGGGGGGTCATCAGAGGAAGTGGGCTGCTCTGAGCTCCAGGGCTCATGTCCCATGCTGTCACCTCTGATCCAGCGCTGTGCTAGCTCCGGTTGTCTCTCCTTTATTTCTATTCTATCTGCAGCAGTTCATAACTGAAGGGCATTCTGGCTCCAACTGTCCCTCCTGTGGCTCCTTGTTGGCCCCAGCTGGACCTGGTCTGAGCTCCAGACCATCTCTAGCGCCCTCTTGCTCCAGCTCCAGACCATGTCTAGTGCTCTCCTGCTCCAGCTCCAGACCGTCTCTAGCTCCCTCCTGCTCCAGACCATCTCTCAAGGTCTCCTGCTCCAGCTCCAGACCATCTCTAGCACTCTCCTGCTCCAGCTCCAGACCATCTCTAGCGCTCTCCTGCTCTAGCTCCAGGCCATCTCTAGCTCTCTCCTGCTCCAGCTCCAGACCATCTCTAGCGCCCTCCTGCTCCTGCTCCAGACCATCTCTAGCGCCCTCCTGCTCCAGACCATCTCTCAGGGCCTCCTGCTCCATCTCCAGACCATCTCTCAAGGCCTCCTGCTCCATCTCCAGACCATCTCTCAAGGCCTCCTGCTCCAGCTCCAGACCATCTCTAGAGCCCTCCTGCTCCAGCTGCAGACCATCTCTAGAGCCCTCCTGCTCCAGCTCCAGACCATCTCTAGCGCCCTCCTGCTCCAGCTCCAGACCATCTCTAGCGCCCTCCTGCTCCAGACCATCTCTAGCGCCCTCCTGCTCCAGACCATCTCTAGCGCCCTCCTGCTCCAGACCATCTCTAGCGCCCTCCTGCTCCAGACCATCTCTAGCGCCCTCCTGCTCTAGCTCCAGACCATCTCTAGAGCCCTCCTGCTCCAGCTCCAGACCATCTCTAGAGCCCTCCTGCTCCAGCTCCAGACCATCTCTAGCGCTCTCCTGCTCCAGCTCCAGACCATCTCTAGCGCCCTCCTGCTCCAGACCATCTCTAGCGCCCTCCTGCTCCAGACCATCTCTAGCGCTCTCCTGCTCCAGACCATCTCTCAAGGCCTCCTGCTCCAGCTCCAGACCATCTCTCAAGGCCTCCTGCTCCAGCTCCAGACCATCTCTAGCGCTCTCCTGCTCCAGACCATCTCTAGCACCCTCCAGCTCCAGACCATCTCTAGCACCCTCCAGCTCCAGACCATCTCTAGTGCTCTAGTGCTCCAGCTCCAGACCATCTCTAGCGCCCTCCTGCTCCAGACCATCTCTCAAGGCCTCCTGCTCCAGCTCAAGACCATCTCTAGCGCCCTCCTGCTCCAGCCCATCTCTAGCGCCCTCCTGCTCCAGACCATCTCTAGCGCTCTCCTGCTCCAGACCATCTCTCAAGGCCTCCTGCTCCAGCTCCAGACCATCTCTCAAGGCCTCCTGCTCCAGCTCCAGACCATCTCTAGCGCTCTCCTGCTCCAGACCATCTCTAGCACCCTCCAGCTCCAGACCATCTCTAGCACCCTCCAGCTCCAGACCATCTCTAGTGCTCTAGTGCTCCAGCTCCAGACCATCTCTAGCGCCCTCCTGCTCCAGACCATCTCTCAAGGCCTCCTGCTCCAGCTCAAGACCATCTCTAGCGCCCTCCTGCTCCAGCCCATCTCTAAAGGCCTCCTGCTCCAGTTCCAATCTGACTCCAGCAGCTTTTTTATCCAGCTACATTCTGGCTCTAGAAGCATCTACTTTTGGCTCTAGCAATCTATTGCTACTGCTCCATGCCGCCTCTAGTGGTCTCCTGTCCAGCAACATGCTAGCTCTAGCAGCCCTCCTGCTTTTGATACACGCTGGGTTCAAAAGCCTCTGCCTCATGCAGCTGTAGCAGACTTCTGCTCCACCTCTATGCTGGCTCTGTGTGTATTTTGCTCCAGCACCACGGCGACTCTAGATGTCTGGGCACCATACCCACTCCAGTGATATCCTGCCCCAGCTCCATACCAGTTCTAGGAACCTCCTTCTCCAGCTCCATCCCACTTTTAGCATACTCCTGGCCTTCCTATCAAGCAGCCTCCAGCTCTAGCTCAAATTCCAGCTCCAGCAGCCTTCTCCTCCATCTCCATGCCTGCTGTTGCAGATCTCCAGTCCCATTATGACTCTATCAGTCTGCTTTAGCTTCATTATGGTTGTACCAGCCACGCTCCTGCTCCATGCAGGCTGTAATGACTTCCAGCACTGTGCCTGCTTCATTGGCTGTCTACTCTCAAAGCCTCTGGCTTCAGCTCTATTCTGGTTCCAGTTGCCTCCTTCTCTAGCTTATACCATCTCCTCCTCCAGCTCCATGTTAGCTCCATTGGCCTCCAGCTCCAACACCATGCCGGCTCCAGCTGCCTCAGTTCCATCTTCAACCCCATGCTGGCTCTAGTGTCCTCAAGCTCAAGCTCCATGCCAGCACTAGTGGCCTCCTAATCGGGTTCTTGCCAGCTCTAGTGGCTTCCTGCTTAGTATTGGCTCCAGAGCCCTCAGGCTCTAGCTGTATGCCAGCTCAAGCGGCCTCATTCTCTAGCTACATGCCAGCTCTAGCATCCTCCTGCTCCAATTCAAGACCTTCTCTAGCAGCGTAATGCTCCACCTTCAGGCCATCTGTAGTGGCCTACTGCTCCAGCTCCAGGCCATTTCAAGCACCCTCCTGCTCCAGGCCATCCTTAGCAGCCTCTTGCTCCAACTCAGGACAGCTCCAGACTATCTCTAACACCTTCTGCCCATCTCTAGACCATCTCTAGCAGACTCCTGCTCAACCCCGTACCGGTTCCAGCAGCTTCCAGCTCCAGACCATCTGTAGCGACCTCCTGCTCCAGCTCCATGCCGGCTGTGGTGACCTCATTTTTTAGTTCTGTGCCGAATCTAGCAGCCACATGGTCCATCTCAGTGCCAGCTCTAGCGGCGTCATGGTCCAGCTCCATGCTGGTTGTAGCAGATTTAGGCTCCATCCTCAAACTGGCTATAGCAGCCTCATACTTCTGATCTATGCCAGCTCTAGTAGCCTCATTCTCCAGCTCCATGCTGGCTTAGTGGCCTCCTAATCCAGCTTCCTGCCAGCTCCAGTGACCTCTTCCTCCACCTTAGTATTGACTCCAAAGGCCTCCAGCTCAGCTTCATGCTGGCTGTAGCAGCCTACGGTCTCAGCTGCATGTCAGCTCTAGCAACCCCTGCTTGATCTCCAACTCAATAGTGGCTTGATCACCGCTAACGCTCCATGCTGTATTAGTGGCTTCCCAATCCATCTTCACGTTGACTTCAGAGGCCTCTTGTTCTGTCTCCTAGTTGGCACCAAATGCCTCCTGCTTCATGCTAGTTCTAATGGCCTCCTTTTGCAGTGCCATGCTGGCTTCATCAGACTCCACCTTTAGCTTCAATCAGGCTACACTAGCCCTGCTGCAAATCTAGTCTATTTCTACCTCCCTCCTGCTCCTCTTTCATGCTGGTTGCAGCAGACTTCAGCTCCAGCTACATGCTAATACACAAGTTTCTGCCCTAGCTTGATGCTGTGCCTAGTGGTCCAGCATCATGCCTGCATCAGTGGCCTCCTGCTCTAGTTTAATGCTGGTGGCTTCCAGGATTATTTTATGCCTCTAATAGCCCCTGGTCTACCTCAATTTTGGTACTACTGCAGTCCCTGCCTCATTCCCATGCTGGCTCAAGCAGTCTCCTGCTCTAGCTAAATGCCCATTTTACGAGTCCCTGCACCACCTGCATACCAGCACTAGTGGCCTTTTGCTCCTGGTCCATGTTGGCTGTAGCGGCCCTTGCTCCATCTTTAACTCCCATGTCGACTCTTGCTGCATTCTGCTCCATGTCGGTTCCAGTGACCACCCGCTCCACCTCCATGGACGCTCTAGCGGCTTCGTGCTCTAGCTTTGTGCTGACTCTGGCGACCTCCTGCTCCAGCTCAATGCAGGCTCCTAGGGTCTCCTGCTCTAGCTCTATGCAGGCTCCAGATTCCTCCTGATCCAGCTCCATGCAGGCGTAGAGGCTTCACGGTGAAGCTTCATACAGGCTCCAGAGGCCTCCTGCTGTAGGTCCGTGCAGGCTGCAGAGTCCTTCTGCTGCAGCTCCATGCGAACTGCCGTGTTCTCCTGCTCCATCTGCATGCAGGCTCCAGGGGCCTTCTGCTGTAACTCCATGCTAGCTCTGGAGTCCTCCTGATCAGCTTCATGCAGGCTGTAGAGACCTCATGTTCTAGCTCCACCCAGGCTCCAGAGTCCTCCTGACCCAGCTCCACACAGGCTCCAAAGTCCTCCTGACCCAGCTCCATGTAGGCTCCATAGTCCTCCTGATCCAGCTCCATGCAAGCTCCATAGTTCTGCTGGTCCAGCTCCATGCAGGCTATAGAGGCCTCCTGCTGCTTGCAGACTCCAGAGGTCCCCTGGTTCAGCTCCTTGCAGGCTCCAGATTCCTCCTGATCCAGCTCCATGCAGGCTCCATAGTCCTCCTGATCCAGCTCCATGCAAGCTCAGGAGGTCTCCTGCTCTAGCTTCATGTAGGCTCCAGTGGCCTCCTGGTCCAGCTCCATGCAGGCTGCAGAGGCCTCCTGCTGCATGCAGACTCCAGAGGCCCCCTGGTTCAACTCCTTGCAGCCTTCCGTAGGCCTCGTGCTCTAGATCCACAAAGGCTCCAGAGTCTTCCTGATCCAACTCCATGCAGGCTTCAGAGGCCTAGTGCTGCAGCTCCATGCAGGCTCCAGAGGCCTAGTGCTCCAGCTCCATACAAGCTCCAGAGGCCTTCTGCTCCATCTCCACGCAGGCTCCAGAGGCCTCCTGCTCTATCTCCATGCATGCTCCAGAGGCCTCCTGCTCTAGCTCCATGCAGGCTGCAGTAACCTCCTGCTGCATACAGGCTCCAGAGGCCTCCTGCCCTAAGTCCATGCAGGTTCCAGAGGCCTCCTGGTGCAGCTCCATGCAGTCTCGAGAGATCTCCTGCTCCAGGCTAGCTTCAGATACCTCCAGATCCGTGCAGGCTCCACAGGCCTCCTGGTCCAGCCAGGCTTCAGAGGCCTCCTGGTCCAGCTCCATGCAGGCTCCACAGGCCTCCTGGTCCAGCTCCATGCAGGCTCCACAGGCTTCCTGGTCCAGCTCCCATGCAGGCTCCACAGGCCTCCTGGTCCAGCTCCATGCAGGCTCCAGAGGCCTCCTGGTCCTGCTCTGTGCAGGCTCCAGAGGCATCCTGCTCCAGGCTAGCTTCAAGAGGCCTCTTGGTCCAGCTCCGTTCAGGCTCCACAGGCCTCCTGGTCCAGCTCCCATGCAGGCTCCAGAGACCTCCTGTCCCAGCTCTGTGCAGGCTCCACAGCCCTCCCAGTCCAGCTCCAGACAGGCTTCAGAGGCCTCCTGGTCCCGCTCCATGCAGGCTCCGCAGGCCTCCTGGTCCAGCTCCGTGCAGGCTCCACAGGCCTCCTGGTTCAGCTCCATGCAGGCTCCACAGGCCTCCTGGTCCAGCTCCCATGCAGGCTTCAGAGGCGTCCTGGTCCAGCTCCATGCAGGCTCCACAGGCCTCCTGGTCCAGTTCCATGCAGGCTCCAGAGGCCTCCTGGTCCAGCTCTGTGCAGGCTCCACAGGCCTCCTGGTCCAGCTCCGTGCAGGCTCCACAGGCCTCCTGCTTCAGCTCCGTGCAGGCTCCACAGGCCTCCTGCTTCAGCTCCGTGCAGGCTCTCCACAGGCCTCCTGCTTCAGCTCCGTGCAGGCTCCACAGGCCTCCTGGTCCAGCTCCATGCAGGCTCCACAGGCGTCCTGGTCCAGCTCCATGCAGGCTCCACAGCCCTCCTGATCCAGGCTAGCTTCAAGAGGCCTCCTGCTCCACGATCGGTGCTGTGCCCAGCGGAAAGGAAACATTTCCCATGGCCATCAGCTACCTGCTCTTCCCTCTGCACCCCTTTTCCTTCAGTGGGGTGTCCACCCCGGAATCAAGGTGCAGTGATATACACCAGGAGCCTGTACACATTTTCATGGAAAAAGTTTGCTTCATCCTGGCAGAGGAGACCAGTTCAGATCAACATCTCGATGGGAAGCAGTGGTTTGATCAGACGCATCTCAGACACGTTTAACAAACACAGTATTTTGTTGCACCATTTGCAGAGCTGTGTGAACTTGATAGTCGCGGGTTCAATTTGAGGCAGGCCCGTTCAGCCCCCCCATCCTCCACCGCTCGATTAAGCGAGTCCCTTTGAGATGCCTTAATTCCCGTTACAGCATTGAGAGATGGCAGTATTTGGTTGCCGGCAGGGCTTTAGGTAGGTCGGGTCCTCCTGACCGTCACACCCGCCAGTAAGTAAAAAAAAATGCTTGAAACTGACCTTTTCAGGAATCTATTCATGTCTTTAAAATAACCGCAAAAAGACTGATCAATTTCTCAATTACAGCTGCAAAAACCCATAAGGTATTCCATGTGAGTGATGCAATCTCTGTTTACATTTTATTTCATCTTGCATTCCGTAAGAGTATTTGCTTTTTTCAAGATGATGTACTTTCTGTATTTTTTCATGCAATATGACTCTTGCATACTCCATCAGCATTGGTATTTCCCAGAGGCCAACATTTCAAGTGAGTATTTCCTGACACACAAACTGTTAATGCATCCCCCCCCCTCTCTATGTGCCCTTCTGTCCACGCTCACCTTCCCCTGCTTGTTCATCGATCGCCAGAGTGCTCCACATCCCTCCTCGTTTTACACCCCTTTTTAGGTCGAAGCCTACCAGACAGCGCAGCTCTATTTTTTCAGGCTGTCCAGCTTCCCTTCTCCCTTCCCTTGCTCAAAGCCTATTTACCGTATTCTTCAATCAGTACTGGATTTCTGTAAATAGGCCTTTAAATCTTGTTATATTTGCTGTTCATTCAAAGACAGAGGTCACATGTCAGGCTCTGTCTTCCAGGGAGCTTGGTGTTTACTTTTCTTTCTCTGACTCCAAAGTGAGAGGATTTATGTGCCAATCACGGTGGCTTCTGGGGTAGTGCTTGAGGAAGGCTGGAAGATGTTATTTTTTCTAGCACACAGCAAAATTTAAACGTCTGTAAGTGAAATGTGCAGATATTTCAGAGTATATCAGAATTAGAAATGCACAAATGAGACACATTTCTTAGTAATTCTGAAGTGTGGTGGAAACAAATATTTTAATACGATCAAAACAGATTAATCATTTCCACACATTATCGTTTGTGCGCTGTATACTTTAATCAGTAAAACTGTATGTTGGTGCACATGTTATGTTAAATTCAGTTGAAGATGTGTTGTCTGTAATGGCAGTGTGTTACCTCACCATGCATACTCCACTCTGCGCCAGTCCACTCTACTCTGGACCACTCCACACTATACAACTCCACTCCACCCTGCGTCACTTTACTGCGTACCACTCCACTCTACGCCACTTCACTTTACACCACCTTACTCTATGCCAATTCACTCTACCCCACACTAGTCTACTCTGCGTCGCTTTACTCTGTCCCGCTCCCCTCTATGCCACTCTACTCTACACCACTGTATTCTACGCCACTCTACGCTGTAACACTGCTCTCTGATCCACTCCACTCCACGCCACTCTACTCTCCAGCACTGCACTCTGTGCCATTGCACTCAGCACTTGTGCACTCTACCCTGTACCACTCCACTCTATGCCAATCCACTCTGTCAGTCTAATCTACTCTGCATTCTACGCAAATGTAGTCTACTGTGCACAACTCCACTGCACTCTGAAATAATTTACTATACGTCACTGCACTCTGCGCCATTCCACTCAGTGCCACAGCACTGTTATTCACCACAGCACTGTTCTGCACCACTGCACTCTACACCACTGCACTCAAAACCAATGCATTTTATGCCACTGCACTCAAAACCAATGCGCTCTACGCCACTGCACTCCACACCAATCTACTCTGCACCAATATACTCTATACTGCAAGACTTTATGACACTGCACTCTACACCATTGTTGTCTGTCACTGCACTCTATGCCTCTCTGTTCTATTCTGCACGGCTTTACTGTGCGCCACTGCTCTTTATGCCACTCTACCATAAACTACTGCACTCTATGGCAGTCTACTCTACAACACTGCACTCTCTGCCACTGAATTCTATGCCACTGCACTCTGTGCTGCACCAATCTATTCTGTGCCACTGCCCTCTACTCGAAACCACTGAGTCTTTCCCAAGGCACTAAACACCACTTTACTCAAAACGAATGCACTCTACACCACTGCACTCTATGCCAGCTACTCTGCACCACTGCACTCTATGCCACTGTACTCTGCATCACTCTGTGCCACTGCACGTTAAGCCACTCTGTTCTACTCTGTGCCACAATACTCTGCACCACTGCACTGTATGTTACTGCACTCTACAATCCTGTACTCTGCAAGACTGCACTCTCTGCCGCTGAACTCAACACCACTCTACACCATTGAGCTCTTCGTCACTGCACTCTACACCTCTCTGTTCTACTCTGCACCGCTATACTTTACGCCATTCTGCTGCACTCTACGCCACTACACTCTGCAATACTCTCGAACACTTTAATCTATTCTCCACCACTGCAGTCCATGCCTCTTTACTGTATGCCACTGCACTCTATACCACTTTACTCTACGTCACGGCACTGTACACCACTCTGCTCTACATCTCTGCACTCTACCCTGCAGCACTCCACTCTACCTGGAACCACTCCACACCACTTCACTCTACTCAGAAACCATCCACCCTGTATCACTGCTCTCTAAACCACTGCACTCTACTCAGCACCACTCTACTCCACTGCACTCTGTGCTGCTTTGTCACTGCACTCTGTGCCAAGCACTCTACACCACCTTTCTCAAAATCAGTGCACTCTATGCCACCGCACTCAACGTCAATCTACTCTGCACCACTGTACTGTATGCCACTTCACTCTGGGCCACTCTACCCCACTCTACAGCACTACATTCTATGATAACTCCACTCCGATGCTCTACTCCATCAAACTCAAATCCACTCTATACCACTCCGCCCTACAACACTTGTCTCCATCTATGCCACTCTACAGAACTACTCCACTCTAGGACTCTCTACGCAGCTCCCACTATGCCACTTCATGACACTTTACTCCACTCTATTGCACAACAAATTATTCCACTCTACTCCAGTCTGTCCCACCACTCTAGGCCCATCTACTCTACGCCACTCCACTGTGTGCCATTAGACTCTACAAAACTCTACCCCACCCTGTGCCATTCCAGCCTCCTAGACTACTCTCCTCTGACACTCTACTCCTCTCTATGCCACTGTACTCTATATCACTCTACTGCACTCTGTGCAACACTCTCTACACCACCCCACGTCACTCTGTGCCACTCCACTCTACAACACTCTACTCCGCTCTGTGCTAATCAACTCTGTTCCACTCTGACACTCTACTACCACCACAACGCTCCACAACGCTCTACGTCACTCCAACCCGCTCCATGACACTTCACTTCACTCAGTTCTGCTCTACACCACTCTATGCCACACCATAACACTGCACAACTCCACATTACAACACTCCTCTCTACGCCACTCCCTTTACCCCACTAACTGTTAGCCATGCTGAACAGCAGCTAAGCTGGTGTACAACATGGCGAAAACATATTGGCAAGGCCAGTAGTTCTTGCATGGGAGAGACCTATTGACTTTGCCAATGCTTGTTTTAAATGTTCTCAATCTGCTCTCCCACATCCTCATCCCCAGAAAAGCCCAGTAGCTGCACTGTGCCCCCGAACTACCTGTTGTCTTAGCATGCTCCGCACACTTAATAGTTTTATTTTTCCTTTACAGTGGTCATTTTGGAACAACAAAGTAAAAAATGACAAAATATTTTTTCTTGCCAACGCTAGCAACCACTTGGCAAAGCTAGTAGGCCAACATTCGCGTTTTAAGGGTGAGACCTATTGTTTTTGCCAATGCTACTTACCTCTTGTTTGTTTTCATAAGCAAATCTTTAATCTCATATACTTGCTTGTTTTATCTGCACAATTGTTATATTTTTGCTATTTTCTTTTTTTAAACTGTAATTCACACTTGTTCCTATCTTGCTTCGATTGTTGATCCCCATTTGTCTTCATCAACAGACTTTCTTACCGCTTCGATTTATTCTGTTATTTAAATGGCTCAAATATTTCCCTCTTACATAAATATTACTCCATAGTAGGCCTTATCTGCCCCTCCTATTTTAGTTACCTTTATGATATAATTCTCAGTTTCATTATTTGTGTGATATTTGTAACTGTTCGAAATCAGTTCGGTGTTCTGAACTTCCTTTCTGCTGTTTATTCTCCTATAATGTTCATTCAGTCTCCCTTGGACTTCCTGCCCATTCTCACTCTTCCTGTGCAACCCCTCTCTTTGGTTGGTACCAATCTCTAATGTGCTTCCACCTGTTGGAATCTCACATTCTTCATTAAAAAGGCTTGAAGGAGTGTGTGGCTCCTTTGGCATTTCAACCTGAAGTATTACTTCATCTGTTTCGTTGTCATCTTAGAACCAATTTTGTAATCAAGTTCATACAATAAAATAAGCACATTTCTAGAATCTCCTGCTTAATAAGAACATTGTTACCTTTGGTTTTTCGTCTCCAGGAGACTTTTCTTAAAGCTGTGACTTTATTACCCAGATGTGCGCCTCCTGGACGTCTTTGTCCCCCTTCAGCTTCAGTGTTCTTGTGCATTGAGTCAACGTAAAGGTCTGTAACCATGGAATTCTTGGTAATGTAAGTTCTCCGTGATCTGGAGATTTAACCTACAAATCCATATACATGTCTGCACATCTGACCACTTATATAGAGTCATTATGTATGACTTGTCCATTCTTAGGGTTTTTTCCAGCACATTAATTATTTCACGAACACCAGCCCCACCTTGTGGTAGTATATACAGTACAATAGGATCCAACACTCTCTTAATTAATGCCCTATTTTTGGAAAAGGTGTGGGTTACCAGAGAGGTGTGGTCCCTTTATATGAACCTTGGAAACGTATAGTTCATCAACAAACAATTGGTGAACCCATTTTGCCAAAAGATTAGTCCATAATTTCACATCAGAATTCGAGTTAGCGTATCCGAGCCAAGTTTATGATTCAAGTTGATTTTATTTCCAAGTCCATAGATGCAGGACACAAAACATCACTATGGTACACATGGATAAGGAGCAAGTTGCCAACATGTGTTTCGCCCCTAGTGGTTCATAAACCTGGAGCTTTCTCAAGGCTGAAAGAGTACAAGGACAGAAACCTGATAAGCATATTCCATATAGAACAACAAATCCAAACATGAAGGAAAGGTTGTGACCTAAATTAAGAGAAAGTAAATACCAATCCTTAGTGCCACAGTGCTGATAAGTAGCCATCTCAAAAGTGTAAGGATCTACTTGCAGATGTGACATTACTTACCACCTTGTGGTAGTAGCTGCCGCTCCCTGTGAGGATGTAAAATCACATTTAAATTGTCCTTGATGACTGGTGTAGTCCTTCACAGTTTTGTATTTACATAAAAGAGGGAAGAAAGATGAGTGTGTCTTCAAGGTTTAAGATCTAAACAAATTCTTGTGTTTTTTTTACGGCTCATAGGCCTGGTGATCTGTCATGTTACATGTAAACATTGTTTTCTGTTAAATGGTTGTTCAAGTGAAATATAATAAACAACTTAAAACTAAAGTGTACAAAAATGGCTGCATTATTCTAAGGTTATGAAATACCACAGGGCTACAATGGAACTGTGTGACAAGGCCACAGCTTAGTAAGAGAAGGTTAGAGCAAGAAATGAGGTATTAACACTATGGCTGCTCGTGTCCACTAAATTTACACAAGCAGGTTTATTATTGCATTTAGAGAGAAAATCTTTGAATTGTACCGGGGCAAGCAGAGAGTTGTAACTTACTCCTCTGATAGCTCTCGGCATCCTGCCTTGCTGGAGCAAAAGCACTTTGACTGTCATCTCCTTACTGTCTGACAGATTTTAGCAGATAAAAGTGGCATTTTTCTCATCTAAGGTGTCCATAATTTGTCTCTCTGACCCCACAAGGCTGGCACTGGCTTAGATTTTCGTCAACAAATATATGCTTCCTTTGACATATTTCATCAAAGGTTTTATCATCCGCTCTTGCATGCGTGCTTATTGTTGCATTCTTATGTTGGGGTAGCTTTAATAGTAAAATGTTCTTGGGAGGTCCAGGTGGAATGAGGAGCTCGAGGGAAATCACTTATGCTCTCACTCCATGAGGTTCAGTTGTAAGGGTTTAGCCTTGTTACAACAAATCTTCAACATGGTAACTGACTAATACGTCCAAAGTTGAAGTATCTGAATTGGTGCTTAGATGCTTCCAGCACCAAGGTCTAATATGATCTGCTAACCCATCCTCACTACCATTTGCCTGCTTTTCTCCAGGGGAACACACCCCAGCTTCTAAATATAATCACAATCTGTGAGTTATCCTCGACACTTACCTTTCGCTGGTTCCATAGCTGGAGAACCTCCCTAAAAAAAAGTATTTTACCATCCAAAATGGTTCAGACCTGATGACCTGTCCAGCTGTTGCCTGTACTGGAATTTGCCTTTAGCTCCAGGGGAAAACGTGTCTACACCTCTCGGGTCAGGGTCTACGTTAGAAGCGTCAACCAGACCCTAGAGTGATTAAGTTCTCAGGACAAGGCCATACGACCCCTTCCATGGTGGTTGATGATTTTGTTTTGCATCTAGATAGAATGCTTTAAAAGATGAAAGATCAGAGTGTTATGACTTTTTAAAAGCGTTAGCACAGCTAATGTAATTCTGAATTTAAGATATGGTAATTTGCAAACCAGATTGTTTGATTGACCATTCATCAGAAACATGTTTGAATTTGGCATATTTACTCATCTTAATTGGTGCTCTTGTACCGGTTGTGTTGGGTAGAACTTTTAGGCGTGATATGTTTATTCGTCTATTTGGGAATGTTAAATGCATGTGTTTGGATGAATGGAGAGTGTGCATACACATATTGTGTACACGTACATATATGTGTAAATTTAGATCAGATGTTGAGATATAGGATATTTAAAAGGCACTGCTCGGGTTGAATTTCCAAACAAAGGATAGTGAACGGTAATATTTGGGTGTTTTCTGCCTTTGGCTTCCAAACTTGTGGGGGACGTGCTTGTGCTGTAATGGTGTCACCGCACTTAGTTCACCAGTGTACGGGGAATTGCATGCCTCCGGACTTTTAAAAGCAAACCTGTGGCCCAGATGTGTTTGACAAAAAGTAGAACACTGGATCATGCAGAGCACCTTTGAGCTTCACGGCTGTATTTAAAAAAAATAAAAAATAAGTGTGTGCATGTCCAGGGGACAATCATGCCATTTTATCAAATTCTGGCCAGTTCCAGGATTATTTCAGGAAATTTAGGGACAGAGGGAGATAGGATCTTCTTGTGACCTGCTAGTGCGTCAACGTAGAAGAGGTTGCCTAGAATTAGAGCTCATAGGTGTGGTTTTGTTTACTCTTTTCTCTTTTTGTGATGTTAGCTTTCTCAGCTGGATGAAATGCTCGGGTAGAATTGCTGGGTGATTAGCGTGTAATTGTCAAGTCACACGTAACTCTATGCAGCATGTGCAGTTTAACTGAGAGGTTTTGGAGCCAGCTTGGCCCGTTTTCAAGTGTCCTACTCAGGCTCTCTGCCGTTGTGTAAAGTGATGATTCTCACAACAGGTAGCAATGAAGTTCGCTCCAAGCAAGGCACTATCCACATTATGGGCACGATGAAGCCTGAGACATCTGTCCTTGGTTGACATTAACCTTCTGAAGCAGCAGTTAGGGACTAAGACTGGGTAGGCCCACTTTAGAAACCTTTTTCGGGTTGAACAACAGAAACTGCAGTCGATACACTTCTACTGTATGGGAAAGCAATCCCTTTCCCCATCTCTGCCATACCACTCGCAGAGGCATCCAGAGTCGCCCCACTTTACTTTTGTAATTGGTACTCTGACCCAAGCTTTACGGGTGAGCATCAGAAGACAACTGCTCCAGCATTTGCAGAATCTCCTCTTCAGTGTTTGCATTTTTTTACCCTGATGCTCCTGAGATGATAAAGTCACTGCTGCTTTAGACACAGTCTACAGTCACCATACTTCCCTATATATCCTTCCAGACGTTACTTTTATGCTTTGAGCCCTTGAGCTGATCAGCTAGCCTTTCTGAAGGGGTCTAGCAATATCCTTTCAGAGGATGAAATGTTTGCCTGATTCTAGTCCTTATCAAAAATACCCAATATATCACTGTGTCATATGCAAATAATGTTTCTTTCTACAGCTTTGCATCCGCAGATTGCAAGCAATCTCAAAAATGCCTCCTCTGAATTCCAATTAAAACTGACTCACTCTCTTCTTTTCTTTCCAATAACCCTTTACTGACTTTCCATTCTCTGCATGCCTCCTCTTTCCGAGCACAGCTTATTCTGTTACATGCATGCCTTGGTTTACTCTTCTATTGTATTTCTGCAAATTTCCTACATTTCATCTCAAAGATCACAATCTGTCTAACCTGTGCAATCAAACTATAACTAATCCTGTTTCTCATCTAGTAATACCGCCAAGCACTTGCGTGAATTCACCTACTCTTATCCCCACTAAAGATCACATCTAACTCCTTTTAATCTACTACATAGAAACTGAAGTAAATGCCATGGAATGGTTTCCTTAAGAAAGCAAGACTAATCCCAATAACTAATAATAACCACTGGAGTAAAAAAACACCACTAACCTTGGGTTGTAGAACAGCATGCTGCTGGTGTGAAGCACTTTAATGCATTGTTGGGTTGTAAGAGCTATATAAATGCAGTTACAATACAATACAATGTGTATCCCTCCTAGAGCGCACTAATAGTAATACCATAATACTCCGTGGTTGGGCAGTTAATTATAATTTGTACAGGTTGCGTAATAATGCCTATATATTGCTTGGAATTCTCACACAAGACGAAACTGCTTTGGGTCGTGTTAATCAGCAGTGTGCTGGTGCACAGCAATAAGCCAACCACCCCCAACTGAACAGGCATGAAATAACTGGACAGATCTGCCACGTGCCGCTACCCAACACTGGACTTAATTTAGTTCACCACTAGGGGTCCGAAGAACCTACGTCCTATGACCGCTTCTTTATATCTCACAATGACAATCCGATATGAGATGATGTTGACAAAGTCCGTCCCAGCAGGTCTCGCCATCATTTTTCCCACCAACCTATGCCAGCGGAGGACCAGACACTTAAACAAAATATCTCACAACCCAGTGCAGTAACCAGCTAAGTGAACTGTGATCATAAAATGCAGTAGAATGACCTGCAGAGCTGCCCAAGGCTGCCAGCATACTAAGAACCAGAAGCTATGCACCTCTCTCTCAAGCTTATCCATCCAATACCCTGCTAAGCACTGCATCCTATAACATGATCGCCACATCTCAGTGGTTATCACGCACAACACGGAAACACTTCCCACACAGGATCAAAGCAAAGACAATATGCTTCCAACCACACGCCCTAAATGGTCTAGCATGCTACCCGTGTAGGTAAGCGCTTCAGTGCCCCACATAGGGTTTGGAAACTCCACATAAATCTTGCAATCCACGTGTGTGAGTGAGTTCAGGTTGCAGGCAGGAGCTGATGACGTGATTAAGAGCTCTGAGCTTCAGGGTGAAGGTAGCGTAAGTTTCTCACAGTGTCTGTCAGTGCGTCACAGAGGTGTGCAGGCTACATGTACGGTCCTGGACCTCTCTGCAGAGCTCATGAATCAATGGTCATTTATGTGCTATTTGTGATTGTAGCAATGTATGAGACCTGCAGGATTTCAGAGAAATGTGGTGGGAAAGATGTGTAACTGAATGAGAGATTGCACAAGAAAGTAGTGTAAAGGGGATAACAGGAATTTCTTATACACTGCGAAGACCACTACCCCTGCCACAGATCTAAAAAATGTTTAATTCAAAAATTTGCATCTTCAGAACTGAAATATTTGCAATTTTAATTATTCACAATCGAATCATTGTTGATATTCATCTTTCCGACACAGCAATCATTAGAAATGCCAATAGGTCTGGGTTGGTTTAGGTATGGGCAGCATTCTGCCATTCAAAGGTATGGAGGTTGAGGGATTGGGTGGGGGGAGGAGGTCAGGGTGATTAAAAATATATATATTTTTAGAAATGTACCTTTCTGATGATGCTGGCCGCCTCCGTGACGCTCCTCTTTTCCTGGCTCCAGGACACAAAGCACAGGCTTCCAATCCAGACAAGCAAGCATGAGAGCAGCTTCTGGATTGGCCTGAGTGATCTGGTTTGATGGTCGCTCAGGCACAGGGAGCCTGTGCCATTTCTCCAACCCAGCTGTGTAACACAGGTGGGTTGTTGGAGAAATGTAAGGGCACATGTCAGTTTGGCCGGCTTAAGACTGCCAGCCAAGCTAACATGCGCACTTACGAGTGCCATTGCCATCTCTGTCATCCCTCTCAAAGCACTGGTCACCAGCGCCATACAAAAATATAGGTTGTGGTAATTTAACACACCCGCTCTGATGCAGGCATGAATAATAAATAACCTCACTGTTTCCTAATGCTGTGTGCTGTAACAAAACCTTTTACTCTGCCCAAGCTCTCTGCATTATTTTTTTAACTCTCTTCCAAGGACAACTCTCCTATTGTGTTGCAGATTGTGGGCGAGAGTTACAGATTTGTGGCAAATGATGTGCTGGGATCTCTGGTCTGTGCAGTGTCTGAGTGTGCACGGCCTGCGACTAAACCTGCTGAGTAAGGATTAGAATTTAGAATTGAATTGCTAAAAAATGTGGAATTTCATTGTAAAGGCCTTGTTCTCACTGTTTGGTTTGTTGACATGGTGTTCTATTCTAAACCAGTGCTTCCCAAACTTTCTAGAACCACGACCCAATTTTCAACCACCCAACAAACTTTCGTGAGCCATCTAGCTTTAGTGGACATGAGGCGGGTATATATATATATATTTTTTTTTAAACCTAACTGAAGCATTGTGTGGTAGTGCACTGTCATTTAGAGACAACACATTTTCCATCGAAATGGCCACTACATTTACACAGACAAAATGTTTTACTGATAAATTTATATTGCACTCAGATGATAATGGTTGGAAGTCCGGTTTTAGTGAATATTTATCATTTTTGCGTCACCAAGCAAAGTGTCTTGATTTATTTTGATCCTAGTTAAATAAGCACTCTTAAAATTGCATCTACCACCTTAGGTAGGTCAATAAAATGAAAAGAAAATGGCGCTTGTGTCAGTCTCTAGGTGAGCTAGGAGTGCGTGGCAATGGGTGTGCACGCACACGTTATAACTCCTGAGCACACCTAGCGACTAATGCAACTGAGAACGGTGGTTGTCTTTTGTATTTTTCAGCCAATGCTGCAAAAATGACATTGACAAAAAGCAATGGCAAAGTGAATATGTCTAAAAAGCAAGACTTATCACTGGTAGACTCAAGGCGTGTGCACCGTAGTGCCGCAGTTATATATCTACTCTGGGATCATCTCGGATCCGCTGTGAGCATGAGCCATTGTGAAATGTATTTGTGCTTGCACTGACACACCCAGTGGGCATTCATAGGCCACTGGTAAAGCAACTCAGACTTGAGAGGTGCTAAAATAAACATACAGGCACTATTTTCTTATCTGTATGAAATTGTTCCTCAAACTTTTAATTTGCAGGTAATATGGTTCCAGACCCGTGTTTTAAAAAAAAAAATCCTAATAAAACAAATGTTCTCTATTTCTGTTTCATGCATTCGCACATTTCCATATATTTGCAAAAGAAAGAAACATTCAACTGTTGGAAAAAGCCGAACTTAGTGACTTTGCCGATGTTTTTAGGTCGAGCGTGCAATCACATTGACCTGTTGCAAGTATTGTGGGCTTTTAACCAAACCCACCGTATTCCCTTCACTTTCTTGGGCTTGCCTTTCAAAAATCCTTTATCATCATTGGTAAATGCTTCACGTTTGTCCCTCCTTGGGAAGGTTTTATTACCGCCTTGCGGACTGCCTTGTTAAATGGCTAATTGCACGATTGCTGATACGTTTGACTGCGAGCGAACTTTTTTTTCTTTTTGTGTCTCTCTTTTGCGCACATGGCGGGTTGACACTTTGAATCGGCTCGCTTATGTCAACTGTTTTACTTTTCATTTTCAATTTATGTGGCAAGAAAAGTCCAGTTAGGAATTTACAATGCTAATAGCTCTAACTCGAGCAAATGCGAGACCCATTACATTGCAAATGCTTGTTTTATTAAGAGCCCATAGACTGAGGAAAAGTTCCCTTTGCCCCACACCCCTTGTGGGGGAAGAAGGCGGTCCCTAACACCAACGTCAGGTTTGCGCAGTAGTGATTGTAGTAGGCTGCTCAGCAGTAGGGTAACAGAGGCGAGACAAAAGTCGCACATGCGCCCGGCCTCCCCTGGAACTCGACTACAAATGCTGCAGAACCCATCCTCTGGGAGAGACATGTCCCTATATATAGCACCCAGGCCCTTGTTGTCAGTCAGCGACCTCTCGCCCTGTCGATTTGTAATAAGCTTTATACCTTGCCGATAGGGCCTGCATCACTAGAATCAATTTGCCGTTAAGAAGCAGATAGCACTGTGCAGCACTGTGTACTTTGCAGATACCGCAAACATGGCCTCGCCCTGACGCAAGTGCCGTACCGGTGTCCATGGGTGGCGGCCAATATCAACTCAATGTCATTGTGTACATTCATTTTATCTAATCTCCACATCTGTGAGATTAGTTCTGTGAAGCTGTAAGAAGAGAATGATTTACAGGCACCATACTGAGCTTTCTTATTTCAATAATCAAGTGTCTTTTTATCCTTTCTGCGTCCTGGATATGGCCCAATCTTAGCTTCATCAATAAGCCAGAATTACCAGAGGTGTTTTTATGAATAAGCAATGATGGCCAAAGTTTGAGCCAGGTTTTCATTGCTCTTTTTATCAGGTGTTGCTCTCTCTTGGTCTACCATTCATCTAGACGTGGTAGAAACCCACCTTATGTAGACCTCAGTGTGACCTGGGCAATGCTTTCTCTGAGCAACCTTCAGACACCTACTGGGCAACTGTTCCTCAGCCAGAGCCTCATACTAGTGCTCCCTCCGCCTCCACGTTCAGTCCTCCAGAAGGTCACACTCAGGTGTTCTGAAGGATGTTTGGGCTCTTTTTACACAAGTCGTAGTTACATTTGGAGCTCGCTCTGCAGGGCATTAGGTTACACTGCTCCTGCCTCAGGTGCAGTAACCTGCAGGGTTACCCCTGAGGGACCTCCAGTGGTCGGTACGTGCTGCCCCTGAGTCGCCTGCAGTGATCTCTACGGCTGGCTCTGTAGCCCCTAAGTCAGTGCTGCCCCCGAGTCACCTGCAGTGATCTGCACGGCTGGCTCTGTAGCCCCTAAGTCAGTGCTACCCCCAAGTCACCTGCAGTGGTCTGCACGGCTGGCTCTGTAGCCCCTAAGTCAGTGCTGCTCCTGTCCTGCTGTCCCTGAGTCACCTGCAGTGGTCTGCATAGGTGGCTCTGTTGCCCCTAAGTCAGTGCTGCCCCCGAGTCACCTGCAGTGATCTGCACGGCTGGCTCTGTAGCCCCTAAGTCAGTGCTACCCCCGAGTCACCTGCAGTGGTCTGCACGGCTGGCTCTGTAGCCCCTAAGTCAGTGCTACCCCCGAGTCACCTGCAGTGGTCTGCACGGCTGGCTCTGTAGCCCCTAAGTCAGTGCTGCTCCTGTCCTGCTGTCCCTGAGTCACCTGCAGTGGTCTGCATAGGTGGCTCTGTTGCCCCTAAGTCAGTGCTGCCCCCGAGTCACCTGCAGTGATCTGCACGGCTGGCTCTGTAGCCCCTAAGTCAGTGCTACCCCCGAGTCACCTGAAGTGGTCTGCACGGCTGGCTCTGTAGCCCCTAAGTCAGTGCTGCTCCTGTCCTGCTGTCCCTGAGTCACCCGCAGTGATCTGCACAGCTGGCTCTATAGCCCTTCGGTCACTGCTGCCCCTGAGTCACCCGCAGTGATCTGCACAGCTGGCTCTATAGCCCTTCGGTCACTGCTGCCCCTGAGTCACCCGCAGTGATCTGCACAGCTGGCTCTATAGCCCTCCGGTCTGTGCTGTCCCTGAGTCACCTGCACGACTGGCTGTGTAGCCCCTCCGTCACTGCTGCCCCTGTTATACACCAGGGTTTAGATAGCATGTGGGGTTTCACCTAGAAAGAAACAGGGAGAGACAGTCGATGCCCAGGGACCAGGCAGTGCTGTTGGCAAGGGGGCTCTACAACATGTAGGCAGCTTCTTAGCACCCACTAAGCCAGAGGGGCCACAGGCCACTCTTTGCATTTACACCTAAAGGAAGTAGTCATGGATCCGCATGCAGGAGACCGGGGTGCTGCTAGATGAGCAAAATAATGCCAAATGGGTGACCTAACAGTGGGAACTTGAATGAGGTTTGGTGACATCAGCAGGAGCCATGCACCTTTTTAAAGACCTGGATAGTGCCAAGTGCTGTAACTTTAAATGACATGAGGGAGTTAAGAAGTGGAAGAGCGATCCGTCGGCAAGTTGAGCAGAAATGACACATTTGTTAAAGGTCCAGATTTCTGTCCCCCCTACTTGTCCAAAGTAGGCTGAATTTTGAGCAGGGGGTCCTTGTGCTCCCGAAGGCTCCCAATGGCAGGTGAGCACCAGTTGGGCGAGCCCTGGTCAGCTCATGGCGGAGTCCGTAACCTGTGCGGCAACCTGTACATATGAGGGGTGACACACGAAGCTCCTCGTATGTAGCTGAATTGGCCATCCGAGTTACACCTCGATCCCCATCTGCCCATGTGAGCCCCATACTTTCTCTGCATCCCCAAAATCACCTGAGCAACCCTTCCAAAATGTGCTGCCGGACAGTTTTCACTTTCATTATTAATAGGTAATGTCATTAGATGGTTAAAAAAGAGAGGACACTGACAAGGTGTTTATTTGCTAAGGCTCATGTTTTTTCAGACTTACCTCGGCTGTGTTCTGACATTTGAGTTATGCAAAAAAACACAGCTTTTATTTGTTATTTCACAGGCTTTTGTTCAGTCTTTTTCATCCAAGGACGCCCCGGCGGCGAGACTAGAGAACAGAAGGGCCTGTAAACAAAAGCTACTATTTAACAGAAAAATCAAGGTTTTATATACGCTGCCACAAGTTAAGTTTCATCGCCTCTGGCTTACCTCTCACTGCACTGACTCTTTTCCACATTCTGGCTTTAGTAACTCTGCTCCACATTCTGCCTCTCGTACGTCTGCTCCACATTCTGCCTCTCGTACGTCTGCTCCACATTCTGCCACTGATAACTCTGCTCCACGTTCTGCTACTGGTAGCTCTGCTCCACGTTCTGCTACTGGTAGCTCTGCTCCACATTCTGCTACTGGTAGCTCTGCTCCACATTCTGCCACTGGGTAACTCTGCTGCATGTTCTGCTACTAGTAACTCTGCTCCATGTTCTGCTACTGGTAACTCTGCTCCACATTCTGCCACTGGTACCTCTGCTTCACATTCTGCCACTGGTACCTCTGCTTCACATTCTGCCACTGGTACCTCTGCTCCACATTCTGCCACTGCTAAATCTGCTCCACGTTCTGCTACTGGTAACTCTGCTCCAAGTTCTGCTACTGGTAACTCTGCTCCAAGTTCTGCTACTGGTAACTCTGCTCCAAGTTCTGCTACTGGTAACTCTGCTCCACGTTCTGCCACTGGTAACTCTGCTCCACGTTCTGCCACTGGTAACTCTGCTCCACGTTCTGCCACTGGTAACTCTGCTCCACGTTCTGCCACTGGTAACTCTGCTCCACGTTCTGCTACTGGTAACTCTGCTCCACGTTCTGCTACTGGTAGCTCTGCTCCACGTTCTGCCACTGGTAACTCTGCTCCACGTTCTGCTACTGGTAACTCTGCTCCACGTTCTGCTACTGGTAACTCTGCTCCACGTTCTGCTACTGGTAACTCTGCTCCACGTTCTGCCACTGGTACCTCTGCTTCTCCTTCTGCCACTGGTACCTCTGCTCCACATTCTGCCACTTGTAGCTCTGCTCCACATTCTGCCACTGCTAAATCTGCTCCACGTTCTGCCACTGGTAACTCTGCTCCACGTTCTGCCACTGGTAACTCTGCTCCACGTTCTGCCACTGGTAACTCTGCTCCACATTCTGCCACTGGTACCTCTCCTTCACATACTGCCTCTGGTAGCTCTGCTTCACATTCTGCCTTTAATAGCTCTGCTCCACATTCTGCCACTGGTAGCTCTCCTCCACATTCTGCCACTGGTAACTCTGCTCCACATTCTGCTACTGGTAGGTCTGCTCCACATTCTGCCTCTGGTACCTCTGTTTCACATTCTGCCTCTGGTAGCTCTGCTTCACATTCTGCCTTTAGTACCTCTGCTCGACATTCTGCCTCTGGTACCTCTGCTCCACGTTCTGCTACTGGTAACTGTGCTCCACATTCTGCCCCTGGTAACTCTGCTCCACATTCTGCCACTGGTAGCTCTGCTCCACCTTCTGCCTCTGGTACCTCTGCTCCACGTTCTGCCACTGGTACCTCTGCTCAACGTTCTGCCTCTGGTACCTCTGCTCCACAATCTGCCTCTGGTACCTCTGCTCCACGTTCTGCCATTGGTACCTCTGCTCCACATTCTGCCTCTAGTACCTCTGCTCCACATTCTGCCTCTGGTACCTCTGCTCCACGTTCTGCCTCTGGTACCTCTGCTGCACGTTCTGCCTCTGGTACCTCTGCTCCACGTTCTGCCACTGGTAGCTCTGCTCCACGTTCTGCCACTGGTAGCTCTGCTCCACGTTCTGCCTCTGGTAGCTCTGCTCCACGTTCTGCCTCTGGTAGCTCTGCTCCACGTTCTGCAGACTGATAGCTCTGCTCCACGTTCTGCAGACTGGTAGCTCTGCTCCACGTTCTGCCACGGGTAGCTCTGCTACACATTGTGTTATTGGTAACTGTACTACACCTTCTGCCACTGGTTACTCTGCTCCACATTCTGCCACTGTTACCTCTGCTACATATTATGCGCTTGGTAACTGTGCCCCACATTCTGCTACTGATAACTGTGCCACACCTTCTGCCATTAGTGTGGCCCGTTAGCCCTCTCAATCAGTCTTGTGTCTTTCCACCTGCTTCCAAGACTACTAGCTAGGCTAGACTCTGATTTCCCCTCTATATATTGTGGGTTCTGTGTCCCATCCTGAACAAGGAGTCTGTCTTACTCTTTGTGGGTCTGTTTTGGTGTTTAAGGGCTAAGGCTGGAAGGATTTGCCCCTTGTTTAGTAATAGTCTAGGTTAGTGCAGAAGCACATCGCATGCCAGGTGGAGGCCAATGCGAAGATGCCCTGTGGAGATGCTGTTGACTACTTTAATAGCCAACAAGTAACTGAGGTTTTTCCAGATGAGCCTGGATTTCTCTTGTTTTATTTTAAACGCCAGTGCCTTCTGGGAGCTGAAATCTTAGTGTGGCCAACTTTAGTGTAACTAACTGGACTATATCAACGGCGAAGAGTACTTTGTTAAAGGAGGAGGCCATGTCCCAACGCATCAAACGAATGGGCAGTGATGGGGTCCCCCAGGGGTGGTGTTCTCCACCGTGGGACCGGAAAGCCTGACATTGTATCCCACTCGCTTTGATTCCTTTCTCCCCTCCAGCCCCCACTGCTGATGTTATGCTCCCCATAGAACTCGTCATACTTTGACTCTTTTCTCTAAGCAAGACTGCCGGTTTAAGAATGACAGTACTTATGTTTGTAGGCGACTATGCCAATCCTACAAAAAGTCGCAACTGTCGTCCCAACCCTCCTGGCTCACTAGCAGCACCTCACGAAAACCCAAACAGTAAAAGGTGATTTGTGGCAGCCTTTATGCATGGTCTCAAGAGTGAGACATCTCAGGGAAGTCGTGGTTAAACAGAGATTACCCCTTTCTCACATGAACAACATGCCTCAATCAAACACAGACAATGAAAGGGATGCAGTAAAGTTTCAATAGGTTTTTATTAACAATACTGCAATCTACATTAAATGGCATGGGCTGCAATTATTAGGATAATGAATAATGCAAGGAACAGAATGGTAAGAACAATAGTCTTGACTACAAAGACCCCCACCATCTTGCAATATATAAAATGACATGCGATATGAAATATGTCCTAATACCCTAACATGATGAACCTAAGCCCTAACCTGAAGAGAGCTAGGTGTGTTGAACCTAATCTGTATGAACCATGTTCATGAGAAGAGGTCTCTAGATCAGACTCCGTGAGGACAACGAAGACTGGGTCAGCATCAAGGCGACGTGTAGCATGGAGAACGTCGATGCCATCTGGTAGGAATCCCTCTGACTGTCTGTGTAAGGTGCATTTATACAGATATGATCGGACCCCTGACGTATGCGCATTTGAACGTCATGCTTTCAAAATCAGTTGGACAGCCCCTTTCTTGAACCTTGAAACTGTAGGTGGTTCGTAGTCTGATGCATCCTGTTTAGTCCTTGATTAAGACGAGGTATTTAAGTATTTCTACCTTAGTGCTTGCGATGACGAAAGGGTAAGTGATGCTTACTCCAAAGATATACAGTTTATTAGCAGTACACTACATAACACTGTCCCCGCATTCCTCAACAATCGTGCCTGCTTTCACAAACCTTCCAAACACCTCTGCAAGCAAAACTCCTAATTTATTAGGGTGGGCTGCACACAAGAGGGTGACTTACAGGGAGCTGGCAAGCTACCAGTGCCTCACTAGCTACTGTGTTGAAGAACCATGATTTACACTGTGCATTCTAGTATGTTTCACGTCAATGTATGTATGACCCTGCATATGTATCTCTGTTGAAACTACAATTCTCCCTACCCCTTTACACAATTTGTTTCACTGTTTGTATTTTTTTGTTGAAGGTCTGGCGTTATACACAAGTGTATTTGTGTGTCTGTGTGTGTTTTATATATATATATATGTGTGTGTGTGTGTGTGTGTGTGTATGTATGTATGTATATATATATATATATATATATATATATATATATATATATAAAACCTACTGGCTGTTGTCAGATGGTAGTTATAGTTAGGACCTAGTGTCTATAAAAAAAAACACCACCCCAGGTCTTCTATATAGATATATGCGGGGTGGACCTTTGGCCGTGTGCCTCCCCTCCCCTAGGGACCCCCCCCCCCCCAGGCCTTTTATGATATGCCATAGTGGCCCCCAGGGAAACCATACAGCAGTTAAAAAAAATTATTGCCCCCACAGGTGGTCGCCCTGCTCACTGCTCATTGTTTTTTTTATTTATTCTTATATATTTTTTTTACACCCCAGGGGTAAACCTACCTTTTAAAAGAACATTTGTCCGGGGGGGGTGGGCATCCCGTTTTCTGAGGGGGTCAAACCCCCAAGTGAAATCCCTGGTGTCTAGTGGGGGTTTCCTGGCCCTCGATCGCAATTGAGGGACAGGAAACCCGTTCAGGAAGGCCTCATTTGAAAGCGGAGAACGAACGTCGGGTCTGTTTTCCCCATTGGAGCAGGAAGCAGCCACAAGGCCGCTTCCTACTCCAGTGGGGAAAACAGATAGTAACGTCAGCGCACCTCGTGGCGTGCTGACGTCACAAAGGGGCGGGGGGAGACAAGGAAGATGTTCCGTGTCTCCCAGGGGTTTTTTTTATTTAAAAAAAAAAAAAATCCTCCAATGCAGTGCATCAGAGGTTTTTTTTAACACCCTCTCTGGTGTCGGCCACTGGTCGTGACCCGCACCAGGGAGGTAGTGCAGGCATCGGCCAGTGGCCGACGCTCCACTGAAGAGGTTAATATCTCGAAAACTACTAATTGGATTTATACCAAATAACAATTAGGATGCTTTCTGGACCAAGACTTACTTTTCTGCCAAATTTGGTGTAATTCCGTCCAGAACTCTAGACCTGTTAAAAAAATAATAATAATAATACCTATGGAAATTAACATGGCGAAAACACGTTTTGGGACCCCACCTTTTTTTCGGCCTTCACTTGACAGATCACCCCCAAACTTTCCAGACAGTAACTGACTTGAGAGTTGCATTTTTTTGGAAAATTTTGTGAAGATTCATCAACTGGCACGTAAGATATAGACAAAAAAAATACGCTTTTTCTATAGAAACTAGGTCCTAATTATAACGACCAAGTGGCGACCGCCACAAGGTTATATACAGGTGGTCGCCAGTAGGTAGTTATAGTTAGGACCATGTTTCCATAGACAAAGCATTTATTGACTTGCCTAGATCTTTGGTGCAGTTTGCCGAATCTTCACAAATTTTCCAAAATAAGTTTTCCCACGAATCCCTGCGTGCATAGCAACTTTCGGGTGAGCCATCAAGTGGAGCCGAGAAGAAGGGGGGTCACAAAAGGTGTGGGGGGGGGGCAAAAGAGATGTATTTCTTATGTTAATTCTCATAGGGATTTTGAACTCGACTACAGTCCAGACTGCTGAACGGAATTGCACCAAATTTGACAGAAAAGTAGCTTTTGGTCTAGAAAGAAGCCTTTTTCTTGTTTGGTGTAAACCATTTCAATAGTTTTTGAGATAGATAGATATATTTAGTTTTTATTTTACTATCTTGAGGCGTGAAGGTTTAGTTAACAATTTGTGAATATTCATGAATGCATGCGCAAATAGAAGCTCTGTAATTTGCTGGTCACAACCTGAACAGAAAGTTGCGGCTGCATTTTATTGTCCGGGGACACGGTCCCTGTGGCTGAAAAACAAAATGAAAGCAGGATAACGGGTCAGGGTAGAGGCAATATTTGCGAATTATTTGTGGATATTCAAGAACATTCGCAAATAATATGCGAATGTCGAGCAGGGTGAAAAGAAATATTCACAGACTCATTCATACACTACTTTATTCACTCATACATGCACCCAGAAACCTATGTGCCAACTCACACATGCAGTCAGACACTCATGCACCCACTCTTAGACTCACACATCCACTTTTAGACCCACTCAGACACTCACACACACACCCACCCACTGATCCACTGACAGAGATAGGCCTTGTGGGCAACCTGTGCTGTGCACAGCCTAGTGGTTATAAGGGCTTGGCTGCAGGGCCTGGCCGAAGACCGTGCATGTCAGTGGTTGGAATAACATATAGTAATAAAAATTACTTTACATTAAAAAAAAAAAAAAAAAGAAATTCAGTAAAAGAACAAAGGTTACATGGATGTTATAGTTAGATTCTGAATTTACTTGTACCAAACCGTAGAAATTTAGCAGTTATAGTTAGTTATTACAAGTAAGTATAACTCGTGCCCTAAGGTAACTATAACTCATGCCTGTAACCCTAGTTTTTTCAGTGAATATATATATGTATGTTCTCTCTCTCTCTCCCCTTACATATAGGAGCTTCCAACTAAGTTTGCTGTAAGTCACAGCATCCCACCCTTTAACAAAGAAAACATCCGCAACCAATGAAATCCCATCAGTGCCTGGGGCTATTAACTATGCAATGTGAGCTTTTTGAAAGCAAAAATAAAAATATTTATGATTTTAGCCAATATTTGTTTATGTAGTCGAGGGCTCTGTTGCTCCCCCATCCATACAGTTTTACAAAAACAATGACTAAGCAAGCATTGACAAAGCCAAAAGAGTGGCTGCCAGTGCCAGACATATTGGCCTTGCCAGTGGTTTAGGAGTTTGTGTAGATATTAACTTTGTTGCTGTTGTGCTGGCGATGCTGTAGTTTGTGGTTCTAGACACTTTGCATTTAGTCAATGGTGGCATTAGCTCTCAATTATTCAGAGTTGTAGGAATCATTTGGAGATGGTTCTGTCCGGTTGGCTAAAGCTTAAGCTTAGCCAGGCGGAACGTGCCACTCCTGTTCGGGGTGGTCAAGTACACCTGCTAGATAACCTGTGCTCACCATTGGGTAGCTTGGCTCAGCGCAGTCAGGCTTATCCCGGAGGGAGTGTGTAAAGCAAAAGCACAGCATGTTCCCACAACACCGTGGCTGAACAACCCCCATAAAGAGACTTCACACAGGTTGTACGTATAGAAAATTGTATTCAGAGCACATGCATGATTAATGCAGTTCAGTTACAATGTGTTCCCAGTGAGCACACAATAATATTCAGTGTACGTTTGGGTGTGAATCTCAATGACCCACGCAATAATAAGCCACACCTCATTAAACATTAGTCTCTGTATATACATTTGAGGAAACCATTCATTCCCTTCTTGCACTCCCATTAGATACCCACCTGCTGTCAGCACTAGGCCTACTCTCACAGTACCACGATCAGTGTAGCACATGCAATCTAGGGTGCTCTCTGGGGCTGACAGTAGCAGCACGAAGTATATCACAGTAAGCCACACCTAGACCCAAAGCCTCAGTTGCGCTGGTAAAATATGATGTCAACATTATGAACCCCCTGGCAGAGCCCCAGTACCCAGTTGCACCACAGTGCTGCCCCAGCACTCACTTGTTCACACTAAGACTCATTCACATCTGCCCCGCGCCTAGGAATGGGGCCCATATATTCGTTTTCGCTGTTACATACGCACAGAATCTCGCACGCACTTGCTTCTGGCACCCTATGACTGGCAAGTGGATGTCCATGCTCTTGTACACACTCTGGGTCCCAAACCGCCCTCCACCTGCCAACAAGCCCCCAGTTAACTTTGCCCCACCGCAACACAAAAGATTATAGTAACTTTCCCCTGGGCACCCAGCCACTCAAGGCCAAGTCACAACTCCCCAGGTGTCAGAGTTAAGGTGGGGGACTGGAAAGACAACAGCCAGTAAACAATTAAGGAGCAGGCATTCAGGCTCCCAATAGGAAGGTCTCTCAGAGGTCTGCAAAACACAGGGGGATGATCACCGGGTCAACTGTTAGACTCGGAGGCGCCCATCCCTGCCAGACAATCCAATGTTATCAAATAGTAACAACCAAATTCAGCACCTCCGAGTGGAGAGGCGCCTTCTGGCGTATTGACTCAGGCTGCCCTCAACACTTTAGGTTGCAAACAACAAGTTACCAGGTCCGTGTTTCTGGTTTGGAGACACACTGTCTGGTGCCCGTGAACTTCCAGTGGTCCCCGACAGGTTCAATCCCATGTAGAAAGTGCTCAGTGCCATACCCCCCATAACTGGGGCTTCCCGGACGGCACCAGATTTCTTCAACCAACTCCTAGCATCATACTCCCCCCTCGACAGGATCTGGTGCGTGATGATTGGAACCACACCAGACCTTCCGGTTCCACTCAGGATTTGTTTTCCGTACCCCTCAGGGCTGAGGTACTGTGCCCTGTACGCTATGACCTTAACAGTATGAGACTTTGCAGACTAACACACTGGAAGCAAATTTCCGTCTTGCAATACTAGAGCACGTAAAGCACTCCTTAGGTTGTAACCACACGTCCACAAGTTCCAACCTATGAACAGGCACACAAGGAGCAGGCAGCTGAGGGTCACACGAGAGAAATGCTCCCACTCAAACTCAACAAGCCCCTATCAGAGTCCCGCAACAGTGAGCCGTTCACTTCCCAAGCCGTCTCAGGGTGCAGTGGTCCCCACGATGAAGGGCCACACATCAGTAGTGCGAACAGTATGTTGCTACCCCGTACCTTGTGTGCCCGGTCTCCAGACTTAGTTCCTGGTCCACATGCACACCTCTCATGCCAGGTGGAGTCTGGTATGATGTACGTGCAAACAGAGGGCAGTGCTCTCCAGATATACTGATCACGATGTGGAACCCTCTCAGGAGGTCTTTGATGTCCCTGAGCCCTACGCAGAGAGCAGGGAGCAGCCAACCTGCCCTTGGGGAGCCGCTTCAGGGTGCCACACAGCAGGAAGCAATCATCCTCAGGCCAGTCTCTAATCGGTAAGGGTGCGCAGATCCCCTTCATTGGGCAGTTATCCTCCTGGACACCCAGATTCCTCTGACAGTGCCCCAACACGGTCCAGCCGCACTGGTCCCACGTATTAGTTGGTGGTACTCTAAGTTGCAGATTTTGAGTACCACTACTTCTACTAAGTAAAGCCTTTGGAGTGGGAGGTGGTCCGAAGGGTATTCCTTTGAACCACAGATGTTTCCCCTAGCTTTCCTCCATGTCTACCCTGAGGTCCTTGAATGCAGATCTTTCTTTATGGGTGCCAGAATCTGGCTTTGGGAGGCCAAGTGTCACAACCTCTCCCTCCATCTATCTCACCAGGACCCGCATGGATGGGATCTTTCGTTCTGGATGCCTGAGTTTTATAGCAGTCATCTGGGGAATGTGCACTTGTGCTCTTCCCCCGAGACACCTAGAGTGAAGCCTAATATACAGGGCACCAGAACCAGTCCCAACGCCTAGAAATGGCCACTTTCTAGAATTGGCACTTCCTGGCCAGGGGTGACAAAGCTACTGTTACCAACGGCTCAGGATTTTCATCCAGAAACCAACTATGCCAAACAGTATGAGAATGCTCCCCTGCAATCCCTTTTTGGAACTGGACTTAATAAGCCTCAGTGTCCCATATCACTGTATGGCTAGAGCAGCTCTCTGTGGCAGTGCGAACGCGCATGGGTGTTTGGTGCTTCCCAGACACTTGTGCCCCAGTGCACACACCAACCTGCCAACGCAGGAGACACTTTGGTTACAACCACCACCACGGTGCTACTGCGCCTCTGACAGCCTGGGCTTTCAGCCTTTATTCCGATTGTGAATACTTGTGTATAAATACGTGCGCTGTTGTCACTGTGGTCATGTGTTCATCCACATATGAACCACCCTATCCGTCGTAGACATGGATGCCCGGTTGGAGAGGCCAAGGCTCATCCATAGATGGCCCATCCCGGGTACTCCAACCCACCCACACACGGGTGATGGCACCAGTTTCTAACTCGTATGGATGGCTTCGGCTCTTTCACCCTGCACTGGCAGAGTGAAAGTGTTCCGAGCTCCTAAGCTCTTGAGTCGTATACTGGCTAGCTGCGGTTAGGCCTCTTCTGGGCTATTGCACCAGAGTACCACACTGGGGGGCTACAGCGTGTGGGTATGCTGGTACGTGCGGGCTGTGACAGGCCCATACTTTAACCAGCCCTCCAGGCCTAAGGCAGACACCCCGAGTCGAACCATGGCTGGTCCCACACTCGCTGGCCAGCGTGGTCTCCCCACACAGGGAGTACCTGCACCTGCATCTCCTCTCTGCCCACACTGGAGGCCAATGCTCGTGGCCCCTGGCTATGTATCAGGGAACCCGTGTCCCACCTGGGGATCCGGACGGCTCCCTTTCGATAGGGCTTCCCCCTCCTGCGGAATCCACTACTACTTGGGCACGTCCTTTGGGATGGTGCCTGTCTGGCGTCACTCCAACCAGCGACCCCCTCTAACGGGGCCCTCCAGGTTTTGTTTAGAACCCACTCAGGTCTAGTCCCCCTCATGGGATTACTATCCTGAGTGCCTGTGCTCATAGGTCGGCTAGAAAGTGTCCAAAGCCCTAAGGTCTGGCATGGGGAGACAGCATAGGCTGGGAGGAAAAAGTTAAACATTTCAGGATGTTTTCCTTAAAGAAAGCCATGTCCAACAGAATCCTACATTCATGAAACTCTAGCTAACTCAAAACTTTTCCCTGAAGTGGTTTTTTCCACTTGGATGAATATGTAGTGTAGATGTGATTATGGAGGTAAATTGAGGTGATACCCTGAATGGGGTCTTTTTGTAGGGCTATGAATGGGAGAGATGTCAGTTCAAACTAGCTGTTCCCAATATATTCCCTTCCACAAAGACATGTCGACTAGAGGTGTCTTTGTCCTGTGAGGGCTGATCTACTTATCTCCCTTGAACACTGTACTGACTGGCAACTTGTGACACAGGGGGGACGAGGGACTGGTGGGACCCTGTAGAGGATCACTGTTAATGGGCCTGCACTCACAAATGCCATGTTCAGCTTGTATGTGCAGAAATGATTTATCTTGGTGGCATGCAGTTTTCCTACCACATACTATATTATGATGGACACTTTGGCCCCTGCATTGCACCGCGGTAGCTTTCAAGCAGAGAAATGGTAGGGGCCAGAAAAAAGGTGCAGAGGCACAAGTGGGAAATGGACATACCTGTAAAAAAAACAACATAAAAAACAAATAAGCATTGTCAAAGCCTATAAGACCTATTGGCTGTACCAATGTTTTTAGCCATACTGACAGTATCGCAGTTGCTGTGCAGCATGGCTAAATAAACAGAAAAGACACAATGGCGCAGTAACTGTTTTATTTTGCATTCAACGCGTGGGCCTACTAAAGGACACTTTTTTTCCTTCACTGATCTAAGAGGGATCAGGAAATTTGAAAACAGTACTACAAATGTGCTTTTCGAAAAAGAAAAAAATGAAATAGATGAACAGGTTGCTGGGGTGGGTTTGAGAGGGAGTTGGGGTGAAGAAACATGGTGGGAAGGGGATGAAGCAACATGACGGGCAGGGGATGTGTAACATGATGGGCAGAGGAAGAAGCAACAGTGGGTGGGGGAAGAGCAATAGAAGGGGGAGGACACAGGTTAAAGAGAGTACCGTGGAGTGTGGTGGGGGGAGGTGGTGTTTGAACAAGAGCAATCAACACGAGTGAGGGTGGGGGAGAGAAGTACATTGGCGAGAGAGGGCAACTTGAAGGTGGAGAAAAGCACACCAGGAAGACAGCTGGAAAACACATGCTTTAATTGAGTGATTAAACAGAAAGAAAAAAGTAGTTCCCAAAAAGGGAGCAGCGGAAGCATATAAGACTGCCAGTCAAAGAGATGATAAAGAGTTTCCTCCATGATAGCGACAAACACATACTGGGCAAGCTCAAACAAGGAGAACCATCCAATAGAAAGCAAGCAAATAAGAGTGACAGTAAGGCCAACCAATGGTAAGCAATTGGCAGGTTGCAAGGCTCTGTATGTTCTTGGTAAGTGCAAAATATGCCATTTGCTACGAGACAGCTTCTGCTGTCTGATTGGGTCGACATATAAAGGAGAAGGTCTGCCCATACCATGGACATAAGTAACTCTGCATTTAAGAAAAGGACACTTTTGTGTGTGCAATGGAAAAGGACTGCAAAATAAGGTGGAATTATCAACTGGGATAAATACCCGTGTGTTGATCTTTAGCCTACATTGAAATTTCCTAGAAAAGGGGTTCCCAACCATTTGACTCCTGGGACCCTCACTCAATTACTGTTGGAAGCCGGGAACCGCCAAGCAATTTGTACAATTTAAACATTTTTGTTATGTGTCAAAAGGAACTTCGCTGGAACTGTGGAACCGGCTGAAAGCGGTGGTATTGTGTTTTTCACAAATGAGGCACGATGCCATGCTCTCTCTTTGTTTTCAGTGTTTAGTGTTTGTTTCTTTTCTACTTCGATTTCTAGAATAGGATTACAGGGTACCTCCAGGAAGTGTTTGCAATAAATTTGTATCTGAACTTCTGATAAGGTGTATGAGAATATGTTATCCTAAAACAAAGTGTTTGAGTATTTTAAAATTTCTTTAAAAAAGTGTCTACTTTTTGGATAAACCTATTTTAATGTGGATTGATGGGTGGACAAGGGCTATGGCGATTTAAAAGGAAAGGCATTGCGTTAATGCAGTGGTTCCCAACCTGTGGTCTGGGGACTCCTGGCGGTCCACAAAACTTCCTCAGGGGGGTCTGTGACTGTTTAGAAAATTAACTAATATTAACAGATTATTAAAATGTATATAAATAAAGTGCCTAAATGTACAATTGAAAATTTTAAAACGTACTATGAATGTCAAAGAATTTGAAATTGGAGGCTAAAAATAAAATTAGTACCCTCAGATTGATTCATGTGAGCAGTGTAAGTACATCAAACAGAATGTTGTATGGATGGTGTGTGGTTTCAGTTGAATTTAGAAAAGCTCCAACATTCCTATTCAAATTATTTTTATTTTACTTTATTTGTTTGCAAATTAAGTGAAAAATATTACCATTTGTGTATGCGTTTGGTGGAATGCTTGTTTCCCTATCTGTTGTGTATTGTTTTGCAGTTCAAATCATCAACAGTGTTTAGGCCTGGGACTCCAGCTTCCAGTACTGACTCAGTGGGGAGGTCCCCGTATTTCAATAATGATTCAGTGGAGGTCCCCAGGTTCCAGTAATGATAAAGTGGGGGTCCATAGAAGTCAAAAGGTTGGGAACCACTGCGCTAATGGATCTACTGCTGCCCTACATGTGCCTGCTCTGGTGTGTTTGTGTGAGTGTGCATTGTTCCATGTACAACGGGCTGGCCTCTGCTGCTCCTGAGCTGTTGGCACCGGTGGACCCGGGCAGCCGACTTAGCACGCCGCACGTGAATAAAGACTTAGGACACAGTGTTATTAGTTCAGTGTCTTGTGCGTTACTAACTCGTAGCTGTGCTTGGCGCCTTTTATTTATGGAACTATTTTGGAGACGGCGGTGGGATAATCGAGTGATCACCCCTGCCACTTAGTTGATAGGGACAACACTAAAAACACTAGCACTACTGTTCGAGCTTGACTCAGAGATAGGATAATAAAATAAGGCCGATCACCCTTCAGCTTACACCTAAGGCTGGATGGTGATTGGCCTAATTTTATTTTAGTCCTGCTGCCCCTGCGCTGTCATTCACAGCTCTTGTGTGCTGTGAAGGCGTATGGGTGTTTTCCTAACCAGCTGATTCCCACGCCTTTAACTATGAGAGAAGGTTTGGGTAGGCACGCAAGACCTGCAGGCCAGCTGGGAATGCCTCATGGACCTCTGGGGTGTCCACGGACTACAGGTTGGGAACCGCTGCGTTAATGGGTCTGCCGCAGCCCTACATGCTCTAGTGTGTTTGTGTGAATACATGTTGTTGCATGTGCCACAGTCTGGCCCCTGCTGCGTCTGACTGTTGGCACCAGTGGAATCAGGCGGCCTACTTAGCACCCCGCATGTGAATAAAGACTTGGAAAACAGTGTTATTAGTTCAGTGTCTGTCGCATAACTAACTCATAGCGGCGCCTGACGCCTTTTATTTATGGCAATACGCAGCGATTGGGAGGAACTATTTTGGAGACGGTGTTAGGGTTATTGAATGATCACCCCTATGGCCACGTTGGTAGTGATGACACTACAAACATCAACACTGCTGTGCGAGAGCAACTTGGCGACAGGATGTTAAAATAAGGCTAATCAAAACCTTAAACTCACACCTAAGGCTGGATGGTGATTGCCCTGATTTAATTTTAGTCCTGCCGCCACTGCACTGTCATTCACAGCTTTTGTGTGCTGTGAGGATTCCCGGACGTTTCCTTCACCAGTCTATTCCAATGCCATTAATTATAAGAGAAGGCTTGAGTAGGTGCTTGTGGCCTGCGGACCCCCTGGGAATGTGTATGAGCACCCCTCGCCATGCACAGTTTTCTCATCAGTAATTTTACTACAAATGTTACAGTGATGTTATCAATGATGTCAAAAAAGATGTCACGAGACTTAATATCTCGGGTAATTAGCAGTGCATGGTGAGGGCGCGAGATATAATTACCTTGGGGCACGAGTTATAGTTACCTGAAATAACTATCTGAATTTCTATAGTTTTTGTGCGTGTGAAAGCCAAACTTACCTATAACGTTCCTGTAGGCTTTGTTTTTTAGTGAGTTTTTAAAGTTTTTCTAAATTCTATTTCCTAACTATAGTTTCCCTGTAACCTTTTTTTTTTTTTTTTTAAGTGAATTTCTAGTTTTTTTTTGTGTTAAGTAAGATGCCCATCGCAATGCATGGTGGTGGGGTTAGACGCAGGGTCTGTCTCCCTAATTTCCTTATTTACTGCAGTATCCTCAGTAGAAAATGCTTTCAGTTTTCTACTTTGATTTCATCAAGATGGCATTCACATGTGCCACACTTTTTGGCATAAATTCAGAATGTTAGCAGTCTAGTTGTTCATTAGAATGCTGTAAGCTTCTGTTCACCAGCGAGTCAACTGGCAGTCTGTTGCTGATGTTGAGTCTGCATAACAGAATGTTTTAATGGAATAGAAGCAAAAGATGTTTGAGAACTCACTTAAAACATGCTAATTTTTCTTTCTGCAGCACTAAACATAGTTTCTATGACAAAATGAAAACCCTCATTTTGTTCCTTTCTAAATTAAATGTTTTAAATTTTGCCATTTTGGTTCAGTCAAGATGGCTCCAGGTGTGCCACATCTTCGTCATAAGTAAGACTGTTAGCGCTCTAGTTGTTCCTTAGAACACTCTGGGAGGCTGCAGTAGAACAAAAGGGAATCGACTGACAGGCTGCTCCTGTTGGAAGTTCATGTTTTAATGAGAATGTCAGACTTCATTCTTATATGGCTGACAAAGATAGTGTGAATTTACAGAAAATATGCTCTCATTTTAGCTTCTGGAGCACCTTCCATCACCTCTATGGGAAATTCATGAGAAAATAGTTCTCTCTCAGACATGATTCATGAAGTCCTAGCAGGGTAAAATCACAGTGGAACACGCCACAATTCCTAAAATTATCATGGTACCATCAACAAATGATTTATATTGTAACTAAAATTTGTTATCACTCTTACGTTCTCCTTTTTGTGACCCTCAAAACCTGCCATTCACAGCGCCTTTCAATGGGGTCTTATCATGTATATTGATCCCAAGATGGCTGCCAGCACTTCCTGGTTGAAGTGCTGACAGCCAATTAGATATCACCATGAGATCTGTGTTTAGGCTCCGCCCAGATGTACACATTTATTTTTCATTTAATATCTCAAAAACTACTGAACAGACTAACACCAAATAACAAAAAGCACAATCTGCTGAACAAGATCTAGCTTGCTGCCAAATTTGGTGTAATTCCATCCAGCAGTTCGGGCTGTAGTCATGTTCGAACCTCCTACGGGAATTAACATGGGAAACACACTTTTTTTAGCACCCCTTTTTCTCCGGCCCTGCTTGACAGATCACCCCAAAACTTTCCATGCGCAACAGAAGTAAGCGGCACACTTTTTTGGGGGGGAAAACTTCATGAAGATATGTCTAACGACGGCAAAGATTTAGGCTAATCAAAAAATGCTTTTTCTATGGAAACATGGTCCTAACTATAACTACCTATCAGTAGGTAGTTGGGCTGGTTAGCATTTTTCGTTTTGCTAATAACTTTAGTAACTTAGGCACTGTTTGATGACGCTTCCCCACATTTTCTAAACTAGTTTGTGACTCACATCAGCTGCTCTCTGGAACGCTTGGAGGTTATTCGTCAAGCGGGGAACGAGAAAAGCGGGGGTCCCAAAGCGCATTTTCCCCATGCAATTTCCAATAGGGATTTTAGACATGACTACAGCCTGAACTGCTGGACGGAATTACACTAAATTTTGCAGAAATCGAGATCTTGCTCCAGAAAGATCTCTTTTTGTAATTTGGTGTAAATCTGTTCAGCAGCTTTGGAGTTATTAAAAAAATAAGATTTATGTATATCTAGAGACACCAATCCACTGCAGCGGATCGACAAGCCAACAGGAATGCAGCGATTGGCTGGCCGTAACCTAATAGGAAAGTTAGGTCCGGGGAAAGAGCAATATAGATTAAATAGGATACAAGTGGTTAGGATAAAGGTATCTTGACCCCATAGGACTGATAGAGGGGTCGGTGAGAGACCTCTTATGGGCAAAAAACTACCCTAAAAACTTTTTGGGGGGTGGGGGGCATGCGAGGATCCTCTGCGGTGCTCAACGCAGCCCCCTTGTGTATCCGTGATGGGTCCACAGGTCCAACCCCCAATTAAAATAAAATATGCACACTCATAGGCCCCCTCACTCACCCATTCACACACTCACTCACACACCCACAAAACCACTACCACACCCGCTCACAGACCCACTCACACACTAACTTACACAACCCCACTCACAGACCTGTACAGCCAATGACACACCCACAACCACTCACATACCCACTCACAGACCCTCAAAACCACTCAGACACCCACTGATAGATCCACACAGCCACTCATACATCCACTCACACACCCACCCACTCACAGGCCCACAAAACTACTACCACATCCAGTCACAGACCCACACAAACTCCCATACAGCCACACAAACTCCCATACAGCCACTCAGACATCCACAACACTACTACCAAACTACTCACATGTCCACTCAGCCACTAATACATTCACTCACACACCCATATAACCAATCACACACCCACAAAACCTCTCACACACCAACTGATAGATCCACACAGCCACTCACACACACACACACACACACGCAGTCACACCCTCATAAAGCCACTCACAGACCCCCAGCACAGGCTGACTGCATGCGGCCACCCCCGTCATGCAAAGCTGAAGGCTGTGTGCCGCAGCAGTTGGATTCACATATGGTAATTAAATAATACTTTGTTAAAAAAAAAAAAAAAAAAAAAATCACTGAAAAAGCACAAATGTTACAGGGACATTATAGATAGGAAACAGATTTTTTTTTAAACCTTACAAGTTAACTTAAAAAACAAAGGTTACAGGAACGTTAAAGTTAAGTTCACATTTTCACTCACAAAAACATAGAAATTCAGCAGTTATAGTTATACTTACCTCAAGAAATTATAACTCTTGCCCTAAGATAACTATAGCACAAACACTCGCCATGGACTGCTAATTACCCCAATATTACATAATTCATGACATCTTCTATGACTTTATTGATAATATCATTGCAGCATTAGCAATAAAATTATTGATGAGGATACTGTGCATGAGGGGAACATGAGTTATAGTTAAGTAAGGGCGCGAGTTACATTTTCTTGAGATAAATATAACTTCTGAATTTCTATGGCTTTGTGTGTGTAAAATCTGACTACATAACTATGAAGTCCCTGCAATTTTTTTTTTTTTTTTTAGAGAGAGTGAGAGATAGAAGGGGAGGGAGAATTATTCGTACCTTTGGTTTATAATGTTATTTTCATAAATGCAGTTTACTTGAATGCTACTGCATCTGTTTGGAGAATGATTGCTTTATGCACTTCTTCTCTTTTTCCTTAAAGAATGTTGTTGGTGTAAGAAAGTAGCACCTTTCTGGCATAGTCACCCCCACTTTTTCCCTGGTGTCAGTGTGTTTAGACTATAGTACACTGGAATCCTGGTAACTAGGATCCCAGTGTCAGTGCTCTCTCCCCTAAATTTAGTTGGTAAGTAACTTTTACACCCCGCAAATAGCATAGTAGTGCACCAATGTATATGGTACTTAGGTACCCAGGGCACTGGTACACCAGGGGTCCCCCATGGGTTGCAGCATGTATTGTGCCACCCATTGATGTCCATGCAAACTGTGACTGCAGGCCTGCCATTGCAGCCTTTGTGAAATGATGCATGCACCTTGCACCCCAGATATAGGGGGTCATTCCGACCCCGGCGGTCAAGGACCGCCGGGGATGCGGGAGCACCGGCAACAGGCTGGCGGTGCCCCGCAGGGCATTCTGACCGCGGCGGTTTGGCCGCGGTCAGACAAGGAAAACCGGCGGTTTCCCGCCGGTTTTCCGCTGCCCTGCGCCGCCATGGGGGATTCCGACCCCCTCACCGCCATCCTGTTTCTGGCGGCTCCGACCGCCAGGAACAGGATGGCGGTGAGGGGTGTCGTGGGGACCCTGGGGGCCCCTGCAGTGCCCATGCCGATGGCATGGGCACTGCAGGGGCCCCCGTAAGAGGGCCCCACTTTGTATTTCAGTATCTGCTTTGCAGACACTGAAATACGCGACGGGTGCCACTGCACCCGTCGCACATACCCACTCCGCCGGCTCCATTCGGAGCCGGCATCCTCGTGGGGAGGGGTTTCCCGCTGGGCTGGCGGGCGGCCCTCTGGCGGTCGCCCGCCAGCCCAGCGGGAAAGCCACAATGGCCTCCGCGGTCTTTCGACCGCGGAGCGGCCATTTGGCGGCTCCCGCCGCCCGCCGGGCTCAGAATGAGCCCCCTAATGTTTACCTTATATCATGGTCACTGCTCTCTGACCCTGTAAGTCACCACTAAGGTAGGCCCTTCAGTCCAAGGGCAGGATGCATGATTTTCAGTGTGAGGGCACCCCTGCATGAGCAGAGGTGCCCCTGCAACCCCCAGACTCAATTTTCTGGGCTTTGTAAGTGTGGGAAGCCATCTTAAGGTATATAGTGGACACTAGACAACACAAGTTGTCAACCTACTTTATGGCTTCACCAAACCTAGGCATGTTTGGTATCAAACATGTCGGAATCATGCAACTACACCAATTGCAGTGCTAGCTGCATGATACCATGTACTCTCTGGGTTAACTAGAGGATCCCCCATGTCTGCCTGTACAGCCTTTCAGGGTCTGTATGTCAGCCCGTGCTGCTGCCAACACTGTTCTGCCCTCTTGCTGCTGAGCCTAACTCGGGCAGTTGAAGGCAGAACAAAGGATTTCCTGTAGAGGATAGGTGTGACCATCTCTTCCTTAGAAATAGGTGTCGCTGGGGTGGGGGGGGTACCTCTGAGCGCTACCAGACTGCTTTGAAGGGCACATTTGGTCCCTTCCTTGCATAAACCGGTTCACTCCAGTGCAGGGGCCCCTGGCTCCTCCTCTGGTGCAAAACCACACAAAGGACATGGGAGGGACCTTCTTGCTTTCCAAAGTGCAGACAGAGTCCTTGTGACTCTGGAGGATGCACATAGGTTGCAGAATTCTTGAAGGACTTGGAAACAAAGTTGCAGTAGGAGCCCTCCTACTGGTTACAATCTTCCTGTCAGTCCCAGAGAGATCAGCAGCAGTTCTGGTTTCCAGGTTGCAGAAGTGTCTTGCAGAGGAGACTTGCAGAAGGATCTTGAATTTTTGCAGATGAATCTGGGGTCTCACCCTCAGGGGAGCCCTTACGTAACCCAGAAAGGGGTTTGGCCACTTTCTGCAGTAACCCACCTATCAGGAAGGGGTCAGGGACATCACCCAGCTGGACTAACCAGTCAAATGCTCCCATGGGCATCTTCTCAACTTATTTCCAAGATTGCAAAATCAAGTGCCCCCCCCCCCCCGTCCAGTACCTCCCCTAGGGTGGTGCACAGAGCTCTGCCAGGTGGCCACTCGATTTTGAAAGTTTTGAAGCCTATTTGGAGGCCATTGAAGGAGACATTTTCACTCAAAAATGAAAGTATGCTATATTAAAACATTTGTTAGGCCCAAAGGCAGAAACGTATTAAAGCACCTACCTTGCGTTAGTGTGAAGGGGGGATGTTTTAGATGAATATGCTACTTCTATTAAAACATTGGATGCTCGTTTAAGAAAAAATAAAATATCACTATCGGGAAACATAAATTTTAGGATAGGCAACAGTTGCCAGGTTAATCGATTGACTCTTATGTAGGCGCATTAAGAGTTTTAGTTAACTACTGACAAATAGACCCTTGATAGAGCTGTAGAAATTTCAAGTAGCATAGAACGTACTACTGCTTATACAGAACAAATGTCATTGAATTCTCAAGTTCATGCTCTTCAGGGAAAATAATGTTTGAAGTCAAAGGAAGAGAAGCAAAGAAAAAATAACAGAATTTTATAGAAGTGGTAGTAGAAATCGCAAAGATAATTCAGGCTCTTGCTCAGCTGCTTACAAGAGATATGGTAAGTGTAAGAAAAGAGGGCATTTTGCAAAGGTGTACAAATCCACTAGTATAAGCAACAAGAAAAATATTTCTAAAAAGATCAGTGTGGTGGAGAATGTAAGCACAAAAGACAATTGTTCGGAATCTGAAGAAGGTAATGTTGCATACAAGCAAATAATGAGGAAATTAATCCTGTTCAAAAAGTAATGCAAGCAGGGTTACAAAAAGTGAAAAGACCATTGTGCTCAGTGAATGTAACCATTGTGCCAGTCAACATGATGGCTCATTCTGGTTCCTCTTTCACTCTGATTGGAATGAAGGAATGGGAATGTTTTAAAAATATTACTTTGAGAAAGTCATGTGCGACCTGTAGCCTATGGGGGGAAACCTGTGTATGTGATCGGTGAATTTGACACTGAATTAGAATTTAAAGTTAACAAAGCTCATGCCACTGTACATGTTGCCAAAGATGGGTCATGTTTATTGGACTGGTTAGAGGAAAGACATGTAGGTACTGTCCTTGATCCTAACAGTCCTGTACAAGTATTGTTGAAAGAAATTAGTGTGGCATCTGTAAACGAGTGTGAATAGGTGAAGGGTTTCAGTGAAGTTTTCAGGAAAAAAACTGGGAAAACCTAAAGGCTTTTCTCATCAAATCATATTAAAAGCCGGAGCAACCCCTGTTGTACACAAAATCAGACGTGCACACTTGACAATGAGAGAGGCACTCAGAAAGGAGTTAGAGTTTATGTGATCAGGGTATTATTGAGGCAATAGAAAGTTCGGAATGGCTTTCACCTATACTTTCAGCTAAGAAACCTAATGGTGCGTTAAGAATGTGCATTGACCTAAGAGACTTAAATGATGGCATTTGGGTTGTCATGCATTCTCTACCTAACATAACCAAGATGTTGGCCTCCTTAAAGGGTGCCAAGATTCTCACCACCTTAGACATGACAGCTGCTTACCATCAAATTGTTTTAAAACATGAGTCTAGGCATTTAACATCTTTTATCATACCAGTGGCAGTGCTTCGATTTAAACTTATGCCTTTCGATGTAGCCTTGGCATCTTCAGATTTTCAGGGATTGGTAGAAGCATTATGCAAAGACAATCTTAATGTAAGATGATTTGAAGATGATATTTTGACCTTTGGTTAAGGTAAAAACTCCCATGGCAAATCTTTAGAAAAGGTATTGTCCGTGTTGATAGAAAAAGGCATGACACTGAGAGCAAAGAAATGTAAATTTGCTGTAAATTGTGTGGAATATTTAGGATACAAAATTTCTGAAAGTGGAGTAGAGCCAAAAGGTAACTTAGTAAGAGCAATATCCGAATTTCCTGCTCCTACTAACAAGGGCCAACTATGTTCATTTTTAAGCATGCTGGAGTTTTATGCTCGCTTAATTCCTAAATGTGCAGAAAGAACCATTAATTTGCTCAAAAGAATGAAAGGTTTGTGTGGGTTAAGGAAACGGAAAGAGAACTTGAAACGATCAAAAAGGAAGTAAGTAATGCCATCCCATTGAAGCCTTTTGACACGTGTGATCCCTCAATAATAATTACTGATGCCAGTTACTTTGGATTGGGCACTGCACTTATTGAAACACATGAGGGAAAGGAAGAAATTATAGTCTTTAACTTGCGTGCTTTGAGGGAAGTGGAAAGCCCTTATTCAGTTATTGAACATGAGGCCCTGTCTTATTGGTGGGGAGTCAACCATTTCAGGAATTACTTGTGGGTTAGAATTTGTTATTAGAGTGGACCACATGCCTTTGGTTAATCTATTTACCACTAAGGGTGCTGGAAATTCTACCCCACGCCTTGCCAAGTGGCAGTTCAGGTTGTCTGAGTTTTTGTATTGTGTGGAATATATTCCGGGAGCAAGAAATATTTTTGCTGATTGCTGATCTCGTTAGCCATTAAAGGAGTCTGAGGCAAGTACTGATACTGATCAAAATAATGTTAGTATTGTAGGTGCCATATTGAATTAATTCAACTATTGGCTGCATTACTGACGTTGAATGGAGGACTGCAATGGAAGCAGGTAAAAATGTGTTGAAGGTCAAAGACCGGGTAGGTAAGGAGTGGCACAAAGATAATTCTTCGATGCATGTGGATTCTTATAAACACGTTTTTTTTTAATTAAATGTAATGGATAGGGTACTACTGAGAAGTGTCATCTTAGTTGTACCAAGTGGGGTACGTGGAAAAGTACTTGAACTTGCTCAAGAAGGTCATGTCGGGATGACAGGCATGAAAAGGAGGGTTAGGGACAAATATTGGTGGCCTGGATTGGACAAGGAAGTGGAAAACTTTGTGAGAGAATGTATGGTGTGTGCCATTACTGACAAGTCTCAAGTCACTGTACCTAGTGCTGTAAAATCAGTTCCTATTCCTGATACTGCTTGGGCAGAAGTGGGTATTGACATAATAGGACCTCTTAATCTGGTAAAAGACATAAATATGGAATAGTGCTTATTGATTACTTTTCACTTTGGCCCGAAGTGATGTTTGTGTGGTCATCTGAAACTTCTGAAGTTATGAACTTTCTGCATTTGGTTTGTAGGAGTGAATGTGCACCTGAGGAAGTAGTAACGGACAATGCGGTTAAGTTTACGTCGTCTGAATTTGAGTCATTTCTGTCTCAGTGGAGTGTGAAGCACACCAAAACATTGTTGTATCATCCTCACAGTAATGGTCTAGTGGAGAGGTGTAGCAGGGTCATTTTAAGGCAATATTCAATTACCCATTGCCAGTGGGGATTGGGTGAAAGAAGTAAAATAGTTGCTGTAGGCCATTCGCACTATTCCCAATGCTATCACTGTGGTGTCCCCTTTCACACTTCTCAAGGGCCGGGCACCTAAGACTAAATTAGCTAGCCCATGGGTGTGATATATCATGTAGGAAAGAAATTTGGAAACTGTAAGAATGAAATTTGAAACATCCCCAAAGAGATTCACCAACATTGAAAAAGCAGAAAGGTCTCATACTTCCTCCAACAAGCCAGGGGATTGGGTCAAGGTTGGTCTTCCTGGTTTCGGGGTCAAGGGGCAATCCAGATTTTCACAACCCAAGAGAGTTGTGAAGGGCAAAGATCATGTAATGTTGGAGGACAAAAAGTGGCGGAACAAGGAGAGAATATCACCACAGAAAAGGTAGTGACATTACCTGTAAACAGAATGATGTTGATCTTGAAGTCAATGATAAATGTGTGAGGCCATTACATGTTAGAAGGTCTCCCAAAAGATTTCAGATTTATTTACAGGGTCACTGGAATTATGTGATGCTCTGGCGATTTTCGCATAATTATAGATTTGCTGCAATTGCCACTTAATCCATCATCTGCAGTTTAATAGATTTTACCCAAAAAAATGTTTTTGCTTCTAGCTCAGATGGGTCAAAAGTTACTATAAAATCAGGGGCATGTGTTGCCGCACAGTGGAAGGCCCTTTGCAAAACTGGACTGATCACCTTTCTGCTGCTCATTGCTTTATTTGGGTGTTAAAATGGAACTACTGAGGTGCAGCCAATGCCCCAACAGTGTTACCAAGTTTAAAATGACAATACAATGAAGCCATACTTTTACAAAGTCTACCACATAATTTGCCTTTTCTTGCCGCATCGTTTACTCAACCCTGTCGCATAATTTGGCCCTCTCCTACCGCATCATTGCAGTGGCCCTAATTATGTGGTGCCCAAATGCTGAGATGTTTTTTTTATTTTTATTGTTGTGCTTTATTTTAATTAATGTTCGTTTCTTGTGTTTGTTAATCTATTTGAGGGAAAGAGTGTTGGGTTTCTCAGTTACGAGAACAGTAATGTTCTCGGAATGTTTAGCATCAAATGTTTGAAGGGACGGCGAGACTAGGGCTTTGCTTCCAGTGCTGGCCGGTCCTTTGGTGTTCAGCTTGACTTGATATAAATACCTCCTCCTTGGAGTTGTTGCTACAAATATGCTTTTCAATGTTGTTAAGCTCCAGTTTGCGTAAAACCGGGTCTCTGTGCTGCGCTTGCATCCGTGTGCACTGCGCCACGGTGCGCAGCAGGGGGCGCTCTCTTTGTAAACAAACGCCAACGTGAAGTGTAATGACGCCTGCAGCATCATGCTACTTGTAATAACACAGATGCAGTAGTTCACCCTTAGTGACGCCAAAGCGCAGGCCCTGCTGCCCTTTATCATTTTTACACAAAATTCACTTTTTGGAAAAGCCTTAAAACCTTTTGATACTAAAATGAGACGGTGCCATATCTGTAGAAGGATGTGAACAATTTAAAAATGTCTACTCTGTCATCCTCCAACCCTTGACATTTTCAGGCGCACAAAGCTTTGGAATTTGCTGCTTCAAGGCGCTTTTGAACTGCCATTCCACCCTCAGTCTTGTTGGGTCCCTTGGCCACTGGAGCAATTTTTTTCACTCAGCCTCGAAGTTTTCAGAAGCAGCAAGAAAGGCCATTTAGCGCGCAGACGGTTTTATGTTTTTTTTTTTTTTTATCGAAACACAGACTTTTTAATCGTGTTAATAGCGGATATCACATGACTGGCTTCCTTCTGCCCCCACTGGAAGCTTTAGAGAAATATATTTTACTGTACGCACTGCCTATAAAAACTCATTACAGAAAATAATCTCCAGCCAATACAAACAAGCTTTGAAGGGCCTTTAAATGGCAAATTACAAATTAAATGGAAAGCGAACATTGAGAGCCGGGTGTACGGTTATCACCGAAATGAATTCACTTAAGCTCTTTCGTAAGGAAAGACTCGGAATACCAAATGTAATGCAAAAAATGCAAGTTTCGTTTCGGATTTGCACCCCACAGAGCTCTTGCTTGGCACCGCCTGGCCGCCTGACCTCCGTGTTCAGGCTGATCTCTTCCGCCCACCCCACCCCCTATAGCCCCCAGACACGGGGAGACATAATTTTGCAGCCCGCAGCGAAAGTCTTTAAAAACTGTTCCGTCTCATTACACCTGACGGTATTAAAACTTGCCGCAATTTTTGCAAACACTCCGAATGCAATTACAGGCTGTAATAGAAACTCTGCGGTCGATCGAAGTTTCTTCCTTGATTGGGAACTTGCCTTTCCTCCCTGATCTTAGGGAAATTGAGGCTTTAGGACATCCGTGTTTCTCGAGTCTGTGGTGTTTGGAAACCCCTGAGTTGTGGCCCCAAGGCCTGGGAGTAGATTGTGGCATGTATGACTCCAGGTGTGGGCCCCTTCTGATCCTGTCACTCCCAGGCTCACCCTTTCTCTAGCTCAGGGGTCTCCAACCATTTCTGTAATAGGAACTCCTCGTGTTCAATGAAAATCCCACCGAGCTAGCGATATCATTAGTGTTACATACCTGGCTTGCCCCTTGTGATCAGTGGCAGTGTCTTTGCGACCCCTGGCTTCAGAGGTGGCAAAGGCCTTGCCAGCATCACAGTGGCAGCTTGCCCTTATGGACATTGGTTGGGGCTTCTTTCTCTTTGTTTTCTCTCATTTTTTCAATTACACTGATAGTGAATAATGTTTAATTATCCACTATTAGTGTAATAAAAATGGAGTTCAGTTAGCTGGATTAGACCCACAGTCACAGCTGAGGTAAGGAAAAAAATGCTTTTAAATGTATGTTGTGAGCATGCTTGGGGGCGAGTGTGTTTAGATGAGCGAGTGTGTGTGTGTAAGTGTGAATGTGTAAGCGTGTGTGTGAGTGGAACTGAAGGTCGAAAAGGGTGTGTGACGTCACTTCTGCTACCCCAGGCATTTTGGTGAATTGGCGTCCATGGTTGTATAGTGAACACATCAGACGAGATGGTCACCCACTGATGTAACAAAACTTGAGTTCCTTCCCCCCTCACTCCCCTCCCCCACAAAATACATGGAGGGGTTCCCCCACGCTCTGGACCCAGCCAGGTGTTCTCATCCAGGGGCAGCTTGCCTGTGGACAGTGCGGGAGAGGCCCCCCCGAGCTCGGATCCCCCCACACACACACACTGCGGGGGCTGCAGGGCTATTGTTATGCCACTGTGGCCACCCCACGCAAGACTACCAGCTATGCAGGGGTGTAACATAGTCTGTGAGATTCAGGGGTTGTGAATCTCACATTTCCAATCTTAAACAAGAGGGAAACACCAACAGAGGCCTAGCAGACCCTGATTCTGGCCCCCCATGCGCAAATAACAAGCCAATAATTTATTTATTTTGCGGATTGGGGTGTAGGGGTACACCCAAAACACCCCCCACGAATCTGTGCCCCTGCAGCTGTGATCACCTCAGTGTATCAGGCAGGGTTGCCAGTAATAATGCCCCCCCCCAAAAAAAATGTGATCAACCTGGAATGTAAATATATTTTGGAAATTCAGCCATGTTTCTCCAAACATTATCTTATGAGTTCTGAGCATACATACATTTTCACATCGATTACACACTTGTCAACTTTGGTGTATGTTAATTATTTAAAGCAAAGCTTCTAATTTAGTATTCTGGGCTTGCACATAGAAGAGCTACTTACAGGTGCTGGAGAGCTACCAGTGGCTTGTGAGCTACTTTTTGGAGAAGGGGGGGCCCTTAAACCGTGGACCAGGCAAGAATGCAGGACTCCCTCTTCTGTAGGGTCTTCACCAGGCTAGCATTTTTCAGAAAAGTTCATATTACACTACCTATTACTCATCCGGTATATTCTGTAATTATTTAAACTTAAATACAAATATATGAATTTCACATCAGTGCCTCCATATATGTACAAACCTCCAAAAAAGGATTATGTATGACGTTCATGTAGATCAATCAATCATTGCAAAACTATCCATACCTTCAAGTAAATTGTACATTATTATTGGGCGAAAGGGGCATCTGAAGATTTTGCTCGGGTACCCAGACGCTGATCAAGCACCCTTTTGCGAGATGCTGCTGGGCATCCTTCAATCCGATCTGACCCTTCCTCCTAACCCCCAACCATGTGGACTGTAAAGTTTGCAATTGGAGAGTCTAGGGGCAACGCCCCTCTCTCCTGAGCTATAAAAGGTATGCAGTTTGTCAATCCTCCACAGCCATAGAATTGAAATGTTAAAAACTACCAACCCACTCTTGCAACATTTTTTTTAATAACGCTTCTCACTTCCAAAGTGTTTAATTTGGACAAAAATATGTATGCCTCTTTTAACCTTGCCAACACCTGCAGATCAAAACAAGAAAAGGTGATGGGAGAATGGATGCAAACAAACGCACATCCACTGGGAGCTCGGGCCTCATTGTAGTCTAGAGGTGAGTGAGTCATTGAAGGCTCGAGCCACGTTCGAGCCAGAGGCCTCTCTTTAGCTCGACTCGAGGTCCCCTGTAACCTTCGAGCCCGAAATCCTTCGAGCTTGCATGTGGCTTCTGCATACCAACACACTCCAAGTTCATGTGCTTAGAATCCCAAAAAAGCACACACCTTTGATGTTAAAGAGGAGAGAAAGAGATAGCCATCTAGTGGCTGAGTGGCATAATGTGAAATCAGAAAACTTGAAACCAATTCTGGTTTTCCTGCTTGATTAAACTGTGTGAACCCAGGCAAAAATGTTATTTCCCTGAGCCTCCTTTTTCTTTGTTTTAAATTATGTGAACATCAACAAACACATGAGCTGAGGACGGGCAATGTACAAAAACCTCTTGCGGATGATTTAATAAAATAAAATGTTGCTCCGTGTATAATATGAATCTAGGCCCACGTACGATAGAGATGACCAGTGACTTGCCTCTTAGTTCAATAAGGGCATTGTCGCCAGGGCAGGGGCCTAGAACGTGGATAAGTTCATGTTTGAAAATGTTCACTTTCCTAGTTACCTCTGAGTGGTTTAATCTGATGTTCTAAGATTAAACACTTCTGCACATTAAACAAATACACTTTTTGAATTCTTAAGATATTTTCCATATTTTTACATGATGTTTGTTGCATGATTTACAAGTCAGCTATTTTCAGGGCTTGGCTTGTGCATGGGCTCTTACAGCCAGGCCAGACCCCTGGATCCGCTATTAATTTTTTGGAATGCCCACCTCGTTTGTAGTCATTCAGTTGATCGCCACTGTGCTTCTGCAGACACGGAAAACCTTATGTAAACCAGTCTTAGTCCTGAGCCAATATGAACTGTCCTACCCATGTCCCTCTGAACAGGAACAGGAGCAGCTCCCGCCTGGTATTTACCGTGTTTGGCCTCATCAGTGAGGTACAGCTTGGCATCGTTGACAGAGTGTTCAAAGGATCCACGCTTGAGGATATCTCGAGTCATTGGATGTGAGCTGCACCGCACCTCTGTGGTCCAAGAGTCAAGACCAGTATGGGGTTGTTGGCTTTCCCATAAAGGGGACTGGGGCTGACAGTTCATGCCAGACTTTTCCTATTAGGACATGGCCTAGTGTGATTTGCTCAAGACTGGTCTCCACCTCTTGGGGCATAGCGGGCAACAAAATGGTGGACTGAAATGAGGCCCGAGTCGTTGCCAATGGATGAGATTGATTCAGTCATTCCACCCATCACTTGTTGAGTTTTCCAAGTGAAATGCTGTATGGAGGAGAGGTATGGCCAGGCATTGATCCCTTTCACAGTGTGCCACTGGGTGCAACCACACCTCCAAAATGAGGCTGAAAAAGCTGAAACCAGTTTAGGGTTTCTTGTGTTCCAGACTACAGGGGCTGTGGGCTGGCATTTTGGGCTATGCTGTTCATACTGGAGGAGGAACAAGCCTGGTTCGCATATGGTTAGTGTCTGACTGCATTGGTATGCTGGTAAAAAACACGATATAGAATGTGGCCTTTGGGGTTTCCCCTTCCTTACACAATATATTAAAAAATGGTTTGGGGGGATAGACGGCAGTGAGATGAACGGTCAGGACCTGAGTCGCTGGCAGTTTGTAAAGTTTGTGGAAGAGTTATTCTGATTGGTTGCCAGTCACACTGGTCTTAGTGCAAAGGTCCCATTCTGATTTTTTGAAAGTGTGGCCGGACAAGTTGCAACGCTAACCATTTCTGATGAGCTGAAAGGATGGACAATCGAATTTCTACAACAATGTGATTGGCCAGCCATTCAGTCAATCAAAATAGGTCCCTGTGTTAGGATCATTCCAATTTGTTGGCCTCGATCTGTAAGTTCACCGCGTGCAAGGCTGCGCGGGAAACCCCTTCTAGTGCTCAATTTGTAGTACCAGGTGATGGGTACTGGCTTCCATTGTTGGGGAACTAAAGTTAATGCCTTGTAACATGATACTTTTACCCAGAGCACGAGATAGAAAAGGAAGAAAGTAGGTGGAATATAAATAGAGCAGACCAGTGACAAAAGGTAGGCAGCTGGGATGAAATGGAACCCGCCAGAATGCTGCAATAACGAACCAGGAAGTGTATGTGAAAGAATGGAGCATGAGGTGGAATCAAAACTAGATGCCCTTTGGATGTGGCAACCCCGCGCTCACCTGCACCAGTTAGGCCCCGGAACATATGTTTTTTTCCTGAGTAAGCAAAGCATGAAAGGGGACAGAATAGTTCCTCCTTGGTGCCCTCTGAATCCTAATCCTGTTCCTCCAGGTTATGCCATCAGTTTCACCTTCACAACTGTTTCACCTCAAATATGTCTTCAGTACTGCAGCACAGACCACAAAAGCAATCCTCCACAAAACCCACCACCATGCTCTGGCTTTGATAAGGCAATTGAAGTTAATCCTTTGGGAAATGTCTCGCTTTAAGGAGCCTGTTCCTAAGTCTGTGCCCACATCCTTTTTGCACCCAAGCGCTGTACCAGCAGTGAGCTGCAGAAGAGCCACCGCCTTACTGGTGGAGCACAAGCAGATGTTCTTCCTGCTCAAGTGCTAAAACTTGTTAATCTTTATTGTGTTCCATTGTGTTGTCGAGTCATTTGCGTTGGTTTGCGATTCTGCCTTGAGGCACTACAGTACTTTGTTTCGCACACTGGCACTGCAATACTTTGTCTTGTGCTCTGACTCTGGAATAACTTTGCCTGGGCTCTGACACTGCAATATCCTGTCCTGGGCTCTGACACTGCAATACCTTGTCTTGTGCTCTGACACTGCAATATCCTGTCTTGTGCTCTGACACTGCAATACCTTGTCTTGTGCTCTGACACTGCAATACCTTGTCTTGTGCTCGGATACTGCAATACCTTGTCCTGGGCTCTGACACTGCTATACCTTGTCCTGGGCTCTGACACTGCAACACCTTGTCTTGTGCTCTGACACTGCAACACCTTGTCTTGTGCTCTGACACTGCAATACCTTGTCTTGTGCTCTGATACTGCAATACCTTGTCCTGGGCTCTGACACTGCAATACCTTGTTTTGTGCTCTGACACTGCAACACCTTGTCTTGTGCTCTGACACTGCAATACCTTGTCTTGTGCTCTGACACTGCAATACCTTGTTTTGTGCTCTGACACTGCAATACCTTGTTTTGTGCTCTGACACTGCAATACCTTGTTTTGTGCTCTGACACTGCAACACCTTGTCTTGTGCTCTGACACTGCAATACCTTGTCTTGTGCTCTGATACTGCAATACCTTGTCCTGGGCTCTGACACTGCAATACCTTGTTTTGTGCTCTGACACTGCAAAACCTTGTTTTGTGCTCTGACACTGCAACACCTTGCTTTGTGCTCTGACACTGCAACACCTTGTTTCGTGCTCTACCACTGCAATCCTTTGCCTTGTGCTCTGACACTGCAATACCTTGGCCTGGGCTCTGACACTGCAATACCTTGTTTTGTGCTCTGACACTGCAACACCTTGCCTTGTTCTCTGACACTGCAACACCTTGTTTCGTGCTCTACCACTGCAATTCTTTGCCTTGTGCTCTGACACTGCAATACCTTGGCCTGGGCTCTGACACTGCAATACCTTGTCTTGTGCTCGGACACTGAACACCTTATCTTGTGCTCTGACACTGCAATACCTTATCTTGTGCTCTGACACTGCAATACCTTGGCCTTTGCTCTGACACTCCAACACATTGCCTTGTGCTCTGACACTGCAATACCTTGGCCTGTGCTCTGACACTGCAACACCTTGTCTTGTGCTCTGACACTGCAACACCTTGTCTTGTGCTCTGACACTGCAACACCTTGTCTTGTGCTCTGACACTGCAACACCTTGTCTTGTGCTCTGACACTGCAACACCTTGTCTTGTGCTCTGACACTGCAACACCTTGTCTTGTGCTCTGACACTGCAACACCTTGTCTTGTGCTCTGACACTGCAATACCTTGGTCTGTGCTCTCACACTGCAACACCTTGTCTTGTGCTTTGACACTGCAACGCCTTGTTTCGTGCTCTACCAGTGCAATACTTTGCCTTGTGCTTTGACACTGCAATACCTTGTCTTGTGCTCTGACACTGCAATATCCTGGCCTGTGCTCTGACACTGCAATACCTTGTCTTGTGCTCTGACACTGCAATACCTTGTCTTGTGCTCTGACACTGCAATACCTTGTCTTGTGCTCTGACACTGCAATACCTTGTCCTGGGCTCTGACACTGCAAGTCCTTGTCTTGTGCTTTGGCACTGCAATACCTTGTTTTGTGCTCTGACACTGCAACACCTTGCCTTGTGCTCTGACACTGCAACACCTTGTTTCGTGCTCTACCACTGCAATTCTTTGCCTTGTGCTCTGACACTGCAATACCTTGGCCTGGGCTCTGACACTGCAATACCTTGGCCTGGGCTCTGACACTGCAATACCTTGTCTTGTGCTCGGATACTGAACACCTTATCTTGTGCTCTGACACTGCAATACCTTGGCCTTTGCTCTGACACTCCAACACATTGCCTTGTGCTCTGACACTGCAATACCTTGGCCTGTGCTCTGACACTGCAACACCTTGTCTTGTGCTCTGACACTGCAACACCTTGTTTCGTGCTCTACCACTGCAATTCTTTGCCTTGTGCTCTGACACTGCAACACCTTGGCCTGTGCTCTGACACTGCAACACCTTGTCTTGTGCTCTGACACTGCAACACCTTGTCTTGTGCTCTGACACTGCAACACCTTGTCTTGTGCTCTGACACTGCAACACCTTGGTCTGTGCTCTGACACTGCAACACCTTGGCTGGTGCTTTGACACTGCAACACCTTGTTTCGTGCTCTACCACTGCAATACTTTGCCTTGTGCTCTGACACTGCAATACCTTGTCTTGTGCTCTGACACTGCAATATCCTGGCCTGTGCTTTGGCACTGCAATACCTTGTTTTGTGCTTTGACACTGCAATACTTTGTTTAATCCACTGGCACTGCAAAACCGTGTTTTGTGCCCTACCACTGCAATACTTTGTCTTGTGCTCTGACACTGCAATACCTTGTCCTTTGCTCTGACACTGCAGTACCTTGGCCTGTGCTCTGTCACTGCAATACTTTTTCGTGCTTTGACACTTCAGTACCTTGTTTCATGCTCTACCACTGGAATACTTGGTCTTGTGCTCTCACACTGCCATACCTTGTCCTTTGCTCTGACACTGCAATACCTTGGCCTTTGCTCTGACACTCCAACACATTGCCTTGTGCTCTGACACTGCAATACCTTGGCCTGTGCTCTGACACTGCAACACCTTGTCTTGTGCTCTGACACTGCAACACCTTGTCTTGTGCTCTGACACTGCAACACCTTGTCTTGTGCTCTGACACTGCAACACCTTGTCTTGTGCTCTGACACTGCAATACCTTGGGCTGTGCTCTGACACTGCAACACCTTGTCTTGTGCTTTGACACTGCAACACCTTGTTTCGTGCTCTACCACTGCAATATTTTGCCTAGTGCTCTGACACTGCAATACCTTGTCTTGTGCTCTGACACTGCAATACCTTGTCCTGTGCTTTGGCACTGCAATTCCTTGTTTTGTGCTTTGACCCTGCAATACTTTGTTTAATCCACTGGCACTGCAAAACCGTGTTTTGTGCCCTACCACTGCAATACTTTGTCTTGTGCACTGACACTGCAATACCTTGTCCTTTGCTCTGACACTGGAGTACCTTGGCCTGTGCTCTGTCACTGCAATACTTTTTCATGCTTTGACACTTCAGTACCTTGTTTCATGCTCTACCACTGGAATACTTTGTCTTGTGCTCTCACACCGCCATACCTTGTCCTTTGCTCTGACACTGCAATACCTTGTCCTTTGCACTGACACTGCAATACCCTGTATTGTGCTGTGACATTGCAATACTTTGATTTGCCCACTGGCACTGCAATATTATGTTTCATGCTCAAGCAGTGCACTACTTTGTTTGTCCTGTGCTCTGACACTGCACTACTTTGTCCTGTGCTCTGACACTGCACTACTTTGTCCTGTGCTCTGACACTGCACTACTTTGTCCTGTGCTCTGACACTGCACTACTTTGTCCTGTGCTCTGACACTGCACTACTTTGTCCTGTGCTCTGACACTGCAATACTTTGTCTAGTGCTCTGACACTGCAATACCTTCTCTCATGCTCTCACACTGCATTACTTTGTCCCATGCTCTGACACTGCAATACTTTGTTTCACACTCTGACACTGCAATACTTTGTCTCGTGCTCTAACACTACAATACTTTTTCTGGTGCTCTAACTGTGCATTACTTTGTCTCGTGCTCTGACACTGTATTGGTATGGCCCATTCTCTGACACTGCAGTACTTTGTCTCATGCTCTTACACTGCAATAATTTTTATGGTGCTTGGACACTGTTATACCTTGTCTCATGCTCAAGCACAGTAATACATTTTCTGGTGTCTGACGCTGCAGTGCTTTATCTCGAGCTTTGACGCTGCAGTACTTTGTCTCGTGCTTTAACACTGCAATCATTTATCTGGTGCTTTGACACTGTAATACTTTGTCTCATACTCTGACACTGCACTACTTTCTTGTGCTCTGTGCAATATTTTTCTGGTGCTCAGACACTGCAATACTTAGTCTTGTGCTTTGACACTGCAGTACTTTTTCTCACGCTCTAACACTGTAATACTTTGTCTCGAGCTTTGACGCTGCAGTACTTTGTCTCATGCTTTAACACTGCAATCATTTATCTGGAGCTTTGACACTGTAATACTTTGTCTCATTTTCTCACACTGCAGTAATACTTTGCCTTGTGGTCTGACACTACAATACTCTGTCTTGAGCTCTGATACTGCAGTACTTTTTTTGGCACACAAATACTAACTATGAGCATCAGAGAGCAAGACAGTTTTTCTCATGCTCTGAGGCTGCAATGCTTTGTCTTGCACTCTGATGCTACAATACGTTATCATGCTCTGAGGCTGCAATGCTTTGTCTTGCTTTCTGATGCTACTGCTACAGTAGTTCATCTCATGCTCTGAGGCTGCAAAGCTTTGTCTTGCTCTCTGATGCTGCAATAGTTTATCATGCTCTGAGGCTACAATGCCTTTTCTTGCTTTCTGATGCTACAGTAGTTTATCTCATGCCCTGAGGCTGCAATGCTTTGTTTTGCTCTTTGATGCTACAACAGTTTGTCATGCTCTGAGGCTGCAATGCTTGGTTTTGCTCTCTGATGCTACAGTACTTTATCATGCTCTGAGGCTGCAATGCTTTGTCTTGCTCTGTGATGCTACAGTAGTTTATCTCATGCTCTGAGGCCGCAATGCTTTGTCTTGCTCTCTGATGCTACAGTAGTTTATCTCATGCTCTGAGGCCGCAATGCTTTGTCTTGCTCTCTGATGCTACAATAGTTTGTCATGCTCTGAGGCTGCAATGCTTTGTCTTGCTCTCTGATGCTACAGTAGTTTATCTCATGCTCTGAGGCTGCAATGCTTTTGTCTTGTTCTCTGATGCTACAGTAGTTTATCTCATGCTCTGAGGCCGCAATGCTTTGTCTTGCTCTCTCATTCTACAGTAGTTTATCTCATGCTCTGAGGCCGCAATCCTTTGTCTTGCTCTCTGATGCTACAATAGTTTATCATGCTCTGAGGCTGCAATGCATTGTCTTGCTCTGTGATGCTACAGTAGTTTATCTCATGCTCTGAGGCCGCAATGCTTTGTCTTGCTCTGTGATGCTACAGTAGTTTATCTCATGCTCTGAGGCTGCAATGCTTTGTCTTGCTCTCTGATGCTACAATAGTTTGTCATGCCCTGAGGCTGCAATGCTTTGTTTTGCTCTTTGATGCTACAACAGTTTGTCATGCTCTGAGGCTGCAATGCTTTGTCTTGCTCTGTGATGCTACAGTAGTTTATCTCATGCTCTGAGGCCGCAATGCTTTGTCTTGCTCTGTGATGCTACAGTAGTTTATCTCATGCTCTGAGGCTGCAATGCTTTGTCTTGCTCTCTGATGCTACAATAGTTTGTCATGCTCTGAGGCTGCAATGCTTTGTCTTGCTCTCTGATGCTACAGTAGTTTATCTCATGCTCTGAGGCTGCAATGCTTTGTCTTGCTCTCTGATGCTACAATAGTTTGTCATGCCCTGAGGCTGCAATGCTTTGTCTTGCTCTGTGATGCTACAATAGTTTGTCATGCTCTGAGGCCGCAATGCTTTGTCTTGCTCTGTGATGCTACAGTAGTTTATCTCATGCTCTGAGGCCGCAATGCTTTGTCTTGCTCTGTGATGCTACAGTAGTTTATCTCATGCTCTGAGGCCGCAATGCTTTGTCTTGCTCTGTGATGCTACAGTAGTTTATCTCATGCTCTGAGGCTGCAATGCTTTGTCTTGCTCTCTGATGCTACAGTAGTTTATCTCATGCTCTGAGGCTGCAATGCATTTGTCTTGCTCTCTCATTCTATAGTAGTTTATCTCATGCTCTGAGGCCGCAATCCTTTGTCTTGCTCTCTGATGCTACAATAGTTTATCATGCTCTGAGGCTGCAATGCATTGTCTTGCTCTCTGATGCTACAATAGTTTGTCATGCTCTGAGGCTGAAATGCTTTGTCTTGCTCTCTGATGCTACAATAGTTTATCATGCTCTGAGGCTGCACTGCTTTGTGTCTCGCGCTCTGACGTTGCAGTACCTTCTCGCGACATGTGTTTCCGCGCTGTTTGAAGCTAGACTTTGTCCGCTGCATCACCGTGGGCCTTCAGGACCTCCACATTTTCTTTGTCGCCCGCTGCTAATCTCTTACAGGAAAATTGAATTGGCGCCCCTTGTGCGTGGCAGCGATTTATCTTTCAAGGGTTATTAGGGAGCAATTAGACACACCAGTGGTTCTTCTGTCATTGGTAAAAATGTGGCCGCTCATAGAAGCTGATTTACAATTCATCTCTTTCCGAGCCTCTGCTTGTTTTAAGTCTGGAGAAATAGAAATTAGTTTTCAGGTGTATGAGGCACCTCGCAGGAAGTCAAGAGAGCTGGCGGGGGAGAGGGAACTCGTGCTTAACGTACAAAATACAGAAATAAGTGCAGGAGCCCAAAGATTTTCGTAGGTGAAGGCCACCTCTACTGCTGATATTGGAGAATACTAGGGCAGCGTAGTTGAGATTTCACCTCATGCCTCTCTTTGAACACCCTGCACCTCTGTCTCTTAATCTGAGTTTTGCAGGTTATTTTTCTATTTCAACCCAGCTTTCTCCCTTTGACAGCGTTTTCCTATCTGCTAGGGGTCAAGGTCTGATGGTGTTAAATGAGTTCCGGTGCCCACCACCTGCAGACCCCGTCACAAATTAAGTACTAACAGGAACACAGTGTCGGGTCTTGCACTCGGCGAGCTCGCTGACCGAGGCCGACCCTTATTTGTGAGCGTTTCCTTCTTCATGGGCCCTGCTAGGCCAAGGCAGTACTAGGCCAACCCATGCACCACCCCTTGGGAGCCTCAGGTAGGGCATCATGGTTGGCAGGACAGAAAGCTACTTCACCTCTGGCTCCATATAGGGTTCTGAGAAGGGTGCGTTGGACCTCTCTATCTGGAAGATGAGTATAATCTTTTGTTAAGGTCTAAAAAGGTGTTTCAGGTACTTTTTCATAAATAAATAATTCAAGCTACATTTCTAATTTTAAAATAAGTATGTAATGAAAACCATGTAATATTTGTTTTATAACTGGATATTTATGTAGATGGAAATATGTTGCTAAGGAAACAGGCAACACTGCTGTTATGTAATGTAATGTAAGGTGGATTTGTAGAGCGCTTCTTTTCACCCGGAAGGATATCCAGTTGGTTGCTAGGGACACCAGATTGCTCGGGCCAGTAATTCTCGGGCTCTCTGTGCTATCTTAAGGGCACCAAGGGCAGCTCCACTACAAATAACCACAACTTACTTAAAAACTAGTCTGTGCTGCCAGGAGGAAGGGAGCTCAGAAAAACCCAATCATGATTTATAAAGCGCGGCTAATCACCCAATAGGGCATCCAGGCTCTTGTAGGTCCCGTACGCTTATTTGAACAGCGAGCCTTGAGGGCCATTTGGAATTCCGGAAATTAGATGATGGTCCAAAGGTGTGTGGGGGAGACTGTTCCAGGTTTTTGCTGCAACGTGAGAGAAGGAGTGTCCTCCATTTCTGCTTCGGTAGATGCGGAGGGAGTATGGGCAAGTGAAAGATGGCAGAGCATAGTCTTCTCCAAAGTCATTTTGTCCTTGGCTCTGAAAATAGTTCCACAGGCATCCGGAGCTGGGCAGCGAGGAGAGCAGCCCTAGGGTAAGAGAGGTGTGTTGCTGCGCCTTTCTGCCCGGAATGCATGCAGTCGTAGAGTTTCTAGATAATGCTCAAACCTAGTAGCCTGTGTAATGGATCCAAGGTGCAATATTTATGCCTGTGCTTACCAGATTAGAATCACCCTTGGACATGGCCCCAAACATAAGTAGAAGGGAGTGTTTATTTGGGACCAGTCCTACGGTGTTCTGATCTGGTCGGTCGGCCCTCGATCTTCTTCTGATCACAGACTTATAAGGGATGATCAGTCAAATATTACTCAAAGGGAATCAACCAGAAAGCGAGTCTGTCAATACAACTCCTGAATGGTGGAGAAGTGCTCCAAAGTGGATAACACAGACTGTTGAAGAGGGTACTCCAGAAAAGTCCTCAGATTTCACCCTTGAATCCTTGGGTCGCGGAAGCAGGCAAGATAGGTTAACAAAGGCATCCATACTAGAGTGGAGTTCTTTCGGCTGGTTCCCTGTCTTCTCAGTCCCACTATTGAGTAACCTTTTTCCTATGCAAAAATAGATTTTTTTTCTATACTTAAATATTTTCTGCTTGTTGAAGTCCTCTGGGATTTTAGTCTTTTGCTCTTTGGTGTGAAGTCTCCTGAAATAGGTTGCCTAGTGCTGGGGTGAACCACAGCTTTTTGTCTTTCCTTCCTACCTAAAAAGGGAGCAATTTCATCACCTTCCCAAAATCAGATAAGGTGTAGGATATTGCGTGTGGGGTGCATGGCTCATGGTTCGCTCTACTTTGTTCCTGTTCCTTTTGTTTCTGATTGCAGCATTTTTACCTCTACTCCTGCCGACTCCAGGTAGAACTTTCCTATTGTGATCAATCCGAAAGGGTCGATTTTCGAACCTCGCGTGGAAATGGTCAGATCTGTCTTCAGCCTGACAGCTAAGTCAGATAGATGTTCACCTCATAGCCTTCGAGTAGGAGGACCTCTGCGGTCAACGTGTACAGCACAAGACACTGTTACACACATAGTGCTCCCTGCCATAGGTTGGGCGCTCGGTGGTGCTGTGAACAGTGGGTTCTACGGTCACCCTAAACTCAGTGGTCCTCGTTTTACCCACCACCGAGGAGGATGGGGATTGTGTTCAAACTTGTGACCTGCTTGTTGCGGACAGTTCTCAAAAGCGCAAGAGCTAGAATCATTGGGATATTTTTATTTTTTCATTTTATCATTTTGGTTGGAGTGTCTCTTGGCGCGGGGTGCAGGTGTGGCAGTGTCAATAAATAATTAAAGAGTATATTCATGTTTTCACAAGCTTCCTAAAGGGAAGATGATTCGAACTTGTAAGCATCACCCCTCATCCCCCAATCCTTGCATGTCATTCACATCATCAGAACTGTAGATGCTTAAGACTTTTTCCATTGGAGATGAATGCCTTCAATGCTGTGCTTGACGGTGGTGGCAAACTTGGCTGAAGAGTCATCAGGTTGGATATTATCTGTATCTTGTGGTAGGAACCACATTGTGTCAGGAACATCGAGGTTGTGGAGGTGGTTGTGATCAGCAGTTAGGATCTGGTGGCCAGGAAGCCCGTGGCGTGTCAGCTGCTCCAGAGAAGTAGCTCTCCGCGGGCGAGAAGGTAGCACTCGAAAGTTATGCACCTGGAGTCCTAGTCTGGGCCGCAACAGGAGATTTCCGAACCAAGATGCCTATATTTTTGCTTTCTGGCTGGAGAGTGTCCATGTTTCATGACCGCTTCCAAGTTTATGTTGTCAGAGCTGCAAGATCCATCCTTCAAAGAGGCACTGCCTGCAATGTCAAGAAGAAGGGATTAGGAGAAGGTCTCAACTACCCCAGTAAGCATTGTCAGGAGAGTGAGCATCCTCAAAGGAAAGGTTCCAGACTTTGCCCAAAGAGTAGTAAATGCTGCCTGGTCCTGGAGGACCACCGGAAGCCCTCGTACAGAACTGCTGATGGGTGGGACATCCAGTACTTGGGATGATACTTGGGTGGTGAGGGTAATGTTGGTGACGGGTGTAGATCTCCGGTCGGGATGTTGAGCATCGGCAGTGCAAGGATGACAGGCCGGACTTTGTGGGGGAGGAGGACGCCTAGAATAAGGAATATTGCCAAGTGGCATCAGACAACCTAATGCCCTGTGTAGCACTTTTGATTTAAGGACTACTATTTTCCGCTGCATTTAAAAGTAGTTGAAGTTGCCCCCTTATTTTTTATTTTTGGGAAACTTTGTGATTTGTACATTTTGTGAATCTTAAGCAACTTGCACATGCGTAACCTGAGCTGATGCGCCCTCTTATTTCAGTAGAGGCATCTTTCTGAAATGCAAGAACTGAAGGGTACATCGTAGTGAATGAAGCATTCTCTTAAATCGGCGACTCCGTGCCCCTAACACAGTGGAAATGTGCCTTGAATCCTGAGACCTTTTAAGGCATGGCAAAGTGGGCTCTTGCTGAGGGCCCCAACCTGTCAGGGCCCCCTTGAGAGCCCGGGCTCTGGTCTTCACACAGCGCTGCCTGGTGACTCCCAATGACTTTTAAATATAGCTTGTTTTAAATACCACTTTCCTTTATGCTTAATCCGGGTATTGTGTGGGAGGGAGTCTATTACAGGCATTTTGCAGATAAATATTGTTTGTTTTTCAACGCTGTGTAACATCCATAAATAAGTTCCTTTTCCATCGAAACGGAGCTTGACATATGAGAAATAGCAGCGGGTCGCAGAGATTATTTGCAATAGTATTAGTGAGGTGCCGCTATTGAAAACATACATCACTACCACTGAATCAAGAGCGTCATTAACCCCCCACTCTCGCTATAGTAGCTACAGGGTGGGGTTCTTGCAGGGCTCATCTGTCTGCAACTGGAGAGGCAAAGGGTCATAATTAATATGAAGGGACGAGTCAGTGCATGAAAGGATGGATGGATGCATGAGCGAAATGGATGGATGGATGCATGAGTGAAAGGGTGGATGGATAGATACATGGATGAATGAGTGGAACTAAGGGATGATGAGTAAAAGGGGGGATGGAGGGGAGAGAGCATGGATGGATGTACAATAAGCGAAAGGAGGGAGGAGTGGAAAGATGGATGATGAGTGATAGGGTAAAGTGGTGGATGATTGGATGAATGGAGTGAAAGGCTGGATGGATGGACAGGTTGAAAGGGTAGCTGGATCAATGGGTGAAAGGATTTATGGATGAGTGAAAGAATGTATGGATGAGTGAAAGGGAGGGTAGATGGATGGTTGGATGAACTGGTGGATGAATGGATAAGTAAAAGGGTGAATAGATGGACGGATGAGTAAAAGAGTAGATGGATGAGTGAGTTTAAGGATGGATGGATGAGTGAAAGGGTAGATGGATGGCTGGGTGTGTGAATGAAATGGTAGATGGATAGATGCTTGGTTGAATGAGTGAAAGGATGGATGAGTGAAAAGGAGGAAGTTGGATGGTGATTCAAATGGTGGAGGGGTGAAGGGTGGAAGAAAGGATGGATGAATTAGTGAGTGAAAGGATATATGTATGAGTGAAAGGTAAATGGATGGATCTATGGTTGGAGTGAAAGGATGGATGGAGTGGAAGGGTAGATAGATAGATGGATGAGTGAAGGGATGGATGGATAAGTGAAAGGACTGATGTAAGGACAGATGAGTGAAATAATGGACGGTTAAGTGAAAGGAGGTTAGATGGGTGGCTGGATGAAAGGGTGGATGGATAGATGAGTGAAAGGGTGAATGGACGGACAGATGAGTGAAAGGATGGACGGATAGATGAGTAAGTTAAAGGATGGATGAGTGAAAGGGTAAGTGGATGGATGGGTCAAAGGATGGATGGGTGAGTGAAAAGGTGGGCGGATGAGCAAAACAATGGATGGATGATTCAAAGGATGGATGGATGAATGGATGAAAGGGGGATGGATAAGTAAAATGACAATGGACGGATGGATGGATATGTTTGATAGACAGGTTTGAAGATGGTTGGATAGGTTTGGATATGGATGGGCGGATGGATGGACGGAATGGTGACGGACTGAGTTCGGATGAAAGACTGAATAGATGACAATGCAAAGGTGAAATGGTGGATATCTGCAGGTGGATGAAAGGATGAAAATATGAATGGATAGATGCTTGAATGAAAGAGACATGCAAGCTCTTTTTGGGAGAGTGGCAATGACTTGCTTCACTTGCTTGGTGCCATAGGAGCTTTGGTTCAAAGAGGGGGGTATTTTAATATCTGATACAGACATCTAGCTGCAGATTCCTTACCTTAGAATTTCCCCAAACATCAGTCTGGATCCGGAGATTTTTCTCAAGCAGTACCCCTGCACGCCGTTAGGTGGCGTCAATCAGCTCTGTATTCCTCAGCGTCATCCTCGCCGGAAATGACATTGCGGGCCCTATATCGGTACCACCCTGGCACTCTGACGTCAGTTCTTTTCTTTCTGTACCACCCAGCACTGATCAGAAGAAAGAGTTAGCCCCTCAGTCATTTTTTTGACTGATCTTTTTCAGGTCGAGCATAGCAGTGCGCAAGCACTGCTTTTCTGATGTGTTGTGATCTATTTGGGCTTTTAACCACGCCCACCTCACGCCCATCACTAGGGCTCGTTCATGGGCTTGCCCTTCAAAAATCCTTTGCTATCACTGGTAAATGCTTTGCATTTGTCCCTCCTTGGGGCGGTTTGGTTACCGCCCTGGACATTGACCCTGTTACATGGCTAATTGCACTTTTGCCGATACGTTTGACTGCGAGTGAACTTCTTTTTCCTTTTCTGTCTCTCACGCTGATACTCATGGCGGCCGTGGCACTTTGAATTGGCTCGCTTATGTCAATAGTTTTACTTTTCATTTTCAATTTATGTGGCAATAAAAGTCTGGTTAGGTGTTTACAACGCTAATAGCTCTAACTCGAGCAAATGCAAGATCCATTGCATTGCAAATGCTTGTTTAACTTTTGTCGAAGATTTTTGGAGTGTTGACACTCCTGATGGTCGAGGTTGTCTTAGCGTAAGACCGGGTTCAAGCCCAGCGGATCCTGCCATCGGGTGATGCCTGTGACAGATCCGCACCTCGTGTGCCTGTGGTGCCAGGATCGTGACCACAACCCAAAGTCATGCTCCGAGTGCTTGGCCATGAACCCTAAAGCATTGAGGCAGTGGTTCCTGAAGCTTCTGGCAGCCCAGTGCTTGGTCTATAACGCTCCCGGTTGAGTGGAAGGTTCTGAGAATGGTCCCAGAAACCCCCCCCACCACTTCATCGTCATCCCACTCCAAGACCTCGGAACGATCGTGTATGTGGAAGCACAAGAAGAAGTTGAAGAAGAACAAGCGTTCTTCAACTTCACTCCGTCCGTCAGCAGATGAGACACGGGAAAGGGAGCTTCATCGCTTGAGGCCTCCAACTGCGGTGCCTGAGTCTGGGTAGACTCTGTGTTAGCCGGAGCAACCCCTGGCCAACTTAGAGAATTCTATGGGGCCATGCACCTCATTTTTGGGCAGTCCGACTCCGCTGGTTGTACCTTCGGGCACCACATGGTCTGAAGGGACCCCCCTGACTTATGCACCAGCAGCTTTTGCCTTGGCTCTGGGGAGCATCAATGGATCCATTCCTAGTTCCGAACCGGCATCGATTGTACTTTGACCTTCCCTGACACTGGTGCCAACGCTCCTGGTGCCGGCCGTGCCCCCTGGTGGCGCCAACTCCATCCTCATTGTCGACTCCGACATGGAGCAGGATTGACGTCACACGTCACAGACTTCAACGCTGTTACAGGATTTTGCTTCTATGTCGGATCCAGACCCTAATCCCTATATGTTGCGGTACGGTGAGGAATGGGAGGGATTGCTGGATCCTTTAGAATACCAGCTCCAAGACCCTATGGACTGAGGTACAGACCTGGGTGAAGCTAGTGGTCTGGACACATCCCCTGACTCTGACATGCTTTCTCCTGCTACCATGGCTATGGAGGAAGGAGCATCCTATTCCATGGTGGTGAGAAGAGCGGTCAAGGTCCAGGACCTTTAGTTGCCTTCGGTGGCAGTCAGGATTAACCTCCTGACAGAGGTGCTTCAACCAGGGGTTTCATCCTCTGAACCCATATTGTCCTTTAATGAACACCTCATTGATGTTCTGAAGGGTATCTGTTCAAAAACCAGCACAGGGGCTCCTGTGAACAGGACTGTTGCCCGCCACCATCACCCTGCTCCAACGGACCCAACGTTCCTGATGCAACACCCTACCTCCAATAGCTTGGTTATCAAAGCCTCCATATCCCAAGGCGCCTCCAAGGCATGTTCCCTTCTGCACCCCTGGACAAGGAATCCAAGAGGCTAGAACGTCTTGGGAAGATGTTCGGATGCAGCAAGTTCACGATCTGATGTGGACTGCACATGACCAACTCATTGTTCAGATCAGTTGCTTCAACAGTGGCCCTGCAGGGCCATGCCTGGTTGAGGACATCTGGCTTTTCAGAGCATGTCCAATCCAACCTTATGGACATGCCCTTTGATGGCACCCATCTCTTCGGAGAGAAAGCACACTCGGTGCTCGAGCCTTTCAAGGACTTCATGCCACGGCCAGGTGCTTGGGCCTCGTGGCTGCCCCCGCATACCCCTCAGTCTGCTTTTTTCTCCTTTTTTAGCTACCAAAAGGACGTACCATCATGTCCATTTCTCTCCAGCCACCACGCCTCGCATGCTGCCCAGTCTCTGTATAGCCGAGGACAGGGGATCCAGTGTTGTGGATCAAGGAGCCAACGGTCTGGCCAGTCCTCCCCCTTCAAGCAGCAGCCTCCAACCTTCTTAGTCTGACTCTTCCCCACCAAGAGCCAGTCGGAGGCAGGATTCAACATCTCCGACCCTACTGGCAATCCATCACGTCAGAGAGGTAGGTTTTGCAGATAGTCCGAAGGGGCTACCCCTCCCCTTCGAGGCTACCCCTCCAGCCATCTTAAAGTCGGATGATGGAGGATCACTTGGCACTTCTCCGCAAGGAGGTTACAGCTCTCTTGCCAAGGGAGCCATAGAGAGAGTCCATGCGCCAGAAGTAGGTTGTGGTTGTTATTCCCACTACTTTCTGGTGCCCTAAAAGGACAAGGCCCTTTGTTCTATCCTAGACCTCCGGACCCTCAATCTCTTCCTCAAATCAAAAAGGAGACGTTCAAAATGCTCACTCTGGCTCAGGTTTTATCTCCCCCAGGCCCAGGACCCTGGATGGCAGCGTTGGACTTGCCGGACACCTATTTCCGTCCTGCCTACCCATAGATGTTACTTGTGGTTCACGTAGGACACAAGCACTCAGTTCACCGTGCTCCCCTCAGGCCTTACCAGTACCCCGTGGGTGCTCCCCAAGGTGGTCACGGTGGTCACAGTTCATCTGCGTAGATCATGGGTTTCAGTTTTCCCCTATCTCGGTGACCGGCTTTTGAAGGTGGGCGCTCCCCAGGCTGTCGTCACTAGGGCAGAAAGCCTGCATTCGCTGGGGTTCACAATCAACATGCCAAAGTGCCACCTGACTCCTTCGCAGATGCTCTCTTTCATCAGAGCTGTTTTAGACAAGGTGCAGTTTTGGGCTTATCCTCCTGAGCGGCAAGTCCAGGATATTCAGGCTTTAAAACCAATGTTTCACCCTCTGTCCTGGATTTCAGTGAGAATAACTCTGAGGCTGCAGGGTCTCATGGCCTTTTCCATACTGCTGGAGAGTCATGGCATATGCAGACTCTACAGTGGGACCTGAAGTTCCAGTGGTCACAGCATAAGGGGAATCTCTCCAACGTGGTCCAGGCCTCGGATGGAACTGCATGAGATCTGCAGTGGTGGCTCACGAACCGCGATTGGTCCAGGAAGAAATCCTTGTCCCTTCCCCATCCAGATTTGATAGTAGTGATAGATGTGTCACTCCTGGGATGAGGCGGCCATCTGGGAGAGGCAGAGATCAGAGGCCTCTGGTCTCTGACAGACTCCACAACAACTTGCTGGGACTCCGGGCGATCGGGTTAGCATTGAAAGCATTTCTTCCCTCTCTCAAAGGGAAGATAGTGCAGGTGTTCACAGACAACACCACCCCCTTCTGGTACTGCAACAAGCAGGGCGGATTGGGGTCGTGGACCCTTTGTCAAAAGGCTCTGCACCTCTGGACATCGCTGGAACAACAGGGGATTTCCCTGGTAGTGCAACATCTGGAGGGCTCTCTTAATGTCAGAGCAGACAAACTCGGCCATAAATACTTAGTGGAGCACCAATGGCATCTCCATCTGGAGGTAGCGCAGGGTATCTTTGAGCAGTGGGGAGAACCTTGGTTGAAACTGTTTGCCTCCTGAAATAACATGCAATTTCAGCAGTATTGCCCGTTGGAGGTTCCAAGGTGGCTCTCACTTGGGGACACTTTTCGTCTTGAGTGAAAATCTGGCCACCTGTACACCTTTCTGTTCATACCACTTCTGCCCAGAGTTTTCAAGAAGATCAAGAGCAACCGGGCCTAAGTCATAATTGTGTCTCCGGACTGGGCACGAAGGATCTAGTATCCTGAGAAATTGAGCATGGCCATCGATCCTCCGATTAGACTGCCCCTTCGGGAGGATCTTCTATCCCAGGAGCAGCTTGGTAGGGTTCTCTTCCCAAACCTATCCATTCTCCACCTTCTTGCATGGAGATTGAGTGGCGACAGTTGACAGCTTTCAACCTTCCGCCCAAAGTCTGTAGTGTAATCTTGGCAGCTAGGCGTCCCTACACCAAAACGGTATACACTGGCCGTTCAAAGACATTTGTGGCATGGTGTACTGACAAGTCTGTTGACCCCTGCTGTGCCCCTTTCTCCGAGGTTCTTCTGTTTATAGTTTCTTTGGCCCAGCAGGGCTCTGCTCTGGGCACCCTAAAAGGTTATTTGTCTGCCATTTTCTGCTTTCCTACAGTTGTCTGATCAACCTTATTTGTTAAAATCCCCTATTGTAAATAGGTTTCTAAAAGGCCTAACTTATATGCTTCCTCCATCCCCATTCATTATGCCCCAACGGACTTGAATTTGGTTTGGACCTTCCCGGTGTGCGCTCCTTTCAAGGCTCTCCACAATTGTCCTATCAGGCTTCTTACATTAAAAAACTGTCTTCCTTGTGGCCATCTGCCTGCAGGGTAAGTGAGCTGCAGGCATTGTCATCTAAACCTTTCTACCTTTCCATCTTTCATGACAAAGTGGTGCTTCGCACTTCAGCCTCCTTTCTGTTAAAATTGGTCACGCCCTTCCATGTACGCCAATTCATCTCCTTGCCTACTATTTACGCACCGCCGCATCCTTCTAAGAAAGAGGAGAGACTACCGCCTGGACCCAAAAAGAGCATTGGTGTTCTACCTTGAACTTACCAAACAGTTTGGGTGGATGATCAACTCTTTGTTCGCTATGTGGGTGCGGTAAAAGGTTTCGCAGTGCAGATGAGAACCATCTTCAGATGGGTCGTACTCTGCATTAATATGTGCAACACATTGGCAAACACGCAACCTCCTGAGGGTTTGCGTGCTCATCCCACGCAGAGTTCCAGTCCTGGACATCTGTCAGGCGGCAACGTGGGCATCTCTGCACACATTTACCAAACACTACTGCCTGTACAGTCAGGTCCGTAGGGACAGTCACTTTGCCCGTTCGTTCCTGCTGGACCTTTTGGTGTAACCTTGGTTCGCAGACCCACCTCCGGGGATGGTATTGCTTGGATATCTATTCTAAGGTAAGAAATCTGCAACTAGATGTCTCTATCAGATGAACCAGACACTTACCTTCGGTAATGCCTTATCTGGTAGAGACAATATGTAGTTGCAGATTCCTTACCAACCCACCCATCCTCCCCATTCTGCATTCTGCAAAAATTTCTAGGGTCAGGGTTTTCCCTTTCAGGGCCCTAGTTTTGATGCACCAGTGGTAATTATTCTTCATAGCTCTGCGCTTCTGGCTTGTAAAGTCGTGAAAAGAAACTGATGTCAGCGCACCGAGGTAGCACCTATTTAGGACCCGCAACTTAATTTCCAGTGCAGACGACACTGACGAAGGATGTGGAGCTGATCGACACCACCTACTGGTGCGCAGGGGTACTGCTTGAGAAAAATCTCCTGATCCAGACTGATGCCTGGGGGAATTCTAAGGTAAGGAATCTGCAGGTCTATATTGTCTCTACCAGATAAGGCGTTACCGAAGATAAGTAACTTGTTCTTTCTGGCTACTCCCTTGCGCTGCATATTTGATGGAAACACATTTCGATTTTGGACCACTGTGCTTGTGCAGTGTTGGTAACCTGGCCAAAGAAGGCACGAAAAACCTGAAATTGGACCATACATTCAAAACTGTTATAGACAGGGGCCCCCAGAATACGTTTGGCCCATGACCCCTAAAATCCTTACGATGTCTTTGCTTGAAGCACTGGAAACCCTTGTACAGAGTTTTAGAAAAACTTGGCGACTAGTAACGTGATCTTCACCGTAAGGGCCTCTTTTGCTTTGCCTGTACCTCACGGATGCCAGCCCAGTGTATCCAATGAATTTAAGCAGTCCCTCCCCTTGAATGAATGAGTGAGTGAATGAATGAATGATGACGCTGGTATAACATAACTGTTAATTTCATCAGTGATGAAACACAAAAGCTAGGGGACGGAGGTTTTCTACCCTCTCCTCATCCTCCCTCAACATAGATAGCTCACACACTAAATGGAGGACCTGGGTTAAATATACCAAAGTTCTCAATCTTATTTTGTTTTAAAGTGAAAACCCACCTGGGTTGGAAAAGTTGCGAATGCCATCAGTGATCAAAAACAGTGACAACGAGGAAGATATTCATAGGATATGGGCGCTCACAGAAAGTCCATAGAATAAACAACACATTCAGTTTATGGCATGGTGCTTCTGACAAGAGGATCTCCCTCAATCCTCCAATGTTTCCAGAGAAACACAACAGCATAAAAACAGGAGTCGTAGCACTCGTGGTATAAAAAACAGAGTTAGAAGTTGTTCATATGTCCAGTCTTCTTCGTAAATTATCAACCAACTTGTGTTTGTATCACAGTCCAAATTTTATTAATACTGTTCAGAAATCCTCCACAAGAACAGCCTATTTATAATGTTCAGATATCCTCCATAAGAACAGCCAACACGTGTTTCATCCTCTGAGAAATATCTCTCATTAAGGACTTCATCAGGGCTGAAATAAAATAGAGTAGTGTCTATGTATATGTTATGGAATGATAATAGGAGCAGAAAATTGGACCAAATTCAAAATGTGACAAGAGGTTTACCAGTATAACAGAAAAACATCCAGGAAATAATCCTACATAAACCATGTGGGGCGAGAAAAAACCTCCACTAACCTTACTGTACTTCATATATTCAAAATAATCATAACGTTAGGTAGTCTCCGAATAATATCTACGATGGGATTAAGAACACATAAAAAAGCAGTAATGCGGTCAGCCCCATCCATCTTGCAATTAAATATCAATTAGAACTATACTTCTAAAAGCCGATAAGGAAAATCCGTGTGGATATTCAGAAACGGTAAATATACAAAATCTCACCTCCTGTCAGAATGTCAGATTGAATAAATATAGGAAAAAGGAACACCGCGCGGTCTCATTCACCCGCAGCGTTCCCGAATCTAATGGCCGCAATGTATCTGAACGTCCGGGAAACGGACGTCAGATAAACGCCTGTTCGCAACAATTATGGAAATAGAGAAAGGGCTAATACTTAGAAGAAACGGACGCCATCTTGGAGTGTCTCCGTTAATATGCACGGAGACAAGCTTAGTATTCCTAAACCATCTAACAAGTCTCTAAGTAAAAATATAAAGGTCACCATATACTGGCGCCATATCAGAATATCTAAAATTGGACAGTCTACAAAATATTATAATAAGCTAAGCCATCTTGATAGTCTATAATGTCAAGGAAAAATAGGGCAATAACTAATGAGTAGCAATGCAAGGTTAAAAAAGTCCTTATGGATACGGAAAATATGTTATAAGTAAACCTCTGAGTAATTAATAATCTACCCAGAAGAAATATAACCAGTGTCAAGAGAGCAGGAGACAACAGTAAGAGGCTTGTTCGAATATCATCCTACCAGTAATTATAAATATCTATACATAATGATATGTGTCACATTGTAAACATCCATAGCATCTAATAAGGCAGCAAATAGTGTCAATATATATTCAGTGACAGTCACATGGTTAGTATATCCTCCAAATGCTATCAGTCTAAATCCATTAAATACTGATAATCTAACATCCATAGCATATAATAAGGCAACAAATAGTGTCAATATGAATTCAGTGACAGTCACATTGTTAGTCTATCCTCCAAAATGCTATCAATCTAAATCCATTAATTACTGATAATCTAACATAATATTACAGTATATAAATAAGCAACTGCGTACAAAATAACTGTAAGTAAGTAGTCAGCACATAGATAGCAGCATATTATTATGGCAACACAGAATGAGAGTACAAGCATAGACATAGTTATTGTTAATGTAAATATAGTTAAGCCTAATGTACCAAATAATAATGAGTGAGAGTGCATTTTCAATGGACTAACATTTAACAATCATTCATTAGATGAGTTCCCAGGAAGGCCCGGAGCAACCAATAACACTTAGAAAATGAATTGAGGACAGTAAGTTAGTCCCCTAAGTAGTATTCCATCTCAAAGTTGGTGTTTAGGCCATCCTCCACAGCTCTAAGTTTTAAAATCCAATAGCATTCCCTTCTCCTGAGTGCTAGCTCTCTGTTACCCCCTCTAGGGTCTCTTTTGATGTGATCAAACCCCAAAAATTCGAATCCACAGGAGTCATTGCGTTTAGGGCAATGTCGCATGTGATTCACTATGGGGTATCTCCCATCATCTTGTCTGAGGGCTCTGAAATGTTCACTTGCCCTGATTCTGAGTGGTCTGATAGTGCTGCCTATATAGTATAGGCCACAGTTGCATAAGATCATATATACAACGCAATTGCTGTCACATGTGATATTGTAGTTGATAATATAAAGTACCCGAGTAGAGCTCCTAAATGTGGTGATACCCGATTTGGCCCATCTGCACATGCCACAGTGTCCACATTTAAAGAAACCCTTACTTCGGTTGCTCAGCCAATTGCCTGGGTTCTGTTTAATGCGAAAACTAGGGCATAGAATATTTTTGAGAGTTTTGCCTCTTCTGAATGTGAAAATAGGGGTTCTGGGGATCACTTCTTTCAAATTAGGATCAGCTTTGAGAATACCCCAATGTCTGTTCATACATTTTTTAAGGAGCGTCGCTGATTCCGTATAGTTGACTATACATCTAATGGTATTGTCTGTGAGTTGAGGTTTATGACACAATGTGTCCGATCTTTTAAGACGCATCGCCCTGGTGCGAGCATTTTTAATCACGTTGGGAGAATACCCATGTGCCTTAAATCTGTTGCTCATATCCTTGATGCATCTATCAAAATCTTCTTCCAGGCTACAATTGCGTCTTGCCCTTACCATCTCACCGTAAGGTATTGAATTAATTTGGTGGATAGGATGTGCACTATTAGCATGTACGATGGAGTTACACGAAGTACCTTTCCTGTACAGACGACTCTCTATTTTGTTGTCTTTAACAAACAGTTCCACATCTAGGAAGGCAATATTAGATATACTCTGTTCGGATGTGAAATTAATATTATAATCGTTGTTGTTAAGATATTTTACAAATTCGTTTAGTTTTTGTCGATCCCCAGTCCAGATCATCAAGCAATCGTCGATATATCTGCCCCAATAGAGTATGTCTGTCATCCAAGAACTCCCTTCTTTGCTCCAGATCTTATTTTGCTCGAAATGTCCCATAAAGAGATTCGCATAAGCTGGCGAGAATTTAGACCCCATGGCCACGCCTTGTCTCTGGCGGTACCAGTCATTTTTAAAAAGAAAAACATTGTCATTCAAAATCAGATCAACCATATTGACCAACATTGTCGTGTGGTCATACAGTCTCGCAGGTCTTTTGTATAAAAAATGGCGCAACGCCTCCTTTCCTTGTTCGTGATTAATGCTGGTGTAAAGAGAGGTAACATCTAGTGTGACTAAGATCATACCTGGTTCCCATGTCATGTCCGTTAATATACTAAGTATGTGTTTAGTATCTTTAATGTATGATGGTAGGTTGATTACAAATGGTTGTAAAAAAATTTCAACATATTCTGAGAGCCTCTCTGTGGGACCTCCTATGCCTGATACAATAGGCCTGCCTGGGGGGGATGTAGGGTTCTTGTGTATTTTAGGCAGTATGTAAATGCAGGGATTCTTGGGTCTGTGAACACGTAGGTACATATACTCCTCCTCCTTTAGGAGAGACTGATTAAAGCACTGTAGTAAGAATTTGTTAATCTTGTTAGATAGTGCGGGAATGGGATCTGTGCGAATCTTCTCATAGCAAGTACTGTCTCCCAATTGCCTAAGGATCTCAAGTTCATAATCCATGGTGTTCATAATCACAATATTACCCCCTTTATCTGCCTCCCTTATAGTGATGTCTTCATTACTACGTAGTTGTCTCAGATTAATCATTTCTGTTTGGTTTAGGTTACGGTGCCAAACGTGTGTTCGAGTGGTATTTTTCAACTCTAGCTTGTTAAAGTCACGCCAGACCACCTTGAAAAAAGTATCTATACAATTATCCTTCATAAGGGTGGGAGTCCAGGTAGATTTATTCTTTAAGCCGCTAGGGAGTGTTTCTGATGGAATATCCAATTCCGATAAAATCTGTGTTAAGATAGTAGGATCTTGTTCATAATTGGCAATAGACAGTAGCGTGGCCGTATCCTGAACGTCCTTAATGGATAAGGAATGGCCCTCATGGAGGGCGTCCATTAAGGTACCTTTATGTCTGTAATCAGGTAGATTAATAAAGTGTTTTTTCAATTTCAGACGTCTAATAAATTTAAAGAAGTCGATTTTAGTACTCTGAAAATCTCCACTCCCACCTGGACAGTAACCCAAACCCTTACTGAGAAGTGTTAGATCATGAGTAGTGAGTTCACGACTGGATAGGTTAATGACATTTATATCATTATTGACAGAGTTACCTATTTCCCCCTGTTCCAAGAGCGTGTTTTCATTCCTTTCTTTATGTCGGTGTTGTCTACCTCTCCCACCACGTCCGGTTTTCCTGGCTCTACCAATCGCCGATTTGTCTCCCATTGTCCTTGTCGTATTCTCTGGACCTCTGCTAAAAAAGAGGCAGTGCCCTGTTGTGCTACTATGTCACATCTAGATGTATTTGAGCCAACGCTTGTCTCACTGTTACTGGTGGATACACTGTTCAAAGAGGATGAAGAGCCCGCCTCACAATTCGGCGGGAGTTCAATCCTTTTGATCAGGTGATCATATTTGCGTGAGAATGTGAAAATCCTACCATTTTTGTAGTCCAGCTCATCTCGTCTAAGTTTACGTGCTTTTCTTTGTGCAACCTCATTCTGATGTTGATCTATGATTTCATTAAGAATTTTGAAATTTTTAGCTGTTGGTTCTTCCAAATTCATATTTTTAATTTCTGTTTCTAATTCCGTAATCTCTATTTGGAGTCTAGTGACTTTCCTATCTGAGTTTTCAATCAGAATATTCATGAGTTTAAGTGAACTTGACACTAATTCTTGTTCCCAATCATTCAAAAGATCCGGATCAAGATCATCAAAAGTGGGAAAGATGTGCGATCTTAAACCCCTTGGTATCCTGTTAAGTTTAATATATTGTTTCAAGGTGGCCCCATCCCACCATTTCGAAACTTCCTGTTTCTTCAGTTTCTCTAATTTTTTTTTTTTTCACGTAACCCCATTTTGTTGTGTGAGGTATTTGTACCTTGTGGTTTGAGTATAGTCCCTGTCTGATCTAGGTTTCCAAATATGTCTGCTGCTAATTTATCACGGTCCATATCTACAGCAAAGAGTACAAGACAAATAGTCTACAATTAATCAGCAGGTCTGGGGCAGCACCCCTATGTTACAAAACGTAATCAAAAACAGTGACAACGACGAAGATATTCATAGGATATGGGCGCTCACAGAAAGTCCATAGAATAAACAACACATTCAGTTCATGGCACGGTGCTTCTGACAAGAGGATCTCCCTCAATCCTCCAATGTTTCCAGAGAAACACAACAGCATAAAAACAGGAGTCGTAGCACTCGTGGTATAAAAAACAGAGTTAGAAGTTGTTCATATGTCCAGTCTTCTTCGTAAATTATCAACCAACTTGTGTTTGTATCACAGTCCAAATTTTATCATCAGTGAGCCAAGAATGGAAGATAAATATTAAAAGTAACGGCTGTGTCAAATTCTAATCAGTGTTTAATGCGATATTATGTACCCTTGAAATAAATATTATCAAAAAAATGCACATCTTAGAGCAGTGCAATTGTTAATTAATTGCTGTGATGTTACATTCACACGACTCATCCCTTCTTGTTACTGCGATTGATCGTTTCGCTTCTCTCACATAACTGCTCTTAATTAACCTCTTATTTTTTAGAGGGACATTGATTTTTCTTTACTATATAGATATCCCTCAGTTTAGACAGCATCTTCACCCAGTGAACAGGCTGGAATCCTAAGCAGGAGACCCAGGTGTATAAGTCAAGGCACTTCAAAGCGCCTACCCTCTAAAGAGCAGCCCTTTACCTGTATTGCACCTCTGTGTCGTATAGCGCTTCATTGCGCCAATGACGCGCAGAGTCTCACCGGGCTCCATGGGGACGTTCGGGGTGCATGGCTGAAAGTGTGTGGGTGTGATATGTGAGGAGACATGCCCCGATCACGTTGCTGCAAACTGGGCTCAAACATAATGTGGGGCACAAAGGCGCATCTGGAGGCGCCTTAAGATGCAATTACAGACCACCCCTCAAGGAGCACTCAGTGTCGCACATTCATGTGGAAGTTTATAAGTCTCTGAGGTTCGAGGAGGTTGTCAGTTCCTATTCTCATGCAGTCGACCAGCTCAAGACTTTTTGAAGCAAGCGATGGTCAAAGGTTGCCCAAGCGCGGTTCAAATGTTTTGTGGGACTAGCACGCAGGATAAAAGGAGTAAACTGGGCACAGATCATGGCTCACCATGTAAGATGCCAGTACATTCCTTTCAAACAGACATGGGCAGCCAGTGTATGCAGATTGTGCCTTTGTACCCAAAATGTCTTCACGCCTTGGTTTTGCTCAACCTTGAATGATTAGTTTGATTCAGCACTATTGGCTATCACTTTTGCAAGAGTCGATCTTGAATGATTACTTTGATGACTCAGTACTATTGGCTGTCACCTCTGCAAGAGTAGGTCAGTGAACTCGGGTTCTTTCTGCCTCAGGCCTCCTCTTGGTTTAACACATGGAGACCATAGTCCTACAGACTGGAGCTTCATATGACGCCTCAAACATCAGTTCAGATTTTCAGAGCTCGTTCTCTGTGTAGTTCTTCATGTTGATGCAATTTGTTAAAAGATGTCTGCAAAGCCTCCTCAGGGGGTCTGCAAGTTGTTTATAAAATTAAATAATATCAACAGATTAATAAAGTGTATGTAAATAAAGTGGCTAAATGTGCAATTGGAAAACTTAAAACGTGCTGTAAATGTCAAGGAATTTGAAATTGAAGAGTGAACATTAAATTAGTATCCTCAACAGAATTTAGTATGGACAATGTGTGGCTTCAGTTGAATTTCGAAAAGCCCCAACCTTCTTACCTAAATTTTGTTTTTTATTTATATTTGTTTGCACATTAAATACAGTGTGTTATCATTTGAATATGTGTTTGAATGCTTGTTTCTGCATTTTTTGCAATTCAAATCATCAACAATGTTTAGGCATGGGTTCCCTCCTTCCAGTAATGAGTCAGTAGGAGGTCCCCGGATTCCAAAAATGATTCAGAGGGGGTCCCCAGGTTTCAGTAATGATAAAGTGGGGGTCCACAGAAGTTAAAGGGTTGGTAACCACTGTTATATAGCAGCTCTGGGACACTTCTTTCCGCACCCAGCTCCACTGACTGTGATTTCTCTACTCATGGAGTGTACAGAGTACCAGCAAAAGTGACTATGGGGATGTTCATGTTTCAAACCTGTCCCCGGTTAAACCGAAGAAGCAATAGTTGGTGCAGGGGGAGAGGTACTCGGGCAGCCTCCCCCAATTCACCTGCAGCTGATGGCCCATTCTTTACAAGCTCATCCTCATCTTGTGTTAGTGGTTGGGTGGGCTTGTAGGTGCTCTGAGCTATCTCCATGGACTGGCTTGCCACTCCACACAAGTCATCAGTTGTAGGAGGTCAGAACCTCAGGTCTTCAGGATTAATCCTAGCCGTAATGCGACAGGGAGGACTTCACCACTGCAGGGTCCATGCTGACCAGGTCTTGATGACGGTTTTATGCAGGGGACGGCCAGACAACCAGTGAAACACCCATTGAAGCTGTGCAGCTAAATAATGACCTTCTACGTCCAGAGAGGTTAATCCACCCACAGTCACGAAAAGCTTTTGAGTGGAAAAAGCTACCCGATGGCGCCCCAGCCGCCAAATTAGATGTGAAACATGTTGAGGTATCTGAAGAAAGAACGAGGGATGAACAGGTGAAGGTTTGCAACATAGTGCAATAACTGGGGTAGCACCACCACATTTACTAGTGCCACGTAGCCCACTACTGAAAGTGATGGAGAAAACTGAAAAGCAAGCTGGGCTTGAAGAGACCGAGTCGCTCTGCCCAGATTTCCATCCAGAAAATAAGTGGAGTAATGGTGGATATTAATCCCTTGGTATCAAAATGGAACTGATTCCTAGTTCAATCTGGACTCTAATTGTATATAAAGGGAAAACTACCATATGTTAAAGAAACAGTTCTTAAATTATAACATTTTTATCATGTTCCCACATTTTGTTTATGTAATTTACATCCCAAATATTTTGATGACTCTGCATGTACTTTGGCACTTGAGCATGAGCACAGTCACTGATTCTGCCTTGGCTTGGCTGTGGAGCTATTTTAAGACATGGACAGTAGGGGCAATTGCTGCACACAACCTTCCAAAGGGTCTGGCCCTTGGTTACCTTTCACAACCATGACCAGCGGACATTTGTACTAGCAGAATTTCTCAGGGTGCATGGGTGCTGCTTGTTCAACTACTTGATAATAACTGTTCTATTTCTCTCCCATCTGCTGAGACAAATCGTCAGGTGCACAATACTTTCCAATTCTCATGGCGGGCTCATCTTGTCTGATTTTTAGGAATTGTCCCAACTTGTTCCTCTCATCCTTATGTGTCCAGTTCTTAGCAACAACCCTTTGAATCAGTTGCTGTGGATCTCCCGTTGGATACTGATTTCATCCTGCTGTTTAATTCTGTTTGTCTGGTATTTTGGGCTCCCAGTTCAGAGCTAAATGTAGAGTCCCGCTAGCACATTCTAGTGCTGTGAGACTACAGACAAGTTGCTGGTACGTCACATCCTGACATTAGGTTGGAGACTGTCGCCCAGACCATCTGCTCTGCCTCATTAATTTTTTTAAGTTTAAAGTTGACTGGAGATTGAAGTGAGCAAGATGTTTTTGTTCTGACTGTCTAAACTGGCAGATTTCACATACCTGCATTTTTCCCAACTGTTTGTCATAGGTTTTAAAATGTTTAGAAACATAATCAAAATTTTGCTCTTGCTTTCTGTCCAGGAAAGGGTGGGTAAATCTGGATAGGGGTGATGTCCTTGACACCGTGCTCTAAGGCATTAATTTACTATTGAACAAAGTGATAATGTGCCATCTGCATGTAGCATATGTAGAGGCAATCACATAAAGACCCTAGTGAGTAAATAGTGCTATGTAGAAAATAGTAAATAAAGCCGCTGATGAAGTAGTGGGGTATGGGCCTCTTCTTGAATGTGTCCGTAAACTTGACCTTTTGTCCTGAGTTTTGTCCTGAGTTAGAACACTGTCCTGAATGCCATGGCAGGCAGTCACCCCAATACTTTAAAAACTGGGCGTAGGATGTAGTTCATTGGCTTTCATTGGCTTTTCATGGTTTGCTTTACTTCGATGGGCTGTCCATCAAGGCCGTGGCATTTCGAACTTTTTACATTGCCCTTTTTGTGTTTCCAGTGGTGATGGCGCTCTAATGCTCCTTTTGTTAGCATGCAGAAGCAACATGACTGCTACCTTGTTATTCACTGTTACTCAGGACCACTGTTACTCAGAACCTCTGTTACTCAGAACCAGTGTAATTCAGAACCACTGTTACTCAGGACCACTGTTACTCAGAACCAGTGTAATTCAGAACCACTGTTACTCAGAACCAGTGTAATTCAGAACCACTGTTACTCAGAACCAGTGTAATTCAGAACCACTGTTACTCAGGACCACTGTTACTCAGGACCACTGTTACTCAGGACCACTGTTACTCAGAACCTCTGTTACTCAGAACCTCTGTTACTCAGAACCTCTGTTACTCAGAACCTCTGTTACTCAGGACCACTGTTACTCAGGACCACTGTTACTCAGAACCAGTGTAATTCAGAACCACTGTTACTCAGAACCAGTGTAATTCAGAACCACTGTTACTCAGGACCACTGTGTAGTGTGGGCCCCTAAAGATGACACTGGGGCCAGTAAGCTGGTGAAACGGTTTCATTATTAACACTCTGCAGCTCTTGCTATCTACCCCCCCTGTACTTAACCCGTTCCCTTACGTCATCCTGGACACGACCACTGCTCCTCGCAGAGGAGGGGTGTATCTCTTTGGGAAACACTGGTAATGAGTTCGCCTGGGTGCAGGCAAACACCACACACGGTGCTTTCTTTTATCTATTGACTGACGTTATTTTTGTGTTGCTGGCTTATGGCTTTCATTGAGGGTGTCTGTGTCCTGCTTTTATTTACGGCCGGCTAAGGGTAACCACATACCCCCATTGGAGGTTCGTTTGTTTTACTTTTCTGCTTGATAACTTGCAGAATGTGCATGTTTTTTTGTCCCCACAGACAGTCATGCACATCAACTTTCTCAGAGCTATGCTGAAAACACTGGCCTAGAGTCAAAGCTGTCTACTGTGTAGCATTCCGCAGTTAATGTCGTCCACAGTCACCACTTGCACCCTTTCCTATAACACTCTTCTTTGATGGTGCGGGTTAGTTCTGCTAATGTCGTCTGTTCCCCAGCGGGGGCCGTGTCCCCAGCCCCACGTGCTGCTTCATCAGGGCAGTTTCCTTCCGGGACAGCCGGGATCAGCACAGACAGTCACTGCCCAGCGGGCCCCACTAACAACGGGCTCGCTGTGCCATTACATGCGTGAGAAAGGCATATCTCTTTGGCTTTGCCAATGCTTGTTTGTTTTCTTTGTTTATCCCCCTCATTACCAGTTAACTCCGCGCTGTCGACAAAGCACGGGTAAAATTGACGTCGGGAGATCTATTTTTAAATTCCCGTCCTAACTTTCCGGTCCTGCTGCTGTCTGACCCTCTCAGGTAATGTCCACCCCCTCCGCGGGACCCCACTTCACTCCCGGCCCCCCGTCTCTGCGCGGCGGAATGCTCGAGCGGCCTGTACTTACATTTCTAATTATTTCTGCCTCTCTGCTGCCAGCTTGTAATGTGCCTTTCAAAACCCGGCGGAAACACTTTCCTCCCCTAATTGGATTCAGTGGCGCATTGGAAATGATGGTCATTTGGCAAAGTAATTCTATCTGTCGGCGCCTCCCGGGCTCTGATGACACCGACTGCAGCCTGCTCAGAGCTTTGCTGTGGTAGCTCGTGTGCTGTGGGTCTAGCCAAGTCATGAGCGCTGGTAGGGCCCTGATGGCACCGACTGCAGCCTGCTCAGAGCTTTGCTGTGGTGGCTCGTGTGCTGTGGGTCTAGCCAAGTCCTGAGCGCTGGCAGGGCTCTGATGACACCGCCTGCAGCCTGCTCAGAGCTTTGCTGTGGTGGCTCGTGTGCTGTGGGTCTAGCCAAGTCCTGAGCGCTGGCAGGGCTCTGATGACACCGCCTGCAGCCTGCTCAGAGCTGTGCTGTGGTGGCTCGTGTGCTGTGGGTCTAGCCAAGTCATGAGCGCTGGTAGGGCCCTGATGGCACCGACTGCAGCCTGCTCAGAGCTTTGCTGTGGTGGCTCGTGTGCTGTGGGTCTAGCCAAGTCCTGAGCGCTGGCAGGGCTCTGATGACACCGCCTGCAGCCTGCTCAGAGCTTTGCTGTGGTGGCTCGTGTGCTGTGGGTCTAGCCAAGTCATGAGCGCTGGCAGGGCTCTGATGGCACCGACTGCAGCCTGCTCAGAGCTGTGCTGTGGTGGCTCGTGTGCTGTGGGTCTAGCCAAGTCATGAGCGCCTCCCGGGCTCTGATGACACCGCCTGCAGCCTGCTCAGAGCTTTGCTGTGGTGGCTCGTGTGCTGTGGGTCTAGCCAAGTCATGAGCGCTGGTAGGGCTCTGATGGCACCGACTGCAGCCTGCTCAGAGCTTTGCTGTGGTGGCTCGTGTGCTGTGGGTCTAGCCAAGCGCAGTCCTGAGCGCTGGCAGGGCTCTGATGACACCGCCTGCAGCCTGCTCAGAGCTTTGCTGTGGTGGCTCGTGTGCTGTGGGTCTAGCCAAGTCATGAGCGCTGGCAGGGCTCTGATGGCACCGACTGCAGCCTGCTCAGAGCTGTGCTGTGGTGGCTCGTGTGCTGTGGGTCTAGCCAAGTCATGAGCGCCTCCCGGGCTCTGATGACACCGCCTGCAGCCTGCTCAGAGCTTTGCTGTGGTGACTCGTGTGCTGTGGGTCTAGCCAAGTCATGAGCGCTGGCAGGGCTCTGATGACACCGCCTGCAGCCTGCTCAGAGCTTTGCTGTGGTGGCTCGTGTGCTGTGGGTCTAGCCAAGTCATGAGCGCTGGTAAGGCCCTGATGGCACCGACTGCAGCCTGCTCAGAGCTTTGCTGTGGTGGCTCGTGTGCTGTGGGTCTAGCCAAGTCATGAGCGCTGGCAGGGCTCTGATGGCACCGACTGCAGCCTGCTCAGAGCTTTGCTGTGGTGGCTCGTGTGCTGTGGGTCTAGCCAAGTCATGAGCGCTGGCAGGGCTCTGATGGCACCGCCTGCAGCCTGCTCAGAGCTGTGCTGTGGTGGCTCGTGTGCTGTGGGTCTAGCCAAGTCCTGAGCGCTGGCAGGGCCCTGATGGCACCGCCTGCAGCCTGCTCAGAGCTTTGCTGTGGTGATTCCTGTGCTGTGGGTCTAGCCAAGCGCAGTCCTGAGCGCTGGCAGGGCCCTGATGGCACCGCCTGCAGCCTGCTCAGAGCTGTGCTGAGAGCCATGTGCACTCTTGAGCGCTGGCAGGGCTCCGATGCCACTGCTGTGGTGGGTCAGTGCTGTGATGGCACCACCTGCAGCCTGCTCAGAGCTTTGCTGTGGTGGCTCGTGTGCTGTGGGTCTAGCCAAGTCATGAGCGCTGGCAGGGCTCTGATGGCACCGACTGCAGCCTGCTCAGAGCTGTGCTGTGGTGGCTCGTGTGCTGTGGGTCTAGCCAAGTCATGAGCGCTGGCAGGGCTCTGATGACACCGCCTGCAGCCTGCTCAGAGCTTTGCTGTGGTGATTCGTGTGCTGTGGGTCTAGCCAAGCGCAGTCCTGAGCGCTGGCAGGGCCCTGATGGCACCGCCTGCAGCCTGCTCAGAGCTTTGCTGTGGTGGCTCGTGTGCTGTGGGTCTAGCCAAGTCATGAGCGCTGGCAGGGCTCTGATGGCACCGACTGCATCCTGCTCAGAGCTGTGCTTAGAGCCATGTGCACTCCTGAGCGCTGGCAGGGCTCCGATGCCACTGCTGTGGTGGGTCAGTGCTGTGATGGCACCACCTGCAGCCTGCTCAGAGCTGTGCTGAGAGCCATGTGCACTCCTGAGCGCTGGCAGGGCTCTGATGGCACCGACTGCAGCCTGCTCAGAGCTGTGCTGTGGTGGCTCGTGTGCTGTGGGTCTAGCCAAGTCATGAGCGCTGGCAGGGCCCTGATGGCACCGCCTGCAGCCTGCTCAGAGCTTTGCTGTGGTGATTCATGTGCTGTGGGTCTAGCCAAGCGCAGTCCTGAGCGCTGGCAGGGCTCTGATGACACCGCCTGCAGCCTGCTCAGAGCTTTGCTGTGGTGGCTCGTGTGCTGTGGGTCTAGCCAAGTCATGAGCGCTGGCAGGGCTCTGGTGGCACCGACTGCAGCCTGCTCAGAGCTTTGCTGTGGTGGCTCGTGTGCTGTGGGTCTAGCCAAGTCATGAGCGCTGGCAGGGCCCTGATGGCACCGACTGCAGCCTGCTCAGAGCTTTGCTGTGGTGGCTCGTGTGCTGTGGGTCTAGCCAAGTCATGAGCGCTGGCAGGGCTCTGATGGCACCGACTGCAGCCTGCTCAGAGCTTTGCTGTGGTGGCTCGTGTGCTGTGGGTCTAGCCAAGTCATGAGCGCTGGCAGGGCCCTGATGGCACCGACTGCAGCCTGCTCAGAGCTTTGCTGTGGTGGCTCGTGTGCTGTGGGTCTAGCCAAGTCATGAGCGCTGGCAGGGCTCTGATGGCACCGCCTGCAGCCTGCTCAGAGCTTTGCTGTGGTGGCTCGTGTGCTGTGGGTCTAGCCAAGTCATGAGCGCTGGCAGGGCTCTAATGGCACCGCCTGCAGCCTGCTCAGATCTTTGCTGTGGTGGCTCGTGTGCTGTGGGTCTAGCCAAGTCATGAGCGCTGGCAGGGCTCTGATGGCACCGCCTGCAGCCTGCTCAGAGCTGTGCTGTGGTGGCTCGTGTGCTGTGGGTCTAGCCAAGTCCTGAGCGCTGGCAGGGCCCTGATGGCACCGCCTGCAGCCTGCTCAGAGCTTTGCTGTGGTGATTCCTGTGCTGTGGGTCTAGCCAAGCGCAGTCCTGAGCGCTGGCAGGGCCCTGATGGCACCGCCTGCAGCCTGCTCAGAGCTGTGCTGAGAGCCATGTGCACTCTTGAGCGCTGGCAGGGCTCCGATGCCACTGCTGTGGTGGGTCAGTGCTGTGATGGCACCACCTGCAGCCTGCTCAGAGCTTTGCTGTGGTGGCTCGTGTGCTGTGGGTCTAGCCAAGTCATGAGCGCTGGCAGGGCTCTGATGGCACCGCCTGCAGCCTGCTCAGAGCTTTGCTGTGGTGGCTCGTGTGCTGTGGGTCTAGCCAAGTCATGAGCGCTGGCAGGGCTCTGATGGCACCGACTGCAGCCTGCTCAGAGCTTTGCTGTGGTGGCTCGTGTGCTGTGGGTCTAGCCAAGTCATGAGCGCTGGCAGGGCTCTGATGGCACCGCCTGCAGCCTGCTCAGAGCTTTGCTGTGGTGGCTCGTGTGCTGTGGGTCTAGCCAAGTCATGAGCGCTGGCAGGGCTCTGATGGCACCGCCTGCAGCCTGCTCAGAGCTGTGCTGTGGTGGCTCGTGTGCTGTGGGTCTAGCCAAGTCCTGAGCGCTGGCAGGGCCCTGATGGCACCGCCTGCAGCCTGCTCAGAGCTTTGCTGTGGTGATTCCTGTGCTGTGGGTCTAGCCAAGCGCAGTCCTGAGCGCTGGCAGGGCCCTGATGGCACCGCCTGCAGCCTGCTCAGAGCTGTGCTGAGAGCCATGTGCACTCTTGAGCGCTGGCAGGGCTCCGATGCCACTGCTGTGGTGGGTCAGTGCTGTGATGGCACCACCTGCAGCCTGCTCAGAGCTTTGCTGTGGTGGCTCGTGTGCTGTGGGTCTAGCCAAGTCATGAGCGCTGGCAGGGCTCTGATGGCACCGACTGCAGCCTGCTCAGAGCTGTGCTGTGGTGGCTCGTGTGCTGTGGGTCTAGCCAAGTCATGAGCGCTGGCAGGGCTCTGATGACACCGCCTGCAGCCTGCTCAGAGCTTTGCTGTGGTGATTCGTGTGCTGTGGGTCTAGCCAAGCGCAGTCCTGAGCGCTGGCAGGGCCCTGATGGCACCGCCTGCAGCCTGCTCAGAGCTTTGCTGTGGTGGCTCGTGTGCTGTGGGTCTAGCCAAGTCATGAGCGCTGGCAGGGCTCTGATGGCACCGACTGCATCCTGCTCAGAGCTGTGCTTAGAGCCATGTGCACTCCTGAGCGCTGGCAGGGCTCCGATGCCACTGCTGTGGTGGGTCAGTGCTGTGATGGCACCACCTGCAGCCTGCTCAGAGCTGTGCTGAGAGCCATGTGCACTCCTGAGCGCTGGCAGGGCTCTGATGGCACCGACTGCAGCCTGCTCAGAGCTGTGCTGTGGTGGCTCGTGTGCTGTGGGTCTAGCCAAGTCATGAGCGCTGGCAGGGCCCTGATGGCACCGCCTGCAGCCTGCTCAGAGCTTTGCTGTGGTGATTCATGTGCTGTGGGTCTAGCCAAGCGCAGTCCTGAGCGCTGGCAGGGCTCTGATGACACCGCCTGCAGCCTGCTCAGAGCTTTGCTGTGGTGGCTCGTGTGCTGTGGGTCTAGCCAAGTCATGAGCGCTGGCAGGGCTCTGACGGCACCGACTGCAGCCTGCTCAGAGCTGTGCTGTGGTGGCTCGTGTGCTGTGGGTCTAGCCAAGTCATGAGCGCTGGCAGGGCTCTGATGGCACCGACTGCAGCCTGCTCAGAGCTGTGCTGTGGTGGCTCGTGTGCTGTGGGTCTAGCCAAGTCCTGAGCGCTAGCAGGGCTCTGATGGCACCGACTGCAGCCTGCTCAGAGCTGTGCTGAGAGCCATGTGCACTCTTGAGCGCTGGCAGGGCTCCGATGCCACTGCTGTAGTGGGTCAGTGCTGTGATGGCACCACCTGCAGCCTGCTCTGAGCTATGCTTAGAGCCATGAGCACTCCTGAGCTCCAGCAGGGCTCTGATGGCACCGACTGCAGCCTGCTCAGAGCTGTGCTGAGAGCCATGTGCACTCCTGAGCGCTGGCAGGGCTCCGATGCCACTGCTGTGGTCGGTCAGGGCTATGATGGCACCACCTGCAGCCTGCTCTGAGCTATGCTTAGAGCCATGAGCACTCCTGAGCGCCAGCAGGGCTCTGATGGCACCGACTGCAGCCTGCTCTGAGTTATGCTTAGAGCCATGTGCACTCCTGAGCGCCGGCAGGGCTCTGATGGCACCGACTGCAGCCTGCTCAGAGCTGTGCTGAGAGCCATGTGCACTCCTGAGCGCTGGCAGGGCTCCGATGCCACTGCTGTGGTGGGTCAGTGCTGTGATGGCACCACCTGCAGCCTGCTCTGAGCTATGCTTAGAGCCATGAGCACTCCTGAGCGCCGGCAGGGCCCTGATGGCACCGACTGCAGCCTGCTCAGAGCTGTGCTTAGAGCCATGTACACGCCTGAGCGCTGGCAGGGCTCCGATGCCACTGCTGTGGTGGGTCAGTGCTGTGATGGCACCACCTGCAGCCTGCTCTGAGCTATGCTTAGAGCCATGAGCACTCCTGAGCGCCAGCAGGGCTCTGATGGCACCGACTGCAGCCTGCTCAGAGCTGTGCTGAGAGCCATGTGCACTCCTGAGCGCTGGCAGGGCTCCGATGACACTGGTGTGGTTGGTCAGGGCTATGATGGCACCACCTGCAGCCTGCTCTGAGCTATGCTTAGAGCCATGAGCACTCCTGAGCGCCAGCAGGGCTCTGATGTCACCTACTGCAGCCTGCTCAGAGCTGTGCAACGCGGCCACTTGTTCTGCACTTGCAAGTGGTGGAACCGTGGAAGGGTTCTGATGACACCACCTGCAGCCTACAGAGGTCTGTGCTGCAATGGCTTATGTGCTCCACGTGCAGCCAGGTGCACTCGTGTGCGCTGGCAGGGCTCTGATGACACGGCCTGCAGCCTGCACAGAGCTGTGCTGCGATGGCTCATGTGCTGCACGATGTGCCAGTTGTGCTGGTGTGATCTTTCAGGGCTGTGATGACACCACCTGCAGACTGCACAGAGCTGTGCTGCGCATGCAGCCAGGCGCACTTGTGTGCACTGGCAGGGCTCTGATGACAACGCTAGTAGCCTGCACAGAGCTGTGCTGTGAGGGACCGTGTGCTGCGTGTGCACCAGGTGCACTAGTCTGGGCTGGCAGGGCTCTGCTGCTTGCATAGAGCTGTGTTGCAATGGCTCGTGTGCTGCCTGTGCCGCAGGTGCATTTGTATACTTTGGCAGGGCTCTGATGACAACGCTTGTAGCCTGCACAGAGCTGTGCTGTGAGGGATCGTGTGCTGCGTGTGCAGCCAGGTGCACTAGTCTAGCTGGCAGGGCTCCGCTGCTTGCATAGAGCTGTGTTGCAATGGCTCGTGTGCTGGGTGTGCAGCTTGGGGCACCTGTGTACTTTGGCAGGACTCTGATGACAACGCTTGTAGCCTGTACAGAGCTGTGCTGTGAGGGATCGTGTGCTGTGCGTGCACCAGGTGCACTAGTCTGGGCTGGCAGGGCCTAGCATCGGAAGTACGGAGTTTCAGAGCAGGTGGTAGCAGATTTGAGTTTTGAAGAAAAAAAAATAAGCATTGACAAAGCCAAAAGGTCTGGCTTTTTGTACAAGTTCTGAGTAAAACATCAAAGAGATGCATGCTGCAGTGAAAAAAAGCAAAAACCCCAAAAAGATTGCAGTCTGCATACACCTATGTTCACCTATAAGATAAATAATTCAATGTTTGATAGTTCAGTCTACTTATGAGATGGTGTTGTAAATGCATTTATAGCGCTTCTTTCCAGTGATGAGTCATTGAAGCGCGTTATGTCAAGCAGCACGCTGCTCCAGAACCCAAAGGTATTGGTTATTGGGATTAGTCTTCTGCTTGCAAGCAAACCACTCCATGCAACCATTCTACTTTCGATGTAGTAGATTAATTATGTGATAATTAGTGGGTATCCACATTCATGCAAATGTTTGATGGGATCAGTAGGAGAGGTGTTAGGTATTGTTAGATTACAGGAATAAGACTTTCAACGAAGGAGAGGTTGTGCACTTTGAAATGAGGTGTGGACAATTTGCAGAAACACAAACATCATGAATAAGGCAAACATGCCTGTGGCTTAGAGCAGGCATGCAGATGATGATTCAAAAGAAGCAAGCACTGGCAAAGCCAGCACCTCTTGCCTGTGCGAGAATACTGACTTCCCTAATTAGCTTTTTTAGCTATGTTGTGCAGCAGCTCGTCATGGTGCTTTTCTTCTGGCAGTGGGCGGGGACGGGGGCAGACAGCGTCGGGGGACAAGGCAAGCAACAATGGCGGAATGGGTGGGGCTACAGGGCAAGCAAGGAAAGGGAGAGTGGACTCTTGGCAAGTAACCATGAGATGAAAGGGTACCTGGGGAAGCGGTGACACGGGAAGGGTGCAGGGGGAACAGTAAACTGTTGGCTTCTTGCCACAGGAAGGAAGGCGGTTACACATTCTGCATGTTATAATCAAAGACACCAAGCCATAAGAACTGCGGATTGCAGGCACAAGAGGGGGAATGGGGCAAGCAGTGCAGAGTGTGGGAGAGGGACTGGCCAAGCAACAACGGGGGACAATGGAGCAGGTCAAACAACAACGCAGGAGGGGGATGGTCAGTCAGTGACACTCTTATGGAGTGCTTCAACTTAAATTTACTAAAAAGTACCTCCAGAAGCGCACGTCCAGTGGAAGGACAGAAGTGGGCGACAGGGCGGAGTACTTGGTCCATGCTGCATGAAAGGGACCTATTTGCTGCTTCTGAAAGGTTGATGGCAGCCAGGTGCAGAGATCTCATACCCCTCTGTGCCCATGTTGTGGGTTCTTCTAATGGAGCAGGTGCTGCCTGTTGTGAGATGCAGCACTATACACAAAGGCAGTGCCTGGAAGGCACCCTGAGAAAGGATACTTGAAAAAATAAACGGACATGCTCGTTCGCATGAGTCAGTGCAGGTACTTGCTGTGGTGCCATTTGCAGTACTATGGCTTGGCCGCTCTTTTAAATGTTGTGCTAGTTACCACTATATTATTCTATATATAACTAGTGCGCAACTTATGTTATTACTGTGCATAGATTTGCACAGATTTAATCTAGGTGAGAAGAAAGATTATCACCTGCAACACAGATATGTGTGTCTGAATGTTGAAATGGATCTGGTGTGTAGGAAACACTTAAATGCAGAATAATAGATATTCAGGTCTGCTTGGATTTCTAAATAGTGAATGCAATCAGCCTGGGAGGCAGCAGCTGGTGTGCCTTACACTAGCTTCCATTCTCGCCTCTTGGAGTAGTTTCTGTTGCCCTAAGGAGCTCGGCTTGCATAGCACCCATGTTGGTAAACCCTGCACTCCATGCCAAAGTCTGTAACCTTGTCAGCGAACACAGTTCAGGCAGTGGGAGTCACATTTAGGCCTTGGCCTAAACTGACAGGACTATTTGCATTACTTTCAGTGCAGAAATTGCTGGCACCCATGAAACGTCTAAAAGCAAGGGTTTGCAGTCACACCGAGGTCCCATAAAAAGGTACACACTGCCCTTGGTAAAATCCAATACAATAGTTATAAGAAATATTCTGACAACACACTACCTGCTGTACTTTCTGTCCTTTAGCGGTGTTTGGCTGCTTTCAGTGGCCATAGAAAAGCACTAAAGGTTTTTAAAAAAAAAACATAGCTAGCTAGGAGGGTACATATTAAGTAAAATGGTTCCTCATGCATTTCAATGCAAGCACTGCAAGAAGGTGGAATGATACAACAAACAGACAATATCATGAGGGGTCAGAGCATCATCCTTCAGGTGCTGCCAGCGCCCACTTTATATGTATATTTTGAAGAATTGTACCAATAGGTGTGGAAGATAGTTGTGCAGTGAAGCAAGGCCTAAATATTAGGAATGTAGTTCAAAAGGAGGGATTTCTTGAGGAATCTGTAGTGAGGGAAAATAGGTTGTGTTGGAAATGGCGTTTCTGCAGGGTCACCCCAAAACTTTTTGCCTTCCTCCTTCTCTTTTTCTGTTCTCATTTTTGCTGGCTTTAGGACTACCACTGCTAATCAGCACTAAAGTACATATGCTCTCTCCTTAAAACATGGTGACATTGGCTCATACCCAGTTGGCTTATTTAATTTACTTGTAAGTTCCTAGTCAAGTGCACTACATGTGCCCAGGGCCTGTAAATTAAATGCTACTAGTGGGCTGCAGCACTGGTTGTGCCACCCACATCAGTAGCCCCCTAACCATGTCTCAGGCCTACCACTGCAGTGCCTGTGTGTGCAGTTTCACTGCCACTTCGACTTGGCATTTAAAAGTAATTGCCAAGCCTTAAACTCCCCTTTTTCTACATATGTCACCCCTAAGATAGGCCCTAGGTAGCCCAGAGGGCAGGGTGCTATGTAGGTAAAAGGCAGGACATGAACGTGTGTGTTCTATATGTCCTGGTAGTGTAAAACTCCTAAATTCATTTTTACACTGCTGTGAGGCCTGCTCCTTCCATAGGATAGCATTAGATACTGCTTGAGTGGCAGATCCTGATCTGAAAGGAGTAGCCAGGTCATATTTAGTATGGCCAGAATGGTGAAGTTGGGTTTTATATTACTATTTTAGAAATTATACTTTTAGAAAGTGAGCATTTCTCTACACTTAAATCCTTCTGTGCCTTCTAAACCACGTCTGGCTAGGTTTAGTTGACAGCTCCCTTGTGCATTCACTCAGACAAACCCCAAACACAGGATGCTCAGCCTCACTTGCATACATCTGCATTTTGAATGGGTCTTCCTGGGCTGGGAGGGTGGAGGGCCTGACACATGTCAAAGGACAGTAGACTCCCCCCACACAAATGACTGCCACACCCCATACTGGGACTCTAGCTGACAGGATGGAACTGAAAGGGGACCTTGTGCACTTCTAAGCCACACTTTGAAGTCTCCCCCCACCCCCCCCCCCACCCCCCCACTTCAGAGGCACATTTGGGTATTTAAACAGGGTCCTACCAACTCAGAAACTTCTGAAGTAAGACACTTCTTGACAAGACACTATTGTCACAGACACTTCCTGGAGAAGAGAACCTGAACCAGAATCTGCAACCTGCCCAGAAGAACTGCCTGGCTGCCAAAAGGACTCACCTGGCTGTGCTGAGAAGTGCTCTCCAAGGGCTTGGATAGAGCTTGCCTCCTGTTCCTTGAAGTCTCAGGACCAAAAAGACTTCATCTCTGCAAGAAGAACTCCTTGTGCGGTGAAAATCGATGCACAGCCTGCCAGAAACGACACACAGCCTGCCTTGCGGTGAAAAAGTCACTGCACGCCGAACCGGAACGACGCAGCCCGACTTTGCAAGGAGAAGATCGACGCAGCGCCAGCGTAGCAACCGGAAATTCGGCGCACTAATTTCTTTATATAACACGGCCTAACCTAGGCGAAATGTGAGGGCTTGTATTCTCAGAAAAAACATCAAGATTTTAACTATAATTCGTCAACTATGCAACAGACTTCAGTACTTTGGCATACATGTTATTAATAAAGCGTTTCCAGTGGTTAATGCAGTTTCTTCATTACTGACCGAAGGAAAAAAAAAACATAATTGCCTTTTCTGCATTCCACTGTTGTCCTCATAAGTTTGCCTCCATTGTCAGATAATGCAGCTGAAACCAGCGTAGAGCTTGCGCTTCGGCGTCTTGTCCTTATAAAGACCTTGGTATTGTTCTATTCCTTTAGCCTGTCTCATCTCATCCATGACTTGGTTTATCTGAGGATATTCTGGCACATCCCAAGGCCTTGATTGTATTTTCTTTTTCTCTGCTGGTTTGGAGGTGTTTTTTGTGCACTTTAAGGTCTCTGGATCAGTTGTGTGGCTTTGTGAAGTTGTGTTGACTCTCAGAAGAGCATTTGTAGTGTGGTGGACCAGGTAGACCTGGGGTCTGTGTCTGCTGTCACTGCATACAAACAGTGAGGAACACTACTGCAGAAGATGACAAATCACTGGGTAAAGCAAGAAGCAAAACAATACATCTAAGGGAGACTTGCAACATGTTTTACCGCAACAACCGCAGGAACCACGGGCAAAGTGTTGCTCAACAAAATGCAAACAGCACAAGAGACTAAGCTGCAGGTACCTGTTTAATGTGTTCTCTGGACCTCAATGGATATGTGCTCTGGATGGACATGTTACACCCAATAGTAGATTCATCCGGATCTACTCTGTTATAGACTCAGTCTTCACAGGAAGAAGATGACAAGCAGGGCCGGCCTGGCCGTAGCAGACATTGGGCGTTGCCCCGGGAGGCTGGAACTGCGGGGCCCGTTTTGCAGCTGTTGGGGCCAGTTTTGCAGCGGTGTTGCAATATCGGCTGCTAGTAACAAAAGCAGCAGCGCTTCACACATGTGTCCCCTCTTCCCTTCTGGGGGGGGCAGGAGGGGGTTGAGCCCACAAACTTGCAAGGGCTGCTTTGGGTTCCCTGTCCGGCCCTGCTGACGAGCCAACCAAAATCTCTTGATGCTACATCTAAATGATTTGTAGGCTGAACAAAAATAAGTTACCATATTGTACCTTTAGAGAAAACTCCTAAGCAGTGAATGCCCGGACGCTGAGACTGATCTGGGTGTGGACCCCGGTACAAGAATGTGCAAAAGTTGCAGTACTGCGTTGCTGTTTAGTTTTATGTAATATAAACATTTTAATTTGGCACAAACAATAGCCCAGTGGTATCAGCGTTCATATAATAAACAGCAGTCCTACTGAAAAATAAAAATGTAAAGAATTTTACAGATCTGTTTAAAAGTTAGGTTTGCCAGTCTTTCTTTGGTCCAAGGTAAAAGTACCCTAATTATGTGAAATTTCAGATGTGCCCCCCATATAAACGACCGTGGAAGTTGATGCTGCTGCAAGTGATGGGCATGGTCTGGTCAGGAGGTTGCTAACTGGATGCAGGAATAGCAGCATCTTTCAAACAGCAGGATGGTTTTGACATTCACTGGCAATGTTTGCCTGTTATCAACGCTTTACGTTTGCATGATGCACACAATGTGTGAAGCTCCTACTTTAGAGTTAGAAAGGTTTCAAAACTTGACTTGTTGTGTCTTTTTCTGCTTGGACCGGCAGGATCTTTAATGTACACAGGGGTAGTCCATGCCCATTGGCCTATTGCAATGGAACAGACTGGTCGATCCCACTGGTGCGCATTCTGAAGCTGTGTGCCCCACTTACCGCTTGTCCACATGGGTGAGCTTTAGGTGCAGGTAAGTTTGGGAAGGGCAGGCCTCAGGTAGGTATCACTTAGGGTGTGATGACCCAGTTTGCTCTGCCTTGCCTTGCACACCTCTTCCCTGCCCAGAAGCTCTTCTTATTTCCATCTGGCGTTGCACGTGCGTCTTAAATCACCAGTAAATGGCCCCTCTGCCCTGCAAATTCCCAATTTTGAAAATGTGTTCCTTGGCTCATAACTTTTGAAGCTCATATCTTTCACTGTATTTTGTGACCTTTGCGGTTTGCGCCTGGTATGCGGCTTCTAAAGCTTGCAATCTCAACACTTTGGGAATTATTGCAATAGCATATTTTAGGGCTAGCAGAAGTCTCAGTACCACTTGCATTGTACCCTTTAACATTCGTATTTGTAGGAGGATGTTACTTTTAAGAGTGCCTATGTGCTGTGGCGTTACATATCTTCACAGTGTATGAAAGGCACCTCCACTGTGGGTCTCAACCATCACAATCCTTGTGCTCCTGAGGGGTTCTGCTGTCACTTGAGACATCCTTGGGTTCTCCTGCACCTGGACAGGTGAGATGCAAAGACCTGTGGGTACCACCTCCTCTTCCCTAGGAACGGATGGCACAGGCATCATTCAGGGACCATCACTGGCTGCAGCCGTGATTCCTGTGTCTGCCCGTGTGAGTAATAAGCCTGGTTAATAAGCTTCTGTCATCTCAGTTTAACACTAATTGGAGCGTTGTTGTAGCCGCCTCGTATGATTTAAGGTGAAAATCTATGCAGTGTTACTGGCATATGCGTAGCACCTTGTACCATGAGAGCCCTTTCATACTCTGGTCGATGTGATTCTCTGGTGCTGGGATTTTCCATTGGTCACTTGTATGTGGTTGATTGGTTCTTTTTGGGTCTGTGTGGTTGGTGGAGGTGTGTATAATGTTTAATTTAGTAATGGTTCAGGTTGGTCGACCGGGACGTAAAATGAACTAACTCCTGCTTTGTAGTATGTGATGTGCATGGACTGGTGTTCTGAAGATGTTCATTGAGTTGGGTGTTGGTTTGTCCACAGCCTGTTTGATGTGCATGGGACTGGTGTTCTGAAGATGTTTATGGAGTTGGGTGTTTGTTTGTCCACAGTCTGGTGTGCAGGTTGTTTTTAGACCACATTGCTAGCGGGGTAAGTAGTTATAGGATGTTGTGTGAGTGAGGTTTGGTATGTTTTTGGCTATTTTTATCCGAATGGTTGTAAGATGTGTGTTAGGGTGGTGTAGGGGAGAGCTACTGGTGGGGAAGGACTTAGATAAGTAAATTGCTTTGGTGCCATGTCTAGTGCATGAGGGTGTCGGTGACAAAAGTGGGCATTGTGCAGTGTTGCACCTTGTGATGTTAAGTGGTTAGAAGTGACGCGGATGTACTTCCTGTGTTTTCTGCCCTGGGTTAAAGGCATGTCCTGTCAATTCGGCTTAGCCTGTTGCTTTTGGTGAAATGGTTGTTGGGATTGTGACAGATTTTGTCATTAGTTTTTGTAGTACCTTAGTGATTTTATGATTGAGTCTCTTAACAAGAAACACGATTTCCTAATTTTTCGATTGTTTCCCCAGTAAGCAGTAAGCATCACACATGCAGCATTAGGTAAATAAGCATTGGTCAATGTAATCAGTCACCTTTTAAAAAAAAAAAAAGCAGATTTCTGAGTGGTTGACTTCCTCAATGCTTATGTGAATTGGCAGAAAAAATATAAAAAAGCTGGGTACTGTGTTGTGTACATGCATTGTACGGTCACAATACCTCTGTGTGCCACAGTGCACGTCTCAGAAAGTGGTTTTGTAACGAAAAGACTATTCAACGATGTCCTGCCTTGGAGTGTGTTTTCATTGTGATATTTAAAAACATGGGAACTTCATTGCTATCCTATTGGAATGGTATTTTTCGGAGAAAATGCATTCCGAGGAACCCGCCAGTGAATGCAAATCCATTGCAACGCACCAGTGGCCATCTTTTAATGTATTTTAACTTTAATTTACCTTTCAAAAATCACAGACAGCTATTTTCGTACAATAAATTTGCAAAAAATGTATGCATGAGAGTAGCCTAGTGTGCGGGTGCTGGAACTCAAATTAAAAAACAATTTTCTGTGTGGAAGGATACGAGCCAACATGGTAAAGAAGAAATGCTCTTGAGGCAGGACAAAAAATAGTGAGAACATCCATCAAATAAAAAGCAGAGAAAGGAAATGGACAAGAAAAAACTCCCAATTAAGAGCAAGGGCCGATGAACTGCCCACATTATGTATATTTTAATGTTCTGGATACAGTAGGTCTACGACACCTATCGTATTGCAGGCTACACCTAATGAGGTGAAAATAGAACTGGTTAAATTACAGGCTGGAGCTAACTTTTTAGGTCTGATTACAGCCAAGACCTTTTGATTTTACTAAAATTTTACATGTAAAACACACTCAGTTACAGGGCCTTTCAGCCAGCCATCTTCATTCACTGATGTAGTGTTGTATCATTCACATCAGTCCTCTTCAGCCACTGGTGAACTCTAGTGTGAGTGGCAGCGCCCTGCTCTTTCACAGGAGTACATACGCACAAAAAATAGTTCCCTTCGTGGCCAGGGACTACTGTGACAATGCATGTTTATTTAAAGCTAAAAATATTTTTGCTTTGAGACAATTTTTTGTTCGTGGTAAGGGTTTAGCACCTACCTCAACAATATCGTTTTACCAAAATCATGACTAAATAAACTATTATTAACATGGCCAAAAGGCTGACAGCCAATGCCTAATCTATTGGGTTTGTCAATGTGTTTTTTTGTTTTGCCTCAAACAGGAGTTTGAACAATTCTACTTCAAACTGAGGTGACGCAGAATGCAGAGTATAACAGAACTTTTGAATAAGTTCAAAGAATCTACTCACATACTGCGCATGTAACGACAGGCTCTCCGTTTCACTTTCTTTTCCAACAGCCCTTCATGTTCTGGTTACAGACGAGTTCCAGAAGCCAAGGGTGGGGCAGTATTTCTGGGCTGTTCCACAAAAGCACACGTGAAAAAGTCAGAATTGTGCCCATGAAGACTTACCTCTACCTTTTCAGTACATTGCTGTTTTTACAGGAATTCTGAAAAATCGCCCGTGTACACCTATTAAGTTGTGATACAAATGTGACTATCGAACATTAGCAGTAGTACTCGTATGATTTGAACATGGACTGCTGCATGTCACCAACAGTACTCGTATGATTTGAACATGGACTGCTGCATGTCACCAGCAGTACTCGTATGATTTGAACATGGACTGGTGCATGTCACCAACAGTACTCGTATGATTTGAACATTGACTGCTGCATGTCACCAGCAGTATCCGTACAATTTGAAAATGGTCTGTTGAATGTCACCATGTGTACCTGCACGATTTGAATCTTTGAGTATCACGTTACCAGCGGTACTCACATGTTTGAAGCTGCGACTGTCTCACATTACCAACAGTATTCATATGAGTATGAAGCTGCTACTGTTTCATGTCACCAGCAGTACTCCTATACTATGAAGTTGCGATTTTGTCATGTCACCAGCAGTACTCGCATGATTTGAAGCTTTGACTATTGCATGTCACCAGCAGTACTCGCATGATTTGAAGCTGGGACTCTCACGTCTAACCAGCAGTACTCATGTGTGAAGCTGCAACTGTCTCACATTACCCGATAAAATTCATATGAGTGTGACGATGTGACTGTTGCATGTAACCAGCAGTACCCGCATGATTTGAAAATGCGACTGTTTCATGTCACCAGCAGTACGTGCATGATTTGAAAATGCAACTGTTTATGTCACCAGCAGTACCTGCATGATTTGAAAATGTAACTGTTTCATGTCACCAGCAGTACCTGCATGATTTGAAGATGCGACTGTTGCATGTCACCAGCAGTACCTGCGGGATTTGAAGATGCGACTGTTGCATGTCACTAGCAGTACCCGCATGATTTGCAAATGTGACTGTTGCATGTCACCAGCAGTACCCGTATGATTTGCAGACATGACTGTCACTCACTACCAGCAGTACTCACATGAGTATGAAGCTGCGACTTCACGTTACTATCAATACTTACGTGAGTGTGAAGGTGAGACTCTCGCATGTTTCCAGCAGGACTCTGAGTATGAAACTGACACTGTTGCACATTACCAGAAATACTTGTGTCATGCTGTTTCTGTCATGCATCCCCAACAGTAACATCTACGTCTCCATGTATAGAAATATGACAATACAGTGAATTTGCACGTTTGTTTTAATTTATTTCAGGGAAATTATTTTCCCCATGGAGAAATCCCCATTCCTTTACATACCGTAATACATCAGTTTTAAGTACTTTCCCCTTTCCATTTCCAATATGGGCCCTTGACAGGAGTAAATTTACAGAAGTTTTCAGCAAGAGTGAAATGTCCACAAAACGTTTGTGAATACCCACCAACCTGTGTGTTTAATCAGCTTTTACAGGTGGCATGGACCCATCTTCTAATGCCCAGAAATCGATCTCAAGTGGCAGATTTACCCCAGTGGTTTTTCCACCACTCTGACGGGAAGCCTGCGAGTAAGTCTCACTTACGAGGACAAAAATCCCACCCCCCCGTGATTCCATGAAGCAGGAATAGGATTTCACCCTGCCCAACTTTTCTTGAGGGTGGAGATACCTTTGTGATCAGACCTTGTGCGCTTTAGGGTCTCACACAGCACGTGGTGATGCAAAGCTGCCTAGGCCACCTTACAAAATAGTATTAAAAATAAAGGCTTAATTACTTTAGACAGTGCTTGGTCGATGTCTTAATGGATTGAATCATCCTGCTGGAGCTCAGCAAAGCCTTCTAGAAAGATCTCTCTGGAGGACCAGGTGAGGTACCAAGCCCCCCCATCAATGGGAGTTTTCTTATTTGCCGTCACTGACATAGCTCAGCGGGTTGATGCACCGGCTGCAGGGATTTCTTTGTAAAGGACATGTTAGAAGTTTTCCCGGTACATTTTTTGGGTACCAATAACACATGTTCCTTCCCTTTGTTCTCCCATTTTCCATTTGTGTTTGTGCATCTCTCGGACGCGTTGAGCAGCATCTAAACGCTAAATTGGTGGAGGAGACCCTGCTAGATACCTGGTGAAACAGCTGTAGAGGCCAAAGGAGATTTAGCGCTCTAAAGGCTACATGGATAAAATTTTGGAATTTGGATTTCGTACTTGCGATTCTTACCGAATCAGAATTATGAAATAGCAATTTCTAATTTAAGAAAACATACAAGTTTTCAATAGTGATTCCTAATGGCTCGCAAAGTGACCTACCCCATGAATATTAATGAGGTAAGTTCCAATTCGCCACCCATTAGGAGTAATAGCCATCACAGCGACAGTGGCCTGTTGTAAAGCAATTTTTTTTTATTTTTTTTTTTTAATTCAGCCCGTTTTTCTTAAAGGAAACCAGGATGCGTTTAAAAAAAAAAGAAGAAACTTTGAAGTTCCATTTTTTAAGAACAGGCAGTGGTCATGGGAGTACAGCCTGTTCTTAAAAAAAAATATATTTTTTATATTCTCAAAGGGGAAGAGAACTTATAGGGACCCCTTCCCATTTCTGGATGGTTACCACTACCTTTTAGTAGTTGGTAAAAAAATGAATGTTTTGCAACCGTAGTTCGGTCACAAAACATTCATACATAGCACTGAAATTTACTATTTTGAGGGGCGTCCTATACACGCTCCTTCCAAATACTGAATCGCTAAACCGAATTGCAATTCAGTAACAAGTTACTGAATCGTAATTTGGCATTTATAAATATATCTAAAAGCATTTTTGCTGTTGTAAAAGGCCCGATAGGACCGTTTCTGACAACAAAAATGGCTTGTACATATGGCCCTAAGTTATTCACATGCATTTTATTTTATTGAAAGACATTTGTAGCACTATAAATTCCCCTAGTAGAAGATATCTAAGGCTGTTTAGCGCTGAGATATGCTGTATTTTATAACTGGGTGCTATAAATTGTTCCATATAAAAAGCTAAGGTGTTAGCACGACAGAATACTGTAATTTATTTAGGGTGACCACCTCATTCCAGGTTACTTGGGGCACTGTTTTCAGTCCTGGAATTTTGTGTGATAGCGTAATGCATTCTGGGTATTGTAGTCATGTTTAACTTGAATTGAACTAATTATGCTAACAAACCTGAAATCAGATACTTGTAGGTGGCAAGTTCTGGACTAGAGACAGTGACCACAATGACCTGGAGTGAGGAGGTCATTCTAAGTTAACTGAAGGGCATCCAGCATTCTGTACATTTCCTAGTAAATATAATACTGTTAATGTTGTGATATACTGTATTTTACAGAAATTCATGTAGCATCATATTAAGCTTGCATCACAAGGTGCAAAGGTATTTGGCGCTCTAAAATATTCAGATGTATGATATTTTATTTATTGAACAGCTCCTAGTGCCATAGGAGCCCTCCACCGCAAGGTATCTATGCATTTTTAGTGCTATATTATAATATGCATTTTAATATTCAGGTGGATATGCGGACTAGCGGCTAGAGCTGCCGACTTTGGAATGGGAGGTTGGACTCCCTACCTCGGCTCAACATCCTGTGGTGTACACCCCTCCACCCTACACGGTGCCTAAAAAAATGTGTCTAGGGCTTTTAGCATATAATGATGTTTGCATATAATTAGCTTTGCTTGTTTTTGAATCCTTCCCAGTGTGCGTCGCCAATCTCTGGATGGGCAAGGCACTTATTCTGCACTGCGACCAGTCACTTACCTGTAGGCCTCAACATGGTTCCCCAGCCAGCCGGCAGAGGTTCTGGGGAGACAACTCAGGTCAATAGCCACTACATAGTTGGACATCATCATTAACATGTCACTCTTTCATAAACCTTTCTGACGTGTAAGAGCCTTCTGTCCTGAGCCGTGTGCGGAGGGTGTGGTCACTGCGATATCGCTTGCGGCCAGAGGGTTGAGCTGGAGAGGACGTAGATGGCCAGACTAGATTCTGGTACTGTTTGCTTCTCTCTGTGAGCTCACCCACCGTGTTCAGACACGCTGGAAGCTATTGCTGGGAGAATTTCACATTAGCACCTCTAACTAAGTCCTCCTTGTCCACCCTCCTTAGCAAACTAGGAGCGATCTGTAGTGATCAGCAGAAAGCGGGAGGCAGGTGGCCAGCACGCCCAGGTGGGGCAAAGTAGTGTGCGGGGAGGTTATGAGGACCCGCAGTTCCCTTATTATTACGGCCCACGACAGGGCACAGAATTTAATCAGAAGAGGAAAGGCTGCTTCACACAAACTGGGGGACACGTGAAAGGGGGCAAGGCAATCTTCCAAGTCCCCGCCAGCGATACAGGCACAACGGATAAAGGAGCTCGCTCCAGAGGACCATAAGCCAGCGCAAGGGAAACACCGGAAGGAGATTGGAGGGGGTAAACGTATTCAAGAGTACTTTACAGATCTGGGGAAAAATGTCAACCAGAGAACTCTTCATGATGGGGGTGGTCTTAAGAACACATCCTGGCTGGAGATCTTTTAGTGACAGTGCAATCACTCTGGGCGCCACTTGGGAGGATTTATCGCCAAGCAACTCAGCACAAGAGTCAATGCTGGAACTTTTGGCATTAAGTGTGCCTTGTAAAAACGTCCAGTGCAATCAAACCAAGTCTGTTATGCAACCACAGAAGTGGGAAGTTCCCCGTCTTCAACCATTGTCATAAAAGCCAGAGGCATGTCCCCCGCAGAACCAATCAGGGACTAACGCATGCATGGAAGCTTGAATAAAATTGCTTTAGAGACATCAGTGTCAACGAAAATGTTGACTAGCCCTTGCTGGGAGGCCTCTCTCAAGCAGGAGGAATTAGAGGAGGTCTTTAACAAAGAAGAGGGGCTGCGTCTGGAGGAAAGGGGAGTTTGCCCGGTGGCCTCAGATAGGAGTTTACCAGTTTTCTTCTAATACGTCACAGGCATCCGAAATAACTCAGAACAATGGACTCACTGTTGCAAAGGACGCCCAGCTTTTGATAGGATTGGAATCCCTAAATAAAACATTAATGGCCATAGCTAATACGACGATCTTTGACACAGACAAACCTGACATTCAAATGCTGCAAACTCTGGCAACTACTAATATGGCAATAGATATCAAGTTGGATAGATTAAACTCGTTCATCAGAAGAGCTCAGGCTCATGTAGAGGCCAACAGGGCTGTGGTAAATAAGGCATGCCACTGTCAATGCAGCCCCATTTTGGACAAACTTCAGGAGCTGCCGGTAATCATGTCTTCAGTAGTGGCTGAATTAAAACAAGAATCGCAACAGTGGAAAGGAGGCAGGCAGCGACTTGCTGGAACACAGGGGCTTGAGTAAATCAATAACAAGCCAGGATAAGTGCCTAACGAAGAGGCACAGGTCGAGGGAAGTCCAGAACGGGCTGGAGGAGAATCAATGGAAAGCTCAAACAAGGAGCACAATGCAGAGGAAGAACCCTTTATTCCTGTCTTGTCTAGGAAAAACAAAAAATGCCTAAGGAAAATGGGCAGTAAATTATTCATGGGACAAGAAAATAAAGATCTACAACTCCACAAGCACGGTAGAGACAGTGCTCCTCAAGGGAACCCCCCAGCAAAAGAATAGTCAGAAAGGGGACACAACCGAGAGTGTGTTATCTGCTCAAACGGCAGACTCCAAGAATTTGTTTTTATCAGGGCAGTTACGAACTTCACAACAAGAAAACAAACCCTCAAGACAGCATCAGGAGGCAAGTAAGGGTTCCTCTGGATATGAGAGTCCTAGGGCCACAGATAGGGTAAACAAAACAAGTGGGATCAGATCGCAACAAAATTGGCAAAGGCCAGACGTCCACCTGCAGCCGGCACCCCTTGAGACCACCTCTCAGACATCATGTTCAGGGACTTCAGACAGAACAGGAGAAAACCAAAGAGCCATTACCACTATGGAAGCGCACTCTCAGTCAACAAGGGTGGGGCAGTCCCACGAGATAAGTCAGCAGCTGGAATCCCACAAGGCCTTTTTCCAGATATCCTGCCTCAAAGGAACAAAGGGACAGCTAAGTGGCCCCACTCCCACTGGAATTCAATTTTAGCACCAGGACCTATGTGGCTCTGCGAAACTCCACCATATCATCAGTTTAGCAAGTACTCTACAAATCCAGTGCTCATTGCTGCAGAGCAAAAGGTTGCAATTGATGCCGCAATTACATCAACTTTACATACTACAAATGGCCAAAAGAATGTATTCAATCACTCACCACCCCCAAAGGACACAAGTGCTCAGACCCTCATTTCTTGTCCAACATACAGGTCTCTGAGTCTTTGAAATGTCCTGAACCAGGGCAACCTTATGAGAGTCTGCAACGCAATCCGGGCTTGGAACAAGTAAACAGCAAAGACCTAGAATAGGTAGCCTTCATAGCTCCAGAAAAAGGCGACCTAAACGAAAGCACAGAAGTTCATTTTAGTAATACAGTGATTGTCCAGCTACTTCTACTCAAAGCTGAAGTACTCGAACACTGGGGACTAGAGCTTAAGAAAGCCAATAGAGTGAAAGACCCATCCTTTCTTATTCCACAAAGAGTAAACAAAATAAGTGACAGACTCTTCACAAAAAACTCCAGGGCAGTCAATAAGAGATCAGTCTTGCACTGTCCCAAGTGTGCATCTCCTGCCTTCTTTATGGGGCCAAGAGAGTTCTCCATCTCCATTGCCCCGAAATATCCTGGGACAAGAGAATGTAAGGAAACAGGGCTGCAAAATGAGGGCACCTGCAAGACTAAATTCACACATCTCCGTCTCTGACACAGGATAGTTTCATAGGGACAGCGCGACAATCGGAAACGTCAAAAAAATGCTGACTCTCTGTATTCCATCCAAGGCAAGCTCGGCAACACAAATCTAAAAACATTGCGGGGCCATCAAGATCTAAATCTAGAATCTTTTTTGAGAGACTTTGACATCCATCAAGAAGCTGAAAATCTTATACCTGGGTTTCAAGAATTTTTAAGTCGACTGTAAAGGTAAAATCTAAAGGGCACCCAAAAGGAGGCCTATCAACTTAATAACAACAAGCAAAGCCTTCACTGCGAGGAGCCTTCACCTGAAATCATCTCACATGTTAGCAGTTATCATTGAACATTGGTTACTGGGACAGAGCTCAATGACTGTCATAATAATAAATATCTACATCAATCCCAACGTGGCCCCAAAAACAACACCTCCTAAATATAACCAAAAATGAATTCCTAACCATAAGAGACTCGAAAGGGGATGCCCCTGGCCCATCACAGGAGACTTAAATCTAAATATGGCCAACCATGGCAAACGAAGAACTAGAGAAGGTGCTTGGGATCAGAGACTGGGTATCCCGCCGCAAGTATCACCCTTCAGGGACATGGATAATTGTGATCATCCTCTCGTACAAGTTTTAAAGGCATTAGGGCTGAGGGCCCTTAGGGGTTGATTCCCTAAAAACTGTCCAATGAAACTGACTCACAAAACAAAGAAATCTGCATCCACCCTGGATTTCACATTTCTCTCAAAATCTTTGAGCACTTCCAGGTTTTTTGCATAAAGGTGAGGTGTGAAATCGACCATCACCCTCAAATAATTAAAATGTTGGACAACAATCGCTATGCGGCTCATTAAAAAAAGATTGGAGAAGCCATTTGCAGCGAATAAGATGGTCTAATACGTGCATGGAAAATTATGAGATATGGAAAGCTAGCTTACCAATAGCTCAAGAGACACAGGTGGACACAGTCACCAACTGGGAGGCAATGCTGACATCTCTAAGGAATCATCTGGGCCCCCACCAATGTCTAATGGCCGAGCCAGCACCGGGGAAAAAAAACGATGGTTCACGCAGGCTCTAAAGCAACAAAGGCAGAAACTTAATAAAGCAGCCAGACTCTTTTAAAGAGTCAATGCTCGGATAGTGACCACCATTGTTCCTTTTAAGAACTAAGAAAATATAAGAAGGTATTATTAGGTGTAAAGCAGGCCCACATGGACCTGGAATGGATCTAAATTGTGGAAGCTTGTAGAGAAAAGAACATCGGCGTCTTTGTTCCATTGTTAATCAACTGGAGCGAGGGGCTGCTGGAATCCAAAGCAATACAGTGCCAAAGGAGCAGTGGATCGACCACATCTCTAAACTATACCGCATCCGCAAGGCGGCAGATTTACCAGCAATCTCATGCAGCGAGCCTGCCCCCTTAATCTTTAAGGGACAAAACATCAAGGGGTGACTTCGAATCTGCAAAAGAAGTGGGTGCCCCTGGTTCAAATGGCCTTCCTGCTGGTGTATTTAACCTCAATCCTGCCTTCTGGAGCACCCAGCTTTGCAAAATGTTTAATGTCTGTGTCATGGAAAACAAGACTCCAGACTCTCGGAAAGGGGCAATTTTTCACCCAATCTATAACAAGGGTCCCCATGGGAACCCAGACAGCGGTCATATGATTGAGCTGCTTGATATTGACACAAACATATTTGTGGGTCTCTTGTTAGAGGACCTGAAAGACTGGGCAAATAATTTACATTTGATACCCCTAAATCAAACTGACTTCTGCTCTTCATCGAGCACCTCTGACAACCTGATAGAACTAGCCATGCTAGCTGAAAAATACACAAAAAAGAAATTGGCCTTGTATGCTTGCTTTGTGGATTTATCTAAAGCTTGTGGAGGAAGTTAGAGAACTTCGGTATTCCACCAAAGCTGCTAAAAGGAATAGAGCTCTTACACTCTGAGAACTGGGTCGGGGTTAAAGTAGGCAGCAATAGAAGAGTTACTGCTAAAATCCAGATAGACAGAGGCATCCAGCAAGGCTGTGTGCTAGCCCCGATGTTATTTAACTTACACTGGGCAGATCTGTGCACGCAACTGAACGCCACCAGCTCTCATCCTCCTAAATTGGGCGAACAATTAGGAACATCATTATTATATGCAGATGACATCGTTCTATTGAATCTCTCACAAACTGGTCTCCAAAATGTGCTAAGTACTTTTCCTCAATATTGTAAGTCAAATGAGCTGTCTGTGAATCTGGAAATAAATAAGGTGGTCATCTTTGGTAAGCATGTAATCAATTAAAAAAAAAGCAGTGGCTCCGTGGGGATCGGCCGGTGGGCAGAAGCGGCAGTTATAAATATCTCCTCACGGTGATCAAGGCAAAGTTTCTGCCCACTTTGGCATACAGTCTAGAAATTTTCCCTGGTAAGTTTGAATACTTCATGAATGCAGCGCAGACCGAAGAAATCACCTCCTTTTTTCATTGCCACACAGTTCCTCTCCAGTGCAAATCTGACTGGAATTTGGCCTCCAAGAGCAAGCAGTGGTAGAAGATGGGTCCCTCCTCAAATAGACTTTGCTGCTAAGACAAGCTATGCCAAATTCATTAAAGTCGTTGATTTGGAAAGAAATTCGCCTCAACATGCCGGAAGTCTTAAAAAATGGTTGCAGAGAATCGCAATAGCAGTAAAGCGTCTACAGACGGAAGACCTTTGGCAAGAAACCTTACAACATAAACTCTTCAAGCAACTACTGAATATACAAACTAAGCAGCTTTCGTGGAGTAATGATAATGATAAGTTCAGACTACGTTCCCAATTCAGGGATGACTATTAATGCTTATAAGGACCCGGCAGCGCAGCCATACATGATCATTATTAAAACAAAAAGTCCTTAAAAAAAAATAAAGGTGCTCCATGCTAGACTTGGAATACTGCCTTCGCTGGATGCAACTCCAAAATGGCTTTGGCCGTTAAGCAGCGAGAGATGCTGGCTTTGTGCATACCCCCAGGAGGACTTCTTACTTATTCTTTGTATATGCCCTGCTCTTTTATCCTGGCAAAAAAATAGATCTTAGAAACATCCTTAATGCCAACGGGATTCTGTTCTGTCTTTAAGGGTTGAAACCTCAGCATATGGCATGATGTGCTAAATTTATATTAGAAGTTGAACGCCTCTAAGCATGCGACAAGTAACCAAGAAGGACGACTGAGCTCAGCACTCTATGTTCATCTTGTGTTTGGATTCTACTGCTGCTCTCAAGTACCTTATTGCATGAGAAACCTGCACAACACCACATTGTGCAACTGACATATTTTTTGTCGGCTAGACTCCTGAGTAGGTATTATGAAGCAGTGATATCACGCCGGACCTCCTCTTTAGTAGGGAGCCGAGGTGGGCTGGTTCCTTTCTGCTATCTGCCCCGGTGACGATACACATTGCAGAACTCGCACTGAGTTGCCATTAAGGCACGGCTGGTTTTTAACTGTCTTTGGCTTTTTAATATTTCACTGTGAAATCTTGATTTTTAGATGCTCTTTTTGTGAGGTTTTAGATTTTTTGATGCTTTTTTTTTTTTTTTTAACAATCTTTGCTGATTGCAATGATTTTTATTAATTGAGCAATAAATAAATACCAGTAATTCAGTATTCTAAACCATTTTAACCAATGATCCCCGTCAGCGCCAGACTGAGTGGTGATCCTTGTTACCTGGACATCTGGCTGTCCGAGCAGGCGTGAGCTCACAGCACGGTGACATGCAACTTAAATTACATGAAACTATTCACACAAATCAAGGAGAGATTAAGATATGGAATACATGTTTTTATGGATTATGCAACCAATTAGCATAACAGAAAAAGAACCCATTCCTGTGAGTTTGAAAATAAGGTGAGAAGTTTTTATATCAAGTTGATTTTACAAGAGTAACTTATGTCATTGCAAGTAGCTATGCTTAACAGGTAGTGGGGACCTTGGTGTCCTTGGTTTCGGGAGTCTACATTTGGTGACTCCCTCTGCTGAGAATATGCACTGAATGGTATAATGAATTTAATTGTATTGCTTTTATTTATTATGGTGTGTGAGAAAAAGTGGGCCCTTTAATTATCACTATGCCGGCATTCCCAGGCTCACATGCACCCTACCTAACAAAGTATCTTTTGACAAAATTGGTCACCTTGCGGAAAATAAAACTTTAACTCTCAGCTACACCAAAGATGACACAGATAAATCATATACCCAGATCAAGGAAACCACAAACAGCAGTTCTGCAGAATAGTCACCAGAGAGAGAACCTTATGGCTGCTAACTTACATACTTCAAAGGAGATATACCAAAGTCTACATGCAGCATCGCTTCTAGAATACTGTAAAGTGAAACATTCACACAAGATAGCTGCATTTTATTAAAATACCCTTATGTAAAAACAATAAGAATTTTTTTTAGGCAGTGGTATTCAATCTGAAATATATGTCCCCCCAACCCAATTCTCCTAAGTGTAGGAGAACTTTCAAATGCATTATAGACTTTGGATGAGATAAATAATGAAAATCAACCTCGTTCTCCGTTCCAGAGATTAAAAATAATATTGGGCGAATATGTATTAGAAGAACACATGACAGTCCTCAAAGACAATTTCTTTGTAACAGGTATATCCCGAAATTTGCCAGAATCCAGGAAAGAAAAAATATTCAGAATGAGCCAACAGTTATTTTAGTTATTTGCAGCTATTTTGTGGTCCTACTTTACAGCGCAGCTGTCAACACACAGTTATGTGAGAATCGCCAAGAGTGGGCCGTTGACTCAGCCCACCTTTGGGAGTCAGAAGTACAAGTTTTCATTGGGCAGAAGTCGTGTGCTTCAAGAGAAAGTGTGCTGGCCCTTTACAAAGCTGTGACAGACACAACTCGCTTCGCTCAAAAAGAGTGGGGCGGGTGCAGTGTGCGAGGGGTGGGGCGACCTAAAACAAAAAAACAAAAAAAACATCTTTTCGCCGCGGTTCCGCGCCGCACTCCTCTTCCCTGCAGGCTGCACGCAGGCACAGGCTCCCAGCCTGCCCTGGCTGGGCATTCCCAGGCAGACTGGGAGCCTGTGCAGGCCCTCCCCAGCCCGGCAACTGTGTTGCCGGGCTAGAGAGAGCCTACTGCGCATGTGTGTTTGGCCGTCCCAAACATCCATGCGCAGTGAGGGGGAGTGTTGAGCACTCCCCCTCACAGCTCCTCATCCCATATGCCCTGCCCCTTTCACAAAGAGGGCAGGGCATAGTTTATTATCCCCTCTTTGTGAAAGTTTTGCAGCTTCTGCTGCTTGCGGGGGGTGACGCTCCTCCGCCCTAATAGAGGAGCCGCCCCTGAGCTGTGAACAGTTTATTTATTTATCCTGCTGCCTGAGGTGGAACTTTCAGGGGTGCACATTGGCATTGTAATGCCATTAAATTGTCATAGCTAACTAGATATTTGGGGATTTTTTCTACTATGGCAACAGCGTAGATGGGAGGATGGACAGTCATTTTCTTGCCTTAATTGTTCTCTTTGCTACCAGTGCTTGACCGGTCATTCTGCCTCTGTGGCATTGTCCCTGTAGGTTGCTGGGTAGCAGCTATTTTCCAATCAGGATGAACTACCTTGACCCAAGCAAGCTCTCATGGCCACATTCCAGTTTCAGCCTTCTGCAGCATAGGACTAGTTATAACATTTTATTGCCAGGACTGATTTTGGGCTCCAGTCAGGCCTTGATTGCAATAACGTTATTAATTGTGACACGGCATTACATTAGTAAACTACTTGAAAATATTACCTAAAATAACATAATCCAGGTGTTTCTGAATTTTCTATATATTTCTTGAAAAGTTCCTGGGGTAAAATTTATGTTGGTAAAACTAAAACAAATATGAAAGATCGCCTAAATCATTGGTACTCACAAACATTTTCTCCGGGGCCGCACTGTTTGGTCCGTGATGTGACCGAGGGCCGCATTGATGCCAACAGGGTGGTGGTCGGAGGGCTGGGGGTGGGGCGGGGTGAGTGGTAAAGTGGTTGTAGGGTAAGTGAAGCATATACATCTAGTGTCTCAAGTGCGCAATGTAAAACCAGAAACTTGGGTATAAATCCAAGCTTCTCCACCTAACCCAATTGTGTGATCCTAGGCAAATGTTTGGCTTCACTTTACCTCCTTTTTTTCCTTTTTCTTCATCATTACATATAAAAACCTTGAAATACGTCTTCAGGATGTATGCTGCATAATACCTTCTGTGTCTGATTTAATAAAATATACTGGCTTGCCTCTTAGTTCACATTGTTGTCAGGGTGTGAGGGGCAGAAGGGGGATGAAAGTTTGTAAATTTATGTTTGAAAACTATCATTCTAAAAATACTTCGCAATGCAGTGATATAATTGTGTGTACTAAGGTGAAACAGTTCTGCAGGTTAATGAAATGCACTTTTTGAATTTCAAACAGATCATAGTTTTATAATTCTGCTGCACAAACATTTAATAATGAAGTTGTTTCTAAAGTTGAGTTCCAGGACACCCTAGTTACTCCCTTTTCAATTAGCCCCCAATTAAATACTTGCCCGTTTATTTAACAATGTTTAGTGCTGGTGCCAAGTCAAATAAATAGCAGCACAGGGCTGCTGTTGACCTGGGGGCCGCATGCGTCCCCCGGGACGTACTTGGAGTATCACTGGCCTAAATGATCACAAAAGCAATAGAAGATTAAGAAACTTAAAATAAGAGGTAGAAAGCCACTTTAAAGATTCAATTCAAAATCTGAGGCCACTGTGTTTTCATATATTAGAATGGAGAGGATGGGATTGATTGTATACCGAGCTATTACAGTGTGAATCATTTTAGAAGGACAGTTTAGAATGCTTAATGCCTGAGGGTCTCAACGAACCTTTGGAATTATTGTGCTTTCTTTAAATGAAAATTGCCAGAGATAATCAAAACAAAGGGCCTGATTAAGAACTCAGCAGACAGGTTACTCAGTCACAATGGTGACCGATATCCCGTTTGCAGGAATTTAAATACCATCCATCCTATGAGATTTAGATTTCAGCGGACAAGATATCCGTCACCGTTGTGATTGAGTAACCTGTCCACCGAGTTCTAAATCAGGCCCATAGTCAGGATCCTGTGAACAATGTCGGAATGTTACAATTGTGGGTAAGAGAATCAAGTATTGTCGGTAATCAACGTGTTTATGATACAGACATGTATAGTTCACCCATTACATGCTGCAACAGTGAGGATATTGGTAAGCTGTTTAGACATTATAGAGACATAAGAAACTGCAGGAATTTGATTTAGTAAGTACATATTTAGTTCTGTTTTTTTGCCTAGCTGTTGGATTTTGTATCTAAACTCAAGTGAAGCATGCGATCCCCCGATCGTAGTGCCTTGAAGGGCATGAAACGTATTACTGTATATATATCATTCCATCACAAGGTTTTAATGACAAAAATTGTTCATAAAGAATGAATTTTATGGCGATAGTAAAATATAGAACACCGGTTGCTATGGATTACGAAATCAATCTGGCCCAACAAGGAGAAGAAATAAATTGATAGTTTGAAAATGACTTGGTTATTTATTTCACATTGATTTTACAAGAGTAACAGAAGTCATTATAATTAACTGTTGTCAGCAGATCACAGGAAAAGTGGTTTTCTGGGCCCTTTGAAGACCATGTGATATGTGGTACCAATAGCCGACCATTCTTTGCATTCTGGAATGTACTGATTAGTCTTTCCCTCTGCAAGTAAAGGCCTACAAGTCCCATAATACTTGGTACTGTTGGATGACAGCTGTTCTCACATGTATAGCAATGCATTTACAGTAGTTTCACCACCTGATCGGTCACATGAGGTCTGTTATACCTCTGGTTCTTTACTAAGGAGTTAACCAAGGAGAAAAAGAAACCATTTACAGCCAATGAACGAGGCGTCAACCATTCCTTGACAATGAGGCACGCGCCTTTAAAAATTTCCTTAAACGTTTCAGGGAATGGCATCGTGCCCAGTGTCGTTCTGAATTGGTATTCTAAAGAAAAACTGAAGGAAGTACTATTTTTACACATACTTAACTTGAGGAACACACCTTTCCCGAATGTGATAGCCTGTAAAGTGGTCTTGAGGGTTGATTCCTGGTATTCTTCTCGGTTTGCGATGTAGTTTGATGACCTTATTGCCATGTGATGCTTTCTTTGTTCCTCCATGTTGGCAATAACTGCCTTATTGTAGTAGGAGACAGCTGGTTGCAGAAAGGATATGTCTAGGAAAAGAGTCTTGGTACAAAGAAAGTCTTTCCATACTGAATTGTAATTAATGTCTATGTGTTTTCCCCAGTGAGTAGACTGAACATAAGATAGCCACCATTAATCGGGTATCCAGATTGACAGAGGGTCTTTGTTGGGCCTGATGTACACACAGTACAGTAGACAATCATCAACAAAGAGGCATATAGCAGAGTTCATTACAGGCCCTATACACATCAGTGCACCAGTTGTTAAAAGTACAATTACATGAATCATCACTGAAAGGTAGACATAATTAATACCTCTTTCAAATAAAAGTAATTTGTCAGTCTTACTGTCAGGTTTTATATTCAAAATATATCTATCAAAACAGTTGGATTAAAAAAAATCAAAATAGATGTGTTTAAGTTAAAGCTATGCTTTTTATATTCAAAATATTAAGTAGATTATGCACCATTTTTAATAGATTTGCAGCTGTCAACCAGACTTATGCTAACAATATAGGTTGAGTTGGCCTTGGGCCAGCCCCTTTCAGTCATTGACAAACCCCCTTTCACTCATTTGCATGAGACTTTGTCAGTCACGTCTTGACTCAAATTAGTGGAATATTTATCTTTCACCTAATTTTATTGGCTGTTTGAGTGCATCCTTCCCCTACCGGAGTGCTTGCATTGAACTGCACGAGGGACTGTTTTACAACTATAGCCATCTCTGTCAGATCTTGCTGGTTCCCTCCTTTTGTTTTGCTTCAATGTGATGGCACACTAAACCCAGACATATGAGATTTGACAATGCTTGTTTAATGCAGGCCTCGATAAATCATAAAAATGGTACTAGACCTGTAGGTCGAGTAACTTGAATAAACTTCTCTACTTAACAGTAGTGTACTTGACCCGTAAACAGCTCTCCATTTGTGTCATCCTAGGCAAATATTTTAGTTTACAGAGTCACCTTTTTCTCCATTCTCACATATAAATGCACCTTCAAATATGGTAGCTCAGCATTTCTACTGTACAAAAAAACCTCTTTTGTTTCATTAATTAGACAAAACATTTGCTTCATGTATAAAAAGAATCTAGCCCACAATTAGGGCACACATGATCCATGACTTGGCTCTTAGTTTAGTAATAGCTTTGCCATTGGGGAAGGAATGTTTCTCAGTTTATGTTTAAACACTCACTTTTGATTGATATATTACTAAAGCATGATGTGGTAGCGCACTGTCATTTAAAGGCAGTAAATTTCCAAGAAATGCCCAACCACCTTCCCACTAAATTGCAGCTTAATTGCTAGAACTATATAATGAATTAACAGTAATCTGTGAAAACTGGATTTCAGAAAACATATTTATCTTTTGCACATTGCCAAGTAAAGTGTTCTGATTTGTTTTCATCCTATTAACATTTTTTTCATCACACAGAAGTATAAAAAATGAGCTTTTCAAACTACTGAAATATATTTTGAAATACTTGTACAGTTGACTTAGTTATTTAAGTGTTGTGTGTTAGGAAAAACCTGGCAAATAACAGCCTTTCATTTCAATATTTGTACAGCAGGTCTGACAGTTCACCTTACAATGATCTGGAGCTCCACAGTCAGAAGAAAAAATAATTGTAAGGAGACAAACTGACTTTTGACCTCTGTCTGAGAACAGAGGAAATGCCTCAAGTTAAGAACAAGATTTAAAGGCATCTTTATTGTTCTTTCACTTTCTGACTGAACAGGCCTGTTCTTTGTCAAGTGGTAGGCCCTAAAATAGCTGGACCTGATAAAATATGACTGTTCAGAGCTAGTGGGCAGGTAGATTTTTGGAGGCCTGTAATAACTGGACAGAGTGAAAGATTGAGTGATTTTTTTAAAGTAAGTGTCATGGTAACATATTTACTGATAGGGTCAGATATGAGCTAGCAAGTGCTAAATAACAATAAATAGGTTAGTCTGGATTTGGTGGTGTACTTGGGGCTAGAAGAAGGGGTGATGTAAGGTTTGTGTTCCTGTTAAAAATGAAAATTATTGAGGTTGGAATTACGCTCAAGTGTTTGATATGAGTAAAATCTTGCTCAAGTGACAGCAGCAGGGGTTAAATTTCGACTTTTCTAAATCTACATTTTAGTATTTCACATTGAAATACATGTAAACCACCAATATTCCAGTTTTTTTACTTTTTTTGTGTTACTCTGTCCTTTTTATTTGACATAGTCTTCTAATCGTGGCATCCACGGGTTGAAAGTAGTGTGCTTTTTGGCTAATATCGTTTTACCTCGCTGCGTCTTGGAATCCTGAACTGTCTACACTTGTGCGCTGAAACAGACCATCCCACGTGGTAAATGTAATGTAAAAATAATAGTAAAAGTAATATATAAACTATATCTTTACCATACCTTTACAGTGACATAAGAGGCTTGCTTTCAGTGCTTTGGGAGTTCCACAAGAATTGAGCCTAATCCACTGTGAGGGGATCTTAGATAGCAAAACCTGATGCCACTACTTAACACCCCTTTTTTGCTGACATATTCCACAAAAACCTATTACAAAATATGGTCGAATGCCACCTTTTTTATGTCTCTGGTCCCAAAGGTTTTGATAACTTTGTCATCTATCATTTTGCATTAATCACAATGATTAACAAGGTGGTATGCTATATGCCCTGTGCTATTTCTTGTTTATTTGCTAAACTTCCCTGACCTGAAGCATCAAATTAGGTCTCTCACAAAACTTTCCAATGTTTTTTTTTTCCTCAGACAATATTGAGTACCTTTAGTAAAAACACGTGAACTGAGTGAGCAAGTGTGCAGATGTGAAATATCTACGACTTTGGAAATGTTCTGTATATACAGGCTATCAAATTTTTGAGAGTACCAAAAATGAATAACTTTAAAAAATGCAGGCATAAACCTATGCTTGTAATCTTACTTTTATGTGAGTAAGACTGTTCATTTCTAAATATGTGTAACACTTCTTATTAAGTATAATACATGTAATCTAACTTTCTATGTGAGTAAGACTGTTCATTTCTAAATGTGTGTAACACTTCTTAGCAAATATAATGCATTTTAAATGACGATTTCGCAGAACACCCCGTTTGCACTAGAATGGAAACACGTGGCACGTGATAAAATAAGCATAAGATAGGTCGATAGAACAGTTTTTCTTGAATGCCTTAGTTTAGGGCCATAAAGCTTGAGGACAGGTGGTGGTCACCCCTCCCCCCATACTTCCCACATGATTTGAAAGTATACCAATAAACCACTGCAGTGTGTCCTCTCAGACGGTGTTCCCGCCCCTTTCTGAATGTCTACAATGTTCTGAGCGTTTACCATTTTCGTAAATACCACTTCCGGTCCCTCCCATGAGAACGCCGCCTCTCAACCCCGGCCAACAGGTCGGGGGAAATTGGGTGTCTGCAGAGAAAAGGTGCCACTTCCTTACAGGCTGGCCCCCCACTTCCCTTTACGTACTTCATCTTTTTCTGAAGCACCCTGTTAAGCACAGTGAACCCTATTAAATGTCCAGCATACTGATAACATGTATGCTCATTGGATGCTAAGTTATGGTCAGCAGTACCGTGGTGACTCGTGACAGGTTAAATTTATAAAAAAAGAAAGTAGAATATTTTTAGCCATGAAGTACACATGTTAGATTATGTATTATTTAAAAATCGACCCCCATGTCCTAGGACTGCTTGAGAAGTCGCAGCAGAAGAAGAGATTGACAAACAACAGATCAAGAGGCAATGAAATAGGCAGAAATATGACGCAGATGGTTTTTCTCCGCATGTCTGATTCTTTGGTGCCTTAGACTGTTTTGTGCATCCACGCTGCCTGCCTTTCCGCTCTCGGCCAGTGCATCCAACAAGGCCCCTAGCTCATGGCCTCCTCGTCGCTCTGCTCCAGGAGGTCCAAAGGCCATGGCCTCTCAGTTGGTCCATCTGAGGAAATTCAGGGTTCTTGGCACCTCAGTTGGTCCGTTTAAGGAAATCTAGGGTTCTTGGCCTATCAGCTGGCCCGTCTCATTAAATCCAAGGTCCTTCGCCGCTCAGTTGGTCCATCTGAGCAAGTCCAGGGTTCAGTGCCTCTCTCTTACTGCGTGTTAAGAAATCTGTGGTTCCCAGCCTCTCACTTGATGAGTCTAACAAAGTCGTGGGTTCGTGGCCTCTCAGTCGGTCTATTAAAGGACAAATTATGAGTTCCTGAGCTGTTAAAAGGAGAAACCCTGAGTGCCCCGGGGCCTTACCTGGGAAATCGAGTAACCCGTGGCCTCGCATGGGGAACCTTGCATACCCTGAGACTTTCCATTGAAAACCATGCGTACATTGAGGCCTTAAAGGCAATGTCCTAAGTGTGGTTCAGCCTGGCCAAGACATTGCGGATGAGAACCAGTAGGAATCGAACGTCAAGAGTTATTTTGCCTTATCTTTGATTTGGGGGTCAGAGGAACGCTTGAACCATTAGTTTGGGCCCAAAATTTCTCACTTCATCTGGTGTGATCACATAGGCTTTGTCTTTTTACACAAACTTTGTTGCATTTTTTTTTTAAGAGTATTGTACATTACCAACCATCAATACTTATGCAGATTTCAACAAACATACAGATCATATAGAATAGCATTTGACTCTATAGGTAAAGAACTGTTGTGTGATCACATAGCCTTTAACAGGAATTCAAAAAGGCTTGAGAGAGACACTTCAGACTGAGACTATTGTCAGTGGTACACTGAAACGTTATAGCTCACATCCAGTCCTGAACTGTTCATAAACGGCCTTCGACGTTGCCAGGGCAACTAGGGTAATAAGATGCTTGCCTCCATAGCATTACCTCCAGTTAATATCATGGACCACCTCACATGGCCATCCTTCCCATACGAACTGACACCTATGAAAGGATCCTTCATTATTTGAATGGTTTAATCCTCGGTCAGAGATTCTCTGTAGGGAATATGGAAAAGTGTAAAGGGTTGTGCCTTCAGCTGCTAAGATCATGGTCACTCGCATAGTGCTGATGTGTGTAGTGTTATCATTGCTGCTAGAGAGCCTTCAGCTAGTTTCCATGCAGTGTTAGCACAAAAACATATGCTTTAGAAAAAATCTAAAAACGGGTGTTGCATGTTTTGGTCTGACCTAAAGGCTTCTGTAGCAGTCTTGCACATTCGTGTCTTCTAAAAAGAATAATGATAATAATAATAATGATAGACTAACAGATGGGGAAAGTTGGTTCAACCTTCAAGACTGTAGATAAAATGGGGCTAGGGTCAGCACTGGTGAGACATTGGCGTTCTTGACAACAATCCTATTTATTTATTTGTTGCTGGCAGAAAGCCATTTGGTTATTTCACTGTCGCCTAAGTCAAGCGCCGTCATTTTGACTTTGCACATAAAAGTAGGATTTATTTGGCCTGCAGACAGTGTGTCTTTCCCTGGCTCTGGGATTATTTGTTTTGTATTTTGTTTTTGATGTTTGAATGCTTTGACTAAACAGTTGTTAATGGAAACATTTCAACTAATTAGTTTAGCCGTTTTCCCTCATATTGCTCTGTTTATTCTCGATAATTAAAAAAAAAACATTTATATCTATCCATCCATCTCTGTTTTCCCGTCAATAGCTTAATCTATCCCCCCCCCCACACTTTTCGTCGTCTCTATCTGCCTCTGTCTGTCTCTAGATGTCTGTCTCGCTCTTTATCTGTCTGACTGTCTCTTCTGTCTATCTCTGTGTCTCTATATGGTGCTCTCTGTTGTTCTCGAGCTATTTCTCTCTCTGTCTATCTTTTTTGTCGGTGTATCTCAGTCTACTTCTGCCTTTGTCTCCCTCTTTACCCGTCTCTGCCATGCCTCGGTCTGTGTCACTCTCTTTCTGTCTGTCTGTCCCTAGCTTTCTCTTTCTGTTTCTAGCTTCCTCTATATGACTATCTCTCTGCATATGGGTCTATTATTTATTTGTTTCTAGTTGTCTGTGCCTCTGTTACTCTCTCTGTCACATGCCTATCTTTCATGTGTGTCTCTCTCTCTGTCTGTTTAACCTCTCTCATTGTCCCATGTGCTTCTGTTTCTGTATTTCTCACCTATCCGACCTAAACATTTTCAAGTTTCTCAAGCAACATCATTCTATGTTTTTATACTTTCAAACTATTAAAAAACTTTAAAAAAATAATATACATATATATATATATGTATATATATATATATATATGGACACCTCCTTATTTGCTGTTGTAATGTTTAAAAAATTATAAAATACAAACATCTTAGACAAACTTTGATAAAAAAAAAGTTACAGAAACCAAAAATTCTTCATCTTACTGCATTTGCAAAACATTACACATACAATGCACTCTGTCCAGGGAGAAATTGGATTTGCCAGTGCTCTTTATTATTATTTCACTTGCTGCACTTCCCTGTCCCTAATTTTAAAGGGGAGACATCGTAAATAATTTCTGGGTTTTTTATGGTCGTTCTCCAATTTAAAGTTTCATGCTTGTTTCACTCACAAGGAAGTCACAATTCTCGAGCACATTTTTAAGTATGAAAAGAAGGTATATCTTTTGACCCAGATAAATCACAAATGAATCAATTTCCTGCAGGCGAGGCTTTTGTCATCACTTGAAAAAAATATATTATCTTCTAGTTTTTGGGATCAGCAATTTCTGCAATGCGCGTTTATGCACAGCTCGTGTTCTCATGTAAAGCGCTTTGCATCTCTACTGGGGTGGACTCACTTTATGCAGAACTCCAGAAATAATCTTTCCAAAGAAAGAATCAGCTAATACTAACACTATGTACTAAATCCTACCAGCCATCTTCCTTTTTGTGTTTTGGTGGATGAGCTGTGTCAACGTGTTGCTCGTGGTGGTGGTATTCAGACTCTAAATACTTGTATATTCCACAAAATATTCCATATGAGATCATTGAAGACAGTGAAGTGGCTCAGGGCCTCTAATGGCTGGTGTAGGCTCCGGAGCTCCAACATTTCAATGTTTGTCTTTCTGTTTCTCCCTTTTTAATTTAGAGCATTATATTCTCGGTGTGTGGAATGTTCTAATAGCCTTATAGCCCTTCTGCTTCCGGCCATACGATTGTTAAATGTCCTCTCCCTCGTTATAGGCCCGAGCAGCAAGGCCTTTAACAACCAGTATAGCTCTTAAAAGAAGGTTTTAAAACTATATTGCGGTTCATGCTTATGCACAACCCATGTGCTCATGTAAAGCTCTCTGCATCTCTTGTAGATTTAGCTCGCTTTAGACAGAACTGCAGAAATAACATTACTAAAAAAAGAACAGTCAATGTGCGATCCCAACGGATTAAAGTGTCACCAACAAGCTCGTTGCCCGAGCAAGTAAACTATCACATCTGAACCTACCAGGAGCAGTAGACATCACACAGGATTCAAAAATCGCCACTGATTGAGAACCTGCCATTGAAGCCTTTCCATGCCTTCTTGATGTTTCTCCTTGGATGTTTTGAAGGCTCAGCATATCCTTACTTATATAAGAAACTTTAAGTTTTCAAGTAGGGATTGTTGGGTTACTTAGCACAGTATTCAACCATTCTGATATGAGTTTAACAAGGACCAGTGTCTGCCTTATTTATCATTCGGTCATTCTATTTCAGTGCCCCTTTGAACTCCCCGCAGTTTAACACAGTAAGGCTAATATTGAGGAGGTGTTTGCAGCTGTCTTTGGTGTTGACGTAGATGTCTCTTGACGTGGAGACATTCTGATTAGAAAATTTGATGTCCCTGTGTTCTACTCTACACCAATGCCTTTTGACATCTTGGCAGTCGTCGCTTGTACCTTTCATTATCTGTGAATGACTACCCATGTCTGCGATCTACGTCAACTCCGTTCCACCAAATGTGGTCAAGATAACTTTGGACCATTCCGATCTCCGTTGTGAGTGTTAATAAGAGTTTTTACCTCAACACTATAGTTTCTGCAGACTTATTCTCACATTCAGCGTTGGACCTCTGAGCAGGAGCTATGCTAATATTCCCTGCCCCTTAAGATTACTGTGATAAGATAAGCAACAGTGTTGTGAGTAGATAGGATGACTGTGCTACCTACGACTATAAGTTCCAACCACATCGCAAGTTCTTTTGCCTCATCCTCTCAGATGGAAGAAACAAAGACGGGTGGAGTGAAAGGCTCTACAGTGAAGCCAAGCACTGTCTGGAAAACGTTCAAAAGATGTCTCGCTCTGTTCACGAGCAGAGCCTGCAGCTTCAAATAGAGCTTCTGATTCCAGGTCCATGCTGCTAACAGGGCATCTTCTTAAGAGTCCCGGTACCATCCTACAGAGGAGAGCAGCTTCTGGAAGATGCTAAACGACCACTCAAGAAAGAACTCAACATTAGAAGAAGGTGAAAAGTTCTTGAGAAGTGTTGCATTGAGCCTAAGTCCCTCTTTGGGTCTGGAAAAGAAAACTGACTGTGTCTGCCAGATGTGGGATTTTTTTTTCATAAACTGATAAGCAAAAGTGTTTAAACTGGTTGGCTTTGACTTCCATAAAAGGAATAATAATCTTATTGTTGTTCACTTTTTATAATGGTGCTTCAGCTTCAGACAAGGGAGAGGGAAATGCTTATGTATATCTGCATTTCCAGGTTGAAAATTTAACAAGGGGTGACAGGTTACATTTACTCAATTACTTGTTTTCAGGGCTGGACAGGCCTTTTATTCGTCTGGGCATTTCCCTGTTGGGAAGGAGACCTTGGAGGCTGCTTTTGAATGCCCAGGGCTGCTACTGGTGCCTCTGTCACTTTTCCCAGCTCCCTGAGGTTAACTGCAGCAGACACTGGAAGGCTTCAATAGAGACAGAGAGAAAGGGAGGGAGGAGGAAATTAGAGAAAAAGCAACCAGAGAGGAAGAACAGAAAGTGGAGAGAAGGAGAGAGAGGGGGAGCGAGAAGATGAATCGATGGATAGAGAGCGATTGCATGAGGAGAGGAAGGGAGTGGGTGTGGTTTGATCATTTTCGTCAGGGCTACTTTTGGTTCCCTGGTCGACCCTGCTTGTTGGTTTGTGATGAACAAGATATGTATAGATACATTGATTGATAAATAAACATTTCAGGACTTTTACATGATAAATGAGAAGTTTAAATTGTACAGGGCTTTCAATTGGCAGTGTCATTCAGGAGATTGAACGTTTTAGGTACAACCTCCCTGAACAAAATCCTGTGAGGTGACCATATCCACAAGAAGGAATTCACCTATCTGTACATCATCTTTCAATATAGCTGAGAGTTAAACACATGGACGGTGGAGAAATTTACTTTTGAAAGTGGGGCAGAAGGCCCAAAAACAAAACCCTAGCTGGATTTAAAAGCATTTGCAGATGAACAAGACGATAATCCATTTCAAACCCCCTTTCTTGACAACCAAAGGATCAATTGATCCTTCTTCCCCTGGCACCATTCCTTCTTTTATCAGTGTTATGCGCATGATCCCATTCCAATGGGCATTGTTGAGTTGCTTCTGTATCAGGTTTGCACCATATATACAGATGAGTGGGGGGTGTGAGGTTAATTGTCAAGGAGACCTTGGAGGACTGGTTGGTCTTCAGAGCCTTCCACGTGCGCCAGTGGTTCAAAGGTTGCCAGATGTCCACCTTTAACAGATTCCAAGTTCTTAGCCTGGGACAAGGAATACCTGGTTCTAACTCTGACTTTGGAAATATTAGGTTTATTAGTGATTTGTTACTTGGACTCTGTGATCCTCTTTTGATTTTCAAGTAAGGTAAGACGTCCAGACTTATGTGTTAAACAACACATTTTGAAAGTAATTAAGTCCCAGCGGAGAGCCAGTCCAGGTGCATCATTATGGAAGTAATACAATAGTTTCCTTACTCCTGCGACCAGGCGGCTAACAAGTGCATTATTGCTGAAAACCGCTTGACTTCCATCAACAGGAGAAGGTGCAATGCCATAGAAAACAGACCTGAAGTTGAAGCTCACTTAATAGGTTTCATAGATCTAATCTGTTTATTCATTTCATTCACTAACATATAGCGTAGCCTACATCCAATGGCCAACAAGAACAGCAGAATATTATAATAGTCTATCCATAGCAGGAACTCATAGCAGACACCAACAAGTGTTGTTGCCCAGAAGCCCCAGTCCAACCGTACCAGTGTCATTAAATTTTCAATGATTATAGAGGCTTACAAGACGTTACATCCCTAGATCATGCCGAGCCCCCTCCTCCCCCCTTAGTGTATTCAACCCCTATTTTGGAGTAACTGTGTTTGTTCTGGTGCAGCGATTCTCAGCACAGTATGATATTTAGGCCAGGTGAGCGCTCTAAATTCCAAGGTTGAGTCGCCTAAGAAAGGTGCCTATTCAATTCCATAGATATTGGTTTGGTAATTTTTACTCGAGAAGCTGTGGCTAAACAAAGACTTTGATGGCAATTCACATTCTCTGACTTTGCGTAAGTTAAAGGCGCTGCAATTGATTAGGCTGAATAGGCAGACTTTCGTGGGATGAGGAACGATTCTGAAGCAAATTTGGGCTGCTGGAGGGATCTCTTTGGACGATAGGACGAGGAATTCTGCTTTTGAGGTAGCCCACCAGAAGTGCTAGCCCACCAGGTTAGTGGCATCCTGACATAATATGCTCCCTACATTTCGACAATACCTCAGCAGGAAAAAATGGAGACTAAGTTATGCACCACATTCTACCTAAGTGCCCTATAAACTCCTTACTAATATGTCCAGATCGGTTGCCATCTTAATATGTCCACAAATGTGTTCTCTTGTTGGCTGAGTTAGGAGAAGTAATACGGCGAAAAATGCATCCATTCATGCACCTGTTTTACAGCTACAAAGGAGGATAGGGTTGCATAACCTGACTAACCATGGCCGACAGTTAAATATATTTGTTTAGTTATTTATGTTATGCAGACTTGTAGGGCCCACTATCACCCGGGAGGGTATCCTGGTGCTGGCAGGTGAGGGTCTAGCCACACCTAGGGCCTAGTGGGACTACTGGAGAAGCCAGATCTTTAGCTTCTTGCATAACTCTTCTGCCTACAAAAACTTCCACCCAAAAATGTTGCTCCTTAAGAAATCGTTTTATTTCCAACATCGAAAATTGGTAAGTCCAATACCCCCATTTCACACCCCTTTGTCTGCAGTGAGAAGGCGCCAGCGCCATTTTCCGTGCTGTTTATGTGGGGTTTCTCATTTGCATCAGGGACATTTAATAATAAATCTGAATGTTTCCATTCAGCAAATCCTGCTCGGTTTTATTTCACTTTTAGCCACATCTGGTGCTTTTCTTCGCTGCATCTAGTTCTGTTTTCTCTGTTGCATGTAAGGCATCCTTAAAAGGGCCTGACTGTTCACATAAAGTTGTTTTAGTTTGTCTCATTGGTTTTTTATTTTATTTTGCAGCTCATTTTTAAAAAAACTTCTTTTTACTCAAAACCATGCTCAAACTTATTTCGGTTCAGTCATCCGTGGCTTAATTTTTTTTTTTTTTTTTGTATTTTGATGTCACTTCGCCACAGGAAAATTTGATTAAAATACAGCAGCCACTGAAGAAAAAGTAAAGATTATAGGAAAAAATATATGTTGATAGAAAAAGAAAATGCGAGTCCAGATGCCGAGGAAAGGACACTGCGGGGGAATATTTCTGTACTGCTTATTTGATGTGCAGGTGGAGAGAAACAGACTAACCCACATCAAAATGGAAAAACACAAAAAGAAAGCCTTGTGTAGTCTGGTATGAGCACTTCACACAGCGGCAGCTCCTGTTATGGGCAGTAATATGATTTTAGCATTGGGTAAGAATTATTACTGTTCATTCTTTTTGACACATTTCTTCGCAGTTATTCATTTTGACATCTTTTGTGAAAGAAGTGAGTTGAAATGGCCCCTCCAAATAAAGAAATAAAGAAATCTAAACCATTAGTAGATCTGATATAACTAAACTTTTCGGCTGTGGAACCAGGACACACTCGATATAGTGTCCGTTTGCACTCTCAAATAAGTTGTATGATCCTGGGCAAATTATTTTACCTCACTTCAGTTTGGCTAAAAGTGACCACTGAACTCTGTCTCCTTGTTGTGAGTGATGTGTAAAGAGTGGGCCTGTATAGTGGGCTGCCCACTTTAAGGTCTCCACGAGGGAAGCCAGAACCGCTAACATCTGCATGATGAAGGGTGCATTGGAGCTCTTTCTGCTTTGCATCTGATAAATATTTCCTCTTGAGTATCTGGCAAAGGGGAGTTTACTGACGGCTCATTGGCCTTAGTGTGTCCTGGCTATATGCTGCTTTATTATTAATTTATTTTCTTGCAACTCATTGATTTACAAATGTCATGAGCAAAGCTCAGGATCCTGTAGAAATGGTACCCTCATGATGGTGGAGTGCGCGCTGTTGGTGTTTGATCGCATAGCGTAGGATTGCCGCCTCCTCCATCCCCTGGCTAGGGAACAAACACCACAGAGTCTGACATGGCTCGGTTACCATGCATCATTTTCATTCACCAGGTATCGTTTTGGCTTTCTGTGCATCGTACATGTATCTCCTGCTGCTGTGTTCTCTACCATATATTGTTGGGGTTCACCTTGCATCATTTTTGTATGCGTCACTCTCAGTCAAGGTATCATTTTCGCAAACCTTACATCGCCAATGCGCTATGTGTTGTTGTATGCTGAGCACTACTACTAATTAACATAATTTACTGTAGGCATTCTTTGCATTGTTGTCTCTGACCATACTGTATTATCATATATTAAGCATCGCTCTCGTATCATGCCATGTATAGTTGTTGAACACCATGTACTGTTGTTTTCTATACTGCCCATCGCTGTTGCATACTGACCTGATGGTTCAGTGGATTCATGCATCCACTGCTGGGCTCTGTACTTCACCAAGGGTATAGGTTGGAGATCAGGTGGATAGACTCAGCATTTCTCCCTCTAAGGTCAACTGAATGAGTACCACTGAGTATGGGTGACCATAAATGTCTGTTATCTAGTGCCAAGCAACCCTAGGTGAACGTGTCCTTTTTGAAAGCATGTTGTTGGAAAGTGGACTATTCTTTCTGGTGGACAAGTGTCCGCCTCGAACAATAAGGCCACCACCTGCTAGATGTCACATAAATAAATTAAAATAAACCTGGGCTTAGCCCTTTGTGAGGTGACATAAAACTGCTGTGCATGTCAAGGAAAAGGCCTCTTGCAGATTGTGTCCCTGTAAATGCACAGGAGATCTGCCCACTGAGAGTAGATTTCAGGTCTGTCTCAAACCAGTTCTGAGGGTAGCTTTTCTCCTGCTGGGTTTGGTGCTAACATGGCCAGGGTTCCAAAAAGCTGCGACCTTTCCAGTTGTCACCTAATTTTTACTTGTGACCGAAAAGGTCCCTTTGAAGTGAATTAGGTTACTGGGCCCATCTCACCTGGTCTGCCTGTCTGGGAAAGAAAACCCCTCCCCTGTCCCAGGCCATTTATTCTGCTCTGGGATCAGTTTTCATGCCTCGTTCACACCTAATTCAGGCCAAGTACAGGCAGGGCAGCTGCTGGAGATCTAATGCAAGTTAGCCACTAGAAGCTTTAGGAAGGTAAAAGGTAACTCTCTAAATGTTGGTGTACATGGTATGTATTGCTGGCATTTGGTGTCCACTGTGGGTGTTTAATGTGCTATATGTTTATATTATTTATAAAGCACATAGCTGCACCAGCAATGGAGCTTCCCAGCGCTAGACCTAACCGAAGGTTGTACTTCATCTGCCGGAAGGTATAGAGGAAAATACCAAGGAAATGTTAGAGGGAAAAAGCCATGTCTTTAAGATTTTCCTGAAAATCGGGTGATTCTCAGTGTTCCTGGTTGGGAGAGGTAGCAAATTCCAAAGAGCAGGAGGCCTTGTGCTCCTAACTCGAGGGACTATGGCCAAATTAAGGTCCGCTGAATGTAGGGAGCGGGAGGGTCGGTAAAGAAGAACGAGATTAGACAAGATAGAGTCCACTGTGTACCATGCATCATTGTCATACCCTGTTCACTGTTGACATATCCTGTTCGTCATTGCCTGTTACTATGCTCCATTCTAATTTCCCATGTATTATTTCGTACCATGGATTGTTGTTATATACCCTGCATCTTTGTAATTGATCAGACTTTGTTGTGCATCATTGCCATTCAACTTCTTGTTCTATACCGTCCTTTGTTGTATCAGAGGCACCATTCCCAATGCTTCATTGACCATGCATAGTTTTCCTTTCCAATGCATGATTGTGCTTGCCAGTGCTTGATTAACCTTGCCCATGTGTCATTGCCCTTTACCATGCATCACTCTCATCGCCCTTGCGTCGCTGCCCTCGCCCATGCATCATTGTGCTGTGGTCCTTGCTCCAGTCGAGGCGTTATTGTCCTTGACCATGTATCCCGATCCTTACTTTGTTGTTTTAGCCTGTGCATCGTTGTCCTTGACCATGCACCTTTGTCCTTGCATCCTTGCCCTCCCCGTGCATGATAGTTTGAGCCCATGCATCGTTGTCCTTGACCATGCATCTTTGTCATGCATCTTTGTCATGCACCTTTGTCCTTGCATCCTTGCCCTCCCCGTGCATGATAGTTTGAGCCCATGCATAATTGTCCTTGACCATGCATCTTTGTCACGCATCTTTGTCCTTGCATCCTTGCTCTCCCCGTGCATGATAGTCTGAGCCCATGCATCGTTGTCCTTGACCATGTATCTTTGTCATGCACCTTTGTCCTTGCATCCTTGCCCTCCCCATGCATGATAGTCTGAGCCCATGCATCGTTGCCTTTGCATAGCTGTGTTCTGACCCAGAAAATGATCAATAGAAAGTGAAAATGCTGAAAGAAAACTACTGGAGGGCTGGCAGATACCACCATCTATTCATACCATTTACTTATAAAAAACAGAATTAAACTGTCATGGGGTACTGGGGACAGGAAAGTGATTCTGGGGGGGGGGTTGCTCAATCTTCCCTAACCTACTCACCGTTTCCCGCCTCACCCTCCCTTGTGCCAGTGCCAGTGCCAGTCTGTATCAGGTGTGAGCCACGAGCTGGTAGGAGCTCGCCCAGTGGTTGATTGTCTGCATTTGTGGCGGCTGAGAGCATGCGAAAGGTTTGGTACTTAACCCCACTCAACATAGGTTCTTGTAGCCTTCGAGTAGAGGACATCTTGGCCTTTATAGGCTTTCTTAGGTTCTGCTCTTGTCACTTACCTGGACTGCCATTCCAGTTGTCTCCCTCATTTGGCGCAAGAGGACAGTAGTAAGCGCTGCTCCTGTGGTTTTGCTGACGTCACAGACTTGGATATCTGTCCTATTTGTCAGTTTCCTCATTTTGGTATAACTCTGCAGCAGTAGTAGCATTTCTGGCCTGCCTTCTGATGGTTGTATAGCTCCTCCTCGTGTCACCTTAGGGGTTACTACCCTTTTGTGATGTGCTCTCTTGGTGCGAACGCGCGATGCCCCCATGCACCTCTGCTCTATGTAGGGCCATCACCAACCCACAACGAATGCTGCTGCACAGGTGGCATCAAACACTCAAAGCTCCAACAGAGGACATGAGTCAGACCACCTTCCATACACCAGCACAGCACAGAGATGCCCTATAGGTGATCAGTAAGAAACAAACTCTCAAAGCTGCAACAGAAGACATGAATCAGACCACCTTGCATACACCAGCACCACATAGAAATGCCCTATAGGTGATAAGTCAGAAGCAAACACTCAAACTCCAACAGGAGTCACAAGTCATACCACCTTCCATACACCAGCACAGCACAGAGATGCCCTATAGGTGATAAGTCAGAAGCAAACACTCAAAGCTCCAACAGGAGTCACAAGTCATACCACCTTGCATACACCAGCACAGAGATGCCTTATAGGTGATCAGTAGGAAACATTCACTCAAACCACTAACAGAAGACGTGAGTCAGACCACCTTCAATGAAAACCAGAACAGATGCCCTACAGGTGGTCAGTATAGAACAAACACTCAAACCTCCAACAGGAGATGTGTCAGACCTTGCATAACCCAGCACAGATGCCCTACAGGGGATCAGTATAGAACAGACACTCAAACGTCCAACAGGAGATGTGTCAGACCTTGCATACACCAGCACAGATGCCCTATAGGTGATCAGTATGGAACAAACACTCAAACCTCCAACAGGAGACGTGTCAGACCACCTTGCATACACCAGCACAGATGCCCTACAGGCGATCAGTATAGAACAGACACTCAAACCTACAACAGGAGATGTGTCAGACCTTGCATACACCAGCACAGATGCCCTATAGGTGATCAGTATGGAACAAACACTCAAACCTCCAACAGGAGCCATGTGTCAGACCACCTTGCATACACCAGCACATTACAGAGATGCCGTATAGGTGATCAATAAGCTCACGAATAACACAACCACGTATGACTGCTCCAACAGAGGAACCCTGATTCTGGTTCTCTCAACATTGGACCCAACAATTGAGGGTCATTTGTGTTCTTTTCTGGCTGCAGGGGGGTCATCGCTTTTATGGAAGAGGAAGCCTCACACATGGTGTCATGCTTCAGCCTCGGCTTCCTCTCCCCACCCTAGTAGGAGCCAGGCCACCGGGGCGGACTCAACCACCTGGCAACTCAGTGCAGGAGGGAGTTCTTAATAAGTAATTACTGGATAAAAATACCTTCTGTTGCGATTACATTTCACCTTTATTAGTGGGGAACACAGGTATTGTTAAAAACAAGAGACGGTGATACCTCGACAATTATGTTTCGAGTCCCCTATTAAATGGCATTTATATAAAAAGGGGGAGAATGATGTGACTGCTTTCTGTCCCCCACTTTCCTCTCCGCTTTTGTGTGTTTGAAGGAAAAGGTCAATAAGCTCACAACAGCCCTCCCGCCACGACACGGGAGCAGCAATATCCACCAGACCTAACACCCGTCCAACCTGACCCCGACATGACAAAAGCCCTGAGGTTTATCCAGAACACCAAATCACCCACCAAGAGTTCAATGAATAGCGAAGATGCCTGAAGAAGAAAGGACAATGCAGGAAACGCCTCATCACACGCGGAATCATGTTCACCGCACAACCCTGTGGGAAGTCACCTGGTGCCTGATGGTCCTGCCATGGCATTAGCAGAATGTACACTCTAGAAATGTCCATAATGTAACAAAATCCTACTACTGGATATTAAATAGGTGCACTGTGGTGACAGACTGATGTTTGTGTGGTCTGTGCTGGTTCAAAGGTCACCCACTACTGGGTGGACCACAGCAGTAGTGGGCATCCAACCAGGTTCTTTGTCATTAGTAGACCCCACACTTGATGTTGTTGGTTCTAAACATAGTTTGTGGAGCAGCGTGGTATAGGTGGCTGTATATAGTCAATCATTCAACTCAGATTTATAAAGCGCAGCTAACCACCCGAAAGGGTATCCAGGCGCTCCGTTCATGTTGTGCTCAGTCGAAAACCCATGTCGTGAAACAGAGCACAGCAAACAAGGGAGCAGTCACGGGTTGTGGAGCAACGTGGCATGAGTGGCTGAATGCACTTTACTCCTGCTTGGCGCTGGAGAGCATTGGCTCTGCAAATACCTGCGGAATTAGCCCAGTATGCACAAAACCCATGATGGTAAAACTGGACGAAAGCACTGAAGCCGAATGAGGCGGGTAGACGTCCACTCTTGATGTAACACTGAGGGTAACACCCGCGCCCCACCGCCGCCACTCACAGGACCAGCCCGCTTAGGACTGGATCAGGGCCTGTCGAAAACGTACCCTTCCATGGCCTGGTCGCAACTTTCTGCCCTTCCTGACATTGACAATCGTTTGTACTGCCCACCACGTAGAACCTGAGGGCCCTGCTGGTCACCTATAACCCCATGCCACCCACCAACCTGATACCCCTCAACTTAACCATCACATTGACCCTCACACCCTAAATACCCACCTTGAATCTCGTGCCCTAAATAAGTCTTAGACCCTGAATACCCTTCTTGTCTTCTGCCCTGCAAAAACACATTGAGTCTCCTGCCTTCTCCGCCCACCATGCGTCTCCTGTCATCTCCGCCCACCATGCGTCTCCTGTCATCTCCGCCCACCATGCGTCTCCTGTCATCTCCACCCACCATGCATCTCCTGCCCTCTACACCCACCATGCATCTCCTGCCCTCTACACCCACCATGCATCTCCTGCCCTCTACACCCACCATGCATCTCCTGCCCTCTACACCCACCATGCATCTCCTGCCCTCTACACCCACCATGAGTCTCCTGCCCTCTCCACCCACCATGAGTCTCCTGCCCTCTCCACCCACTATGAGACTCCTGCCCTCTACACCCACCGTGAGAATCATGCTCTCTCCACCCACCATGAGTCTCCTGCCCTCTTCACCCACCATGCGTCTCCTGTCAGCTCCCCCAACCATGCGTCTCCTGCTCTCTACACCCACCATGAGTATCATGCCTTCTCCATTACCATGAGTCTCAGGGCCTCTCCACCTACCATGAGTCTCCTGCCCTCTCCACCCACCATGAGTCTCAGGACCTCTCCACCTACCATGAATTTCCTGTCCTCTACACCCACCATGAGCATCATGCCCTCTCCACCCACCGTATCATGCCCTCTCCACCCACCATGCATTTCCTGTCCTCTCCACCCACCATGAGCATCATGCCCTCTCCACCCACCGTATCATGCCCTCTCCACCCACCGTGAGTATCATGCCCTCTCCACCCATCATGAATCTCCTGCCCTCTCCACCCACCATGAGTCTCCTGCCCTCTCCACCCACCATGAGTCTCATGCCCTTTCCACCCACCATGAGTCTCATGCCCTCTCCACCCACCATGAGTCTCCTGCCCTCTCCACCCACCATGCGTCTCCTGTCATCTCCACCCACCATGAGTCTCCTGCCCTCTTGACCCACCATGAGTCTCCTGCCCTCTTCACCCACTGTGAGTCTCCTGCCCTCTCCCCCCACCATGCGTCTCCTGCCCTCTTCGCCCACCATGCGTCTCCTGCCCTCTTCGCCCACCATGCGTCTCCTGCCCTCTCCACCCACCATGAGTATCATGCCCTCTCCACCCACCATGAGTCTCCTGCCCTTTCCACCCACCATGCGTCTCCTGTCATCTCCACCCACCATGTGTCTCCTGCCCTCTCCCCCACCATGAGCCTCCTGCCCTCTTCGCCCACCATGCGTCTCCTGCCCTCTATGCCCACCATGCGTCTCCTGCCCTCTTCGCCCACCATGCGTCTCCTGCCCTCTTCGCCCACCATGAGTCTCCTGCCCTCTCCGCCCACCATGAGTCTCCTGTCATCTCCCCCCACCATGAGTCTGACTACCTTGAGGTTAATGCTCTGCCTACCCATCTTCAGTTTTTCACCCTGCCTACCCACCAAGAGTCTTACACTCTACGGTCCCATCTGGAGTCTCCTGCCCTCTCCACCCACTATGAGACTCCTGCCCTCTACACCCACCGTGAGAATCATGCTCTCTCCACCCACCATGAGTCTCCTGCCCTCTTCACCCACCATGCGTCTCCTGTCATCTCCCCCAACCATGCGTCTCCTGCTCTCTACACCCACCATGAGTATCATGCCCTCTCCACCTACCATGAGTCTCAGGGCCTCTCCACCTACCATGAGTCTCCTGCCCTCTCCACCCACCATGAGTCTCAGGACCTCTCCAACTACCATGAATTTCCTGTCCTCTACACCCACCATGAGCATCATGCCCTCTCCACCCACCCTATCATGCCCTCTCCACCCACCATGCATTTCCTGTCCTCTCCACCCACCATGAGCATCATGCCCTCTCCACCCACCGTGAGTCTCCTGCCCTCTCCACCCACCATGAGTCTCCTGCCCTCTCCACCCACCATGAGTCTCCTGCCCTCTCCACCCACCATGAGTCTCATGCCCTTTCCACCCACCATGAGTCTCCTGCCCTCTCCACCCACCATGTGTCTCCTGCCCTCTCCACCCACCATGTGTCTCCTGCCCTCTCCACCCACCATGTGTCTCCTGCCCTCTCCACCCACCATGAGCCTCCTGCCCTCTTCCCCCACCATGAGCCTCCTGCCCTCTCCCCCAACCATGAGTATCATGCCCTCTTCCCCCACCATGAGTATCATGCCCTCTTCCCCCACCATGAGTATCATGCCCTCTCTCACCCACCATGAGTATCATGCCCTCTCTCACCCACCATGAGTATCATGCCCTTTCCACCCACCATGCGTCTCCTGTCATCTCCACCCACCATGTGTCTCCTGCCCTCTTCGCCCACCATGCGTCTCCTGCCCTCTTCGCCCACCATGCGTCTCCTGCCCTCTTCGCTGCCCACCATGCGTCTCCTGCCCTCTCCGCCCACCATGAGTCCCCTGCCCTCTCCACCCACCATGAGTCCCCTGCCCTCTCCACCCACCATGAGTCCCCTGCCCTCTCCACCCACCATGAGTCCCCTGCCCTCTCCACCCACCATGAGTCCCCTGCCCTCTCCACCCACCATGAGTCCCCTGCCCTCCACCCACCATGAGTCCCCTGCCCTACCCACCCACCATGAGTCTCCTGCCCTACCCACCCACCATGAGTCTCCTGCCCTACCCACCCACCATGAGTCTCCTGCCCTACCCACCCACCATGAGTCTCCTGTCATCTCCCCCCACCATGAGTCTGACTACCTTGAAGTTCATGCTCTGCCTACCCATCTTCAGTTTTTCACCCTGCCTACCCACCAAGAGTCTTACACTCTACGGTCCCATCTGGAGTCTCCTGCCCTGCCTTCCCACCCTGAACCTCACGCCCTGCATTCCCACCTTTAACCTCACGCCCTACATACCTGCCCTGATCCTCACGCATTACATATCCGCCTTGAACCTCACACCTGCCTACCCACCTTGAACCTCACACCTGCCTACCCACCTTGAACCTCACACCTGCCTACCCACCTTGGACCTCACTCCCTGCATGCCCGCCTTGAACCGCATTTCACGTCCTGTCCATCAGCATGGCTCGCGCGCTCAGTCCACCCGCTGGACCGCGTGCCAGGTCCACCCCAGGCAGACTTCTTCTAATTGTTCTGAGCCAGCTGGATCGAGACTTAGAAAACGCCAGTAATTCCTGGTCTTTAATTAGCGGGTCTGAGGCGTGGCAGCCGTACATCGTGCGTGTGGATTGTGGTATAATTGCCATCTAATCAATTAAAGGCAAACAGGCCCTGGGATAATTGCTAGCCCAGAATTAACAGAAATGTGTTGACAATCAATAGCGCTTCGTTGGCAGGAGATGTGCGAACTTCTCGGGCGCTGCCATGGGAATTGTCGAGGCCACTGCTGGTGCATCGGGAGCGCCTGTGGGAGCCAGGGTTTTTCAGCTGCAAAGCGCTTAGCAACGCGATGGCGGTAATCAGGTGCCCCTCAGTGGCGTAACAAAGGCCCCCACGGTGCCGGGGGGAAGGGGGGCACGGCGTAGGGGAGACGGGGGGGATTGGGGGGGGGGAGGACTCCGGGGGCCCTCTCAGCACATTACACAATGCACCGGGGTCAGGCCCCTGACTGGGTCCGGGGGGAGGGGCCCCTCCAGGGACTTCGCAGGGGTTCCCCCTCAAGTCTCGGTACGCCAGTGGCGCCCCTCGTGCACCATGTCTGTCAAGAAGCTGAGTAAATGAAGGGTGGGTTTAGCAAACTGACTCAGGCAATCAGGTGCCACACGATAGAGGCAATCAGGTGGGTGTGAAACCACAGGCAATCAGGTCCCCCCATGCACCATCTCTTTGAAGAAACTGTAGAATGAAGGGCAATATTACCAAAACCACTCTGGGAATCAGGTGCCACACATCTGGCAATCAGGTGTCACACAACAAGTACAATCAGGCGTCACTCCATTGGGGCAATCAGGTGCCCCTCATGCACCATGTTTATGAAGAAGCTGTAGGAATGAAGGGTGGGTTTAGCAAAATGACTCAGGCAATCAGGTGCCACACGATAGAGGCAGGCAATCAGGTGTCACGCGATGGAGGCAATCGGGTGCCCCACATGCACCATGTCTTTGAAGAAGCTGTAGGAATGAAGGGCAATATTAGCAAAACCACTCGGTGAATCGGGTGTCACATGATAGAGGCAATCAGGCGTGAAACGTTGGCAGCATTCAGATGCCCCTCATGCACCATGTCTATCAAGAAGCTCTAGGAAGGAATGACAGTATTAGCAAGACGACCTGGGCAATCAGGTGCCACGAGGCTGTGTGTCTCTGGCTGGAGTATCAGGGCTTCTCCCTGATAGTGAACCACGTGGCAGAAACTTTAAACGCCAGGGCAGACGAACTAAGACAGCAATGCTTGGCGGATCATGAATGACAATTCCCCCCCAGGTGGTACAGGACATCTTCTGACATTTGGGAGAACCCTGCCTGGGGGTGGTTTAGAACTTCTGCGCATTGGAGTTCCCAATAAAGCTTTCTCTAGGCGACGTATTTAGGTTAGAGTGTACAGGGATTTCTGTACCCCTTTCCACCACCGCATCTCCTGCATCAATTGTTGAGGAAGATCAGGAACAAGTGGGTTCAAATTATATAAGCAGCTCTGGATTGGGACAGGAAAGTGGGGTACTTGGAACCTTTGGATTTGAGCATTTATCTTCCAGTTAGGATACTGCTTTAGGAAGGTCTTTTATAGCAGCAGGGTAGGGTTCTTCACTCAAACTGCATGATCTACACCTCCATGTGAGCAGCTTGAGCAGTGGTAGTTAGCTGCGGTCGGTCTACCACCAGAGGTTATGGACATCATCCTCACGGCTAGGTGTCCCTCTTCAAAGTTAATTTATGCCGGGCACTGGGACACATTTGTTGTCCACAACACAGGCACCCTTCAAGCCTGTCTGTTTTATTGTTTGCTGTGTCTTTGGCCCAGCAAGGACTTACACTGGGCACTTTGTCTCCCCTTAAGGCCTTTTTGCATTTTCCGGACCAACCATCCTTGTTTGGATTACCTTTTGTGATATGGTTTATTAATTGTTTGGGAGTGAACACATGTTCACTCAAAAAAGCGACTGTTGGACCGTAACTTGGTTCTAATGTTCTTCATGTGTACCCCTCTGAGTCGATGGACAGGTGCTTGTTGCATCTTCTGAGTCTCAAGACTGTTTTCTTCATTGCAGTCACTCTGTTTGAGTAAACTCTAGGCTCCTTCAGTACAACGGCCCTCCACTATCCTTTTCCCAGACAGATGGGTGCTGAGAAACTGGTCAGCCTTCTTGCCGAAAGTTGACTCCTTTTCACGTTGGACAGTCCATCAATCTTCCAGTGTTCCTTTCCCTGGCTCACCACTTAGAAGAGGAGGAAAGTCTCCATGGGTTGGACCCAAGAAGTGTTTTAAGCTTTTACATTTATCATACCAAAGACCAAAGTGGGTGATCAGCTTTGTGCGGCATTTCCTGTGCCAAAGAAAGAAAAGACCGTGCAGAAGAGGACACAGTCAAGTTAGATTGTCCTCTACATTAAGAACTACAATGCATTGGTCAGATAGCAACCTCTGGAGGGAATGAGAGCTTGTACCACCAGGGCTAAGGCATTCCACTACTGCCTTGGCACGTGGAGTGCTTGCCCTTAACATCTGTCGGCGCACACGTTCACAAGGCACCTTTGCTTTGGGAGCCAAGTCTGACTGAAAGGGCATTTCACCTGTTTGGTCCTGCAAGATATTTTGAACTTAGTCCACTTCACAGAAGATCCTCCACCATGGGAGCCACTGATGTGGAATCCATTCCAAAGGCGAGGAATCTGTGGCTACAAGAATCCATCAGAATATTAAATTACTTATCTTTGGTGATGGATAATTTATCTAACTGCAGATCCCTCACTGCCTTCCAACCCCACGTTCCGTGGCGGGATCGCATCTGAAAAGGGACCCGTATTAGAAATCTGTACACTGCTACCTCCAATTGTTTTGTGGTCCAGGTCTGAGGACATGGAAAGTGTCAAGCATGAAACAGACACTAGTGCACAAGGCTAGTGCTTTTATGTGGCTCTGCTCGGTCTCTTCCGAATGAAGCCAACCCCGAGCTGTGCAGCACCACCTGGTGGCACGCAGGAGCACTGCTATGAAAATGTCCGTTTCCAGTCTGGTGCCTGGGAGATATGCGGTTGACTAGAACACCCACCACAAAGAGTGGTAGGAAAAGTAAGTATTTTAGTCACTACAACCCATAAAGTTTGTTTTTAGTGGTGAGCCCACAGATATTGCACCATGATCTTTAGCATAAAGACAACAATTACAAGGAACAGCTTTCCAGATGCTTAGCGTAATTGGAGTTTAACGTATTTTGCAATGCAGTACACTGAAACATAAAACATGTTATAGAGAAGCTTCATAATGCAATCATTAAGACTAGTTCATTTACAGTTCAGCTCTAATATTAACGACAGCCAACATGTGTTTACAGGTGAGATGGTCCTGCTCCTTAGGGCTATATAGACTATTCATTGACAGATGTCCATTTTGCATTTGATTGCGTCAGAATATTATTGAGATATTCTACACATAAGATATGAAAAGACACAGACAAGAAACAAGATCACCATAGGCAATATCAAAACATCTTCGAATCATAAAATAAGAAACATTAAAAAAAAATACGTACACCAAACATTAGAGAGTCTAGTTTCCTTCATTCATACGTAAATCCTGTATTTTTACTAGTCAGCCTTCATTAAAACAGATTTCATTGCAGTTTTCTGAAATTTGTTATGGCAGAAGACTTTAATAGTTCCCTAGAGACTGAACAGAATTGTTCTTCATTATAATTCAATCACCATAGCAAAATTTCTCTTTCATCTAGGGACAGTTTATCAGTAAATCTAAGTTTGCAGCATACTGTTTTTATGTGCATTGCTTGTTATATCAATTTTTAAAAGGAAACATTATTGTGGCATGTTAAACACAACACTTCTAGCTTGTCTTAAAGTCAAGGGAAATGTATTTACTGCCTTTCAATCTCCTAAATTAATATGACTTTATTACGTTCACTCAAACCTTGTATTACTACAAAACACTGGAGACCCAAGAACACAGCTCAGATGAATTTCAAAATTACTTTTTAACATCCTGGAACTATCTTTTTGGCAGATGTTTTGTCTGTTGATGTAAAATGCCAGTTCTGGCTCACTTTGAAAATGGTTCCTTCTCCAAAGAGCAGTGAGCTCTTGTAGCTTGAACCTGGCTACCAAGCTTCGGAGCACTGTGCATGGTGGGGGCATTGTAGAAGAAAGGGGAGCACAAACCAAGGCATGGCTTACAGTGGAGTGGAAGGCTTGCTGGGTGGGGTTTGGTGGGTAGGGTCATCAAGTGGGGTGAGAGAGGGTGGGGATAGAGCTGCCAACTGGAGCACCAGGATCTGGCTAGGCAAGCACTGCTTCACCTGGGCAAACTCCTGGCAAGGGCCTTGTACCTGTACATTAATATCCCTAAGTGGTTATTAGTGCACTTAACAAGTATTTTAACTAATTTCAAGCCCCGGAGAAGCGAAGATGCTACAGATGGGATTGAGGCACCAATAGACTGAACTGATCCTGCAAGGGTAAGATTACACCGTGAACTCAACAACAGCCTATCCTTGGCACAGCTAGGGAATTAGCCAGGGGGAAGAACAAGGAGCCACACTTTGTCAAATATTCTGTGTCAACACTCTGGACGTCCAGGCAGAGAGAGGCTCTGACACCACAATTGATGCCATTGAGCTCCTATTTTCTGTTATCTTTTCCAGTGGTTGTGAATTTCCCAGCTATTGTAGAGCTTGAAAACGACTGTCGGGCATATGATCAGCTTGGCCATTTTTCCATCCTATCAGAGGTGTTGGTTCCAAAAATATCATAACTATGCATACTGCAGCACTCAAGGCATAATGCGACAAGCTCCCGTTGCCAGGATTGATTGAAATAACTCACATCTGCTGTTGATTCTGTGCTTAAAGCGGGAGACAGCGATTTGGTACCTCCATCGAACCTAAAAGCTCGATTTCCCGCTCAACAGCGGCAATTTGCTTTTTATTATTTAAAACCTTGCTGTTGAAAAATGTTTAATTAAAAAGGCAGCTGCAGTTTAATATACCAGGAAGGCTTCATCATGCTTCATTACTTTTCATAAACGGGTTCGGTGGCGTGTTAGGAAGACAAAGGAGGTGGCGCGGTGGCCCTGTTGAAAAATGTTTACGAAGGCGGCATTGGGAAATGCTTGGATATTTGCTTGGATGAATACAGATTTGTGGTGGTGACGTTGTTTGCAGATGAGGACTTGAATACTTATAAATTTTGTTTGTTGGGTCTTCCGGGTGGTCATGATTAATGTTTTTTCCAGTGCTGGCAACAAAGAGTATTTGCTCTCACTTTTTTCAGAGTGGTTATTGAGATTGAGACATGTGTTTGTACAGCTGTCCAACTGAATCCCTCTCCTAAACATGACAAAGCACACCTATGGTCCCTTCCACCTAGAACTAGGATCCTATTGATCTGAGATGCACTGAGGAACTTATTCAGTTCTTTAGTGGACTAAAATCACATCTGTTTAAACTCTATCCAGGATCACCTCCTTAGCTCACCTCTCATTTTCTCATCTGTCGCTAAGGTACTCTCTTCCTCAGTCCTCCCTTATCTTTCTGATCACAAGCACGTTTTTCTGCTATCTCAGGCACTATAATATCCTCAATATCTCCCTCCCTTGGCCCTAAAAACCTCTTCAGTTGAGCTGCCAGTGTTTCTCTTCCCGCTATTCCTCTTTCCTACCCTCTTCTTTCACATTAACGTTCTAGATGTGCCTCCCCTATTCTCCTCCTCTGAAAGCCACAATTCATCTTTGTTTTCCTTCCTGGAAGAACCTATCATGATAAGTCTTTCATCCTATTCGATACCTGTTTTCGTGCTTCTCGCTCTTAACAGATTGTTCCACTAATTCGCGACCACCAATTGATACTTACAAACATTAAAGGTGAATTTGTTGGTGATACCTTGTTTTTCACATTTGCTAACAAAAGTTTCCTATATGTTTCAAGGACTGGTTTGTGTCACAACTCCACGTTTATTATTCTCCACAGTGTGCTGTCATCTTTCTTGTTACAGTGGTGCTGTATAAATATAAGACCTAAAATAAATATGATTGTTAAATATCTCTGTCTGGCTTAGCAGCTTAAATATTTAGTTGATGTGACCTGGTCTTATAAGTATGACATTACTGGGAGGATCTGCCTGCAGCTGCTGAATCTAGATCTCTTCTCCTCTGTACACGCCACTGTAGTCTATGGTCTATTGCTTCGAGGCCTAATCAATAACAGAAGCCCTCCCATTTACACCAACTCTGCATGTGAGGCTGTTCAATAGCATGAAGCCCTCTAGGTTTCCCAGGACAAAGTTGACCTGAACCGCTTCATTTAAAACAATGAGACTGCGTTGCAATGCAAATGAGGACCAGGGGGTGAATATCAGTAGAAGCCAGTGACATTACAAAACCTATTGCAGCAAATGTACACTATAATGCCCCAAGTCTGTCAGTTTATAAATTGGGGGCTGAGGCTTCACACTGGTGGTGAGCCCTTTTTTGATATCTGGGACAGACCAAATTTGTGTCCTTTTTTCCCTGCATAATGAGGATTCTGAATATTGGTAAGACAATGGTAAAAATGTGGTATCAGGAATACTGCCCGGTGCTAACATCTCAGAACACTGGTACCCATCCATCCTCCTCACCCTCCCACCCCACCCCTGCCAAAATTATGCAAATGCAGACTGTCCGGAGCCTGAGAAATCCACTTCTCCTAATAAGGCTCCAAGAAATTCTTTATTATTCACACAATATGAGTCACAGCCTCAGCCAACATGTGTTACACGACAGTCGCTTCTTCAGGGCCCGGAATATCCAATGAAAACATAATCTTCATCAATGTTGCTTTCATCTGTCTGACTGAATAGTGAAGTGTTGTTCCGGTGTACTTGGTAATTATTGGCTGCCTTATACTGGGTGTTGGATATTCTTTGGGAACAGATCCTTTGCCTAAACATTAGTGCTTTTATTGGAGTGATGACATATGGATACATAAAACTTGCAGACACAGGAAAGCAACATTGATGGAGATTATGTTTTGATACATTACGGACCCTGAAGAAGCAACTGAGTCGCGAAACGTGTTGGCTGAAGCTGTCACTCGTACCGTGTGAATAATAAAGAATTTCTTGGAGCCTTATTGGGAGAAGAGGATTCTAAAGATAACCAGGCCATGTGGATTCCCTTCGATGGAACCGAGAAAATAGCCTAAATGTGCTATTTTTTCAATTGTGAAAAAGTGCTGTTTAAGTGAGTGTGTGAGCATTTTTTTTTTTTTTTTTTTAAATACCATCGTGAAAAGGTTTGAGGTACCACAATCACCCTCTTCCGTCTTATAGGACTAGACATAGCTGAAAGTATTCATATATATTCTTTTTTTCACCACGTTTTTTTTTTTATTTTCTAAGTGGCAGACAATATTTCTTATTTTTGCAGTTTCTACCTACTTGAGGTTTGTGAGAGAAGGAGGTGTAAAACAGAGGGTGGACCCAAACTTTTCACTTCTGAATTTAGCGGGGGCTCATTTGTGGCTTTCCGAAAAAAAATGATCATTTACATTGAAAACTAATGACCACATGTGGGAAAAGATTGAAATGGATCAGTGTTTTCAATTGTATTTTTTCCAGACGGCACAAAAGTAATATACCACTTTGTCCGCTAGACTCCTTCCAGTCACAGAGATATATAGCTTTCATTGATTTGTCCAAAAATACTCCATTCCTAGAGTCATCAATTATACCTGGACTCATCAACCAACCCGCAGATGACCATGCATCAATTCTTCCCTAAAAGCAGAAAATATTTTCTTAACGACAGCCATACATTTTTTAAATGTGACATTAATCCGCGTTCAAGAATAGAGATCATTCTTATAACTTTGAATTTGGGGTTAGCTATAATACCATATGATTCAAGGGGTGTTTTTGCAGACTTTGTCCTTTCCTACACATTTATCTATATTTGGAAGCCAAAAATGAACAGACAGATACAATCAAATGCCTTACTATTCTGTGTTCCCACACTTCTCTCGGTTAAAGCGATATCTCACTTGTGTGGGTGGGCCTTTCATCCATGACAGGAAAAGTCTGAAAATTCAACAGGTAGACATTAAGATTTTTCCTTAGAATGTCAGTCTTTTTGGGTGTGTGGGTCGCTGTAACCTTTGTGCTGAGGGTCAGCTGGCACACATGAAATCCTATAAACCCCAGACATATCTGAAAACTAGACACCCTGGGGAGTCCAGGGGTGTGTGGCCAGAGTGGACCCCGCCACTTTCTCTTATACAGAATTTCCTGCAAACATTTAATCTTTGGTTAAAACATATTTTTCAGATTTATGTGGAATCTGGAATCTGTGGGTATCGACAAAAGCTCTATCACCCAGTGTTCCCACACTTCTCCCAGTAAAAATGGTCCCCCACTTATGTGGTGAGCCCATCGCTCACATGAACCAGTCAAAACGTGGTCTCTTAAGTCATTGTGGAGTCAATGTAGTCTTCACCTTTTTACTGTTTTGGCCACTCGTATGACATTTGTCAGGGCCACCCTAATATGGGTGTGGGGAATAGTGTTTTTATTGGAATAGTGGGAACACAGGGTAGTAAGACTTTGTCCTTTAGGTCTAAGTGCCTGAGGTTTCTGTCACATGATTATGGGACAAAGTGTGTTTTGATGAATATTTGTCCATTAGTTCTAAGTGCCTGAGGTTTCTGTCACATAAATATGGGGGATAGTGTTTTTTGACCAATACTTTGTTTGCAGGGTACTCTGGGTGGGACTGTGCTGGGCAGGGCTGTACAGGCCTTTTATTCCCCTTGGCCCCTAGTTTTGAAAGCCCAGGGCTGCTTGTGGTGCATCTGTCACATTCCCCCTCTCCATGTGTTTAATTGCAGAAGGCACGGGGGCTTCGAGGGAGGGCAAAAGGGAGGTGGTGAAGGTAGAGAAAAAGTGATCGGAGAGTGAGACTAGAAATAGAGAACAGAAGACTGGAAAGAGTGATACAGGGCAGGTTGGTTTGAACATTTTTGACAGGGCCGCTTTTGGTTTCCACGTCCTGCTCTGCTATGTTACATTATGCAGATGTTTAGAGCGCACTATCACCCATGTGGGTATCCTGGTGCTGAGTAGGTGTGAGTCTAGGCACACCCTTGGGCCTAGTGGACCTGCTGGAAAAGCCAGGTCTTCAGCTTCTTGTGGAACTCAAGAAGTAAGGAGGAGGCACTTGTGTGTAGAGGAAGGCCATTCTATGCATTAAGGTGTGATATAGGAAAAGGCGTGACCGCCTAGCTGAAAGAAACACAGATTGGCAGGACAGATCCAGTCTGAAGCACGCACATCTACACATGGCAACCAGGAGTCTGATTTAAGACTAAATTAAAATCATGACTCTGGCAAATGTGCCTCAGGTCCACTTTTCTGAGTAGCTTTCATTCATAAATAACCAACTGCATACCGCCTTATAGGCATTACATGATGCAAAGAGATGGGTGTGTTTTAGATAACATTGGTATAGTTAGAAAATACCTATGTCTACCTTTACTTTTTGATGTAAGACTGCCGGGGGAGGTTGGTGTGGTCGAGGCCATTTATTAGGATCAGATGCTTTCGGTGGCACTTTCAGTGTATGTTTTGCCCCACTTCTGCTTTACTTGCCGTAACTTTAAATGGATGGACATTGGCCACCCTTCTTGTTAGTCACCCTCCTCTCCTGTCAGTGGCATCTGATTTATGATGGGTGAGAGAAATCTCTGAAGTTGTGGAGTACCTTTAAGAGAGATCTATCATTGGTTGACAAAGTCCTGTCCTACATGACACAGCTTTCCACGGTAGACCTGAAGAATGTAAATTAAAGTGATGATGCATGCCGAGCATAAATTATGCATCCCTAGAACGGATTCTGCATCTGTAGAAGCCTTGCAAATCCCTAGAATGGATTGCACATCCCTAGAATGAATCCTGCATCCCAGAAGGGATTAGGCATCAATAGAATGGATTAGGCACCCATAGAACGGATTGTGCATCCTTAGAAGGGATTATGCATCAATAGAATGGTTTAGACACCCTTAGAACGGATTGTGCATCAAGAGAATGGATTAAGAACCCATAGAATGGATTGTGCATCCCTAGAAGGGAATGCACATCCCCAGAATGGACTGTGCATCCCTAGAATGGATTGTGCATCCCTAGAAGGGAATGCACATCCCCAGAATGGACTGTGCATCCCTAGAATGGATTATGCCTCCCTAGAATGGAATATACATCCCTAGAATGGAATATACATCCCTAGAACGGAATATACATCCCTAGAACGGAATATGCATCCCGAGAACGGAATATGCATCCCGAGAACGGATTATGCATCCCTAGAACGGAATATACATCCCTAGAACGGAATATACATCTCTAGAATGGATTATGCATCCCTACAATGGATTGTGAATCATGCATCCCTCGAATGTTGTAAGGTGGTACCCAAAGGAAGCTGTAATCGGATAAATCAAGTTAGCAAAATATATTCTCGCAATAAAAATGCACACTCAAAAGGAAGTTAGGGGAACACTTTGTCAGTGAATGATTCCAAAATTATTCCAATATGTAGGAAATGTACCCTTGTATCTACACCCCAATATTACTTCGACAAGCTTTGTCTGTGTTTTCGTACACAGTGATGTTTGTGTTAGATATGTAATTAATTTGTATTACACCCCCTTATTGGTATCTATAGCTAGAAACATGTATAATTGTGTTAGGGTATATCATTGAGATTACTCTGTGTAAGATTTTTCTTACTAGGTTCATGTATTTTCTGGATTCGAACTTTTGTTGACATAACTCTTCTGTATCTATATGTTTAATATGTCTCTGCATCGAATTGAACGTTCCTTGAATCCTAATAAAATGTTTTATTAAAGTCCTTATTAGGGCCAGCGTTAGGAGCAGCCACCTTTTCACTTAATTGGTAACATTGAAAAATTCAGGACAAGTCTTCTCTCTCTTGGTCCAGTAAGACATTCAGATTGAGTGTGAAATGGCATCAAGTGTTGGAGGGAAGGGCATGCAAGAAAAGCTGCAAGTCATCTTCTGCAAGAGTTGGAAGAAAGGATTTGGTGAGATATATTCGGCTCTGATCTATGCCTCCTTGTGGACTGAAGTGTCCTTTGAACGCAACCTTGCAGTGCAGAGGTCTTACCAGTAGTACATGATGTACTCAGGTTTCTCCTGTGTGGTTGGAAATAGTTGCCAGGTGGCTCTTTTTCATTGGGACATTCTGTCTCCAGTCATGACTTTCATTTTTTTAGTCTCCAACGCTCAGATGGTTGTACTCTAATGGCCTGATTCGGAGTTTGGCGGAGGGGTTACTCCATCACAACGGGGACGGATATCCTGTCTGTTGAAATCCCAATCCCATGGGATATAATGGGATTTAGATTTCGGCGGATTAAAGTAACCCCTCTGCCAAACTCTAAATCAGGCCCTGAGTTAATCAGTTGCACTTAAGGTACCAGAAGGCAACGAGTTGTGGAAGACACCCTATTACTCGAAGCATGGAGCCCCTTCTCAAAGCTGTTTGCCCATATGAGCTCAACGTGGGTATCCATATGGGCATTTTTACGAGCGGAAAATCAGTTCTCACATTGACAAAGCAAGGTTTTACTCGTTATTAGATGTGTTCTTGTGCAGTGTTTTGTGTCAGTAAATGCCCAATAAGGCTGGGATGTGAACAGACCAGTATGAAAATGCCTGCACAGATTGCTAATGTCCACAGATAGTTCCAGGGTTGGACTAGGTTTAGAAATATAAGATCTACTCAAATCAAGAGAAGGGGAATATCCGTATCTGGGCGATACTGAGAATTGAATTGGAAGGGAACATCCTAAAACTGGTAGGAGTGTACTGGAGGTTTCTTCTCCAAAGAGGAGGAGGGGGCGAGAGAGAGCGAGGAAAGAAAAAAAACTTCACCGATGTGGAAAATTAAAACATCGAGAGACCGTCACCCTGAATACTGCAGCATTGGAAATAAACCCCTAATTTCTTTGAAGTGCTAGCTTAGAGTAAAGTACAGACCATGCCTGGTAACCCATGGGTGAGTGGACAGACTGAGTGAGGCAGGAACCTTGTCTTCCATCGGAGTATGTTGGTGCAAAGTCTGTTTATTTCATGAATGACTTAAGAAAATGGGAGTCTTTTGCCTATTTTCTAAAATGAGGATGTTGCCTGAATGTATATTTGATAAAATTCTAATAGCCTAAGATATTGAAATACAGAACTAATTTATCTCTCCCGTTAGCTCAAGGTGCCAGATAATATTGTTATGTAGACTTGAGTATCACTAAAATGGGCTCCTGGGAATAGACCTCCATTTAGAAGAAGTAGGAAACAGACAGGTCTTTTGGTACCTAAAGAAGATCACATGGTCTGCTTTGCCTTAGTTAGAAGATGGAAGGGACTTCTGGAAGATGGCTGCTGCCACCGAAAAGCTTTTGCCCTGCTTTGTGTGACTTGATATCACTTGAAAGAGAGTGAGGTCTGCATGAGCAGATCTCAAATTTCCAGTTTCTGCATGATGAATAAGATTTGAATTTCTCAAACAGAAATCATGGTCCCGTTTGATTGATGCATTTGTACCCTATGTAGCGGACTCCAGCGTATGTGTCAACCGTCCGTCGGTGGAGATCTGAGAGACTAGGGGTGCCCAGGACCTGCTTGCTGCTCCAGCTGCATGCTGGATGTAGTTCATGAAGTAGTTTGGAGAACCCAATTCTTCCCGTACCATAGGCATGATGTGATTACTACTAATGTTACCAAGGCACCCTTTGGAAGGTGAGAAAAGCAGGGCTAACCAAGCACACCTGGGTGTTCATCAGTGACTTTCGTGACTTACACAAACAAAGATTAAACCCACACATCTGACCGATCACTGGAGTGCCGAACTTCCCCATGACTTCTAGCATGCAGTGTGTGACACTGGTTTTGGTGGTCTCAGTTCAGCAACAGCTCAAACTGTGCAGTTTTAGGTTTGAGCCAGTTCATCTGGATACAAAGAGTTCAGCAAACAAAGGTCATGCTTGCGCACGTAGTTTTAAAACAAATCCAGTACAGTGATTCATCCAGTGGTCGTAATCTTTTTTTCCACACTCCTTTTGAGTCTGTTGAACATTTGTATTACACAGGAGGTGATCCACTGAAAAAAGTAAGCAGACAAATGTTTGGTGTGCAGTCTCCAATGGAGTCAAGAAATAGAATACAGTTATCATCTTGTTTCTATTGGTGTCTGCTTCCCAGTACATTATTGTACTGTGTCATCTGGATCCAAGTTTAACTGAAGGCAGGCAGACCAGAGACTATTCGCAAATATTGCTCGGTCACTGATCCTCCCTCCTTGTAGATTTGGTGTCATCGCCTACAGTGTGTATTATATCTGAAACCGTACACGGCTAGTACTAAGGCCTTTAGGCACACTGAGTGTGGTACTCTCAAGTTACTTCATGTTAGATGTAATAATAATATTTGTTGGGCGCTTAAATTAATCCAAAATACAAGTATGGGATTCTTTTCTTTTATTAACAATGTTAATCTCTGGTGATACAACAAATATTTGTGATTCCATTCAAGAACACTAAAAGTATCAACATGTTATTATAGAAATAAAATATATTTCCCAAATCTGACTTTAGTTACTATTTCTTTCCACTAGCTGGAAAACCATCAGCCAACACGTGTTTCCCTCCGATCTATGCATAGATCCATGTGGAACACGTGTTGGCTTGAATTGTTGTTGTAGTGATCGTGAATGGTATCACAAATATATGTTGTATCAGTAGAGATTAACACTCTAAAGAAAGGAATAATATGTAAGAATCAAATAATTGTACTTTAGATTACTTGACAAGTATTATTAATACTGTAGGCTAGATAAGGCAACTGTCTTTTATTGTGGCATCTTGTGCAGGCCTTCTGATCGTATTGCCTTAAACCTTTTGCACATGGATACTCACAAACATTTTCCCAGGGGTCACAGAATTTGGTCTGTAATGTGACCGAGGGCCGCACTGATACCAGCAGGGCGGTGGTCGGGGTTGGGAAGGGGCTGGTGTTAAGGTGGGTGTAAGGCAAACGAGGCATATACATCTAGTGCCTGAATTCCACAACGTGAAACCACAGACTGGGATTAATCCTTGCTTATCCACTTAACCAAATTGTGTGATCCTAGGCAATTACTTTATTTCACTTTCCCTCCTTTTTTCTTCCTTATCACATAAATATTATCAGGATGTGTGCTGTACAAAACCTTCTCCTGTGTTTGATTTAATAAATTATATGTTTTTCATCTAAAATAGAAACCTAGGCCACTGTTGGAATCGTTGTCGGGGTGGGGGTGAATGTTTCTCAATTCATATTTGAAAAATTTGAAAACTGTTACTTTAGAAAAAAACTTCTCAATGCACTGGTAATCTTATGTACTAAGGTGAACGGGTTCTGCATGTGAATGAAATAAACAATTTGCCTTAATAGCAGACTTTATCATACGTTAACACTTTTGCTGCAAGATGTCTTTATAAATGAAGGTGTTCCTATGGTTAAGTGGTGCAGGACACTCTAGTTACTTCCTTTCTTTATTTTCAGTTGACCTTAAAAAAATACTTGCCCGTTTTTTTTTTTTTTTATGTTAGTGCTGAGTAGAGTATAAAGCAGCCCAGTGCTTCTGTTGACCATGGGCCGCATGTAAAGGTCATAGGGCTGTACTTTCAGTGTCCTTGCTTTTGAATTGTGTTAGATGTCACAAGATGACCCATGTGTTGGGTAGCAGTAGCCTCGCCCCACGCTTCTACAAGCCTGTGGGCTAGAGACTACTTCTAGGGCATTAAAAAAAATGCACAAAAATATTTACTGTCCTCCCACGCGGACATGTATCTCTTAAACAGGGCTAGTGAAATTATGCGAATGTGCGGCCACGGCGATTTCCGCATAATTGTGCATTTGCTACCTAAAACATTGTCTGCTGCGTAATCTACAGAATTTAACAAAAAATGTGTTTCTTGCTCAAACGGTTCAAAAGTTACTAAAAATACACCGACACGTGTTGGTGCGCAGCGGAAGGCCCCTTGCAAAGGTTGACTATCTTAAACTGGTACTAATTAGGTGCACCTAATGCCCAGACAGAGTTAACACGATTAAAAATTACAAAATAATGACGTAATGCTATCACAAAATGTGCCCCATAATTTGCCTTTTTTGCCGCATAATTTGGCCCGTCCCTGCCGCATAATTCCAGTGGCTCTGCTCTTTAGCAATGTTTAGCGCGCGCGCATTTTGCTTTTGACCGAAGGACAAATCCCTCCATGGGAGAATAAACACTTTCCAGACCTGAAAGGGGGGGGGGGGTGAAACAGTTTAGATGTTTATTACATAATAGAGCTCTTTATTGCCCTGACCATATGGCCCTTGCCTGTCAGTGGAAGAGAGACATACACGTTATTATTAGCTTCTTGTGTTTTCGAGGTGACCTTTGTCACGGCAGCGGCACCCGCCTGGCACATGGACGAATACAGCCTGGCAGGTCTGTTCATAATCTCTGCTGCTTCAAGAAATAGAAATGGAGTTGAGGTGAGCCCAGTTCATACATAATCCCTTACCAATCGAGTCAATTAACCAGCCATGATTTACTCCGGCTAAAGGACTGCCATTGATTGGGTGTGTAATTACTTCTCCTCGTTGGCGTACGTCACAGGGGTACCGCCCCTGAGCAGCAGTGCAGGGAGCACGGCCGTGTGCATGCTAAGTGTCTGCAGGCAGCAGTGCTTAATTTGTGTTGGTGGTTTCTAGTGCTGGGCATCGGTACTTATTTTTGAGGCCGGCACTTAATTTTCTGCCTCAAGTATTTACTGTGAGCAAAAGGCACATATGGAAAAAGTTGGAGGAAGAGAAAAACGAAAAAGCTTCTCAAAGGGAGAAAGCAGAAAGCTGCAAGAATGAGTTGAAGGGTCAAGGAGTGGCTGTAAATGCATTAAAGAGGCCCGAGATGGCCTCAGGATTACTCTGCCTCAGTATTCCGTGCTCGCACATTCAATTGCAGCAGTCGTGTGTTTCGACCGGCATGTTTTTATTTACAAATTAAGTGCTGGCGTGCAGTATTCATGCGAGCCACTCAGGTTTTAAGAAGCACCAGGAACATTCGAGACCTGCAACATGGGGCTATAGAAATGCACTCTGTTTGCAGGATAAATCAGTGAGTCAATGCACCTGCTGCAGAGAGCTGTGTGCAGTCTGAAGCTCAAAGAGGAGTCCGCGTTTGATTCTTTCGAATTGGTAAAGGCATGATAATTGACTTTGGTCAGTGCTTTATTTGTTTAAAAAAATGTGCCAGCGCCTTTGTCAGCAGGCCAGTGCAGCTTGCACCACCCCTTAAACCTGCCAGTGCTGCTAATGTCAGTACCAATGCAGCCATTGAACCTGCCAGTGCTGCTAATGTCAGTACCAATGCAGCCTCCAGCCATCACTCTCTTACAAGGGTGGCAAACAGGGCCAGCTTTAGCCATGGTGGTACCCCTTCCCCCAGTGACCTCCTTCTCCACAAATTCTCTCACAAACCTCCAGCAGTGCCACACATTGCACAAGCAAGTTCACTTATTGCACCCATAAGTTATTTCTAAACACAGCTCCTCCTACCCTCTACCAAAGTCAACGGCAGGTGTAGCTGCAGCAGTCGCACAGCCCTAAAGACGGCCCTGGTGGCAATTGATACTATTCCAGGCCGCCAAGCTGTAAGAATGGCTTGGGCAGCAGGTATAGTCATTTTCAATACGCATTGGAACAATAAACAGTTGCTATATGCATCCCTAATTTGGACAAACAGTGCCACCATGTGGTAAACTGTCATAAGTGCAGGTGTTGATAATTACGTGTTGATGCCGAGCACCGGAAACCACCAGCTCAAATTAAGCACCAACTTTGGTTTTATAATAACACTTCAGAAAGTAGCAAAGACATGGATAGATTACTATTATATATCTATGCTTTTATTAGCCAGTCTTGATCCATTGGTCTGCTGAATTGTCTTTCACATTTTGGTTCCGCCCACTACAGTATACAGCACAGGGCAATTCATCAGTTTACTTCTCCCACTGGCTCCCATCACTACAAAACCAGTGCACTGTACTCACATCCACTTAAAAATAAGTCATTTCCCTTCTGTTACAAAGCTGGTTAAATTTTTTCAATGCCAACTATTTATTTTACTTGTACTGTGGGTGCCCTGTTAAATGGCGATTTTCTTTCTGTCTCAGTTTTAAAGTTGCTGTTAAAAAGGATTTAAGTGGCAATGTGATTACCTGTAATTTGAGTGTTTGTTTAGAGGTAATTTATTCTTTTCTCCTTTGCAAATTATATTATTAAAAAGAACGCACATAAGTTAGCCTTTCTATTTAAAAATAACATCAAGTAAAAAGGGACAAAAGTGATTTTATTTTTTTATGTAAAATAAACTGCAGTCACGTGGAGGCTATGTTTAGTTGGCAGGATGTATTCTTTACTCGTTTTGTGGCATATGCTTGCAATTAAAAAACATAAGTATCCATCACAACGGCTTTTCAAGGCCAGGGATATTGGCTTTGCTGATGCTGGTGTTTCTTTGAGCGCACGGATCCCTTCCAGCTAGCAACAAAAACAGAATCACGTGCCCAGACTTTGAAAACCAAAAACCTGGACTTTCCTTAAACATTCAAGTAGGCCTGCATTTTTGCATCGACCAAGGCCATGGAATTACTTAAATGACAGCCGCTTACCAACATAGAAACACAGGCAATAGGGCGCCAAGGGCATTAAATGTAACTTTTTCACACGGTATCATCTGTGTCCCTTACTTTGTTTCTAATAGGGGCTGCTAACTAATCCTGCATCGGAGCATGTGCAACCCTGACACTTCGTCTATGTTCACGTGTCCCTGCTCTGTTCAGTCTACCTTGTCTGAAAACCTGGACTTGTGCTAAAATTACTGAAATTTGCCTGGGTAATTGGCGAACACACCGGGCTGCCCGACAAATCCAAGGACGCTGGGCTTCCTAGACTTTATTCCAATCGTTTTCAGCCAAACCGCTAGGGCTTGTCTCATCCGAAATGGTACTTAAGCATCCATAAACATCTTTAAGTAGTTCAGATGTTTTGCAACTTGGCCTAGCAGTCGTTTGTGCTGGGATGCCCCGTTTGCAGCGTGGCCAGACTGGTTTCCATGCAGCTGATCCTGGGATGTAAAAACAGAAAGTGCAAAAGTATCTTTGCATGCGTAATTGATTTTGACTGGCTTGTGATTTGCGCTCGCGCTTGATTGACTGCTGGACCTACTAGCTGCCCAGTGTGATCCCTACCCCTGCGGCAATCAAATGTATACCCGTAGAGGAGTACTGCATACTCTTGTTGGGAAGTAAGGGAAAAGTGGCAATCGCACAGCAAGCCCCACATTACTGTTGTAGTTGTGGATTACATCCATTCTCCCAAACAGCATATGCTGAGATTACAGCCAGTACACCAGTACGAAATGTTGTCAGGAATTACTACCAATGTGCCACGGTCAGCATTCATGTTGTCAGGATTATCACCATTGCATTGTACCATATATTGCCAGCATTATCCAAGGGTTGGCTTGTTGCTGGGGAACACCACCTTTGTGCCATGGATTACCACCATTGTGCCAGTATGTTGCGCCAGGGAATACCACGCGTGGCAGATTGCTAAGAATTACCACCATAGTGGGAGCTTGAGCATTTCACAGGTGGCGGTAGTGGGAAAACACCTGCTGCTCCCCTGTACCCACAGAGACATTAATGCTCGAACACAAACACAACATGGGCATTCACTCAGAGACATGAACTTCCCCGCATCCAGCCATTCACACACTCACTTTTTTAGGAGGTGTCATAGAATCAGGGCAGGACTGACCTTTTATCCCATTGGGCATTTCCTCAGTGGGCTGGAGCGGTTACATGCTGGTTTAGAAGGCCCAGGTCTGCTGCTGGGGCCTCTGTCACTTTCCCCAGTTCCCCAAGATGGATTACAGCAGACACAGGGAACTGAGAGAAAGAGATGGAGAGGGGAGAAGGATGTTGAGATTGTGATCAGAGAGAGAGGAGCTAAGTAGAGAGAGAGGAAATTGATGAATGGAAAGAGAAAGAGCAAGGAGTGGAAAGGGGGATAATTTGAGCATTTTTACTAGGACTACTTTTGATTCCCCAGGTGGCCCTGCATAACATTGTTCCTCTCAGAGATGTCAGAGAGAAACTAATGATGCAGGGTTATGTGAGCTATTTAGCAATTACACCCCAAACAAATGATTATAGAAGATTACTGGTGGCATTTTGCAAGAAGTTTGGAATGTTCTAGTCCATCCATTATATCTTGGGTTCTTGAACAGGGTAGATCTGGATGTGTTGTGCCCAGTGAACATGAGAAGTAGCATTTTGCAGTATCTTACTGCTTATATTGACTATCCAACATGCTAACAGAAATGTACCCAATTAATAGAATTGTTCCTCAAGAAATGGTGTTAAGCACTGGTTATTAGCATTGAATCGTCCTAAAATGAATGGCTTCGTTGAAAGTCTTAACTGTACCACAATGGGTATTGTGTTCATGGCTGTATGCCATGTGCATGAATTACGCAACTGTTTTGAGGTCATTATAGTAATTACACTGGGAGAATTCAATCATCGTATTGTGTCCAAGTCACCTAGTTACACTTGTAGAACTGCTGTTGATATTATTTACTTGATTTTGGTGTGCCGAGGCTGGGTAATCAGGAAAGTTTTGAATGATAGTGAGTGGGTGTGCATTAAATTGACAGGGTCTACCACAAGGGGTGGTGTAGCCCTCTCCCACTCTTGTTAGTGTTGTGCTCTCTCATAGACTGTCTTACATTAGAGAGAATCTGGAAGGTGGAATTGTTAGGATTTGATTGTGCAGCAGTTGATGACTGGATTCCTCTATGAAAATCTGTACTGGGGAGTTGCTGAATAAATTACTAATAGTATAGTAGAAACTCACTTCGTTTCTTTGTCATTTCTGTGAGTGAACTATGGTATGGTATTTTTGCCAATGAGAGACTCTCCACTCACGGATCCATGCAATCCTAGTTACGTATGGCTTTGGTGTACTTTGAATGCCAGACGCCTTCATTGTGGTCACAGCAGTTCTGGATACAGCACGAGCAATTCAGATTATTTTAGGAGCAGTGGCTTATTTTCCTCCGTCACTGATTGTTTCCTCAAATCCAATTGTCTGTAAGACATTGGGCATTGACCGCCACATGGAACGCAGCATCATGCAATTTAACGATGCACTGTTTTGGTTTGGGCATCATTCGGGATACAGCAGTAACCTGGAACCTCACGTCGGACCTGTGATGTTAAACGCCATGCAGAATGACGGCAGTGCCTTTTTGGTTTGGGCATCTTCCGCAATGCATGGGTCATTTGATTTGGGAAAAAACAGAAAGAACAACATGAGGCACGCTCAGAAATTGCCCAGTAAACAGCTTGCAAGCAGCATACATGTATGATGCGGGATGAGATATTTACCATTTTGGGTTTATTCTTGATGGATGGATTTATATAATGGTGTCATTTTGGATTTAGTCTTACTATCCAAGTTGTGACAGCATTGGCAACTTTCCTTATTTTAGTTGTCTATTCTATATACTACAGTGTATGTACAATTAATTGGCATTAAAACATTGGAATTTTGAGAGCTCCATTGAAGACAATGGAGTAGCTTCGGGCTTATAATGGTTGGTATAAGCCCAGGGCTCCAACATTCCAAAGTGTGTCTTCATGTGTCTCCCTATTTGATTTAGAACCTTCTACCCTCCATGGATGGATTGTTCTAATAGCATTATAGCCCTTCTGCCTCTTGCTATACTGGTTGTTAAAGGTCCTCTCCCTTACTATAACTCGGGCCCAGGGCCTTTAACAACTGGTATAGTTTTCGGCAGCGTGCCGTAAGACAATATTATGTAGCACAACTTGTCTTCTCCACCACCTCTTATACCTTGTGCTGAGGATCCTGTGATGAAAGGAAGCAATCAGTGCTGTTAAATGTATTCAGTAATGAGGTTTTATGAATGTATTGCACTCTTACTGAATATCGGATCCAGGAAGAAGGCAATCATTTGTCATTGTATATCAAGTTCTTAAGGCACTTTGACCCATATTTTGGGAAGAAAAAAAGGAATGTAATTCTGTAGCGTTATTATTTATTTTCATAGTTTCAAGGTGTTGATGAAACAACAGTTTCATTTGTAACTGGTTTAAGAGCATTATTGGTGAATTGTGCATTCACTGGTAACTACGGTGAGTACATTTCTGATCTAATGATGATGTACACCTCTAACAAGTCTATTAAAAAAAATGCAGAGTGCTCGCAATTCAACATTATGAGAGACACTGGATATCGCTTGAAGAGAATTAATATCAAGATTTGTTAAGATAATGAATAATAATAAATTAAACAGTGATTAGTATGGTGAATCAGTTAAGAAGGTGAGGGTAGATATGATCAGATTAACATTGTCAAGTGGAAATCTAATGTAGGAAAAAAATCAGTAAAAATGGAGGTAAAGGTAATGGCAAAGACAAAGGAATGTCTAAAGTGGTATTATGAAATTTGTGCTACAGGTCTGACAGTATGAATCATTGGGCCAATGATCCGACATGCCCTGCAAGGAATTTAACATCCTTAAAGTGTAGAGACTTAGGTCATTATGTGTCTGTCTGTATTGGACCAAATCTGTTGGGGTTGTGAATGAGATGGTTAATTGCAATTATGAGTTGGATGAAAATAATGAAGCAATGCTATCACGCCTTCTTGACAAAGTTGTTCATAATGAAGACAATGAGCATTATATGTTGACGATTACAGATTTTGATAAGGAAAGATGTTTGGGTGTAAAAGATCCCAAGTACAAAGTTGAAATTGATGGTAATGTATTTCAAATGTTGGTGGACGCTGGTGCTAGATACACCGTAATATCTATGGAGGATTTTTGGAAATGTTGGTCTTTGAGAAGTAACTATTTATGCAAGCCTGATATTAAGCTAAAACCATTAATCAGGGGAAGTATGTAGATTTGTTTTTCCTCTTTGTTGCCAAAAGTTCGTTTGGGGACAGTAAAGTTAGCAGAAGGGTGCATCTTACAACTTCAATCCAGGGGGCACTGAACAAATATTACTGGTGAATTATGTGGTTGAAATCAATGATATGGTACAAATGTTCCCAGGGGTCTTGTCTGACAAATTGGAAAATTGCATGGTTTTAAATGCAAGATTTTCTTGCAATGAGGACATCAACCTAAGATTCACAAGATAAGAAATCTGCCATTTGCTGTGAGAGATGCTGTTAAGACAGAAATTAAAAAAATTGGTGGATGTCAGGACTCGAAAAATCATAAGAATGTTACTAGACCTGCAGGTCAAGTAACTTAAATAATCTACTCGACCTAACTGTAATGTACTTGACCCATAAACGGGTCTCAAATTGTGTGATCCTAGGCAAATAGTTTACAGTCACCTTTTTCCTAATTCTCACATGATTGTACCTTCAAATATGTGAGCTCAGCATTTCTGCAGTACAAAAAAATCTCTTTTGTTTAAGTAGACTAAAGTTTGCTGCATGCATATTAAGAATCTAGCCCACATACCCATGAGGTCTAGCAATCAATCAATCAATCAAAGGCATTTGTATAGCGCACTGCTCACCCGGAGGGTCTCAAGGCGCTGGGGGGGGGGGGGAAACGCTACTGCTCGAACAGCCAGGTCTTGAGTTGCTTCCTGAAGGCGAGATGGTCTTGCGTTGTCCGGAGGTGGATGGGGAGGGAGTTCCATGTCTTGGCTGCCAGGTAGGAGAAGGATCTTCCTCCGGCGGTGGCTCTGCGGATGCGGGGGACGGTGGCGAGAGCGAGGCTGGCGGAGCAGAGCTGGCGGGTGGGCTTGTGGAAGGTCAGGCGGCTGTTGAGGAACTTGGGGCCCAGGTCGTGGAGGGCCTTGTGTGCGTGGGTGAGGAGTCGGAACGTGATTCTTTTGTTGACGGGGAGCCAGTGCAGGTCTCTCAGGTGTTCGGAGATGTGGCTGTGTCGGGGGATGTCCAGGATGAGTCGTGCTGAGGCGTTCTGGATCCGTTGGAGTTTCTTCTGGAGTTTGGCGGCGGTGCCGGCGTAGAGGGCGTTCCCGTAGTCCAGTCGACTGGTGACGAGGGCCTGGGTGACCGTCTTCCTGGTCTCGGTGGGGATCCACCGGAAGATCTTTCGAAGCATGCGCAGGGTGTTGAAGCATGAAGATGAGACGGCGTTGACTTGTCTGGTCATCGAGAGGGAGGAGTCCAGGATGAAGCCTAGGTTGCAAGCGTGGTCCGTTGGCTTGGGGGTGGCTCCCAGGGCGGGGGGCCACAAGGAGTCGTCCCAGGCGGATGGTGATGATCCCAGGATGAGGACCTCCGTCTTGTCTGAGTTCAGTTTCAGGCGGCTGTTCTTCATCCATTCGGCGACGTCTTTCATCCCTTCGTGTAGGCTGGCTCTGGCGGCGTCCGGGTCGCTGGTGAGGGAGAGGATCAGCTGGGTGTCGTCGGCGTAGGTGATGATCTTGAGGTTGTGTTGACGTGCGATGGTTGCGAGGGGGCTCATATAGACGTTGAAGAGGGTGGGGCTGAGCGATGACCCTTGTGGAACTCCGCAGATGACTTCGGTGGCCGCTGACCGGAACGGGGGGAGGCGGACTCTCTGGGTTCTTCCGGCGAGGAATGAGGCGATCCACTCCAGGGCCTTCCCCTGGATGCCGGTGTTGTTCAGGCGCTGTACCAGGGTGCGGTGGCAGACAGTGTCGAACGCTGCGGAGAGGTCCAGGAGGATGAGGGCCGCAGTTTCCCCATTGTCCATTAGGGATCTGATGTCGTCTGTGGCTGCGATGAGGGCGGTCTCCGTGCTGTGGTTGGCTCGGAAGCCGGATTGCGAGTGGTCGAGGGATCCGTTGGTCTCGAGGAAGGCAGCTAGCTGTCTGTTGACGGTCTTCTCGATGACTTTGGCAGGAAACGGGAAGAGCGAGATGGGGCGGTAGTTCTTGAGGTCGGAGGGGTCTGCAGTTGGTTTCTTCAGCAGGGCACTGATCTCGGCGTGTTTCCAGCACTCCGGGAAGGTGGCGGTGTTGAAGGAGGCGTTGACGATGTCACGGAGGTGGGGTGCGATGATGTGGTCAGCCGTGTTGAAGATGTGGTGTGGGCAGGGGTCCGTAGGGGATCCGGAGTGGATGGTGTTCATTGTGCGTGTTGTGTCTTCGGTGCTGACTGGGGTCCAGGTGCGGAGGGTGGCGGTGGGGGGCATCGGTTCGGTGGTGGGGTTTGTGGTTGGTGGGCCGAAGCTGTTGTGAATGTTGGCGATCTTGTCGTGGAAGAAGGCTGCGAGGGAGTCGCAGAGGTCTTGCGAGGGAGTGATGTCATTGTTTCCGGCGTCGGGGTTGGAGAGCTCTTTGACGATGCTGAAGAGTTCCTTGCTGTTGTGGGTGTTGTTGTCCAGTCGTTCCTTGAAGGCTGTCTTCTTTGTGGCGCGGATCAGTTGGTGGTGTTTGCGCGTGGCGTGTTTGAGGGCCGTCATGTTGTCTGTGGTCTGGTTGGTGCGCCAGGTGTTCTCCAGGGAGCGGCAGTTCTTCTTGGAGGTGATGAGCTCGTCGGTGAACCAGGAGGCTTTTTTGCTGCTGCGTCTGCTGGGGGGGTTCTTCTTCAGTGGTGCGAGGGCGTCTGCGCAGTTGGTGATCCACTGTGTGAGGTTGTTGGCGGCTTCGTTGGGGTCCGTTGAGCTGGTGGGGGGGTTCTGGCTGAGGAAGGTGGTGAGCTGGTCGCCGGTGATCTTGTTCCAGCTCCTGCGGGGGGTTTGTTGAGGGTGGTGGTGGGTCGTCGTTTTACTGAAGCTGAAGTGGACGCAGCTGTGGTCAGTCCACTGGAGATTGGTGGAGTGGCTGAAGGTGACATATTTGCTGGATGAGAAGACTGGGTCAAGCGTGTGGCCGGCGTGGTGTGTAGGGGTGGTTACCAGTTGCTTGAGTCCGAGGTTGGCCAGGTTGTCCAGTAGAGCAGTGGTGTTGCGGTCCTTGTCGTCCTCCAGGTGGAAGTTGAGGTCCCCCAGGAGGATGTAGTCGGTGGAATTGATGGCGTGGGGGCTGACGAAGTCTGTGATGTCTTCGCTGAACTGTGTGCGTGGTCCCGGTGGTCTGTAGATGAGGGTGCCTCTGAGCGTGGTCTTGGGGTTGGTGTGTATCTGGAAGTGGAGGTGTTCGGCGGAGGTGAAGGTGTCATCAGAGTTGGTCGTGATGCGGATGGTGTTCTTGTGGATGATGGCGATGCCTCCTCCTGTCTGGTTGACGCGGTCCCTCCTGGTGATTTTGTAGCCTTCTGGGACGGCGATGGCGACGTCGGGTGCTGAGGAGGCGTTCATCCAGGTTTCTGTCAGGAAGGCGATGTCTGGTGCTGTCGAGTCGAGGAGGTTCCAGAGTTCGACGGCATGCCTGTGAACGGAGCGGGTGTTGAGCAGGATGCACATCAGGTGTTTGTTGCTGGGGCTCGGTTTAGTAGGTGCAGTGTCGGGTCGTAGGCTGGTGAAGCGGCAGGTCAGGCAGGTGAAGGGTCCGTGGGTGCGTCTCGGGGTGGCTCGGTAGCAGGCGGTGTTTCGGCCGGCGTTGAGTGCGTGGAGGGTTCTGGCATCGTAGCTGTGCAGGGTGTGCTGGCGAGGGCGAGGACCAGGGGGTCTGGCGCTGGGCGCGGTCCAGGCGCGGACGGGCGCAGACGGGCTTACCTTTGGCGCACCTTCGGCGCTCAGTCGGTGCTCCCGCTGCGCGCGTCTGCTGCGCGGTCGCTCTGGGGGCGTCATAAGTAAGGAGCCGGGAGGGAGGAGCAGCTGGGTGGCGGGAGCGGTCCGGCGAATGGAATCACAGGGGGGCGGGGCCGCAGGGAGGCAGCGGCGGGAAATCCCAGGAGCAGCGAGCGAGCGAAGGAATCTGCAGGCAGGAGGCGGCAAAGGCAGGCAGGAGCGGCAGCAGTGAGTGGGGCGACCAAGCCCTGTGGAGGGCTGAGCGGTCACACTCTGTGGTCCCCTACGGTCCCCTTAAGTAAGGAGCCGGGAGGGAGGAGCAGCTGGGTGGCGGGAGCGGTCCGGCGAATGGAATCACAGGGGGGCGGGGCCGCAGGGAGGCAGCGGCGGGAAATCCCAGGAGCAGCGAGCGAGCGAAGGAATCTGCAGGCAGGAGGCGGCAAAGGCAGGCAGGAGCGGCAGCAGTGAGTGGGGCGACCAAGCCCTGTGGAGGGCTGAGCGGTCACACTCTGTGGTCCCCTACGGTCCCCTTAAGTAAGGAGCCGGGAGGGAGGAGCAGCTGGGTGGCGGGAGCGGTCCGGCGAATGGAATCACAGGGGGGCGGGGCCGCAGGGAGGCAGCGGCGGGAAATCCCAGGAGCAGCGAGCGAGCGAAGGAATCTGCAGGCAGGAGGCGGCAAAGGCAGGCAGGAGCGGCAGCAGTGAGTGGGGCGACCAAGCCCTGTGTAGCACACTTAACCTAGTACTTCTTTTAGTTTACTGACAACATTGCCATCAGGGCAGGAGTGTTTCTCAGTTTGTTTAAACACTACATTTTAATAAATATATTACTAAACCATGATGTGGTAACATATTGTCATCTACACGCAGTAACTTTCCAAGAAATGTCCAAAAACCTCTCCAGTAACTTGCAGTTTTACTGATAAAACTATATAGTGTATTAACAATCTGTGAAAATTCGGTTTCAGAAAACATATCCTTTGCACATCAATATGTAAAGTTTTCTGATTTGTTTTCATCCTATTAAAATATATTTTCATCACACAGAAATATAAAAAAAAGGGCTTTCTCAACTACTGAAATATATTTTGAAAGGTTTGCACATTTGACTAAGCCACTTAAATGTTGTAAGTTAGGAAAAACCTGACACCCTATCTCCTTTTATTTTACATTCTAAGCAGCAAGTCACACAATTCACCTTACAAAGTCCTGGAACTCTGTAGTCAGAAGGAAAATTAATTGTAAGAAAAATTGACTTTTGACCTCGGTCTGTGAACACAGAGCAAATGTGACATAAGAACAAAATTTAAAGGCATTTTTTATTGCCCCTCCACTTTTCAACTGGACAGAACACCTGCTCAGTGTCAACTCACCAGAAGAGATGAGTAAGTATTAAAAATAGCTCGCCCTGATCAAATAAGACTCGCCAATGTGAGTGGTAGAGTAGATTTTTTTAGCCCTGGATGTGGACATAATAGAAGAAACAGAGTCTTCTGGATGGTTGACGCCCATAGTGACAGTGCGCAAATAGGAGAAATCTATCAGAATGTGTGTCGATCTTTGTGATTTGAACAATGCCATATGGGTAGACAGATATACATTACCCAATATCAATGAAACGTTAGCCACTGTTGCCAAGAATAAGTGGTTTTCTACAATTAATTTGTTTTCAGCGTACTGTCAGATTGAACTACATCCTGATTCTTAACACTTAACACAGCTTTATGCTGTTTGGTGCATACTGTTGTAAGTGAATGACGTATGGATTGGCATCTTGGGCTTCTGTGTTTCTTGAGACTTATTCAAAAATTGTTTGGTGGTATCAATTGTGTTTGTTATTTTCTTGATGACAATTGGGTTTCTGGCAATGATGAAAAGGACCATGGTAACAGGTTGAAGGTGATATTAGTGTTTTGCATGCCAGTGGTTTGACTGTGAAAAAAGCTGAAAAGTGTAAGCTTAAAGTTAAGTATTACATATCACGGTCATACAACTAAGGCCAATGGTATTTAACTTCGAGATCAAATAGTGAAGAGTATTGTCAACTCATTGGAGCCTAGTAATAATGATGATTTGAGGCCATTTTGGGTGTAGTCTGCTTTTACGCAAACATTATCAAACGTTTCGCTGACAAAACAAAAAAATTAGTGAGGTATTGATGGAAGTCCTGAAAATTTAAATGAAGTAAACCCTATAACTTAGAATTTACCAGCATTAACCAAGAGATTCCAAAGCATCTCAGTTATGCAATTTTAAGTTGACATGCAAAAGCATGATTTCTACCGATGCTGGTGCCTATGGTTTGAGAGCAGTTCCGACACAAAAGCTAGACGGTGAAGAAGTTGTAATTGTGTATGCTTCATGTACATTATCTGAAGTGGAACAGTGTTATTATTATTATGACATTTTAGACATAAGTTTGGGGCATACTATTTGTTGCCTGATGTGATTACAAGCCTTTAATCCACATATTGTCCACAAAAGGGACCAATTAATTTCACCAAGAATTGTTAGGTAGTTAGCAAATCTTGAAGAATACAATTTTGTAATGCAGTATGTAGCTGGTAATAGATATGCTGTGGTGGATACTTTATCTAGGATCAGGGTGTCTCTGGAAACGTGTAACAATTCAAGTGATTATTTGAGGGGAATTTGGTGATATGAAAACAATATCTACTAAAGAGTGAATGGATGCTTTTACAGGTTAGTTAAATTGAACCTGTTGTGTAAGTGGATTAAGTAGGATTGTTCCTCCCATACAGACGGGATGGAAGGCTATGTAATTGTCAAGAATGAACTAAGTGAGGGTTAATGGGGTATAAGAAGAGGTGGAAAAGTGATACCTCAGGGTGTATTCAGGAATAAAGTGGTGGATTTTGGTAACCAAGGTTATCTAGGTAGTAGCAAAATCAAGTATGAAATCGGAGAACTATATTTTGGTGGCCTATTATGAATAAGGATATTGAAAGGGTTGCTAACGAGTGTTTGTTGTGTAGCAGTAGCTCTAAAATGCATAAGACAAGCTCCCAATTACTTCAACACTAGACCGTGGATCAAGTTGGCCCTGGCTATTATGGCACCGCTGGAAATCATGGGTTCTCTCAAAAGATTTGTCCTTGTGATGGCGGACTATTATTTCAAGTAGTTTGAGTTGGAACTTGAGGGTGAAGTAACAAGTAAGGTGGTTATACAGTTTATGACGAAAGTGTATCTCAATGAGGTTTATCTGAAAGAGACTGTAATGGACAGTTCCTGTCTGAAGAAATGAATGCATATTTATTCCAGAGGAATATTCATAATTGTAAAACTGCAGTATATGATCCCAGGGCTAATGGGGTAGTAGAAAGAGTATAAAAGATAGTATTCAGATGGCTCTGGCTAACAATAGGAGCATTGTGGATCATGTGAAACAAATGATGTGGGCGTATAAAACCAATGTGCACTGTACCACCAGCCAGTTTCCCTTCGAGTTGTTGAAGAGAAGGAAACCTACGTTAGTTGTTTACATGCATGTGCATGGCGATGGAGTAGATATTGATGAGACCAAGTTGAGAAAGAGTTGCTACAAAGCAGGAACTGTACAAAAGAAAACAAAAGAAAATGTGTAAGAAATTTAGAGTTGCGGATATTGTGGGGTATCAATTGGTGAATTATCACTGTAGTCTTCGTTTTATTATCATAAAAATTCTTCTGTAAATAAGGGAGATATGCTGTGTTCGGTTATAGAGATTAGAAAGCCTTATGTCTGAGGGACCCTGGAACGTGGGATTGGGAGAATGTAATTGTGCAGCGGTTGAGGACTGGACTCCTCCAGGAAGAGCTGCACTGGGGTCACTGAAAACAAAATACTACTATTTATACACCCACCTCTTGTCTTCATCATTTTTGTGGGTGAACTACTAGAGTTAGGATCCAAAACTAATGTTGATGGAGTGACTAGTGGCTGTACTGTAGGCCAGGAGGTAGTCTTCAATGGGGCGAGCAGCCCAGCACGTGATAATGTTAATGTGATGGCTGACAGCAGCTCCCGCCTCATCACACCGTTGAGTGTAGACAGAGGGTGTAGCCACAGAATGGCTGGGGGTGCAGCTGTGCTGTTTGGTGTCTCCGTAGGCCAAAAGGCAGCCTTCAATGAAGCTAGCAGCCCAGCAAGTAATCATATTTATGTGATAATTGTCACCAGCCTCAGCCTGATCGGGACATCGAGTGCTTCGGGGGGAGGCGGCATAAAATGGCTGATGGTACTGCCATGCTGCTCGCTGCTGCCATTAGCCAAGTGTCAGTCTGCAACGAGATGAGCAGACAGACCAGTAATCAGAAACTTAGCTGTGGTATCCGGGACCCTGAGCCTTGAGGGGCCCAACAAGCAGGAGAGTATTTTCAGGGCGGGCTGGGGGGGTGTCTGGGGTGTTACACCCCCCTAGGAAATGTATTTTCTGATAAATAGTTGGGTACAGGTTCTTTTAGTCGGGTATGGTGAGGTGTCTGTGTGATTTCATATAGCCTTAGAACCCACCGTAGCAGGCTCTACCGGCTATTAAAGGCCCGCTCTCGCGTTAAATGCCCAAGCCGAAGGCGAGGGCATTTAACAAGGGAAAGGGCCTTTAATAGCCGGTAGAGCCTGCTACGGCGGGTTCTAAGGCTATTAGAACATTCTGCCACTCAGGGCAGAATGTTCTATTAAAAAAAAACAAATTGCTCACGGAGCCCGAAGAGATTAAAATCCTCTCGGGCTCCGTGAGGCTTTGTTCACAGCTGTTGCTGTGAACACAGCGAACATTGGAATGTTGGCGCTGAGGGCTTTTATCGGCCTGTAAAAGCCCGCAGCACTCCATTGTTTTCAATGGAGCCCCCAGCATTCCAATGTTCTAATTAGGATTTGTAACATTCACTGGCAAAATCTCACGTACACTCTCTCCCTGACTCTGTTTAGAAAAACTTAAGATGTTGGTGATTCCACAAATAATGTACGTTCTTTCACTTACTGCCCCCACCAATCCGCAATCCTCTTCCTTTCTGCTGCCCCTTAAGGCCCTCTTGTGCGACCTGCTTCTCCTAAAATGCATTTTAACAACATGTGCCAGCGTGATTGTTGGGGAACTCTGCAGCTCATACCCTACACCCCCCCCCCGATACACACACTCAGCCAATCAAACTGACCAAGCAACGGCCCTGCCATGGAGCCCCAATAACTGTTGCAGCTTATCACCCCAATATCAGTCAAAGAGGCCATTTTCCTTGCTTGCAACAGGGCCCATGCCATCCTTGCTACACTGCTATTAATGTGATGGCCACATCCCCAGCCTTCATTACACTGCTGACCAGAACTTTAAATATGATGAAAAACCAGGGGGGTCTCTTATAGGGGCGTGGTTGATGTAAATAAGGATGTGGCTTAAAAACATATAAATCAGTCGCGGCTGCCGACTTGGAAAAGTGGTGGTGGGGGGGATGAAACAAAAATAAAATATTGAAAAAAAAAAAAACACCTTACCTGACCGAGACCGCCACTCTCCGCTGCACTGCAGGCTCCCAGCCTGCCCTGTGGCCAGTCAAAGCAGCATTATGATTGTCTGGAGCGCCCTGGCTGGGCACTCCAACGCAGACTGCGAGCCTGGGATGGCGTTTTCCAACTTAGCAACACAGTGCCGGGTTGGAGAGAGCCCTTGTGCGCATGTGTGTTTGGCCGGCCTAAGCCAGCCAAATTCACATGCGCAGTGAGGGGAGTGTTTTATGCACTCCCCTCACTGCTCATCACCTCCATGGCTCCGCCTCTTTAAAAAAAAAAAAAAATCCTCTAAAGGTTTGCAGCTCCGGCTGCTGGCAGGGTGCGACGCTCCTCCGCCCCAACGGAGGAGCCATCCCTGATGTAAACTAAAAACCAGTGCTTACCATGGTGTGCCACCTAGCTGGTATTTTACTGTTTCTTTCTGTCGTTGCATCAATATATTAAATACATGTAGGATTACACCTACAACAAGTCAGGACTATTGGCTTTGTGAAGGATTGGTAGTTGCATAAGATATAAGCAACAGCTTCTGTGTATAAAATACTTATGATCCTTCATTTCTGAAAGAACTCTGAGTCTCTATAGAGTTACATCAAAGACAGTGAAGAGTGGTACTTCTGCCTAGTTAAGACTGTTTTCCCCACCCTTAGTGTGAGTGCCCGATAGGGACCCGTCTCAACACCCGCTTTTTTGAACTGCCGGTCTGAGCGGTGGCAGGACCCGGCCCAATTAAAGCCCTGCCCCGAGTATTGCCAGGTTGGACACAGGGTGGCTGCTGGTGCAGCTGTGCCGTTCGGTGCTTCCGGAGGCCAAGAGTCAGTCATCAGTGGGGCGATCAGTCGGGCCAGTAATGATATTAAGATGCTGTCGGTCAGCAGCTCCGGCCTCATTACAGCTCCGAGCCTCTGAGGGCCCAGGCACAGGGCAGCCTCTAATTAGTCCGCCCTGCGCCTGATTTCCCTTCCCTGAGAAAGGTCAGCCTAAAGGTCAGGGTGGAGGGTCTCAGGTGGGACTCATCAGGATGTGCTGGCCGGAAAAATAAGTAACACGAGAGAAAGAGATAGAAAACGGGAAATGTTCAAACCGATAACGTTTCGCGGGGGGATTCGGTACTATTTTTAAACCTCGTCTGCAAAGTTATCTCTGATTTCTCACTTTTCAAGCTTAATTATAATTTTTAAAGGAGAAGTTTTCATTAAAAGTTAAGGAAATGCAATTTCAAACTTTTGGAATTTGTTAATTCATATTTTGGAATTTCTCTACCGTCTCATTTTCAAATTTTTAACCATAAATTGCATTTGAGGACGTAAAAAGCGTACACCTGCGGCACCCTGATATTGTGGGGGAGCGGAGTCGTACTGATGCCTGCGACGTGCAGAAATCGCGCGCTTTCATTGGTTTCTAGGCGCTATGTTTGGACAGGAGGAGGCTGCTTCCCGCAGGCCTGCCTGCACAGGCAAATGGACGAGGTTTGAATACTCTGTGCCCCAGATCTCTACGCCTGTTATCTAGAGCGCGGCCCCCTCGTGGGGGAAAGTCTGTAAAAGCGACGCTGGTGTTTCCACCCTCGGGTGTGTTAAACTGGCAAACCCAGTGCATTGCCTTGGATAACTTGGTATTCATTCCCAAATATAGCAGTCTAACCAGTTGCCTTTCCCCCCCCCCCCTCTCTTTAGCACGAAAAATCTACACAATTTGTGCTGTCGGACCTTCAATAAATTCTGCTTTGTAGTTGAGAATTGAACACAGAAGGGCATGTGATGATCACAGCAGCTCTGTAAAACTTCCTCCTCCGCCCCAAATGCCAGGCGAGGTGCCCTCCTGGTCAGGGCCGGCTTTAGGGCAGTGCGACTGGTGCGGCTGCACTGGGCGGTGACCTGGAGGGGTGTTCACTGCAATGGGTGGGGGTTGCTGTGTTGAGCAATAAGTTACAATTTAAAATCATCTGCTGTAGACTTGTGCGTCCAGCTTTCAGGCAACAATAAAAATGTCATGATAACTCCTACGATTACTATACCTGCTGCAGAGAGAGAGCGGAGTTTTGTCTAGTGGCAGTTTTGACTTGTCATAAAGTGGTGCACAGGGTTAATACGCCTGCTGCAAAGAACAGATCTGTATTTTATATGGACAGCTGGGTGGATTAGTAAAGTTAGCCCTTACCAGCGCTTTAAAACAAATGAAATGTATGTGAGAGAGGGGCTATGGAGAGGCGAGGGGCACTTTTGACAGGTGGACTGAGATAATCCAAAGAGGAGGTCATGGGGGGGGGGGGTGCCAAAAAAGATTGTAGCACCAGGCGCCACCAGCGCCAACCCTGCTCCTGATGAGAACAACATCGTTCCCAGACCTGTATCAGCCTACTTAGTTCTCCGGTGGGGTTCACCTGTGTCACAGTGACTATACATATTGACATATAGGTCACATTTTAGGCAGTTACTTAAAACAAGCAACAAAGTGATGGAAGAGGTGCTTGGATTTCTTGGGACTGCACTCCAGCCATGTCTGGGCAACAGGTTTTATTCTTGATCAGCGTCCAATAGACCCATGAAATAAGGTAATACAGCGTCATCAGTTGTTAATACATATATTGCTGAAGGGATGTACACCCGGTGGCAGTCAGTAAGTTTGCAAGGGAGGGCGGAGGGTTGGCCACACTTGCACAAATATGCACTCACTCACACCCATGTATTCACAAGCGTGTGCCCACACACACATTCACAACACTCACTCACGAATTCATACATTTACAAATATTCATGCACAGGCACCAAACATTCAGAAACATAAAACTTAACAGTCCTGCTGCTCTGGGAAAGGAAACCCTTGGAGATCCCAGCAGGGTTGGGACTGCTGCCTTCCCTCATTGGCTGCCCTTAGGTCAGGATTCAAGGACCTTACGTCAGCCTGTGAGGTAAGAAAGCAGTCACACACTCAGGACATAATGAGATGGGTTCAGTGAGAGTTGCTGACCCCCCCCCCCCACTCTGTGATGAGGTGTCACTGATTGACACCCAGCCCTGGGCACTTCAGGAGGTCTGAGGCAATTGTTGACACTCCCCATCGTTAGGGGCAAGAGTACCTTGAGGCACTTTTACCAGGCTGAGGATTTCATGCCCACAGGGCTGTGAAATCCTCAGCCTGGCAACATTCAGTTCAGGCAGCCAGGAGCCTGCTCATTTAGCACATGTCTAGCTCCTGGCTGCCCGACCTGAACAAGAAGAGTGTCTGTCAGGCCAACCTTTGCTCAGCCTGACAGACACTCTTACCCTCTGGGAAAAGGCGAGGGAATGTGGCCCCTTCACCCATTCTGATGGGCCCTGACTGTGTACAACACTTTCATTGCTCTGCCCATCAAATCAACATGGCCCACAGACCACTCCTTTTGTTCTGAGAACTTCTAGTGCTCATGAGAACAAGAGGACGTGCATCTGGTCACTCAAGATTTGCGGATGCACAAACTTTGGCAAGTTTGATTTTAATGGTGCCATTCATATTCTCCGGAACACCTGTTAATTGGGGACCATAACTACTGTTGAACTTTTGTTCAGTTTGGAGAGCAGTACACAATAACTTTAGAATCAATTTCTTAAAAGGCTTTTGATGATCTGTTTCAACAGAGGTGCCAAGCCAAATCATGGTATTAAATCTCTCAATAAGAGTTTGGCAACCACCATACTGTTGTTTCTTCCGGTAGGTTAGGCACAAGAATGTATTTAAGCCTTTACAAACGGGCAGTGCAATGAAGTTTGCTTGAAGTATAGTAAATGGGCCTTCTTATTTGCCTACATCCGTGCTTCCCAAACTTTTTACTTCTGTGGACCTCCGCTTTATCATTACTGAAACCCGGGGACCCCCACTGAATCATTATTGTAATCCACGGATCCCACTCTGAGTCATTACTGAAAGCTGGGGATGTAATCTGTTAATATTATTCATTTTTCTAAGCAGTCGCGGACCCCCTGAGGAGGCTTCACGGACCCCCGGGGTCCCCAGACCACATGTTGGGAACCACTGGCCTATGTGGTTCATAACTGTAATGTTTTCTTTCCCTGGTTGTTTCCTTGACAAGGAATACAACTTTAGCACAGATCTTCAGCCACACGTCTGAATTTTGTATTGTACCAGTACATTTACAAGTCCTGGTCATGACATGTATTGGTTATGCAGATAATGGGTCTCTGAATGAAATATGGAGTCTGGGAGTACATACTGATGGCCAGGAGTAACTAACAAATCACTAACATTTCTTTCACAACAAGCCGATTCCCATGTCTTTCTTTTGTATTCCAGTACTTCCATCTGGAGATCCCTCAGTTCTCCTAATGTGGCATGTACTGGATTCAATAGGAAATCATTTTCATTATTTGTATTTTCAGCAGTTCTTCTGGTGGCTTCGTGTTGTTCTGATTCTTGCACTGGAGTTTGTTCATTTATTTGTTACATTTTCAAGGGTGCAATATGTAGTCACTTGATCTACATAATTATTTTCCATGGTGACTATATTGTCACTAGCTTCTTGAGCTGTACATTTGGCCACTGACATTTCTCTTGGTTGTTGTCTTGCTTCTACATGATTGGAGATGTAGCATCCGTTCCTGGTGGGATTACACAATGTCATCAAGCCCTTTTGTGTCCACAGCTTTCCAGAATCCTGCACCCCTTCAAACTCATTCTGACTGTCTGTGTAAATTGACTTGCTCAAGCTCTTGTGAGAGCAATCAGCTCTGCCACTTGTGCTGAAGTTACGTCAGACAAGTACGATGCTTCAGTGATCTTAGAAATGGAATAGACTGCATAAGCAGCTTTTAGTGCTCCTTCACGGTCTTTTAAATAAAATCCATGTACAAACAAAGTCAGATCAGCCATTTTAAGTGGAGCATCTTTGAGATCTGGCCTTGGCTTGGTACATAATTCTGTCACATTAACACAATAATGGTCGGGATCGTCATCAATGTTGCCTGAAACCGGCAGCAGCATTGCAGGATTCAAGGAATTGCATCTCTTAATCAATATGTTTTCAGACATCAGTATTATGTGCTCATACCTTGCGAGGTGATAGTTTGTCAAATATTGAGTTCTGGTGCGAGTCAACACAGTTTCAAATGAATGGGGACATGCACAATAAGTCTAAGTCGCATGACAATTCCTTCACTTTGCTCTAAAGTCAAACAACTGCAACTTCCTTCAGGCAACGAGGAAGAGCTACAGGTACGCACTGGGTCTAACATAGCAGAAAACTAAGCAACAGGTCTCATTACTGCTCCATTTTTTTTTTATTTAGCTTTGAAAGCGCATACCTCCTCTTCATATGAGAGTTAAAAAAAAAAAATCCTTTCAGAAGGTGGGTGCACTACATAGATTTTCTAATATTCTGTGAAGGCGTTCATGCATTTGTCATCAAATGATACTGCATCCTTAATATCACTGAGAGTAAGCCTCACTCAAGGCTTCACAGTCAAGAAAACATTTGGAATACACTGACAATAGTAGCCAAGTATTGCCAGGAACGTCCTCACCTCCTTCTGGGTGGTTGGAGGATTCATCTTCAGAATTGCAGAAACATGTTCTTTTGAGACTTTCGTTGCCCCCTTTTTAATGTGATGACCAAGAAAAATCACTTCTCTTTTACAGTGCTACATCTTTGTGGGTGAAACCTTCAGCAAGATGGTTGAGGAGTGCAACTGTATCTAGCTTGCAATCTTCTTTTGTCTTTGATGCCACAAGTAGGCCATAATATACTACACTAGAACTAGGTGATAGATAGTGGCAACTTCTCCATATCTTTCTTTAGAATCTGACAGAAAATTGAGGGATTTTCAGTATACCTTTGTGATATTCAACACCAAACAAGTCCTTTATTTATAACCAGAATGCAAAAAAGATGTTGACTATTCTCATGCTGAGCAGTAGAAAAGAATGCTTGGCACAAGTCACTAATTATGTGGCATTTTGCATCAGCAGGACGTGGTACCACCGGGGAACAAGAGTTGACAATTTGATTAACTTTTCCAAGGTGCTGCACTATCCTCCACTTACTTTTTATTTTTTAAATGCCCATCTTAAGTGAATTGCAAAGACTACCAACCACCTCCTCTAGAATGCCGTGTTCTATTATTTTTTTCACAGACAGGCTTCATTTCTTCTTCTTGTCAAAGTTTATATTGCCAAATTCTTGGTTAAACTGCATTTGGTTTGACCTGTACTGACTGCACATTTTATCAGCCCTATGGCATTCCCGTGAAGTCCCATACCTCCTATTTGACTGTATGTCTTAAATCCAGAGGCAGGCCATCTTTTTTGAGGACTGGGAGCATCTATACTCTTGTTTCTTCTGTTTTTTGTTTTTTTTTAAATCTGAATCTGCTGTTTGTCTTTCAATTGCGACAACATCTGGTGTGCAATAAATCACGCTAAAGTAAAGCAGCTCTATGCCAGGTACATTAATGGGACTCAAACTTCACAATATGAACTAATGACTGTTTTCCATTGACCCTATTTTCTCTGGGATATCTGCAGTTACCTGGTTAATAATCTGTTTGTTGTTAATGCCTATAACTTGAACGGATTTTCATGAGAAGGGCTGGATGGGGACCTCCAAAGAACGAATCATAGAGCAGGATGGAACCAGCATCCACCAGAAATGACATGGGGTCATTATTCAATTCCCAGTCTACATGTGGGCCCCTCATCTACTTCTAGAGCTGCACCAAGCATGCAGTCCTCTTCCCTGCTCAGGCACTGTCATTGTGAATTAGTCTCTGGTGAACACTGAGGAAAATGATTACTCAGAATTAATGGATTCCATTCGTACCTTGGGTTATCTACATCGTGTTTCTCACACTGGAGCTACGGGCATATTTATATGGAAACACCCTTTATTTTGCACATTCTGAAAAGGCGCCTGTTGGGCTAGATCAACAAACTGTCTGCATTTGCTTTGCACTTCACTACATCTGAGCAACAAAATCATTCTACATTCACCCTGGATTCTATCTACACTTGCTCTTCCAGTGTCCAGTTTTGCCACAGAAGTGACAAGCAGTGTTACTCTGCAGCAAACTGTTATTTGCAGTCACTCCAGAATTATTCACACTCACATTTCCAGGGCCTTGTCCATGAGCCTGCACCATCTTATGTCCACTTTTGCATCCCATTCATTCCAGAATTCTCAGATTGTACAAAATCTGAATCAGATCCCATTGTCTGACTTTTGTTATTCCTCTGAATTTGCTTTATTTGCGCAATCATCAGCTGATCCTTCCTCTTTTACTGCTTTGCGTCAAATTAGTCACTACAATATTTAGCATATTCCAGAATCTCATCAATGCACTTAGACTTCCAACACATTACACTCTGCTGAATATGAGAACTAAGCTGTGGACAAAATACCAAAATGAAAGCTAATACCTTCCTTTTCGACATGTCATTATTTTTTGCCCAGTTCACTTCCTTCTGTGGCACTGTTGTTCTCAAATGCTCTATGTGTGCTCTGTTTTTCTCCATAAGCACCTCAGCTGGAGCATTTTGTATCCGAAAACCCTAGATGATTCTTCACTCGGTCAAGCAACTGCAGCTTTACTTTGTCCATAAATCAGTAGGAACATCAACTTCAAATAACGTAACCAAATCGATCCAAAGCATCTTAGACATTGTCACGAACCTATGAACCTCCTTGTACCACTTGTCAAGTTCCTCTTTCAATTTTGGAAAATGTATCGCAAAGGTATAGAAAGCCCCCTTTGTCTTAGACACATGCATATAATTCCCTCAGTGTACTCCCTTAAATTAAATTCTGCCAGTGCTTCAGGTTCTGAAACACTCATTATTAACTTTCCTTTCTTCTCTGTCTCAGTAGTTTTCTTCTTAGTGGCAGTTGTATTTTTGCACCTCTCCTTGTATTTTCTCAAATCCATCCAATCCTTGAAATGCTCAACATAATCTTTAATATGACCCTGTGCAGTTGCTAGACACATCTCTGCTATTTCTGATTTACTCAAATCCATTCTGTAATTTTTCTGTAAGTTTTCAATTTACTTATATGAGCCCGTGTTATTCCGCTAAGTCCTCAAGTTTATTATATTCTTCATTTGCACACTATGCTACTTCTCTGATAGTGTTTAATTTCATCTATATTACGCCCTTATTTTATTTAAATCAATTGTTGCCTGCAAAGATTCTCCAAATTCAGTCACTAATAGCACAATATTAACTTCTCTCTCTCTCTCTGTAATGCAATAGGCACAACAGAAGAAACACTGGCTAGTCCTTGGTAAAGCTGACAGTGTACTCTCAGGCAGAACACTTGTACCCGCAGTTGTATTTGTACTTGCTACTGCAAGCACTGTCATTCCCTGCACACTACCTCCTGCACCCATATCAGATACCAGTGATCTCTGTGGCAATGTTTGTATACCGCCTGTACACGGAGGAAATATGTCATTCCAAGAATCATTTATGACATTATCCTTCTAATCTGAATCTTTTCCTTTGTCTTGTTTTTCCCCTTCACTTTCAGACTCTCAGGATTTCTTTTTGTCTGTCTCACTCCTTCCACCATGTCCCCCTACACAATCTCTGTTGATTATCTCACTTGGTTTCTAACCATTTTCTTAATGAACCTTTAAGTGATTTCTTCATTGTCTTTCTTTCTTTTTCTGTGGCCATTCTATCCCATTTATTCAATGGTTCAATTTTTCTAGATCTAGGTAGTGGCATCCACTCATTCAGTGTTTGTCTCAAGAAATCCAACTTGCTAATATCAAAGGTACTTTCTAAAAGAAATTGCTTTGTATCTATGCACACATGTAAAGTCCAATGTTTGTCAACATTTCGTACACAGGCGAGTCTTCTAGAGGAATCTTCTGTTTCTCTACAGCAGGTGTGCTAGGAGCTTTTGGCCTTTTCAACACAGCACCTATTATTCTTACTCAAAGTAACCCAAAAACCTCACAAACCACTGAACTAACAAAAGCCTATACTAGTGCTCATTATGCCAAAGGTCAACCAATCACAGCGGCAACAAGTTAATGAAAACACAACTCTGTGGTGTGGTCCTAACGCGACACTCAGCGTCAACTAACCATTGCAGTCCACCTTTCAGTGAATGGGGAAACAATACACTGCCCTTTATTTACTGAACACACACAAAACAAACAAATTGTGTCTGCTGAGCACAACTAAGAGAGAAATCAGCAGACGTAATATAAAAAAATATAATCTATAAGAACAAGACCAGTACCTATCCAGCACTTGTCAATCACAAATCCACATGAAAGCAGACTTCTGTCCAGTGGCAATCCACCTTTGACCAATGTACCCTCTCCAGTGCACCAAACAGCAAGTAATACCAACCTAGATTGAACACTCAAAACCTGAGAAGAAACTAGTTATTAGAAAAGTCCAGAGAGGGACTATCTTGTGTGAAAGTGTCACCTCGCAACTCACGCTACCAATGTGTAGACAAGCTCAACAAGTTCACCAATAATATCTTGAGATCTTGGATTATGATGAAACGGATTGATTTGTCAACAATATTACACCCACACCTTTCGACGCAAATCACAAATAAGACAAGTACATTAAAATCACAGTAATTAAAAAGTTTGTGCGTGCTTTAAACCCTTAAAATCTTACACCTCGAAAGCATGGCCGCAGGTTGGAGCGACTGGAGATGTTGTTAAACCTCAGTTTCATGAGGCAGCTTGACAAGTATTAAGATCAAACCAACATATCAAATATAGACTCAATTAAGACGAGCTGACTCAAGTGAGTTCTAATACAGAATTAGAAAATATATGAAGGTTTATTACAAAATCCAAAAGATACAATTCAAGATATTTAAATGGAGAAGATGCTGGGTGACATAGAAATCAAGTGCCATAAAGGCCATTGGTACAAATACGTGACAAAATTACAGAAAATGCTAAGTCCCAAATGTGCAGCAAAATCAGTAATAAATTGGACAAAATCCCTAGAAGCAAAGGAAAGGTCTCATAACTTACTCTCAAAAGCAAGGATTTATATAGGAAATCCCCCCACAGATAATTATGAAAACTGCAGAATCATTGTGGTGTGACCAAAGAAATACATTTAAAAAAAAAATCAGAATACTAACTTTAGAAATGCCATACAGCCTCAACACCAACTCGCTACATGAACATTGATTCAGCCCCTCTCACCTAATGTCATTTAGAGGTGACTGAGTAAACTAGTTACATAAAAACAGTGAACCACTGTGGATAAATGCAATGCGGCATGCAAGCAGAATGTCTGTGGAGAAATGTTACAATACTGGGCCCTTGCTAGACAGCCTTCTTCGAGAGTGTTTTTCGTACACATATAAGACATGCTTGCCTGACTTCGTGCATCATAAATAATAAACAGAATACCATTATTATAAAACATCTAGTTTGAACAAGATGGCACCAAGGCATAGCTGGAGCCTAGTTAGCATGGGCCAGGAAAATGCACTTTAAAAGATAATACCAAAACCATTACAAGGCAAAAACACAATATCTATGTACACGCCAATTCAAGTGTAGGTTACTATTATAGATATTGGTAATAATGCACAATTTTGAATGAATGCACTAACTCTCCCCCAATTTATAATGTTTCAGTTTTCTAATAATCTCATCACGTCCTATGTAGATGGGTAAAGTATTGAATTCAGGTAAGGCTGTGTGGGTCTCTAAGGTCAGATGAAAGAAGTCTGAGTCTTTCAAGGAGGAATTTTTTTAATCTATTTTTTAATTTATTTCATTGCTGTGGTGTATACATGGCGGAACACAAGAACGGGGAAATAATAGCCAGAGTGAATGAATTTATGCAGGGTCATGGGCAGGAGTGAGCGAACGGGGAAATAAAATTATAAGTGATAGGAAGAGCGAAGTTTTCAATTTGTTACAAGATGGCAGCGTGGGAGATGGAATAATGTCCAGGGGTGAGCATTTCAGAGATGAAAAGTAAGAAGGTCTAATGAGCATAAATAGGAAGAAGCAGAGATAACTGGGCAGTAAAGTATAAGCTGGGAGGCAGACAGGGCGAGAGGGTGAGTGAAAGGACGGTGCATGGCTGTGCATAGATGTGAAAGTGATGCGAAGATTGCCCCTGGGCACTGAATGAGGTTGTCCTCTCTCGCAGACTTCTACCAGGCTTTCCATGCAAGTCATGCTAACTCTAGGAACTGACAGCACCAGTATCTGCAATGAAGCTGATGGAGCCATGATGCTCTAGTTAATTTAGAAGTATTTTCCGAGTTGTCTATAACACTACCTTTCCCGAGATCCCGTCTCCACGTTGTTTGTTTCCACTTAACCAGGAAAAGTCACTGATGAGTCCTGAAATGCCCAAATACTACCTCATGAATCATAGTCAAGCCCAGCCAATGTACTTTCAATGGCAGATAAACATTGACTCCATGATCTCATTCTGGAAGTACCTTCTGGTTAACCAGTGCAGCCCTATCCTTGAGGAAGAGAGTTCTCTGTTGTTGACTATGGTCTTAATAAAAGGTGTATTTTCACTAACAAAGGCACAGTAGAGGTCAAAATCATGCATCCAGAGACCCAGAGTAAAGCACTATGCCGGGCATCCAGAGATCCAGAGTGAAGTACTAACTCGGGCATCCACAGACCCAGAGTAAAGCACAAAATAGGGCATCCAGAAACCCACAGTAACGCCTAAAATCAGGCATCCTCAGACCCAGAGTAAAGCACAAAATCAGGCATCCAGAAACCTACAGTGACGCCTAAAATCAGGCATCCGGAAGCCCACAGTAAAGCACAAAATTAGGCATCCAGAGTACCTGGGTAAAGCACTAACTCGGGCATCCACAGATGTAGCGTAAAACACAAAATCAGGCATCCAGAAACCCACAGTAACGCTCAAAAACAGGCATCCAGAGACCCACAATAAAGCACAAAATCAAACATCCAGAGACCCACCGTAGAGCACAAAATCAGGCATCCACAGACCCAGAGTAAAGCACAAAAACAGGCATCCAGAGACACAGAGTAAAGCACTACCTCGGGCATCCACAGACCCAGAGTAAAGCACAAAATCAGACATCCGTAAACCCATCCAGAGACCCACAATAAAGCATAAAAACGAGCATCCAGACCCCTAGTAAAGCACAAAATCAAGCATCCAGACCCACAGTAAACACAAATTCAGGCATTCAGAGACACAGGAAAGCTCAAAATCAGGCACTCATCAATCCACAGTAAATCATAAAATCAGGCATCGGGAGACCCTCAGTAAATAACAAAATCAGGCATCTAGGAACCCGTAGTCCTACACAAAATTAGGCATAGAGAGACCCACAGCCAAGCACATAATCAAGCATCTAAAGACACACAGTAAATACTAAAATCAGGCTCCTGAAACCCACAATAAATCACACAATCAGACATCCAGAGACTCACAGGAAAGCATAAAACTAGGCATCTAGCATTCCACAGATGAGCAGAAAATCAAGCCTACAAACACTTGCAGACAAGCAAGTCTGCTTTTGAAATTGCGTCACCAAACAGTGCACCTGCAAGGCAGTGGGTTAACAGTAATATATAGTCAGCATAGGACATAGTGTAAGAAGCTGACCAAGCAGAGTGTTGCTCATTTGCAGCTCCGCTCTGTAACGTCCAGGGTTTTATGGTGTCAGCACAGAGCTGCATAGCGGAGGGGTTGGAACTTCTATGGAAAAATCTTTGGATCCAGTCTGGCGCCTCGGGTGTATTATTCCAAGTTGAGGAAAGAGCATTACTAGGCTATCCTGTTTCATTGTTTATTTCTTGTGAATTTCAGTGCTTTTTCTCAGTGGTTTCCAAACCTTTTGAAATCAGTGCTTATCGGTGTTATTCAGCTACCTCACTCTCAAAATAGGCAAAAACTGTGTTTTTCCAATATTTACATTTTTTTGGGTAGTGATTGTTACAGAGCACATATTTCACTTAAAGGAGAAGTAATGCAGGGTATGTAGTGCCTTCCCATTGGCTGTGTCTCGACCAAACTCCTACATGTCATTGATTGTACCTGGCTGCTACAGAGACTCCTTGATAGCTGTTTGCTGATTCAGTTCCACCTGCTGGCACTTTGTAAGGTATGGTGTGCAGGAGACCTACGGCCCTGCTCTCCACCTGCTCCCAGCCACACCCCTTTGTAAACATCCTCACAGGCAGAGGTGCCTGCAGCTGCAGGAACAGTGTGGAGGGCTCCTTAGTAGACAACTTGCTTGATGCCTGCAGCTTTCCCTCTTTCCTTCCTCACAACCACTGTTCGGTGCTGTGCAGCTCGAATCAGATGAGTCACGACAGGGAAGAGGCAGAGACCAAGTCATATGTCAATGAGTAACACTACAGGGGAATGGCATAAGTGGTAGATGGAAGCTCGACGATTGCCAGGGGAAAGTAAAACAGTTTCTGCTTTTCTTTCATGAAAAGGACTCCATTAGTGCGGCGCATCGTGGCTGTTCAAAGCCAGCACACTGAAACGTTTTACCATAACAGAGGCAATAAGCAAATTTCCTGTGAACGTAACACTGGCATCGTTTTATTGCTTCTTATGTACCCGGTGCACTTCAGTGACTCACTGCTAGAGTAAAGATGTGTGGTCCTGGCAGCCTAAAGAAACCATGTAATGCTCCTGTAAAAACAGGACAGAAGCCGCAAGGAGATCTCCACCACAGCATCTCTGAGGTGCATCACGAACAACAATCTCTGTACCGCACACAGGGCCCAAGAAGCTCTGCATGCTTTCAGGTTGGTATACGGATGAATAACTAGTCAATTTGTGCAGATTGCAGTATTAAGTATACAGTTCAGCTTGAAATGCAATTTCATCAGTTTTGCTGCAGGACACACAATATTTTTTTAAGAACTCCGAGCCCCAAACTAAACTCTACCCCTATTGTACCATATACAGTTCTCGAGATAAAAACTCGCTCTAGTTCTCATCATGTTGCTACCTTTTGCCTCCCCTTGGAGTTGATTAGAGCAATTGCTAGCTAGAACCCAGCAATAGGCAAAAAAGTAGACCAAACACCTCTTGTTTCTTTCCTTGTGTGGGGAAAAAAATCTGTGGTTCAAAGTCCATGGTTGTCTTACATTCTTCCCCAGGATCTTTAGGGATCTTCTGCAGGGATGGAAATGGCGGCCATGCCTTCATCTCAGGAGTGTAAGGAAGAGGTGTAGAAACCAAAACAAAAGAATTAAATTCAGGGCAGATTGGAGGCTGCAGGCTCAATCCACATACCTATTCTGATCCAGATGTTCCATGAAGTGACTTCTGCCAAGAGCCAGCCCATGTGTCTTTTTGGAAAGCTCACAGGGTTCTTTTGAAGGCCTTGAAAGCTCCTTTATTAATTTTTGCTCTGCTGCCATTTAGTGGACATCATTGTTTTTTTTCCTGATTTCAACTGAAAAGGCAAACTTCCATGCAGTGGGTTTTTACCCACAGAAATCAGTTGAAACTGGATAGCGTAAGCATTACCAAAGGTAAGGAACTTGTTCTTTTGTTCAACCTTTCCAAGACATGTGAGCCTACATAAAGTTAACTTTTATTCCAGTCTCCTCTGCCTGGTGCTTCTCACTCTCCCTCCTTCACTATAAAGTATTCTCTCACCTCTTGCAAGAGGCTTTTCATTGAAACAATAGACTTCCTAATTCAGTCGCTATGTGTTGAATGAGTCTGTGAAACACTGCAGCCCACACCTGCCCCAGGGGAGCGAATGTTTACACGCTTTGGTCCTCAAAGAACTCTGGTCGTGGGGCTCTTTTGGAACTTTATAGTGAAAAAGCAAACTATCCTTCGCCACTTCAAGGCCGCTTGGAAGGTCTCCGGCTAGCCTTCCTGGTTCCCGGGCTCCTGGTTCCATCCTGATGACCATCACCATTGCAGAGATATCACCCTCAGCCTGCCTTTAGCAGCATTGGAAGTACTTTGAACCCGGGCAACTAGCAGTTCAATGTAGCTCCATTGCATGATTCTGATTCCCCAGGAAAGCTGCAGACCAAGGTCATCCATACAGAGATAGACTCGAAGCACACACTTAGCAGCATGCAGTGACTCAAAAACAGTCAATGAAGCAGGCATGTGGTGGCCTTAGGTGAAAACCATCTACAAATGTGCAGTGCCAGACACCGAGGAAAACACAAACAGGCATTCAATCAAGACATAAACTATCATGCAGAGCCGTCACGAAGTAGCTCAAACGAACAAGCAAGTGGTAACATAAACAGAAGCATGCAGTGGCTAATAACCGTGCTTGTAGCAGTGCACACAAACTAAAAACCATATACAAGCATGCTGGAGCAAACCTACGAAATCTGTGTAAGTCCCTATGCACAGGAAAACAGAATGAAGTTTGCAGTGACAACCAGAGATGTAATACACAAGTATGAATCAGCTTAGATGTAAGGAATCGTAACAGCACGAAAGAAGCATTGGCCAAGCCAATAGGTCTTGCCTATTTTAGAGCTGTTGGCTTTGTCAGTGTCTTTTAGCCATGTTGTACAGCAGCATGACTGCTGTTCAGCATGGCTAAAAGCTAGTGGTGTGGCATAGAGGAGAGTGGTGTGCAGCAGAGTGGCACACAGTGGAGTTGCGTGCAGTAGCCTAGATTGATAGAGTGAAATGAAGTGGTGTTGAGTAGTGTGTCATGGAGTGGCATAGGGTAGGGTGGCATAAAGTAGAGTAGGGTAGAGTGGAGTGGTGCGGTGTAAAATCAAGTGGAGTGGCATGGAATAGAGTAGAGTGCATATAGCGTGGAATGGCATAGAGTGGCGTAGAGTAGCGTGGCATAGATTGGCATTGTGTGTAATGGAGTGACATGAAGTAGAGTGGCAAAGAGTGGTGTTGAGTAGAGTGGCTAGAGTGGATTGGTAAGGAGTGGCATAGAGTAGGGTGGCTTGGAGTGACATGTGAATGGCATAGAGTGAGGTGGAATAGAGTGGAGTGATGTTGACTAGAGCGGCATACCGTGTAGTAGAGTGACAGAGTAGAGTGATGTAGTAGAGTGGCATAGAATGGTGTAGAATGGCCCAGCATAAAATGGAGTGCCATAGAGTGGAGTGAAGTGGCATAGAATGGAGTGATGTAGAGTAGAGCAGCATTCAGTGGAGTAGAGTGGCATATAATAGTGTAGAGTGCCATAGAGTTGTGTGGAGTGGGGTAGACTGGAATGGCATAGAATGGAGTGACATAAATTGGCGTAGAGTAGTATGGAGTGGTGTAGAGTGGCATTGTATGGAGTGGCGTAGCAAAGAGTGGGGTGGCGTAGAGTGGCATTGTATGGAGTAGAGTGAAGTGGAGTAGAGTAATACAGTTGTGGGCCTAGGTAACTAAAGTATCAATAAAGACAGCAGGTAGAATGAAAGCAACATAAATAAGAAGCAGCACGCTTGTGTTAAAGGTAGAGAAGCACATTGCAAGTCCAGGAGTAAAACTGAATCGCTTATAAAATTTAAAAAAAAATGGGTGTTCCCAAAAGAGGAGGAAGAACAAAGACGAGGAAGAACACATTTCCTTGTGTCTATGCTCCAGAGAGGAGCTAAAAAAACAAGTAAAGAAGGGAGCCTATGAGTCCTAGGTAATCGGAAAACTGCAAGTGAGAATGAAAACAACCAATGGTATACTGTGGTCGGGTTGTAAGCCCACTCTACTGTATAATACGTCTCGCAGCACGTGCACTGAGTAGGTGAGACCTAAAAAGGCACGCAGACAGCCCGTGACGCAAGTAAACATGTAAAAGGCATAGAGCATCTCACGTCCAAAGCAGGGGAAGAGACTTGAAGGGGCTCTCAGACAGGTTTAGGCAGTCTGGTAACTGGACAAGCTCGCAGACTGACACACAGATGAGCACATACCCGCTCACAGGCTCTGAAAGCTATACTCTCTGTGGATTAACTCTGCTGATGTCACATGGTCAAAGGTCAGAGGCACAGGTGGTAATTTAATAAAGGCTTTCATTTAATGCCGCAGCTTATTCAAATGCGCAGCATGTAAAAACAATTTCCAGAAAGACAACAAAAACGCCGGCAATCATCCTACCAGATGGGTCTTCATTTCCAGGGGACACCTATCTCGCAGTCTGCCCAGGCACGCCTGAGTGGTTGAAGTAATGAAATCATTTTACCATCAGTCACAGAGAAGTCGTTGTGTCTTGAGCCCTGGAGCTGTGTTGTGTTAAGTTTGTAAGCACACAAATGCACAGGCCTCTTGCCAGCATAGAGTAAGCCTTCAATACATAAAGCCACCTTGAGAAGTATGCAAGCACTTACTGATTAAAAAGCCACGTTTTCAACAACTTCTGATTAGAAACATTTTGTAGGTGAGATTCAGAGAACAAATACAGGGGCTTGGAGTTCCACAGCTTAGGAGCAGCAATGAAAAATGCTGACTATTTCTCCAAGGTGCACATAGGTTAGTCAAAGATTGGTCATTGGCAAAGCCAGGAGGTCTCCCCTGGGCAAAGTATTGGCTTTGTCAATTGATTTTTAGCCATGTTGTACCGCAGCGAGGCTGATGCGCAATATGGCTGAAAGTATTTAAACTAAATAGCCCTATGGCATAGCCAGTGCTGGCTGAGTCCTTGCTTTTTTTTTTATTGCATGCTGGAGGGGAAATGGTGTGGGGAGTAAAAAGTGCTATGACGTGGCCAGCGGTGTCTGTGCCATAGAGATTTATATTGTTGTGGCGGGGGCCAACACGGACAACGGATAGAGAGAGCGAGGGGTCAGGGGCAACATAGACATTGGCAGGATGGAGGGTGAATGGAGATGTGCCAAGCCAACATGAACAACAGAGGGAGGAGGAAGTGGGCGAGGCACCGCGGACATGGAACGGAAAGAGGAAGAGAGGGTGCTGGCAAGGCAACATGGCTAACAAACTGAGCGCAGGAGGGAGGCTGGGGACAATCCAACATGGAGGAGGAAGGAAGGGTGGGGGCAAGCCAACATGGACAACACGCAGAGAGAAGAAGGGAGGGTGGGGACAATCCAACGTGGACAAGGAAGGGAAGGTGGGGACAATCCAACATGGACAACACATGGAGAGAGGAAGGGAGGGTGGGGACAATCCAACGTGGACGAGGAAGGGAGGGTGGGGTGAAGCCAACATGGACAACACACGGAGAGAGGAAGGGAGGGTGGGGACAATCTAATGTGGATGAGGAAGGGAGGGTGGGGGCACGCCAACATGGACAACACACGGAGAGAGGAAGGGAGGGTGGGGACAATCTAATGTGGATGAGGAAGGGAGGGTGGGGGCACGCCAACATGGACAACACACGGAGAGAGGAAGGGAGGGTGGAGACAATCCAACAAGGAAGGGAGGGTGGGGGCAAGCCAACATGGACAACACACGGAGAGAGGAAGGGAGGGTGGGGACAATCCAACGAGGAAGGGAGGGTGGGGGCACCCCAACATAGACAACACACGGAGAGAGGAAGGGAGGGTGGGGACAATCCAACGAGGAAGGGAGGGTGGGGGCACGCCAACATGGACAACACACGGAGAGAGGAAGGGAGGGTGGGGACAATCCAACGAGGAAGGGAGAGTGGGGGAACCCAACATGGACAACACACGGAGGGAGGGCAAGTGGGGGCAAGCAGACAGACATCTGGGGAACGGGGAGTTGGACGGAGAAGTAGACGATAGATCCAGGTGAAAATGACAAAACCTAGCAGACTGCGTAAATCCCAAGGAAAAGTAGCACCTAAAAAAACGAGCAGCGGAAGGACACAACTATTGCGTCCATGCTCCAGGCGAGGGACAAACACGAAGAGGAAGGAAGCCCTACGCCAGCTGAGCAACAAGAATCAAGCAAATGAGTGACAATGAGGTCAACCAGTGATGAACAATGGACAGTCTCTAAGCCAATGGATAGCAAACATCGGTCTCAGAGACAATGCATATGCGGTGTAGGCAAGACCTAAAAATAACTCTCCTATGGCTATGTAACCAATAGGGTAATATGATCATCCCTGGGCAGCCAGTGACCAGCCGATCTGTAACGTTTTGCACTAGCTGAAGGCGACGACAAAGATTTGCAGGTGAGGCTAGATAGACTGAATTTATGTTAGTCAGTCTGGATGAAAGTGTTAACAGGTGATAAATGGAGCTCACAATCTTAGTGGCTTGAAAGGGAAAGAGAGGATTCCAGGAAGATGCTTGAGTTTCTCTCAGGATTGGCAGTGTTTGGGGTGTGGATCGATAATTGAATGCCAACAGATGTTGTCGCACTGTTCCAGTTTCAAGAGTGTGATTAAAATCTGTTTATGAGAGGTTAAGTTTTTACAAAATTGGCAGGTATCTACCATCGAGTGACTGCCAAGCAGTTGCTAAGCCTGGCTTGATTGCCATAGAAATTTAAAACTTTTTGAGAGAAAGAAATTGCAAGGGTGACCTTCATATCATCTGCATAACCATTGGATTGAGCCCCCTGCTGACTGAGAGATTTTTCTAGCGGGGGCATGCGCAGGCTCAACAACAGAAGGGTTGGAGTGGAACCTTGTGGGACTCCACACTTCAGTAATCTTGATTTGGACGAGAAAGAGGTACTGATTGCCTCTTTTATCAAAAAGAACTGCATCTGTTTGAGGACTAGAACTGAGAACCCCACCGCTTTTAGAGTTTAAATGAATATAACGAGGTTGACTGTGTCAAATGCAAACACTAGGTTTGAAAGTAACAAAGCACCAACACCACCGTTGTCCCCCAACCTATGTAGATAGTCTGTTACTGAGAGCACTAGTACCTTAGTGATATTAATCAGTCTGATGTTTGCTTGTAAAACATTGAGCAGCCTGTGCCATTTATGAGTTACCTTTATCAGTCAAGAGCAGACATCCCTCGCACACAGCCAGCGCTTCTCTACTGTGACCTAGTTGACGTGTTTGGAGAGTGATAAACTTCCAGTCATATTGATTACCACTTTTGAGATTTTCCCGTGTTCGGCTTAAATTTAATAAGTTGTTCCACATTTACAGTTTTTTGTCTCCAGGAGTGGGGTGGAGGGCGGATCACACACAGATAGATCCTCAGGAAACTAGAACTTGTTTATGTAGCAGGTTGATAAATCACTCTGAGAGAGACTTCTAGCCGCAGATTCCTTACCTTTCAATATCCCCAGGTGTCAGACTGGATCTGGAAGATAATTGAGTCGTACCCCTGTGCTCCGGTAGGTGGAGTTGTTCAGGTTAGCAGCCGCTGTGCCGGGAGTAATGTGCGCGGTACAAGGCGCCACCTGGGCTCGCTGACGTCATTTCTTTCCTTTCCACGCCAGGTAGCGCTGATCCGAATTGAGCCACCTTTTAGTCACTTTATGGCTGGTGTTTTTCGACTTTTTGGCTACTTTTTATGAGGTTCATCTCCTTCTGTGAGGATGCCTCCCAAGAAACCAGCTGGCTTCAAAGCATGTGGGGCCTGTCATAGTCAAATGTGAGTGACTGAGACTCACTTGGGATGTTTGTGGTGCTTGGAGCTGCGACACGACTCTAAGGTGTGTGAGGACTGCAGCGCAATGCACCCAAATGCACTGAGGTAGAGACACTTCAAGGTTCTTGCCGCCTGATGTCTGTCAACTCTGCAATGCTCAAGGTCCCATTCATGTGGCAGGTTCCAGGACCATTCGCGGAGCCCCTCCTGACGTTCCTCGTTGCACTCAGTCATCGGGATAGTTGGGTAAGTCCCATAAGCACAAGACGATCAAACCCTCTTCAACTTCCGTGTCCATCAAAGTTATCTGACGAGGGAGCGTCGGCAGGAGTGGCCCCACAAGTTGGCAGGCCCAGCCCGGGGTCTGCTCCGTGCTTCCCCAATTTTCTCAGAGCGAACCCCGTACAGCCATTCCACTCATCTTTGGGTGACCCGGGCCCTTGTGAGCTCCTTTGGGCCCTGTTGGAGGGGCCCCTATTGGGACCACACTGGTGGGTAAACCCTCGGCGCCAGTCAGGCCCCAAAGATCCCTCGCTGGATCTGAAGCAGAGCTGCTGGCGAGGCCAAGACCTTCCTTGGCGCCCACTCCAGTGGTGCCGGCCCCGGAACCATTGATGCCCCTATGCGGCTCTATCCCCATTGTTATTCCCAACTCCAACACTGAGCCGGATGGGCGTTGCATCTGGTGCCAACTGAGGACATCCTTCCTGGAGTGAAGACGGTGCCTTATTTAATGGATGGGTAAGCCTGGTGAGGGAGACGTTTGGAATGGGTCTATGGACCATTATGAAGAAGATCCAGTTGAGGAGGACAACTAGTATGAAGAACTGGTTGAGGCCAGTGGTTTGAACACTCCACCTGACACTGGCCCAGTTTCCCCTCTTACTGTGGCTACGGAAGAGGGAGCCTCTTTTCAAATGGTGGTGTGCAAGGTGACTGAGGTCCTGGACTTTAACCTACTCTCACTGGCAGTCAAAACTAACATTCTGACAGAGGTGCTTCAGCCAGGAGTGACCCCCTCAGAACCCTTTCTTCCATTCAATGAAACCCTTACGGACATCATCCAATCTCTGCATAGAGGTTCCTGTGAGTAGGATGATTGCCTGTCTCTAACGCCCCCTCCTGGGGGATCCCAGTTTCCTTACCCAGCACCCCACCCCAGAGAGATTGGTAGTCTAAGGTTCCTCATTCCACCCTCAACATGGTGGGTTCCCTACCACCTCACTGGCTAGGGAATCCAAGAGGCTAGACACCTTCGGTAACAGAATGTTCTCTTCCACCAGCCTGGCACTGCAGTTGGTGAACACCACTATTGGGTCATTATTCCCGTACACTGTTCGGTTGTGCACGTGCTGCCTATGGGCCCGGAGGACTGTTCCGGACACGGTTAAGTTCAGGCCTACTCTCCTGAGCAGCCAGTCCAGGATATTCAAGCTGTGATACTGATGTTTGAGCCCCGATCCTTGTTTTTTGTAAGACTAACTCTGAGGCTGTTGGGCCTAATTGCCTCCTGCATCCAGCTGGTGACTCGTACCCACTGGCGTATGTGGATTTGCATTAAAACCTGAAGACCCAGTAGGCATAGTATCGGGAATCTTTCCGACATGATCCAGATCTCGGAGGGAACTGCAAAAGACCTGCAGTGGTGGATAACAAACCGCGACTGAGTCAGTGGCAGACCCTTCTCTCTTCCCCAACCAGGTCTAATGGTGGTGGTGAATGCATCACTCCTGGGCTGGGGTGGCCGTCTGGGACAGATGGAGATCAGAGAACCCTGGTCTCCGGCGGAGTGCCAGCTCCACATAAACCCAATGGAGCTTTGGGCGATTACCTTGGCAATAAAAGTCTTTCTTCCTTCGATCAAAGGACGTCTGGTGCAGGCGCCTCTTGACATGGCTGTAACGTCAGGGCATTTCCCTGGTGGAGCGGTATCTGGCTGGATCTCTGAACACCAGAGCAAAAGAACTCTGTTGAAGATGCCTAGCAGATCACTAATGGCATCTCCAACCGGATGTGGTGGAAGGTTTCCTTCAGGAATGGAGAGATCTGTATGCCACGGCTGAGAACGGGCCAATGTCAGCAGTACTGCTCGCTGCAGTTTCCAAGGCAACTCTCGTCCTGAGACACTTTTTACCTCAAGTGGAGCTCTAGCCTCCTGTACGCTTTTCTGCTAATACCACTCCACCTCAGAGTTCTCAAGAAGATGAGGAACAACCAAGCCTGAGTCATCTTGTGGCTTCGAATTGGGCACAGAGAGTCTGGTATCCTGAGCAGTTGAGCATGATCATCAATCCTCCAGTCAGGCTGCTTCTTTAGGAGGTTCTTCTTTCCCAGTAACAGGGCAAGGTTCTGCACCCAAACCTGCGCACTCTCCACCTGCATGCCTGGAGATTGATCAGTGACAGTTGACAGCTTTTGGCTTCCTCCCAAAGTCTGTGATGTTATTCTGGCAGTCAGGCATCCCTCCACCAAGTCGGTGTACGCCTGCCGTAGGGGTAAGTTTGTATCTTAGGCTGATTACCACACCATTAAGGCCCCTTTCTGCACCTTTATCCAGGGTTCTCTTGTTTGCTGTCTCTTTGGCCCAACAGGGCTGTGCTGTGCGCACAGTTAAAGGTTAGCTTTCTGCTATCTCAGCATTTTTGTGGTTGCCGAACCCCCCCTATTTCTTTAAGTAACCTTTTGTGACTAGGTTCCTTAATGGCCTGCAGCATATGCTTCCCCTTACGCCATTCATGATGCTTCAATCAGACCTCAACCAGGTCCTCAGCTTTCTAATATGTGCACAATTTGAGCTTTTACACAATTGCCTTCTTAGGCTCTTGACAATAAAAATTGCCTTCTTAGTCACCATAACATCAGTCAGGAGGGTCAGTAAATTGCTGGCCTTCTCTGTGCACCCTCCTTATACCAACTTCTTCCTGGACAAGCTGGTTCTCCAAACACTGGCCTTCTTCCTTAAGAAGGTTGTCACTCTCTTCCATGTTGGCCAGAGCATTACCCTGCCTATCTTCTTTGCTCTACCTCACCCCTCCAAAGAGCAGGACCACCGTCAAACCCCAAAATAGCCTTGTTCTGCCTTGACCACACAAAGGAGCTCCAGGTGGATGATCAACTTTTTGTGGGCTATGTCAGAGCCAAAAAAGGGAAGGCTGTGCAGAAGCGGAACTTCTCACGATGGCTCCTGCTCATTAAAATCGGGGAGGTATTGCTTGGCTATCTATTTAAATGTAAGGAATCTGCAGCTAGAAGTCTCTATCAGATGACTAAGTTACTTACATTCGGTAACACCTTATCTAGTAGAGACTCTATCTAGCCGCAGAATCCTTACTGATCCTCCCTGTTCTGTGACCCAGTTCAGTTGTAAGGGCCATAGTCTTTTCCACACCAGTGGTCAGTTCTCATCGTGGCTCTCTGCTCCTGGCATGGAAAGTCACTAAAGTAACTGAAGTCAACACAATTAGATGGTGCATAAGTAGGTACCGCGCACGTCCCTTCCTGCAGGGACAACGCCAAAGTGGAGTGAAAACAGCACCACATATTGGCGCACAGGGGTATGGCTCGAAAATC